>NC_053035.3:22334376-22934991 GCF_002575655.3 Aegilops tauschii subsp. strangulata | reverse complement strand
GTGGTGAGCCTCTTGTTCTTATCTTCTTTCTGAAACGAAAAAATTCTAACTTTAGATAGTTACTTGTCTAATTTTGTTACTTTTATTATTCCTTCTTATTACATAGTGCGATGGTTTTGGTATCCGCCCCCGTCGGCCCTCGTCCTGTCTATGATTCGGATGTGGTATATATTATCTTTTTATAACTATTTGGTTCATTTATTGTTTATGACAAATATACCAACCAACGTGACATAGATTTTATTTATCTAGGAGGTGGTTGAACCGGAAATTCTAACCGACCCTATTGTCGAGAGGCTAAATTTAGTTGAAGAAGAAAACAATTACTTGAAGGAAAAAATAAAAAAAATTGAGGAGGAGAAGATGATATTGGAGTTGCATGTTGCGGATGTCGTCGATGATCACAAGATCAAGATGGATGCAATGCACTTGAAGATTAGAAAGATTAGAAAATATGCCATTCATACCGAGGCTTGGTATCATTATGTCGTTGGATCAATTGTTACCTTGGTTGCGATTATGATCGCATTTGTTTTCGCATTGAAATGTTTTACATAGTTTCAATGTATGGTTTAATTAATTAGATGCTCTGGAGAGCTATATATATGTTGTTAGATGAGAACTATGTATGTACTTTGGTTTTAATGTGATGATGAACTTCTATTAATTTGGTCACTTAATTATCTATTCATGATGTTCTGTAATGGTTTTTGACACACTTAATTATATATAATGCACGCAGATGAACCGGCAATGGATGTACGGTGACAGACACACCTCCGAGTACATTAAGGGCGTGCATGATTTTCTCGAAGTGGCTGAGGCAAACAAGCAGAATGGTTTTATGTGTTGTCCATGCCCTATATGTGGGAATACGAAGTCTTACTCTGACCAGAAAATCCTTCACACCCACCTGCTTTACAAGGGTTTCATGCCACACTATAATGTTTGGACGAGGCACGGAGAAATAGGGGTTATGATGGAAGACGGTGAAGAAGAAGAGGACGATGACAACTATGTGCCCCCTGAATACGGTGATGCTGCAACGGGGGAAGCTGCTGAAGATCAAGAGGAACCAGACGATGTGCCCAATGATGCTGCAAGGGGGGAAGCTGCTGAAGATCAAGAGGAACCAGTGCCCGATGATGATGATCTCCGCCGGGTCATTGTCGATGCAAGGACACAATGCGAAAGTCAAAAGGAGAAGCTGAAGTTCGATCGCATGTTAGAGGATCACAAAAAAGGGTTGTACCCCAATTGCGAAGATGGCAACACAAAGCTCGGTACCGTACTGGAATTGCTGCAGTGGAAGGCAGAGAATGCTGTGGCTGACAAAGGATTTGAGAAGCTATTGAAAATATTGAAGAAGAAGCTTCCAAAGGACAACGAATTGCCCGACAGTACATACGCAGCAAAGAAGGTCGTATGCCCTCTAGGATTGGAGGTGCAGAAGATACATGCATGCCCTAATGACTGCATCCTCTACCACAGTGCGTACAAGGATCTGAACGCATGCCCAGTATGCGGTGCATTGCGGTATAAGATCAGACGAGATGACCCTGGTGATGTTGACGGCGAGCCCCCCGGGAAGAGGGTTCCTGCGAAGGTGATGTGGTATGCTCCTATAATACCACGGTTGAAATGTCTGTTCAGAAACGAAGAGCATGCCAAGTTGATGCGATGGCACAGTGAGGACCGTAAGAAAGACGGGAAGTTGAGAGCACCCGCTGACGGGTCGTAGTGGAGAAAAATCGAGAGAAAGTACTGGGCTGAGTTTGCAGCTGACCCAAGGAACGTATGGTTTGGTTTAAGCGTGGATGGCATTAATCCTTTCGGGAAGCAGAGCAGCAATCACAGCACCTGGCCCGTGACTCTATGTATGTATAACCTTCCTCCTTGGATGTGCATGAAGCGGAAGTTCATTATGATGCCAGTTCTCATCCAAGGCCCTAAGCAACCCGGCAACGACATTGATGTGTACCTAAGGCCATTAGTTGAAGAACTTTTACAGCTGTGGAATGGAAATGGTGTACGTACGTGGGATGAGCACAAACAGGAGGAATTTAACCTGCACGCGTTGCTGTTTGTAACCATCAACGATTGGCCCGCTCTCAGTAACCTTTCAGGACAGACAAACAAGGGATACCACGCATGCACGCACTGTTTAGATGACACTGAAAGTATATACCTGGACAAATGCAGGAAGAATCTGTACCTGGGCCATCGTCGATTTGTTCCGACCAACCATCAATGTCGAAAGAAAGGCAAGCATTTCAAAGGCGAGGCAGATCACCGGAAGAAGCCCGCCATGCGTACCGGTGATCACGTACTTGCTATGGTCAATGATTTACACGTAATCTTTGGAAAGGGTCCCGGTGGACTAGCTGTTCCGAATGACGCTGAGGGACACGCACCCATGTGGAAGAAGAAATCTATATTTTGGGACCTACCCTACTGGAAAGAGCTAGAGGTCCGCTCTTCAATCGACGTGATGCACGTGACGAAGAACCTTTGCGTGAACCTGCTAGGCTTCTTGGGCGTGTATGGGAAGACAAAAGATACACCTGAGGCATGGGAGGACCTGCAACGTTTGCACGAAAAAGACGGCATGCCTCCGAAGCAGTATGAAGGTCCTGCCAGCTACCCTCTTACGAAAGAAGAGAAAGAAATCTTCTTTGAATGCCTGCTCAGTATGAAGGTCCCGACTGGCTTCTCGTCGAATATAAAGGGAATAATAAATATGCCAGAGAAAAAGTTCCAGAACCTAAAGTCTCATGACTGCCATGTGATTATGACGCAACTGCTTCCGGTTGCATTGAGGGGGCTTCTACCGAAAAACGTCCGATTAGCCATTGTGAAGCTATGTGCATTCCTCAATGCAATCTCTCAGAAGGTGATCGATCCAGAAATCATACCAAGGCTAAGGAGTGATGTGGCGCAATGTCTTGTCAGTTTCGAGCTGGTGTTCCCACCATCCTTCTTCAGTATCATGACGCACGTCCTAGTTCATCTAGTCGACAGATTGTCATTCTGGGGCCCGTATTTCTACACAATATGTTCCCCTTTGAGAGGTTCATGGGAGTCCTAAAGAAATATGTCCGTAACTGCGCTAGGCCAGAAGGAAGCATCTCAATGGGCCATCAAACAGAGGATGTCATTGAGTTTTGTGTTGACTTCATTCCTGGCCTTAAGAAGATAGGTCTCCCTAAATCGCGGTATGAGGGGAGACTGACTGGAAAAGGCACGCTTGGAGGGGACTCAATAATATGCAGGGACGGATATTCTTGGTCTCTAGCACACTACACAGTTCTACAGAACTCTACCTTGGTGACCCCGTATGTCGATGAACACAAGAACAGTCTGCGCTCCAAACACCCGGAGCAGTGTGACGACTGGATTACATGTGAACACATTAGGACTTTCAGCAGTTGGTTGGAAACACCTCTCAGAGGTGACACCACTGTTTGTGATGAGTTGTACTCGTTGTCCAGGGGACCATCTTCGACTGTATTGACTTACAAAGGATACGAGATAAATGGGAATACATTTTACACGATCGCCCAAGATCAAAAGAGCACCAACCAAAACAGCGGTGTCCGCTTTGATGCAGCAACCGAGAGGGGAAAGGACACATATTATGGTTACATAATGGACATATGGGAACTTGACTATGGACATGATTTTAAGGTCCCTTTGTTTAAGTGCAAATGGGTCAATCTGTCAGGAGGCGGGGTACAGGTAGACCCACAGTACGGGATGACAACAACGGATCTGAACAATCTTGGGTACACTAACGAACTGTTCGTCCTAGCCAATGATGTGGCACAGGTTATCTATGTGAAGGACATGTCTACCAGACCAAGAAAAAGAAAAGATAAGGAAGCGAATACATCATACGATGAGCCAAAGCGCCACATAGTTCTTTCAGGAAAAAGGGACATTGTGGGAGTGGAGGGCAAGACAGACATGTCTGAAGATTATGAGAAGTTTCATGAAATTCCTCCCTTCAAAGTCAAGGCTGACCCAAGCATCCTGATAAACGATGAAGATTATCCATGGTTACGGCGCAATAAGCAAATGACACAAGCGAAGAAAAAGTGAAGACTTTCTCCCGCAACTATTATGATGATACCATGCCAACTTTGTAACAGACGAGTATGATACCATTGTCTGTTTTGTACAAGAAGTGCATCTAGTTTTTGCCGTAACCCTCTCAACTTTCTTGCACATGCTATGTGGATGAAATGATGATACCATGCCAACTTTCAACCTTTTCAGAGTCCATTTGAAATGCTTTTCAATTTTAGGGTCTTATAGCTCAAAATAATTAGTAAATGCATGAAAAATAACCGGCCAAAAATTAAAAATTATGCCACCTACTGGGCCACCACGGCCTGAATACGATTAGAAACCCATCCATGGGCCAGGATTCAGGCCCGCAGAAGGCCCAGTAGGCCCACAGGCATGTACAGAGAGGTTAGGCCCGTAAGCCTGCTTTAGAGAGGAGCTCGACAGCTCAGGCGCACCGCACCTTATAAACAGGTGCGACTCTCTCTCAGCTAGCGAGGTGGGACTAAACTCACCACCACGCCGCTGTGCAAGGCCATTGGTCCCGGTTGGTGGCACGAACCGGGACCAATTCCACCCTTTGGTCCCGGTTGGTGCCACGAACCGGTACTAATGAGGCTGTGGCCCCACGAGCACCTTTAGTACCGGTTCGTGGCACAAACCGGTACTAGAGTTTCTTACTAAGCAGTTTTCTAGTCCCACGTAGCTAGATGAGAGGCACTAGGAGTGGTTTATAAGCCCTGAGTGCAGAGACGATGAAGAAGAGGCGCAATGCTCACGTTGCTTAGCTTCAAGCCTTGAGCAATAAGGTAGACTGCATGGAGCTATGTGCAGTGCAGTCTACACTATTCCGAAAGGCTTGAAGCAAATCAACGAGCATTGCGCCTCTTTTTTATTTTTAATAACTTATTACAACTCCGGACTTCTTGTGTCCCGACAAAATAAAATAAACTTTAATAAAATTTATGAAACTAAAATTAACAAAGTATTTTCTGTTCAAAACATTATAAGAAACCTCTAGTATTATTGAAACTAAAATCATATAAAATTGATGCAACTAAAATTATCGAAGTATTTTCTGTTCAAAATCATTAAAAGCAAAAAGAATTTTCATAAAGAACTTTTTTTGATAGAAACTTTAATAGCAAAAGGAATTATCATAAAGTAAAATAAATAATTAATTAGAAACAAAATAAAATAAAATAAATAAGTTTTTTGTTGTAAGTAGAAACAAAACAAAATAAATAAAGCAAAAAAGAAAACAAAAAAACTAAATACAGCAAAAAGAATTTTCATAAAGAACTTTTTTTGATAGAAACTTTAATAGCAAAAAGAATTATCATAAAGTAAAATAAATAAGTAATTAGAAACAAAATAAAATAAAATAAATAAGTTTTTTGTTGTAAGTAGAAACAAAACAAAATAAATAAAGCAAAAAAGAAAACTAAAAAAACTAAAAACAGCAAAAAAATTGTTGGGGCGCAGTCCGCTGGGCCCTCCAACCCTCGGGTTTGCAAATACAGGCCCAGAAGGGCTAGAGGGCTCAACGGGCAGCGCGCCAAAGTTAGGCCCAGAAGCCTGCTATAGAGAGGAGTTCGAGACAGCAGCCGCAGCGGGGCTTATAAACCACTCCGAGCCCTTCTCAACTAGCGAGGTGGGACTAAACTTTTGGCCGCGACGCGGGCAGCAAGAGGCCTTTGGTCCCGGTTGGTGCCACCAACCGGGACTAAAGGGGTGCATTGGTACCGGTTCGTGGCACCAACCGGGACCAATGCCCCCCCTTCAGTCCCGGTTGGTGCCACCAACCGGGACCAAAGCCGCTTTGGTCCCGGTTGGTGGCACCAACCGGGACTAATGCCTACCTTTAGTCCCGGTTGGTGCCACGAACCGGGACTAAAGGCTTTGCCATATAAGCAAACACTTAGGAAATTTTCAGAGTTACCTAGCAGTTGCCGCCCCGACGACGCCGACGCCGCCCACCGCCCCTGCCGTCGCCCGTGCCCGTCATCGCCGTCGCCGTTGCCCGTGCCCTCGCCGTCAGCCGCGCCCCTGCCCCGACGCACGCCGCCCCGGCCGTCCCCGTCGTCGCCGTCGCCCTGCCCCGCCCTTCGCCGCCGACGCCTCTGCCCTTGCCCCGACCACGCCGCCGTCGCCTCTGCCCCTGCCCCGACGCGCCGCCGTCGCCTTGGTCAGGGCCGGCACTGCCCCCTAATTCCTCCCTGTTTTTTCTGCACATTTATATGCTTACATGTATATGTATGAGTATATGTATGTGTGTATATCTGTTTATATGTCCTTTTTTTAGATCTTTTTTTTGCATTTTCTCTGTGTATATGTATGTATATATGTTCTCTGTGTATATATATGTTCATGTATATATGCAAAAGATAGATTTATAGAGAAGTTAGGATTTTTTTCTGTTCATAGATTTTTTTGGTGATATTAATTATTGTAGAATATGCAAATGTTTGTATATTCATATGAACAATGCATTAGGCAAAACCTTTACTTTTTTCGAAATTTTCTATTTGAACATTTTTTTATGAATGAGAGGAAAAAGGAAAATAAGAAGAGGAAGAAAGGAGAAGAAGAGGAGAGGAAGAAGAGGAGAAATAAATAAGAAGAGGAAAAAAGAAGAAAAAGAAGAGGAGAAGAAGAAAGGAATAGAAGAGAAGAAGAAAAAATAGAAAAAATATGTATGTATGTCGTCGTTGTCGATATATATAACTCCCTCCCAGATAACTTCGACATGATGGACGGTCGATATTTATACCCCCTCTCGACCGTGATAACTTATACCACGGGAGCACCCCCCCGGCCCTCTCGCTCGACCAAAACTCTCGATCACACCCAAACCGTAGAAAAAAACGATGTCGGTCTCCTACCCCCTCCCGCCGCGCCCCTACCCTTGAAGCGTTGCTGAGGCCACCCCAAACCCGGAATAAGCTAGGTCTACGTTTGCACTAACCACCTGCTGTCATGTTTGTGTAATAATTGCCATGTTGTAATATTTGCAGAAACAATGGAGCACAGACAAGACGAGCAAGCAGAAGAGGTGTTGGGGGACATAATCTTAGCCGGAGGTGATATCTTGTCGTATCTTAACGACAATGATGGTCTGGAAGAACAGGGTGAAGAAGCAGGCTACGGTGATCGAAGAGTGGAGGAGGAAAGACATGATTATGATGGCTCCGGTGACCCAATGCTGGTGCAAGAAGGAGCCCGTGGTGACGGCTCCGGTGACCGAACAGAGTCCGGCCAGGTAAATATATTAGTTAAGCCTGTGCTGACTAGCTAATTGATGCATTCATTGTTTTGGTATGTACACATATTAATTAACACTCGTCTTTCTTCTTTTTTCTAGCCCTCCGGATCGAGCACAATTGCGGTAAAGAGACGAGGCCCGAAGAGAAAGTTGCGCTCGGATGAAAGGTTTGAGATCACAGCAATCGCGCGCGATGGCCAACCGATTGAACCAATCCGGACAAAGGATGCATTTGCTGCTCAGTGCGGGGTTCTAGTTATGGACAAGATCCCGATCAGCATCCACCAATGGTATAAGCCTAAGAAGGAAGACCCTGAGGTGTCTTATGTCAATGATATGCAGAAAGATAATCTTTGGACTGAGCTGAAGGCAAATTTCACCCTACCGCCACAGGAGGATCCAGAGAAGCCAGTTATAGAGCAATTAATCAAGTCTCATGCTCTTAAGAAGATGGCAGACCTATTCAGGAGGTGGAAGAATGAGCTGAAAACGTTTGTCGACAAAGAAGAGACACCGGAATTCATCGGCCGGTATGAGAAGATCAGAGATCACTGGCCCGCATTTGTGGCCCACAAGACATCGGAAAAGAGTAAGAAGATGTCAGCGACAAACAAGAAGAATGCTGCGAAGAAAAAGCTTCACCATCGCACGGGGTCAGGTGGCTACCTCAAAGCCCGGCCTAAGTGGGCCAAGGCTGAGAATGATCTGCTTGAAAAAGGGATCGAACCACAGACAATGAACTGGACAGACCGTTGCCGGACTTGGTTCTTCGGGGCTGGCGGAACCTTGGACCCTGTATCAGGGAGGTGCGTTTGGACGAACGAGCTTTTGAGAATACCAGTCAAGAAGATTCAGCAATATATCGATGCAGCGCAGGAAGGGACGTTCGTTCCACACAGAGAGAACGACGAGCTCACAATGGCCCTCGGGAATCCTGAGCACCCTGGACGAACACGAGGCACGCCAGGCTCCGTTCCGTGGAAGGCTGGTTTTCCGAACGCAGGCGGTTACAAAAGCCAGGAGAGGAGGAAAAAAATGGAGCAGACCCAAATTTAGAAGCTGCACGAAAGGGTTCAAGCGCTAGAGGAACGAGACAGCAATCGACATGCCGAAACTACCCCCGAAGCTACCCCGCCATCTCAGCGGAGAAGCAGTGTGGCTTCCACCGAGCTGCTTCAGCTGGAGCATGTCTTGACGGCTCCTGCTAGCTACCCCGTGGATGCTATCACGGAGTCTCAACATTGCCACCTTATGGCGCAATGGCAGAACTTCAATGTCAAGGCGGCTGTTGGCTCTGTTTTACCTCCTAAACCCGGCGCAACCTACCATTGCCGGTCGATTCCAGAAGGATATGCTAGGGTGATGGTGGATGAAATAACGGAGGGATTTGAGGACCTCCAGCTTGACCACCCTACCGGTGAAGGGGAGACTCGGCTGTGTTTAGCTCTGAAGACTCCGTGCCTATGGCGGAAGGAGCTCATCAACCTTCCGAACTGGACGGCTCCGGCGAGTAAGGGCAGTCCGCCTCCTCCTCCGGCGAGTGATTAGGGCACTCAGCCTCCTTCTCCGGCGCGTGGCGGCACTCCGCCTCCTCCTCCGGCGAGTGATCAGGGCACTCAGCCTCCTTGTCCGGCGCGTGGCGGCACTCCGCCTGCGCCGGCGCGCCAGAGCAGCCAGCCTCCTCCTTCTCCACCTCGTCAGCAAGGGCGGAAGAGACCTGCCGCCGCTGCGGCTGCTCCGGCGCGTCGTAGTCCTTCTCCTCCGCCTCGTAAGCAAGGAAAGAAGACAGCCGCAGCCGCTCCGTCTGCTCTGCCGGCGTCTAGCAGTACAGCTGCCAGAGGCGGGAGGCAATACAGATTCGGTCCTTCTCTGAAGACTCCAGAGAAGTTACCATACGAGAGGACCGAGGAGGAAACCAGGAAGATCGTGCGAGCCGAAGTGACAAACTTCTTTGAAGGGGTGAAAGCAAAGAAACATCCACCTCCGGATGAGAAGGTAGATCCGGTGAAAGCAAAGCGCACTCTGGCTGCGCTGACAAAACCACCAAAGTCTCCGCCGAGAGGCAACTATGAGCGCATTCTTGCAAAGACATATGCCGAAGCGGAGCGGTCGGGAAGTACTGTTAGTGATCAAAGGTTAAAAGAACGACGAGCTGGGAAAAAATTGCCCAGCTCGGTGAACAAGCGAACCAATCGTGCCCCCCGCTCAAGGTGTCAAAAGACATCATCGCTAATGATCCGAGGATGGTGCCCGGTTATAGCAATCTTGGAGATTACCTGCCCGACGATGTACATTATGAAATCATGGAGGTGGACGAACACAAATACCATTACGGGAAGCCTCTCGTCAAAGATGAAAGATCTCTAAGAATGATGATGCGAAGATTACATGATTGGTACATGAAAACCTGCAGTGAGTCTGATGGGACGAGTACTTTGACGCTGAGAGTTAAACCGGAGCATGACCTCGTTGGAATTGAACTGCTGAATGTTCCATTTGAGGATTTCTTCTAGTTTTACAATCAAAAGGCCGTCGATAAAACAACGATCACTTTCTACTGTCTGTAAGTAGTACTACTTCTGTCATTAAGTCTCTCTATATAGGTCAGCTCTTTCATTGCATGTATTTATAATTATCCTCACTATATTATGCAGATTGAAGATCGCCGAATTGAAGAAAAGACAAATCGGTGATATTGGGTTCATTAACACAAATCTCATAGATGCATATACGGTTGAAAAACATCCCAAAGAAGCCGAGGCCAACTTGCTACAGTCGTTGGTATTAAATCAAAACAAAGATATAATACTCTTTCCTTACAACTTCAAGTGAGTGTTACTGTCTTGTGCATATTCGGTTTCCCTTATTAGTCCAGGTTATGGTAATGTAATTGATGACTTATGCATGCATGCGCAGCTTCCACTATATTCTCCTAGAGATTAAGCTTGAGCAGGGAGTAGTAACCGTCTTAGACTCGAGACGAAAAGATCCCCAGGACTATGCGAACATGACTCAAATGCTCGAGAAGTAAGTAAAATTGATCATTATCCACCATATCAGCAACTTTGTTCATTTCCTGATATCAAGTAATTGTTTTCTTTGTCTGGCAGGGTTTGGAGAAAATTCACCACAAAAGCTCCGGGACTGCCGAAGAAGCTGCAATTTAAACACCCGAAAGTAAGTACTATAGTAGCATGTTCCGCGCATCTCCTAGTGATTCAAGTGCTAGTTTCATCAATACCATTTAGCATGCTTGCTTATCAGTTTGATTGACCTCTATTTCTTGTAAAGTGGTTGTGGCAGGAACCCGGGAATAATTACTGTGGATACTACGTTTGCAAGTCCATCCGCTACACGACCTGTGAGCGGGGCTACTCTGAAGAACAATATGAAGTGCATAAGCAATAATATTCACAATTTTATTTTATTACCATCATTTGTGTTGAGTTTCATTTATTCATATATATATGTATTGACCCCCTTCTTCAAATTAGATGTTTCGGAAGCGGGATGAACTCCTAGCACCAGATCGTATGCGAGGAATTCAAGAGGAATTGGCGGCATTCTTCCTTGACCACGTGATCGCTGAAAACGGAGAATACTATGGGGACCCTGTGTTCTTACAATTTAATTAGGAGATTGTATTGTAAGAGATAATTATTGTATATATTTAGCCGGTAGTGTCGGATAGATATACGAGAACTTGTTGTTCGACCAATCTCTCAGAGAAGGAGAGGTGGTCGATATCACTTCTCTCTGTATGCATATGTTCATGACGATCTTCTGTTTCCTTCATTTGATTACTAGCTAGCGTGTCTAGTCCTCTCCATACGTATATAGTACGTAGCATCGACCAAGCACGGAGATAAGAGAGGACACTTCTCTCTATTAATTAGCTAGCTAACACAATATATGAAACACCTAAATTAACCCCCCAACCCCCCCCCCCTTTAAAAAAAACAAAAACCCCAGCCCCTGAAATGCTGACGCGTGGATGCCTATTGGTCCCTGTTGGTGACACCAACCGGGACAAAAGGCCCTGCCTATTGGTCCCGGTTGGTGTCACCAACCGGGACCAAAGGCCCCCCTGCCTGGGCTGGCAGTAGCGGCCACGTGGAGGACCTTCTGTCCTGGTTCGTGTAAGAACCGGGACTAAAGGGTTAGGGCTTTAGTAACGACCCTTTAGTCCCGGTTCGAAAACCGGGACAAAAGGCCCTTACAAACCGGGGTAAAAGCCCCTTTTCCTACTAGTGAAAGCAGGCCTACTAGGCCTAAATGTTCTGTGCTGCCCTGTGGGCCTACTGGGCCTTTGCGGGCCTGCATCCTAGCCCAACAACAGGTTGGGTTTCTAGTCGTATGCAGGCCGCTGTGGCGCAGTAGGCGGGCTTTTTTATTTTCTTATTTTTTTGCTTTATTTATTTTTGTTTTATTTATTTTTGAGTTGTTTTTTGCTGTATTTAGAGTTTCTTTGTGAATATTTTTGCATTAGGTACAAAAAATTACAAACTTTCTATTAGTGCCGGTAGTTTACAAATTTGAATAGTTTACATTTTGTATTATTTGAAATTTGTGTGAATCACTAGTTTGTGAATAACTTAACTTTGAAAATAGATTTTTCAGTGATTCTTTTTTCTTATGTTTAATATTAGTGTGTTTTATCATTATATTCAATTTGGTAATGCTTAGGTTATTTAAAAAATGAAATGCCTTTGTAACGGATGAGTTTTCGTCCCAAACCCTGATACTTCGAAAGAGATTGTCCATTTTGTACACGAAGTGCATCCAGTTTTTGCGGTAACCCTCTCTACTTTTTTGCACATGCTATGTGGGTGAAATTATGATACCATGCCAACTTTCAACCTTTTCTGAGTTCATTTGAAATGCTTTTCAATTTCAGGGTCATTTAGCTGAAAAAATCAGTAAATGCATGAAAGAATTTGTTTGCACATAAAATTTCTTCGCGTTTCAAATGCCAAAACACATAACTACCCTAACTATTACAGAGATTCCCTCCTGGGTGTGAAACACAGAAGAAAGTGATGATAGTGAAGCCGATCACATCCCAGATCTTTGGGCGTGAAACTTTTTCTTTGCGTGTGTCCCTTTGCGTCGTAGCCATGGAAAATCTTCATCATTTAACTGGATGCTCGGGTCAATGTTCACTGTGAATGGAGCAATTTCATCAATTTTCATAATCTTCTGACATGTCTGTCTTGTCATCCACTCCCACGATGTTTCTCTTCCCAGAAAGAACTATCACTACTGGAATCAGGGATTTTGCCGTCTGCCAGTTCTTTGCCGTCTGCTAGCAGACGGCAAAGAAGGTCTTTGACATCAGCTATCAAAAAGCAGACGGCCAACAACTGACAGACGGCAAAATTGGTCTTTGCCATCTGTCAGTTCTTTGCCGTCAGCTGGCTGACGGCAAAGAGAGAGGTGGCCCCCAGTAACGAGCTGATTAGAAAAACTGAACGGCCCCCTCTTTGCCGTCTGCTAGCAGACGGCAAAGATTAAAAAAAGCGGACGGCAAAGCCTCGGCGGACGGCAAAGAAGAAGCACACCACGCGGATAGACCACACGGATCAATGACTTGGCGAAATCCTAGACGCACGTCCCACCCACTCACAGCCGTCGGACGCATGCCCCCACTGACCCATGATGCACGCGCGCCCACGCACAGCCCCATCGACGCATAGCCCCACCCACGATTCCCCTCTCCTTCTGCCAGAGTAGTAGCACACCGCCGGTCATCGCTCTCCTCTCTCCTGCTAGTCCCACCTCTCTCCTACTCCCCCGAGCAGCCGCATGCCGCGGGCCAACGCACGCCGCGCCCGCCTGCCTGTCCGGCGCTGCCGAGCAGCCGCAGGTTCAGCCCAGCGCACGCTCGTCCCCGAGCAGCCGCACGGGGCGGCCACCGCCCGCGTGCCTGTCCATCCGTCGCCGCGTCAGCGCCCTCCCGCCCCTCCGTCCGGCCGACGCTGCGCCCCTCGACCGCCTGTCCATCGTGGCCAGCAGCCTTGCCGTGTGCATCTCCATCGTCGTCGCCGCGTGAAACCCTGCCACCTTGCCAGCGCCACGTGAAGTTCTGCCACCTTGCCAGCGCCACGTGAAGCTCACCTGAGCCCGTCCGCACCGCGAGCTCCGTGCGCACTCGAGCTCCTCACCTGCCGGCCGTGCGCCCCGCCTCGCGAGCTCTGCCGGTCGCGCACCTCCCATCCCCGACCTCCCTCACGTGCACCCCCTCGCCCCCGCGCCGGAGCAAGTCAGCTCCCGAGCGCGGCTGAGCAGGGTCAGACAGCGGTGCAGCGAGAAGCGTCGGGCGGCGGCGCAGCCATAGTCGGGCTGGACGACGGGGCGGGCAGAGCACTGCAGTGGAGAGCAAGGACTCGATTGCCTTTCAGTTTTAATTTTTAGGGCCTTTTGTGTTAATTTCCAGGACTATGTTGTAACTTTAGTTTTCTCGGGGTCCTGTTTGAACTTTGTACTCCACTAATGTTGAACAAAAGGCACCAAGGCACGACCTGTCCTTTCCCTGTTAAAAAGAAAGATAGGGAAGTGCACTTGCATGCGTTGACCGCAGCACTCGGGAGCATTGTTGTTGTGTTTTTTTAAATATTATCCCTTTTGTTTGCTGTCTGTGACTCACGAGGCGGACGGCAAAGGCTACGCTGTTAGTCCGTTCGTCTGCTTTCTTTGCCGTCTGCTGCTGATGGCAAAGGTCCCTTTGCCGTCAGCCGCCAAAAGCGGACGGCAAAGTAGCTGTTTACCGTAGCCTACTTTGCCGGAGCCTTTTGCCGTCCGTGGCTGACGGCAAAGGCCTTTGCCGTCCGCCGTTCATGCCTTTGCCGTCCGCCGTGGCAGACGGCAAAATAGCTGATTCCGGTAGTGTATGTGGCGCTTTGGCTCATCGTATGATGCATTCGCTTCCTTATCTTTTCTTTTTCTCGGCTTGGTAGACATATCCTTCACATAGAAAACCTGTGCCACATCATTAGCTAGGACGAATGGTTCGTCTGCATACGCAAGATTATTGAGATCCACTGTTGTCATTCCATATTGCGGGTCTTCCGTTACCCCGCCTCGTGTCATATTGACCCATTTGCACCGAAACAAAGGGACCTTCAAACCACGTCCATAGTCAAGTTCCCATCTCTCCTCTATGTAACCACAATATGTTTCCTTTCCCGTCTTGGTTGTTGCATCAAAGCGGACACCACTGTTTTGGTTTGTGCTCTTCTTATCTTGGGCGATCGTGTAAAGTGTATTACCATTTATCTCGTACCCTTTGAAAGTCATTATATTCGAAGATGGTAACTGGGACAGCAAGTACAGGTCATCTTCAATAGAGGCGTCATGCATGGTACGTGTCTGCAACCAGCCGGCGAAACTCCTGGTTTGTTCACGTGTAATCCAGTCATCAGACCGCTCCGGGTGTTTGGAGCGTAGAAAATTCTTGTGTTCGTCCATATACGGAGCCACCAAGGCGGAATTCTGTATAACTGTGTAGTGTGCTTCCGTGAGAGAATGTCCGTCCATACATATTTTTTGATTCCCTCCTAGCGTGCCTTTTCCATCCAGTCTGCCCTTATGCCGTGATTCAGGAGCACCAATCGGCTTAAGGTCAGGAATGAAGTCAATACAAAACTCAATGACCTCCTCATTTTCATGGCCCTAGGAGATGCTTCCTTCTGGCCTAGCACGGTTATGAACATATTTCTTTAAGACTCCCATGAACCTCTCAAAGGGGAACATATTGTGTAGAAATACAGGACCCAAAACGTTAATCTCTTCGCATAGGTGAACTAGGACGTGCGTCATGATGTTGAAGAAGGATGGTGGGAACACCACCTCGAAACTGACAAGACATTGCACCAAATCATTCTTGGTATGATTTCTGGATCGATTACCCTCTGAGAGATTGCATTGAGGAATGCACATAGCTTCACAATGGCTAATCGAATGTTATCTGGTAGAAGCCCCCTCAATGCAACCGGAAGCAGTTGCGTCATAATCACGTGGCAGTCATGAGATTTTAGGTTCTGGAACTTTTTCTCTACCATGTTTATTATTCCCTTTATATTCGACGAGAAGCCAGACGGAACCTTAATACTGAGCAGGCATTCAAAGAAGATTTCCTTCTCTTCTTTGGTAAGAGCGTAGCTGGCATGACCCTGATGTATGCCATCTTTTCCATGCATACGTTGCTGGTCCTCCCGTGCCTCAGGTGTATCTTTTGTCTTCCCATACACGCCCAAGAAGCCAAGCAGGGTCATGCAAAGATTCTTCATCACGTGCATCACGTCGATTGCAGAGCGGACCTCTAGGTCTTTCCAATAGGGCAGGTCTTCCACATGGGTGCGCGTCCGTCAGCGTCATTCGGAACAGGTTGTCCGCCAGGACCCTTTCCAAAGACTACCTTCAAATCCTTGACCATATCATGTACATTAGCACCAGTACGGTGGCGAGGCTTCGTCCGGTGATCCGCCTCACCTTTGAAATGATTGTCTTTCTTTCTTACGGGATGCCTGCTCGGAAGAAATCGACGATGTCCCAAGTACACATTCTTCCTACAATTGTCCAAATATATACTGTCGGTATCATCCAAACAGTGCGTGCATGCGCGGTATCCCTTGTTTGTCTGTCCTGAAAGGTTACTGAGAGCAGGCCAATCATTGATGGTCACGAACAGCAAGGCCTTTAGGTCAAATTCTTCCCCCATGTGCTCATCCCACGCACGTACACCTGTTCCATTCCACAGCTGTAAGAGTTCTTCAACTAATGTCCTTAGGTACACATCAATGTCGTTGCCGGGTTTCTTAGGGCCTTGGATGAGCACTGGCATCATAATGAACTTCTGCTTCATGCACAACCAAGGAGGAAGGTTATACAAGCATAGAGTCACAGGCCAGGTGCTATGGTTGCTGCTCTGCTCCCCAAAAGGATTAATGTCATCTGCGCTTAGACCAAACCATATGTTCCTTGCGTCATCTGCAAACTCCTTCCCTACTTTCTCTCGATTTTTCTCCACTGCGACCCGTCAGCGGGTACTCTCAACTTTCCGTCTTTCTTACGGTCTTCTCTGTGCCATCGCATCGCCTTGGCATGCTCTTTGTTTTGGAACAAACATTATTATAGGAGCATACCACATCACCTTGGCAGGAATCTTCTTCCTGGGGTGCTCGCCCTCGACATCACCAGGGTCATCGCGCCTGATCTTATAGCGCAATGCACCGCATACCGGGCAAGCGTTCAAATCCTCGTACTCACCGCGGTAGAGGATGCAGTCATTAGGGCATGCATGTATCTTCTGCACCTCTAACCCTAGAGGGCAGACAGCCTTCTTTGCTTCGTACGTACTCTCGGGCAATTCGTTGTCCTTTGGAAGCATATTCTTTATCATTACCAGCAACTTTCCAAATCCCTTGTCAGATACACCATTCTCTGCCTTCCATTGCAGCAATTCCAGTGTGGTGCCCAACTTTTTCTTGTCAGCTTCGCAATTCGGGTACAACAATTTCTTGTGGTCCTCTAACATGTGCTGCAACTTCTTCTTCTCCAAATCACTTGCGCAATTTCTCTTTGCATCGGCAATGGCCCGACCTAGATCATCAGCGGGCTCATCTGATGCCTCTTCCTCAGCTTCTTCCCACATTGCCGGCTCAGCTTCTTCCCCCATTGTTGTATCATCGTATTCAGGGAACCCATGGCCAGGATAGCTGTCGTCGTCCTCTTCTTCTTCATTGTCTTCCATCATAACCCCTCTTTCTCCGTGCTTGGTCCAAACATTATAGTGGGGCATGAAACCGGACTTAAACAGGTGGACGTGAATGGTTCTTGACATAGAGTAATTGTGATCATTCTTACAGACTAAACATGGACAAGGCATAAAACCATCCGCCCGCTTGTTTGCTCAGCCGCAAGCAGAAAAGTTTGCATGCCATTAATGAACTCGGGAGAGCATCGGTCATCGTACATCCATTGTCGGCTCATCTTCATTACACAACACCGAAAATACCAAATTAATACAAGTTCATACATAAAGTTCATACAAGACTTAAATGCAACAAACAAATAACTCTCTAACTAAAGAATTTAAATGCAACAACAAATGCGATCAAGATCGCAACTAAGGTAACAATTGATCCAACAGCATAATGATACCAAGCCTCACTATCAATGGCATATTTTCTAATCTTTCTAATCTTCAAGCGCATTTTCTCCATCTTGATCTTGTGATCATCGACGACACCGGCAACATGCAACTCCAATTTCATCTTCTCCCCCTCAATTCTTTTCAATTTTTCTTTCAAATACTCGTTTTCTCTTTCAACTAAATTTAACCTCTCGACAATAGGGTCGGTTGGAATTTCCGGTTCACAAACCTCCTAGACAAAAATATCTATGTCAACTTGATGGGCATAATTTGTCATAAACACGAAATGCAACAACTAGTTTTAAAAGAGAATATACCACATCCGAATCATAACAAGGACGAGGGCCGACGGGGACGGATATCAAAACCATGGCACTATGTATAACAAACAACGTACGGGTAAGATAATTATACGAGTAACTATATATCCAAATCACACAAACATCAACTTGGTAATGTAAAACATTCATGAACAAGAGGCTCACCACAAGGTGGTGCCGGCGACGGAACGGTGCGGGCGATCGACTGTGGTTACGACGGAGATTTAGAAGGCACTAAGTAAACCACACCTACATATGCAAACTAAGTGTTATTTTTGACCTCAAATTGCATATCAATCAAATACTAGCACATATATTTCCTTCCAAATTACTAAACTCATAAATTAATCACTATGCAAAGCATTGCAAGAGCTAATCTAGCAATGAGAGATGAAAGGACAAAGTTGCTAACCTTTGTGATCATTTGAATGGATGGGGGCCTTCAAATCTTGACAAATTTTGGGCAAAATGTGTGATGAGCTCGAGAGGAAGAGGGGAAGAACAGAGAGGAGAGGGGAAAGGGGAAGAACAGAGCGAGCTCGGGTGGACGAAGGGTTTATGTAGGACGACCTTTAGCACCGGTTCGTGCCACGAACCGGTACTAAAGGTGCTGGAGGGGCCCCGGACTGACAACATCCTGCCACCACTCACTTTAGTACCGGTCCGTGGCACGAACCGGTGCTAAAGGTCGGCCACGAACCGGTACTAATGAAAGCGGACGGCTAGCCGTTGGAACCGGCACTAATGCACACATTAGTGTCGGCTCAAAAGCAAACCGACACTAATGTGCTTGACATTTGACCCTTTTTCTACTAGTGGCAAGACGTGATGTCAATTATAGTTGTGTTGTTCAATGAGGTAGACCACAAGGCGTGTGATTTCTATGTCCACACATGTAGGTGGTGTCTTTATATCATCAAACGCAACACCAAATAGATGTCATGCAGAAGTATCAGTGCAAGCCCTAACTTTTGTTCATGCTCCTACCTATGGTGCCAATTATTCTGCTGAAGAAGTAAGAAAGTATATTATTATTATTCAACTGCAACATAGGTGCATGTATCTCACTGTTTTTTCTGTGCCTTTACACATTGACAGCTGAAAATCCGTTAAACTCCTTGCATGGCTTAATTGGTGATCGGAAAGAAAGAGATTTCTGGGACAAATAGCAGCAAGCGCAGCATAGATATGTCAAAGGGGAAAACCCTCATAGTAGACGATGAACAAGGTAAAGCGGTTGCCGAACAACAGCAGACGCCAGCTGAAGGTGAAATGTTCGCTACAACGAATGTCTATATTGGTGCCTGAGGTTTTGAACCTATTAGGGTATAAATTTTAAACCATACTACTTATGTTTTTCGCAGGCAAAAGGCTAAGACTACAATATCATTCCAGAGAAAGGCTAAAGTCGAGAGCGGATCGAATGGTGGGTAGGACGGTATGTGTAGTGTTTTTCAAAGTCAAATGATGTCAGTACTGCTTTATGGACAAAAAAGAGCTCAAGTATCTCACAAATATTTTTGTAGTTGTAGGTAACGTTCACAGGTCACTCCACCAATAAGAGATTGTTCTGAATACTATCAAGAAGGGGATTGCTAACTTAACGAAGCCATCACCTTAAATTTATATGATGGTGCCCGGAGCTCCAGTGAGAAAAAAAGATAAAGTAAGTGATTATCTTGTTGTCAAAATAACTTTTGTGTTTTCTTATGATTAGACAGTGAATACACTTCGGGTTTGGGTGTGAATGTACATAGTGTTCATAATTGCAATATTGTAGTTGACTCTTTTAGAAAACTAATAGTTACTATCATAATACAGAACATGTTATTTTAGGCCCACCAAGTATTGAATTTGTCTGAGCGGTTAAAATTCGTGATGGCACTACCAGGGCAGAACATTTAATTGCGAGTCCTAGAAAGCCAGAAAATGTTGTTTGTTGCAAGACATCATGCTATGGCTCCACCTAACGTGGAGAATGAACCTTTCCTGGCACAATTCGTGGCAAACATACCATGTAAGATATACTACTGATTAGCTGACATGTTATTCATTTCTACTCGTTTTAAAATTAAATTAATGCTGACAGAGTTTGTTTTCAATATGAACTTGATGTGCTCACTATGATATCAATGGCTGCTGTTGGCCAAAACAATATGGGCCTGGGAACTTTGACCACATACAAAATGGGCCGGTTGCAAACCTTGCAGGTGAGTGTTCTAGCGGCATTGCCAATTAGTAACTTCAAAAATTATTTTAAAGTACTGGCCTTTTGATGAATTAACAAACAACTCGACAGATGGAAGCTGGTCCACCGAATCTTGGAGAAACAATTGAACAGACACTTCAAAATCAGCAGAATGATGCTAGGGTGGTCTATCGATGGTTACTGTACATTGATGGGAAAGAAATATTGTCAAGGTAAATTGTTTCTTTTTCCCTGAATTTCATTTGGCATGTAACCTTTCAAGATAGTTTGTCAAGACTGTTCTCAACTACTCCGTCTCATACAGGAACTTTATGTATATCCCTGGACAAAAGCCAATCAACATAACAAGGAATAGTCTGAAGAAGCAGCTCAGCAGCGCAATCGAGGAAGACGTGATGTCAGCTAAAGTGTGTTGTTCAATGAGGTAGACCGCAAGGCGCATGAATTCTATGTCCACACATGGGTGTGTCCTTATATCATCAAACGCAACACCAGATGCATGTCATGCACATGCACTGGTGCAAGCCCAATCTTTTGTTCATGCTCCTACCTATGGTGCTAGTTATTTTGCTGAAGAAGTAAGAAAGTGTATTATTTTTCAACTTAGGGGCAACGTAGATGCATGTATCTCACTGGTTTTTTGTGTGCATTGACACATTGACAGCTGAAAAATTTGTTAAGCTCCTTGCATGGCTCAATTAAGGCAATTGAAGAGAAAGAGATTATTGGGATAGATAGCCGCAAGCACAGCATAGATATGTGAGAGGGGAAAATCTTGTAGTAGATGAATAACAGGGCAGAGCTGTTGCCGAAGAACTGCAGATGCAAGCTGAAGGTGAAATGTTTGCCACAAAAAATGTCTATATTGATACATGAGGTTTTAACCTATTGGGGGATAAATTATAAACCGTACTACTTATGTTTTTTCATGCAAGAGGCTAAAACTACAATAGTATTCCAGAGAAATGTTAAAGTGGACAGTGGATCGAATGGTTGGTAGGACAGCATGTCTAGTGTTTTTCAAAGTCATATGATGTCAATACTACTTTACAGATAAACGAAATTGCTAATGATATCTCACATATATTTTGTTTTGGTAGGAAACGTCAACAAGTGAGTCCACCAACAAGAGAATTTATGAATACTATAAGGAAGGGGGTTGCTAACTTCAGTTTATATGATTGTGCCGGGAGCTCCAGCGAGAAAAAATGATAAAAGGAAATATCTTGTTATCAGAATAACTTCTGTGTTTTTTATGATTAGATACTGAATACACTTCGGGTTCAAGTGTGAAAGTACACAGTGTTCATAACAGCTATAGTGTAGTTGGATCTTTCAAAAAACTAAAATTTACTGCTGATAATGCACAACATCTAGTTTTAGGCCCACCAAGCATTGAATTTCTTCCAGATGTTAAAATTCGTGCTGCCACTACTAGGGCAGGAGGATCAGTTGCAGGTCCTAACAAGCCATAAAATGTTATTGTTGCAACACCACATGTTATGGCTCCACCTAAGACGGACGATTAACCAAACCTTGCACAATTCGTAGCAAACATACCATGTATGATATACTAGTGATTAGCTGACATGTTATTCATTTCTACTCATTTTTATAGTAAATAAATCCTGACAGAGTTTGTTTTTAAAATGAAGCTAATGTGCTCACTATGATATCAATGGCTGCTGCTGGGAAAACCAATATGGGCTAGAGAATCGTAGACCACATATGCAATGTGCAAGTTGCGAACCCTGCCGGTGAGTGTTCTAGCAGCCTGCCAGATTGCCAATTAGTAACTTCTAAAAAATTACTCCCTCCATAAACTAATATAAGAGTGTTTATATCACTATTTTAGTGATCTAAATGCTCTTGTATTAGTTTACGGAGGGAGTATTTTTAACGTACTGACTTTTTGATGAATTAATGAACAGCTCGACAGATTGAAGCTGGTTCATCGAATCTTGGAGAAACAATTGAACAGACACATCAAAATCAGCAGGACAGTGCTAGGGTGGTCTACCGATGGTTATTGTATATTGCTGGGAAAGCAATATTGTCAAGGTAAATTATTTCTTTTTCCCTTAATTTCATTTGGCATGTACCCTAAGACAATTTGTAAAGACTGTTTTCAACTACTCCGTCCGATGCAGGAACTTATTCTATATCCCTGGACAAATGTCAATCAACATAACAGGGACTAGTCTAAAGAAGCAGCTCAGCGGCGCATTCGAGCAAGACGTGATGTCAGCTATAGTTGTGTTGTTCAATGGGGTAGACCGCAAGGCGTGTGAACCTATGTCCACACATGTAGGTGTGTCTTTATATCATGAAACGCAACACCAGATGCATGTCATGCACACGCACCGGTACAAGCCCAATCTTTTGTTCATGCTCCTACCTATGGTGCTACTTATTCTGCTGAGGAAGTAAGAAAGTGTATTATTTTTCAACTTAGGGGCAACATAGATGCATGTATCTCACTGGTTTTTTGTGTGCATTTACACATGGAAAGCTGAAAAATCTGTTAAGCTCCTTGCATGGCTTAATTAAGGCAATCGAAGAGAAAGAGATTATTGGGATAGATAGCCGCAAGCACAACATACATATGTAAAAGGGGAAAAACCTTGTAGTAGACGAAGAACAAGGCAGAGGAGTTGCCGAAGAACAGCAGACGCCAACTGAAGGTGAATTGTTCCCCAAAAAATGTCTATATTGATGCATGAGGTTTTTAACCTATCAGGGGATAAATTTTAAACCATACTACTTATGTTTTTCGTGGGCAAAAAGGCCAAGACTATAATAGTATTCCATAGAAAGGTTAAAGTGTAGTGCGGATTGAATGGTGGGCAGCAGGTATGTCTGGTGCTTTTAATGTCAAATGATGTATATACTAATTTATAGATAAACAAAATTGTTCAAGATATCTCACATATATTTTTGTGTTGTAGGAAACATCAATAAGTCAGTCCACCAACAAGTCAAAGTTCTGGATACTATCAAGAAGGGGATTGCTAACATAACGAAGTTTAGTGCCTTCAATTTATATGATGGTGTCGGGAGCTCCAGTTAGATTTTTTTGATAAAAGTAAGTAATTATCTTGTTGTCAGAATAACTTTTCTGTTTTTTTATGATTAGACAGTGAATACACTTCAGGTTTGGGTGTGAAAGTACATAGTATTCATAACTATAATAGTGTAGTTGGATTTTTCGGAAACTAATAGTTACTACTTATTACTAATAATGACAACATCTTGTTTTTGTCCCACATAGCATTTAATTTTTCCAAGAGGTTAAAACTCATGATGTCACTACCGGGGCAAAAGGATCAGTTGCACCTCCTAACAAGTCAGAGAATGTTATTGTTGCAACACCACATGCTCTGGCTCCACCTAAGACGGACGATGAACCAGACCTTGCACAATTCGTAGCAAACACACCATGTTTGATAGATAGCAAACATACCATGTAGGATATACTACTGATTAGCTGACATGTTATTCATTTCTACTCATTTTTAAAGTAAATAAATGCTGACAGAGTTTGTTTTAAAAATGAAGCTAATGTGCTCACTATGATATCAACGGCTGCTGCTGGGCAAACCAATACGGGCCAGAGAATCGTCGACCACATATGCAATATGCGAGTTGCGAACCCTGCCGGTGAGTGTTTTAGGAGCCTTCGAGATTGCAAATTAGTAACTTTTTAAAAAGTATTATTAACGTACGGACTTTTTGATGAATTAATGAACAAATCGATAGATTGAAGCTGGTTCATCGAATCTTGGAGAAACGATTGAATAGACACATCAAAATCAGCAGGACAGTGCTAGGGTGGTCTATCGATGGTTACTGTACATTGCTGGGAAAGCAATATTGTCAAGATAAATTATTTCTTTTTCCCTTAATTTCATTTGGCATGTACCCTTTCAAGATAGTTTGTAAAGACTTCAACTACTCTGTCTGATGCATGAACTTAATATATATCCCTAGACAAATGTCAATCAACATAACAGGGACTAGGGTGAAGAAGCAGCTCAGCGGCGCATTCGGGCAAGACGTGATGTCAACTATATATAGTTGTGTAGTTCAATGAGGTAGACGGCAAGGCATGTGAACCTATGTCCACACATGTAGGTGTGTCTTTATATCATGAAACGCAACACCAGATGCATGTCATGCACAGGCACCAGTGTAAGCCCAATCTTTTGTTCATGCTCCTACCTATGGTGCTAATTATTCTGCTGGAGAAGTAAGAAAGTGTATTACTTTTCAACTTAGGGGCAACATAGATGCATCTATCTCACTCATTTTTTGTGTGCATTTACACATTGACAGCTGGAAAATCTGTTAAGCTCCTTGCATGGCTTAATTAAGCCAATCGAAGAGAAAGATATTATTGGGATAGATAGCCGCAAGCACATCATACATATGTCAAAGGGGAAACACCCTGTAGTAGACGAAGAATAAGGCAGAGGAGTTGCCGAAGCACAATAGACGCCAGCTGAAGGTGAAATGTTCCCCAAAACAAATGTCTATATTGATGCATGAGGTTTTTAACCTATCAGGGGATAAATTTTAGATGATACTACCTATGTTTTTCGTAGGCAAAAAGGCCAAGACTATAATAGTATTCCATAGAAAGCTTAAAGTGTAGTGCATATTGAATGGAGGGCGGGAGGTATGTCTAGTCCTTTTAAACTCAAATGATGTCAATACTACTTTATAGATAAACAAAATTCTTCAAGATATCTCACATATATTTTTGTTGTTGTAGGAAACATCAATAAGTCGGTCCACCAACAAGTCAAAGTTCTGGATACTATCAAGAAGGGGATTGCTAACATAACGAAGTTTAGTGCCTTCAATTTATATGATGGTGTCGGGAGCTCTAGTTGTGTTTTTTAATAAAAGTAAGTAATTATCTTGTTGTCAGAATTTTGTGTTTTTTATGATTAGACAGTGAATAAACTTCAAGTTTGGGTGTGAAAGTACATAGTGTTCATAACTGTAATAGTGTAGTTGGATCTTTCAGAAATCTAATAGTTACTACTTATTACTAATAAGGCACAACATCTTGTTTATGTCCCACATAGCATTGAATTTGTCTGAGAGGTTAAAACTCATGATTCCACTACCGCGGCAGAAGGATCAGTTGCAGCTCCTAACAAGTCAGAAAATGTTGTTGTTGCAACACCACATGTTGTGGATCCACCTAACATGGACGATGAACCAGACCTTGCACAATTCATAGCAAATATACCATGTAGGATATACTACTGATTAGTTGACATGTTATACATTTCTACTCATTTTACAGTAAATAAATGCTGGTAGAGTTTGTTTTTAAAATGAAGCAAATGTGCTCACTATGATATCAATGGCTGCTGCTGGGCAAACTAATATGGGCCAGAGAATTGTCGACCACATACGCAATGTGCGAGTTGCGAACCCTGCCGGTGAGTGTTGTAGCAGCCTGCCAGATTGCCTATTAGTAACTTTTAAAAAAGTATTTTTAATGTACTGACTTTTTGGTCAATTAACGAACAGCTCGACAGATTGAAGCTGGTTCATCGAATCTTGGAGAAACGATTGAACAGACACATCAAAATCAGCTGGACAGTGTTAGGGTGGTCTACTGATGGTTACTGTACATTGCTGGGAAAGCAATATTGTCAAGGTAAATTATTTCTTTTTCCCTTAATTTCATTTGGCATGTACCCTTTCAAGACAGTTTGTAAAGACTGTTTTCAACTACTCTGTCTCATGCAGGAACTTAATCTATATCCCTGGACAAATGTCAATCAACATAACACGGACTAGTCTGAAGAAGCAGCTCAGCGGCGCATTCGAGCAAGACGTGATGTCAGCTATATATAGTTCTGTTGTTCAATGAGGTAGACCGCAAGGCTGGTGAACCTATGTCCACACATGTAGGTGTGTCTTTATATCATGAAACGCAACACCAGATGCATGTCATGCACGTGCACCTGTGCAAGGCCAATCTTTTGTTCATGAGCCTACCTATGGTGCTAATTATTATGCTGAAGAAGTAAGAAAGTGTATTATTTTTCAACTTAGGGCAACATTGATGCATGTATCTCACTGATTTTTTGTGTGCATTTACACATTGACAGCTGGAAAATCTGTTAAGCTCCTTGTATGCCTTAATTAAGGCGATCGAAGAGAAAGAGATTATTGGGATAGATAGCCGCAAGCACAATATACATATGTCAAAGGGGAAAAACCCTGTAGTAGATGAAGAACAAGGCAGAGGAGTTGCCGAAGAATAGTAGACGCCAGCTGAAGTTGAAATGTTCTCCAAAACAAATGTCTATATTGATGCATGAGGTTTATAACCTATCAGGGGATAAATTTTAAACCATACTACTTATGTTTTTCATAGGCAAAAAGGCCAAGACTATAATAGTATTCCATAGAAAGGTTAAAGTGTAGTGCGGATTGAATGGTGGGCAGGAGGTATGTCTAGTGCTTTTAAAGCCAAATTATGTCGATACTACTTTATGGATAAACAAAATTGTTCAAGATATCTCACATATATTTTTGTTGTTGTATGGAACATCAATAAGTCGGTCCACCAACAAGTGAAAGTTCTGGACTATCAAGAAGGGGATTGCTAACATAACGAAGTTTAGTGCCTTCAATTTATATGATGGTGTCGGGAGATCCAGTTAGTTTTTTTATAAACGTAAGTAATAATCTTGTTGTCAGAATAACTTATGTGTTTTTTATGATTAGATAGTGAATACACTTCAGGTTTGGGTGTGAAAGTACATAGTGTTCATAACTGTAATAGTGTAGTTGGATCTATCAGAAAACTAATAGTTACTACTTATTACTAATAAGGCACAACATCTTGTTTTTGTCCCACCTAGCATTGAATTTGTCTGAGATGTTAAAACTCATGATGCCACTACCGGGGCAGAAGGATCAGTTGCAGCTCCTAACAAGCCATAAAATGTTGTTGTTGCAACACCACATGCTATGGCTCCACCTAACACGGATGATGAACTAGACCTTGCACAATTCGTAGCAAACATACCATGTAGGATATACTACTAATTAGCTGATATGTTATTCATTTCTGCTCATTTCTAAAGGTAATAAATGATGACAGAGTTTGTTTTTAAAATGAAGCTAATGTGCTGACTATGATATCAATGGATGCTGCTGGGCAAACCAATATGGGCTAGAGAATCGTCGACCACATACACAATGTGTGAGTTGCGAACCCTGCCGGTGAGTGTTCTAGCAGCCTGCCAGGTTGCCAATTAGTAACTTTTAACAAAGTGTTTTTAACATACTGACTTTTTGATGAATTAACGAACAGCTCGACAGATTGAAGCTGGTTCATCGAATCTTGGAGAAACGATTGAGCAAACACATCAAAACCAGTAGGACAGTGCTAGGGTGGTCTACCGATGGTTACTGTACATTGCTGGGAAAGCAATATTGTCAAGGTAAATTATTTCTTTTTCCCTTATTTCAATTTGGCATGTACCCTTTCAAGACAGTTTGTAAAGACTGTTTTCAACTACTCCGTCTGATGTAGGAACTTAATCTATATCTGTCGGTGTCAAAACCGGCGGATCTCGGGTAGGGGGTCCCGAATTGTGCGTCTAAGGTCGATGGTAACAGGAGACAGGGGACACGATGTTTACCCAGGTTCGGGCCCTCTCTATGGAGGTAATATCCTACTTCCTGCTTGATTGATCTTGATGGATATGAGTATTACAAGAGTTGATCTACCATGAGATCGTAATGGCCAAACCCTAAAAGTCTAGCCTGTATGACTATGGTAATGAGTATCTGTGCTTTCCGGACTAAGTCCTCCGGTTTATATAGGCACCGGGAGGATCTAGGGTTACATAAGGTCGGTTACAAAGGAAAGGAATCTACATATTCGGTCACCAAGCTTGCCTTCCACGCCAAGGAGAGTCCCATCCGGACACGGGTGCAGTCTTCAGTCTTCGCATCTTCACAGCCCATCAGTCCGGCCCATGTCTAACAGGCCGGACGTCCGAGGACCCCTTAGTCCAGGACTCCCTCAGTAGCCCCTGAACCTGGCTTCAATGGCGAGGAGTCCGGCGCGCAGATTTCTCTTCGGCATTGCAAGGCGGGTTCCCTTCTTTCCGAACTCCAAGATAGTCTCCAGACGCGAAGATTGTATCCGGTCCTGTCACACACACCACACAAAACCGCAGAGAGAATATAATACTCCACGAGTCCAATCCGCTGACAACTTTTTACAACGTGACATCACATCCGCCCGGTCATAATTTTGGACCGTTTTGTGTCTGCCATTCCATGTTTCGAGGCGCGGTTGCCATTGGCATGTCTTGTCGAAGCAGAGATCATGTCCCCTTATTGCGGGATTCTCATCAATACGGGTATGGGTAACCCAACCGTGCTATTTACACAGCCCTTGGGAATAGGCGAGTTTTAATGCGAGTGAGGAGGCTTTTGATATTCGCGACCCTTTATAAGGGGATAATTAATTCGCCCTTGTCTACTCACGCCTTCCCCTTCCTCTTCCCTTCCATCCTTGAGCTCCAGCGCCCAAGTCTGCATCTTTCCCCATCTCCGAAAAGCATCCGACCATGTCCGGATCCGGAGGTCAAGACAAATGGATGGTCTCCTCTGTCAAGGAGAAAGACATTGTCGAGCTTCGGGCGGCCGGGTATTTGGCGAAGGAAATCGCCCGCCGCCTTCCGGCCCAGGGGCAGGTCGTCCCTACCCCAAAGCCTACTGAGAGAGTAGTTTTTCTCCCTCACTTCGTCCTTGGACTGGGGTTTCCACTTCACCCCTTCGTCCACGGTCTAATGTATTATTACGGCCTAGATTTCCATGATCTAGCCCCGAACTCTTTCCTCAACATCTCGGTGTTCATCGTCGTGTGTGAGGCCTTCCTCCGCATCCACCCCCACTTCGGGCTGTGGCTTAAGGTCTTCAATGTGAAGCCGAAAGTGGTGGATGGCCAGCACGCGGAGTGCGGGGGCGCCATGGTGAGCAAGCTGGCCAACGTCTCCTGGCCGAAAGGCACTTTGGTGGAGACGGTAAAGGAATGGCAGAAACAATGGTCTATATCACAGAACCCCGCAGCGCCACCTGGGCAGCGGCTGCCAAATTCAACTTTGGCGCTCCCATGCGACTTACCTCCTGGGTCGAGAAGAGCCTGAACTGGTGCTCGCCAGATGAGCTGACAGCGCTGCAGACGCGCGTTCAAAGCATGGTGGACAAGGATGTCAAACTTGTCGATGTAATCCAGGTGATGCTACTTCGCCGGATTCTCCCGTGCCAAAGCCGAAGCCGCCCTCTATGGAAGTTCAACCCGAAGAAGCACCATACCCTGAAGAGGCTCTTCGAAACCACTCACGAAGGTGCCTGGAAGTTGCTCTTTAAGGGCAACGAGAAACCGCCGGCCACAGATTCGGACCGCGGGCACGATATTAACCACCTCACCAGTGAGGTATGTTATTTTTAACGCATCCCTTACTTGCTTGTTTTGAGGGTGATGTCTGAGCTTTTATCATCATTCCTTCTTCAGGACTGGATGGAGAGGGCGAAGGGATCCAGTGTCCGGCTCCGCTGCCTGAAGAACCGGTCATCCCGCGTTTAGCAAAGATGCTGGTGCCGGCGCCCTATAAGGCGCCGGAGAAGAAAGCCAAGAAGAAGGCCAAGGGGGCCAAAGGCAGCCCCCGCCGTAAGGGTACTTCAGACGTAACGTTCGAAGATGAAGAGACCCGTTCCTCCGTCCCTGAGGACGACGAGGAGGAGGAGGAGGAGATCCCTCCCCATGATGACGGGAGGGAGAAGAGGGTGGCCTCCACGAATCTGGAGGTGGGGACGCCCAAGAACAGGAAGGGCTCCCTTGCGGATAACTCCGTATGGGATGTCGACAGTAGTCCGGAGCGCCGCTCCCGCGCTAAGCCTCAGGCCCATCGTAAGTACTAAAATTCATGCATATCCATATATCCAACCTCTTCTCCTCATTGTATTAACATGGTTAGTTGTGTTATTTCAGTCCGGCCCACGACAGCTTCCAGCGATCCTCGTCGGGGAGATGGCCAACATGTCACCGCCGGCCGCTCACTTTCCCAAGGCCATGGACGACACCGAGGTGTTGTCCCGAAGGACCGCTCCAGGCCGAGAAGAGGCTCCGGACGCTGTCAAGAGGGCGCCAGAGGGCGAAACCTCTACCGCCGGACACATGGGGGAGCAAATCCCCATGGAGACTGGCGAGGAGGGCCGTATTCAGTTCGGCCCTCGGCCAAATATGGTTACGGAGACCCATACGGCTCCAGAATCCGGCGACCGACCTCCTTTGAAAGAGGGGGGTGCGCCCATTCCACCGGTGGCCCCTGTCCAACCAGGGGCACCGGATAATCTGATGGAGGCGCTTCGAGGTGCCTCCATTGTGGACGAGCACCGTATCCTTATGGGTACGGTGATTGAGAGGGTCCAGTCCGCCAAGAGCGGTCTGACCGAAGCCTGCAGCAGCCTGCTGACAGGTTTTGAGGTAAGCGACGCAAAAATCCCAATATAGTCAGTAGCCCCTGAGACACTGTCCGGTGTTCGGAAAGAAAAGCCGGACAGAGGGTCGATCCTTACTTGTAGGAAACTAACTAAATTTGTCGGGAATGAGTATGCAGGCGTCGCTGCTGTCCGCGGCCTCACATGCTGCCGAAGTCTTCGAACTTAAGCGGAGACTAGAGAAGGCCGAGGAGGAGCTCGTCCAGGTGAAAAGGCAGCTCCAGGAGAATCAAGGTATGTAATAACCCAAGAATTATTCGGAAAGAGTAGGATGTTATATATTGACCGAAGTGTCTTGATATAAATAGGAGCAACGACCAAGGTCGAGGCCCTGAAAAAGGCCTTGGGCGAAGCCGAGGGGAAGGTCGTCAAGGAGCAGGCTGCCCGTGAGAAGCTCAAGGCCCGGGTCAACGAGGTCCAACAAGAGCTCCATGACGCAGTGAAGAAGGTGTGAGACCTTGGAGCATGACGCGTCGGCTAAAGAGGCCGAACTCTCCAAGGCTCATCAGAGCGCGGAGACGGCCCAGAATGGGGCCCCGGGCGCCCTCCAAGAGATCCAAGAGGCGAGGCAGATCGTGGCGGGTAAGGCATTCAGTATGCAAAGCAAATATGCGAAGAGGAAGTATCTTTTACTAACCCGGATTCGGAGTTCTCCAGGGGCTTTTGCTGATCTGCCGCGAAGTGTGTCCGACGCCGCGGAGTTTTTCCGAGCCGAAGAAGGGAGCTCCACGGAGAAACTGTTCTGGTCGCAATGTCTTGCGCCAGAGCATCCCGTGCCCTTCATCGATCAGCTGAAACAACTGGTGGAGTTGCATAGGGTGGCCGAACTAGCCACGAAGGATTTGATAATCCGACTATGGACAGCCGAAGCTATGCCCGGCAGCTACTTCAGACTCGTGAGGCGGCTGGTGAACGCCTGCCCTCGGCTGGACGTCGTCAAGCGGTTGGTCTGTATTGAAGGTGCGCGTATGGCCTTCGCCCATTGCAAGATGTGGTGGGTGAAGATGAACGCCGTCGAGCTGGCCAGGGGGCCGCCAGAGGGCAAGGAGCACCGCACACCCGAGCGCTATTTTGCGGATGTCCTGGAGGGGTCTCGCGTTGAGGCAACGCAGTGTGGTCAGGACATTATTTTCGAATGAATACATTCGTGTTGTCTTTCCCTTGTATGATGAAACAAAGTGGGTTTGTAATTTAATGATTGTTATGTTTTTAATTTTACCTCCTGTGCGGCCGTGTTGTATGAAATCTGAGGGTTGGCTAGTCATCGGCTTCTGCCCCCACGTAGGTAGTACGGAGGTGTTCGGGATGGAATCTAAACAATCTTGATCCAATTATATGGTCCTTGAAGGAGTTGTTTAACGCAACGAACCAGGCAACCAGACTATTCGGCTTTAACGCCCTCACTTAGCCATAGGAGTTCGACAATAAAAACATGGACGCAACCCCTAGTTTCCGAACTAGAGTGCTATAAGCGTCTGATCGGGAAGTACCAATCCTTCGCGTAACGCGGAAGAAATCCAACGATTTGCAACCTTCGAACAGCTGACCGGCTCTCGCTGCATCATGACAGTCAATTTTCGGCTTTCTCTACTGAGGTGCTCCTTTGGATAAACCAGGGCACAATCGCAGTAGTTCTCCCTTTACTACCTTAGCCGATATAGCGGAACGTAAGGTAGCAAGCACAGGAGCCAGGCAACCCAACTATTGACCAAAGCCATGATTCGGAGCCAATGCATACAGTGCTAAATTCGGGGTGCCGAACTATACTGTAAAAAGTGTTCGGACTTTGTTGCCATAGTGTGGGGCGCTAGGAAGCCCCTGGCAAAGTGAAACGTGCCACAATGTACGGGTGCTATTTGATAAGCTTATTAATAGTAAAAAAGGAAAACAAAAAAGGGAGCAAAGGCAATAAGCAGGGGCCCTAAAATTTGGGCTGCAAACTGTTTCATTATGATTTGATTAATACGTCAAAGCACATTGGTACAAGTAGCGTGATAGGAAATGGGCTATTTGACATGCCACGACCAAGGGAGAGCTGCGCGTGGGACCCTGGAGACAGGTAGAGTGGTTGTTTAAGAAACCACTTAGAAATTACCCTCTACGTCTGAGCTGACTGCCGGCTTGGTGTATTTGTCCTTTGAAAGGATCCGCGATCAAGTCATCAGGGAAGGCCTCTGGAAAAGAAACCTGAAAAGCAGAAAAGAAACAGTGAAAGTATATGTGTCCGGGAACGGTGAAGCCGTATTGTGGATCACAAGCTAGTTGTGCGTCCGTCGATGCCCATGGGATTTCTAGTGCGTAATTATGCACGCGTGGTACGAATGCCGCTACCTGATCGGGTTTGGGACGGAGGCCAAATTGCTAATCGAGCTCTTGATGAGCCGAGCTGTCCTGTTGTAGCATAGTCTGGACCCTCTTTACGATGTCCAGGGGCTCGGCAGCCGGATTACGGTTCTGCTTGAGAAGGCCGCTCTGTACTTCTGCTGCTAGGGCGGCGGTGTGCTCCTCTGTACGGAGGGAGCGTTCCGTGTTTCCGTTGACCGTTATGACACCGCGTGGACCGGGCATCTTGAGCTTAAGATAAGCATAGTGTGGCACCGCATTGAACCGAGCAAATGCAGTCCGTCCAAGCAGTGCGTGATAACCACTGCGGAATGGGACGATGTCGAAGATTAATTCTTCGCTTCGGAAGTTGTCGGGAGATCCGAAGACAACCTCTAGTGTGATTGAGCCCGTACAGTGGGCCTCTACACCTGGTATGACTCCTTTGAAGGTAGTCTTCGTGGCTTGATCCTTGATGGATTAATGCCCATTTTGCGCATTCTGTCTTGATAGAGCAGATTGAGGCTGCTACCACCGTCCATGAGGACTCGCATTAGGTGGAATCCATCAATGATTGGGTCCAGGACTAGTGCGGCTGATCCGCCATGCCGGATACTAGTCGGATGATCCAGACGATCATAAGTGATCGGGCACGATGACCAGGGGTTGAATTTTGGGGCGACTGGCTCTATCGCATAAATGTCCCTTAGTGCGCGCTTGCGCTCCCTTTTGGGGATGTGTGTATCATATATCATATTCACCATTTTGACTTGAGGGGGGAACTTCTTCTGCCCCCTTGAGTTTGGTTGTCGGGCTCTTCGTCATCGTCCTCACTTTGCAATCCCTTTTCTTTGTTCTCGGCGTTTAACTTGTCAGCCTGTTTGAAGACCCAACAATCCCTGTTGGTATGATTGGCTGGTTTGTCTGGGGTGCCATGTATCTGGCACGGACGATCGAGTATGCGGTCCAAACTAGATGGTCCCTCACTGTTCCTTTTATACGCCTTTTTCTGCTGACCGGACTTGGAGCCGCTGAATCCGGCGTTAACTGTAGTGTCATCGGTATTATCACCATTGCTTTGGCGCTTGTGTCTATTACGTCGGAGCTTGCCGTTGCTGTTTTTGACCTCGGAGGGGCCCACCTCGCTGACTGTGTTTTTGCTATGAGCCAGCCAACTATCCTCACCCGCGCAAAAGCGGGTCATGAGTGCCGTGAGGGCTGCCATAGATTTGGGCTTTTCTTCGCCGAGATGGCGGGCGAGCCATTCGTCACGAATGCTATGTTTAAAGGCCGCTAGGGCTTCGCCATCCGGATAGTCAATGATCTGGTTCTTTTTAGTTAGGAATCTGGTCCAGAATTTCCGGGATGACTCTCCCGGCTGTTGGACTATGTGACTTAAGTCGTCGGCGTCTGGTGGCCGGACGTATGTACCTTGGAAATTGTCAAGAAAAGCTTCTTCCAAGTCCTCCCAGCTGCCGATGGAATTTTCAGGCAGGTTGTTTAACCAGTGTCGGGCTGGCCCTTTGAGTTTTAGTGGAAGGTATTTCATAGCATGGAGGTCATCTCCGCGGGCCATGTGAACGTGGAGAATAAAATCCTCGATCCATACCGCGGGATCGGTTGTTCCGTCGTATGATTCAATATTGACGGGTTTGAACCCTTCGGGGAATTCATGGTCCATTACTTCGTCAGTGAAGTAGAGAGGGTGTGCGGCGCCTCTATATCTGGCTGCATTGCGCCGTAGCTCCGATGGAGTTCGCCTGCGGTTATTGGCTCGGGTGTGACTAGGTTTGTCACGCTCGAATAGGTAGCCATCATCATGTGTCGAGGGACGTCCTCGCGATCCATAAATCAATCGGGCATGTCCTGCTCTACTATCTAGGGTCTGCCGGAGGTCGTATGTATGACCCCAAGCTGCTTCGTCTCTATTTTTACGAGGCGGTGGGGCAGGCTGCTGTTCGTCCTGAGTTGCCGCTCTATCCCGACCACGTGGTGGTCGGTCCGCCGGACTGTCCCTACCGCGTAGTGGTCGATCGGCCGCATTACGCGAGGGAGTTATGGGCTCCGGCGCTTCTTCATCGAACTGGGGTACCAGCCTTCGCCTTGGGTAACTCTTGGCTGGGCGTCTGAGGCCGTATTCTTCGGCTGCCAGGACATCAGTCCATCTGTCAACGAGCAGATCTTTGTCGGCTTGAAGCTGCTGATGTTTCTTTTTCAGGCTCCGTGCCATTGCTATTAGCTGGCGCTTGAAGCGCTCCTGCTCGAGAGGTTCCTTAGGCACGATGAAATCCTCGTTGCCGAGGCTTTCCTCATCCTCGAAGAGCGGACGGTAACTACCGTCCTCCGAGTCGTTGGGCCTGGCCTGTTCGTCGGGGCTAGCTTGCCCGTTTTCTTGCCCCTCCTGTTCGGATGTTACCTCAGCAAGGTCTTCATTGTTTTCGGCATCGTCCGGAGTATTATTTTCATCGGTGCCAGCATTGCTATCTTTGGAACGACGTGACTTAGAGCGGTGCCGAGGACGCCGGCGTTTTGGCTGTGTCTCAGGAGGTCTATTCTCGACTGGATTTTCTTTGTCATCGTCGTTGGTTGTTTTGGGTGTATCCACCATGTACACATCGTACGAAGAAGTGGCCGTCCAGCGTCCCGTATATGGCGGATTTTGGTCTTGCTCTTCCTCGGCATCGTCGTCCATACCGTCGATGTCTTCGGAGCCGTAATCAAGTGTGTCGGTTAAATCCTCGACTGTGGCTATGAAGTGGGTGGTGGGTGGGAAGCAAGATTCTCCTTCATCAACCCCTAGTTCGAACCGAACATAGTTCGGCTGTGAGTCCCCCGCCAAGGACAGGCTCTTTAATGAGTTTAGCACATCGCCCAAGGGCGAGTGCTGGAAGATGTCTGTGGCGCTGAACTCGAAGATTGATAAACGATCAAGTTCGGCGTCCGCGGGCTCGCATGGTTCGGAACTTATAACCAGAGACGAGTCCGGGATTCCGGTGACACAGATATTGTGTGAGGTTAAGTCCATGTGCGGCTCCAACGCCGGGGAGTCTGTGGCCTCCGTGGTCGGGTCGAGCCTCCAATCCCTGGATGCCGCAGTGTGCTCTGGATCTAAGGCCAGAGTGGTCACAGGAGCTATCTCCGGGGTGCGGCATGACGACAGATTTAGGTCATGTTCGTCAAGGTGACCAGGGGCGATCGCTGCGGTCTCGAATCCGGCGAAGATCAAATCTCCACGGATGTCCGCAACGTAATTCAAGCTCCCAAATCTGACCTGATGGCCAGGGGCGTAGCTATCAATCTGCTCTAGGTGGCCAAACGAGTTGGCCCGCAGTGCGAAGCCGCCGAACACAAAGATCTTTCCGGGGAGGAAGGTTTCTCCTTGGACAGCGTCACTATCGACGATTGAAGGGGCCATCGAACATTTCGTCGACGGCACAGTGGAACTCTCAATGAAAGCACCAATGTCGGTGTCAAAACCGGCGGATCTCGGGTAGGGGGTCCCGAATTGTGCGTCTAAGGTCGATGGTAACAGGAGACAGGGGACACGATGTTTATCCAGGTTCGGGCCCTCTCTATGGAGGTAATACCCTACTTCCTGCTTGATTGATCTTGATGGATATGAGTATTACAAGAGTTGATCTACCACAAGATCGTAACGGCCAAACCCTAAAAGTCTAGCTTGTATGACTATGGTAATGAGTATCTGTGCTTTCCGGACTAAGTCCTCCGGTTTATATAGGCACCGGGAGGATCTAGGGTTACATAAGGTCGGTTACAAAGGAAAGGAATCTACATATTCGGCCGCCAAGCTTGCCTTCCACGCCAAGGAGAGTCCCATCCGGACACGGGTGCAGTCTTCGGTGTTTGCATCTTCACAGCCCATCAGTCCGGCCCATGGCTAATAGGCCGGACGTCCGAGGAGCCCTTAGTCTAGGACTCCCTCAATATCCCTGGACAAATGTCAATCAACATAACAGGGACTAGTCTGAAGAAGAAGCTCAGCGGTGCATTCGAGCAAGACATGATGTCAGCTATAGTTGTGTTGTTCAATGTGGTAGACCACAAGGCGTGTGAGCATCCTTCTCGCTTGTGCAATCATCATTTCCTTCCTCAAGAGTTCATGGTAAGTACTTCATCTAACAAAAAAGATACACGTATACCTTGGCATGGTCAAAACAATTGAAGAACGGAACTTTCTTTTAGGACTTATGCGATCATTACATAGGAAACCCACCTCTGGAAGCCATAGGGCACTTCTCTAGGGGTCCAAGTGTACCATAGAAGGTCCGGGACTGCAAAGAGGTATCTTGCTATATACCAACAATATATACACATGGTTTTCTATGCCTCATTTACTGATGGAATTAAAACTATAAAAATGTAGCGTTCTTTCATAACAATTCGTTTCCCATATCAGGTGGTTGTGATACGGCGTGACAATCTCAATTTGGTCTGCTATATACCAGGTGGTTGGTCAGAGCTATGGTGTCAAAATTACCATTCCCTACAGGGGTCATACACATGCAGTGTTGTATTTGTTCCATTAATATTGTAAGTGTAGCAGACCAAATTGAGATTGTCATGCCGTATCACAACCACCTGATATGGGAAACAAATTGTTATGAAAGAACACTACACATTTTTCTTAGTTTTATTTCCATTAGTAAATGAGGCACAAAAAACAATGTGTATGTATTGAGTATATAGCAAGATATCTCTTTGCAGTCCTGGACCTTGTATGGTACACTTGGACCTTGGAGAAGTGCCATATGGCTTCCAGAGGTGGGGTTCCTTTGTAATGATCGCATAAGTCCTAAAAGAAAGTTTCGTTCTTTACTTGTTTCAACCACGCCAAAGTATACGTGTATCTTTTTTATTAGATGAAGTACTTACCATGAACTCTTGAGGAAGGAAATGATTATTGCACAAGCGAGAAAGATGCTACATGCCTTGCGGTCTACCTCATTGAACAACACAACTATAGCTGACATCACGTCTTGCTCGAATGCGTCGCGCAGCTGCTTCTTCAGACTAGTCCCTGTTATGTTGATTGGCATTTGTCCAGGGATGTAGATTAAGTTCCTGCATGAAACGGGGTAGTTGAAAACTGTCTTGACAAACTGTCTTGAAAGGGTACATGCCAAATGAAATTAAGGGAAAAAGAAATAATTTACCTTGACAATATTTCTTTTCCAGCAATGTACAGTAACCACTGGTAGACCATCCTAGCACGGTCCTGCTGATTTTGAAGTGTCTTTTCAATCATTTCTCCAAGATTTGATGGACCAGCTTCCATCTGTCCAGTTGTTCGTTAATTCATCAAAAAGTCAGACGTTAAAATACTTTTTTAAAGTTATTAATTGGCAATCTAGCAGGCCGCTAGAACACTCACCGGCAGTGTTCGCCACTAGCACATTGCGTATGTGGTCGAAGATTCTCTGGCCCATATTGTTTTGCCCAGCAGCAGCCATTGATATCATAGTGAGCACATTAGCTTCATTTTGAAAGCAAACTCTATCAACATTTATTTACTTTAAAAACGAGTAGAAATGAATAACAAGCCGGCTAATCAGTAGTATATCTTACATGGTATGTTTGGTATGAATTGTGCTAGGTCTGGTTCATTGTTCGCATTAGGTGGAGCCATAGCATGCGGTGTTGCAACAACAACATTTCCTGGTTTGTTAGGAGCTGCAACTGATCCTTCTGCCCGATAGTGGCATAACGAATTTTAACCTCTTGGACAAATTCAATGCTTGGTGGGCCTAAAACAAGACGTTGTGCATTATCAGTAATAATTATTAGTTTTCTGAAAGATCCAACTACACTATTATAGTTATGAACCTTGGGACAGTGGATTGGTGGCCGCGGCTTTGGCGTGTTTCGTTTGCTAGAGTTCTTCAGATGTTCCCGCTCTAGTGGTCTTCGTGGTGGTGGCCGGAGATGGTGGCAATGATCGGTGTTGCTTTGCCGACGAGGTAGCCGTGTTGCCGTCCTCTACTCGGCAATTTGTTGTTCGAGTCCACCCGGGCTCATGGGTTCTTTTTGACGGAATGAGAGGGTAGAACGAGAGGGCAGGGGAGCCTCTTCGAAGGTGGAGAGGGATGGCAGAACAACGGTGTGGGATTTGACGACGCGTGGTCATCCTCCGGCGGCGGGCTGGTCCACTATCGTGAGGGCATGACCAAGAATTACCGGCGTCCTCGATGTCCTAGCTTGTTGTAGGTGTAGTTAGGGCATGTAGTTTTTTGGTAGCATCTTGTATCTTTCTGCAACCTATATTTTCTTCTTAAAGAAATGTCTTACATTTATGGGACAGAGGGAGTAATATATAGCAGGGGGGGGACCCTTTGTCGTCGAACAAATTTACTACCACCAGCTGTTACCCTATATTAAAAATCCATTATGAATGATATGTGAGCTGATTCTTTTGATAGAAAATAATACCACATTGTCACTGTACTCCATGAAAAGGACTAGATAAAACTTCATAACTATCAAACAAAAGTAATCAAAAGCCCAAAAATTGCAAAACAAATCCAGGCGAAATTTTGTATCCTTAGATAAACTGATATGGACGACTACAGAGATTTCATTTTTTTTTAATCCAATTAATAAGGATGGTCAGATAAGTTAGAGAAAAATATTTGCATCATGCATGAAGGCAAAAAATAAAATTGAACAATCCATGAACATAGAGATTCACATAAACACAATACAAACAGAGTACACAAAACACACTAGCAAATCATCAACAAACCCAAGTGCTGCCGTTAAAACATAAATGCAGGAGTCTTTTCATCAACCATAAGAACGCCACCGAAAATAGTGGACTGGAAATGGTTATTCATACCAACAAAAAGCCAAAACAACATGTATATAGGTTGGTCCTGTAACTGGTGTCAAAAGTAACCACCTCACCAAAATGTGCATAATCTAGCCGGGTTTTACCGTTACACCATATTTCTGTTTTGACCCTACTTTCACCGTCTACTTGCATGGAAACTTTAAATTCCAGATCTTTGGCACTCATATCCTGAACTATACTAGTCGTTTTGGCCATGTAATCGGCGATAGAATCATGAGCTATGCTTGCACACAGTGTTCTCAATGTCTGCTTCCTAAAAGGCACACCTAGAGAAGAACCATGACCTGACCCTAATATGTTGTATATCTGGCCAATCCTAATGTTGTTCTCCCTGAGATTACGAATAAAATCCTTTGCTAAAGGGCTTATGACGCTATGTGATTTCCATTGTTTTTTCTCGCCAAAAATCACAGATAGTGGGTGATTGTGCTTGTTAATGAAAATGGTCACATACCTTCCATGGTCGTCAGTTCGATGTAGTCTTATACGGGCTTCACAATCAGTGTGGCATGATGTTGTGTTATGCCCTTCTTCTTGGCCCTGTGATAATCATAGAGACACAGAGTCATAGGCAAAAAAAAGTATGTTTCGTTAAACTGTCTGAGATCATACAAAATAATAAGTTTAAGATGATGCATACCACGCACTGGCAAACGATGTCCTGCATTGCTCCATATTTTTTCCTGCTAGTGCTACTCTTTCCATAGCGAATAGCAAAACCTCACTCCCAAGAGAAGATGTTGTAGAAATCGTAAGCTTCATCCTTTGAATAAAAACTATGTATTAATTTCAAAAAATATTCAAGCATTTCAAAAACTATGTTTGTGACATTTAAAAAAATTGTTTATACAACATATAAAAATGATCGCACAGTTAAAAAAATGGCTTCATATAATTAAAAAAGCCAATATGTATTTGAAAAATGTTTAACATGTATTCAAAACAAATGTCCACAACATGTATTTAAAAAATTATCCATGTTTTGGGAAACTATTAATCATGTATATTTACATGCATATAAAAATGTACCATGTTTATAAAATAGACATCAAAACATATAATTCAAATAATTGTTAATCATGAATTTTAAAAATGTTAAATGTGTACAAAAAATTAATGCTGGTGCATACGAAAATGAATATACAATGTGTACGAAAGTGTAGACATGTGTTAAAGAACAAGTAAACTAAGAAATAAAACCATTCAAAATAAAAGAAAACCCCTGCAAAGAGTGAAAACCTGATAAAAAAATCACACAGAAAAGAAACTTCTGCAGCTGCACTTTAATTGTCAGCCTAATAGCATGCAAGCCAGAGATGAACCGAATGTATATCTTGCACCGGGCGAGACAAAGCTCCCGTAATTTTATTGCGGAATCGACCGAGGCATGGAGTGTTCGAGTGCACGCACGGCAAGTCTTTCTCTTGCCTTAAGTGAAATTGAACCTAACGTCGCCGCTGGCTCTCATCGACGGGGGCCATAACCACAGGCGCGACGCTAGTTTCCATTCATTTTTCTTTTACTTGATAATATTTTTGTCCAAATTTGGACATATTCAAGATACTTATACTTCAAATATCAGTTTACTTAAATGTTTAAAAATGTCCATCATAATTTAAAAATATTTTTGCAGTTTTTTTTAAAAAAAATTGATCTAAAAGGTTCACGTGTTTCAAACAAGTGTTTGTGGCATTCTTAAAAAATTGTTTATACAATGTAAATTATGATCACGTGATTTAAAAAATAGGTTTTATACCGTCCAAAACATGTTCATGACATTTTAGAAAATGTTCACGCATTTCCATATTATGTATGTGACATTTAAAAATATAAAATATGTAAAATATGTTCACGTCATTCTACAATTTTTTCATAGCATTGTTCAATGTATATTTGAAAAATATTTAACATGTATGTGAATTAAAATTTTCATCATGTATTTGAAAAATATTCACGTATATCAAAAATGTTCTGTGTGTATACGAAAAAATGTACAATATGTATTAAAAAAAGACGTGTATTTGTAGAAAAGAAAAGGAAAAAACAAAAGAAAAACCTAGAAAGCCGATACTAAAGAAACACACAAAAGGAGAAAAACCGTGCAGAAGGTTCTAAAACTGATTTATACTGGTGATAGAACCTTCCCAGAACTGTGTGATTGTGTCGGCAAACTAAGGGAAACCCCTTGAGCCAGCTGGCCAGCCCCATGCGGTAGCTGGCAATCTAATCCTGCCCTCACATCTCCTTACTTGGCTGCTTCCTCTGCAGTCCCTGTGAGGCGGTGACCGCCCCATTCGTCCAGTCCAGATCTTGAGGAGAGAAGCAACCCCAGCCCAATTCAGCCTCAGCAGCTCACACACAAAGCAGAGGTATCCCTATTGGTTATCAAAATCACACCTTCTCTTGCTAGCAAAATGCTCTGTTTGATACTTTGATGCCTTGATTGAAAATTTGAAATTCAATGTTATTTCCTTATCTTAGTTTTATATATTCGCCGTCATTTAATTGTTGAAACCAATTTAGTAACTTTTGTATCTATATAATTTTACAGGAAGACAAAATACGAACAAGATCATGACATGGTTCTTTTGGGCGGTATTTTTGTGGCCCTTAAAGCATCTACAACCGGACGCCCCACTCTCAAACGCCCGGGCAGGCGAGCCGGTCTCTGGCCGATAAAAGAACCCGATCCACCCGGTTACCTCAAACCGGCCTCAAACGCCCGGGCTAACCAGCACCCCTCATGTCCAACCCAAATGTAGGGCGAATATGAGGCAGCCGGGCGTGCTCGGACGCGTCCGCCACGTCCACCCGGCCCACCGCGACCATACAAAATCCCCATCGAATCGAACTCTAGCCTCACTGCGCTCCACTCCACTCTACTCCACTTTTCTCCAATCTGTCAACTCCCAAGCACCGGCCACCATGTCCAGCACCGGTAGCCACTCTGACCGCTTCGCCGACAATGATTGGTACGCGTTCCTCCATGATGATGCCGAAGATGAGGACAAGCTGGCCCTCCGCATCGCTCTGGAGCGCTCGCTCGTGGACACGGGCGCCAGCTCCGGTTTAGGTGCGACGTTGCCTGTCGCCTGCGGCCGTAGCGTTGACGCTGGCGCCGGCCCTTCCCGCCCCGCGCGTGGATCTATGAGGACAGCTCAATCAGCGCCGCCCGTCTGTCGGCCTCCTTCCTCTCCGGCTACTGCTTCGTGCCGGCAGCGGTGGGTTCTAGTGCCCGCTCAGCCGGCGCCGCGGATGCATACTCTGGAATCGGAGCTGCGCGCCGCCCGCCGCGAGAGGCAAAGGGACAGGGAGATGGCGGCCACGTTGAACGCGGCACCACAGTCCTCCCGCTGCCACCGCATGATGTCGGTGGTGCCCGGCGATGATGAGCAGCTCCTCCAGTTGGTGTTCCGTCGGTCACTTACAACAGCGGAGATAGACGCCCAGAGGATCAACGCTAAGGTGCTTCGGCTCAGCATTGAGCAGTCCAAGCGAGAGGCGACGGAGGCAACGGCGGAGGCGGCGGGAGTGGCAAAGCTCAAGCGAAAGTAGGCCTGCATCATCCGACGCTTGAAGGGCTACATCGTCATCTCCTACACCTCCTGCTCCGAATGCGACGACAACGACGGCTCCGACGATGACCCACCTCCTACCGTAGACTCCTACAGCAGCGCCGTCGACCGGAAGGGTAAAGGGCTAATGAGGAAGTGGTGAAGCTCGGCCCTCTCTCCGTTTATATAATCTAGCTCCTACTATCTAGTTAGAATTTGCGCGCGTTTTAACTGTGTTCACTTTTGGTGGTGTTTTTATGTGAATTATGTCTGTTTTCTGTTAAATTTGGCCGTTTGGTGATCTACATAGTATGTTGCATGATTTTGTATGGATATAGGGTGCCAGATATAAGATACGCGGATGTGGACGCGCCGATTTTTGGGTCTGCCCGATCATTGCCGCGGACACGTCCAGGCGCGCCCGCGGGCGTATAGGATGCTGGATTTGGCAAGTCCGACTGTAAATGCCCATGGAGCATCTATAATCGATCCCTTATAGTTTATGTAGAGAATGGTTTGGTGCATCGATAATTGATTGATCGTGCACTAGGCACATATATATAGGTACAAGTGGTGCGACCAGTATCTTGTCTCCTAAGATACACGTACATACAGAGGGAGACAGACACTACAGGTACTGCATACGAAACCCAGACCTACGTACATGTACACATGTTCAACACCCCCCCCCCCCCCCGCAGTCGAAGCGTCGCCGGTGACGCAGAGACTGTACAGAAAACCCTCAAATGTCGAGGTGGGTAGTCCCTTCGTCATAACATCGGCGAACTGCTGATCGGTGGGCACATGTAGATCTCGAACACGACCAAGTGCGACGTGCTCCCTGACGAAGTGAATGTCGAGCTCAATATGCTTCGTCCGTCGATGATGGACAGGGTTGGCAGCGAGGTACACCGTGGAGACGTTGTCACAGTAGACAAGCATCGCCTTGGTAACCTCATATAGCAATCCTGAAGTAGCTGTCGTAGCCAAGAGCACTCCGCGACGGCGTTGGCCACAACCCTGTACTCAGCCTCGGCGCTCGATCGTGAGACCGTGGGTTGTCATTTAGACGACCACGAAATCAGAGAGGGCCCGAGGTAGACGCAGTAGCCGGAAGTAGAGCAGCGAGTGTCGGGACACCCAGCCCAGTCGGTGTCGGAGTAGGCGACCAGGTTGGTGTCGGGTGATGCCGTCAGGGTGAGACCCATAGCTGTGGTGCCACGTATGTATCGGAGAATACGTTTCACCAGAGCCCAATGAGTGTCGCGAGGAGCATGCATGTGAAGGCACACCTGTTGGACAGTGTACTGAATGTCCGGACGTGTCAGAGTGAGGTATTGAAGAGCACCGACGATGGAGCGGTAGAAGGGAGCATCAGACACCGGAGAACCCTCGACGGCGGACATCTTAGCCTTCGTGTCGACAGGCGTAGGAGCAGGTTTGCAGTTAAGCATGCCGGCTCTCTCCACAAGCTCGTAGGCATACTTCTGCTGATGCAGGAAGAAGCCAGTGGCCCGGCGAACAACCTCGATGCCGAGGAAGTACTGGAGAGCCCCCAAGTCCTTGAGGGCGAACTCGAAGCCGAGGCGAGCTGTGATCTGCTGAAGCAGCGCTGGCGAGGACGCAGTCAGGATGATGTCGTGGACGTAGAGGAGGAGGTACGCGGTGGCGGTGCCCTAGTGATAAACAAACAGGGAGGCATCAGACCGTGTGGACCGGTACCCTTGCTGCTGAAGGAAGGCCGCGATCCGCTGGTACCAGGCTCGAGGTGCCTGCTTCAACCCGTAGAGAGAACGGGAGAGCAAGCACACGTGGTCCGGATGGTCGGTGTCGACGAAACCAGTAGGCTGCTGACAGAACACCTACTCGTCGAGGTGACCATGCAGAAAAGCATTGGACACGTCAAGCTGGTGAATGGGCCAGGCGCGAGAAACAGCGAGCTGGAGAACAGCGCGAATCGTGCCCGGTTTGACAACCGTGGTGAAGGTGTCGGTGAAGTCCACGCCGGCGCGCTGGCGAAAGCCGCGCACGACCCATCGTGCCTTGTAGCGCTCAAGGGAACCGTCGGGGCGAGTCTTGTGGCAGAAGACCCACTTGCCAGTGATGACGTTGGCACGGGGAGGCCGCGGGACAAGCTGCCACGTACGGTTGCGCTGCAGGGCGTCGAACTCCTCACGCATCGCAGCAAGCCAGTTCGGATCCCGAAGGGCTGCGCGAACGGAGGTGGGGAGCGGGGAGGGGGCCGAGGTGGACGCGGCACACGCGTACTCATCGGAGGTGTAGCGCGTGCTAGGACGAAACGTCCTAGTCCGAGCCCGAGTGATCACACCGGTGAGAGGTGCGGTGGCAGCCGGCAAAGACGAGATGGGGACTGGCGAGGATGAGCTCGAGCCGGTCTCCGGAGCGGCCGAAGGGGCCGGGGCATGGGGGGGTCCGGCGGGGCCGCGGCGCCAGGGGCAGCCGAGGGGGCGGCCGGGGAGGCGCCAGGGGCCGCGGCGACGGGGGCCGCCGAGGTGGCCGCGGCGATGGGGGCTGCCGGCGCCGGGAACGCGCGCAGGGCCAAGCCCGGTGCATGGCGGGGCGGTTCGCCGGAGGTGGAGGTAGGGGCGAACCGCGCCACGGGGGACGCCGAGGGTGATGGTACCTGCTGAAACGGGAACACCAGCTCATCAAAGTACATGTGTCGCGAGGTGAAAACGCGGTGGGACACTGGATCATAGCACCGGTAACCTTTGGTGTTGGGAGGATAACCAAGGAGGATGCAAGGAAGCGACCGGGGAGCGCGTTTGTGAGGTGCAGTGGACGCGGTGCTAGGATAACAGAGACACCCGAAAATGCGAAGACTATCATAAGATGGAACCGCACCGAAGAGGAGCTGGTGAGGAGTGTAGTTCCAGCATGGACGACACGGGCGAATGTTTATGAGGAGGCTGGCGGTCGCGAGCGCGTCCGGCCAGAACCGAGGAGGCACGTACGAGGGGAAGAGCAACGTGCGGACACAGTCATTAAGAGTGCGAATGACGCGCTCGGCGCGACCATTCTGTTGTGACATGTAGGGGCAAGTGAGGCGAAAGATGGTACCGTGCGACACAAGAAGATTGCGGACAGTGACATTGTCAAACTCCTTTCCGTTGCCAGTTCGCAAGGCAAGAATAGGACGACCGAACTGTGTGGTGACATATGAATAAAAAGCTGTGAGTGTGGCGAGAGCGTCGGACTTGCGACGGAGAGGAAATGTCCACACATAGTGAGAGAAATCGTCCAAAATCACCAAATAGTATAAGTAACCCGTGTTGCTCGCAACTGGGGACATCCAAACATCACTATGCAATAACTGAAATGGAAAAGTGGAAATGTTTGTAGACTCGCTAAAGGGAAGACGAACGTGCTTGCCAAGTTGGCAAGCCTCACAAGAGTGGTCGTCAACCTTATTACATGAGAAAGAAAAACTCTGAAGAATCTGACGCATAACGGTGGAGTTGGGATGGCCGAGGCGGGCGTGCCAAAGATCGACACTAGCAGCGAAGGCGGCGGGACGACGGGTGGTGGTGGTGCCGGAGGGATGCACCGGGTAAAGCTTGTCCGGTCTGTCACATCGGTGGAGTACCATCCGTGTACGGGTGTCCTTCACAGAAAAGCCGATATCGTCAAATTCAACAGTGATACGGTTCTCACGAGCAAGGCGACGAACGGAAACAACATTGGTAACTAAGTTAGGAGACACAAGAACATTAGACATGTTAACGGGAGTAGAAGTAGAAGGAAAAGACGTATGACAGACATGTGTAATGGGAATGGAGGAACCGTTACCAAGAGTGATGCGAGTGGCAGTATGAACATGAGTGGCGGATGTGAGGTTACCGGGATGAGCAGTCATGTGAGTGGTGGCGGCCGAGTCAATGTACCAGTCACCGCCGCCACCATAGGAGCTCGGTGCCGGGGCGGAGTGCAGAGCAGCGAGAAGTGTCGGGTCCCACGGCGGCGGCACCTGGGGAGGGAGAAACCCTCCATAAGCGCCGTAGGCGGGCGCGGGCGCGGCGCCGTAGCCGCTGTAGGGGGGCGGCGTTCTGCGCGGTGAAGAGCGCCTGGTGGCTCGCCGGCCGAGGCCCAAGGATGCCTGGAGCGGGAGCCCGAGGAACCGGCATCGAGTACGCGTGGACGACGCCCCTCCACGGGTTGGTGCCGTAAGTCCAGGGCGGGGTGGCCTGTTGCTGCTGCTGACGAGGGCCCCCCCTTGCGCCTGTTTGCGACCGCCTCCGTGACGGTTGCCACGGCGCCCGCCACCCTGCTGCGGCTGCTGGGGGGCGGGGGGCGTGGGCGGGAGGGGGTAAAACCCCAGAGGCATGGGGGCGTCGGCTGGTGACGGGGCGCAGGCGCGGGCGGGGCGGCCGGTGGAGGGGCACCACGTGAGGTGTCGGCGGCGAGGGCGTCGTGCTGCACGCGCTTCTTGACCCCCTTCATCCGGCGCTCCTCCAACCGCAAGTATGCCATAACTTGGGGAAGGAGGGCTCCGGTATGAGGGAGAGGTTGGAGGCGGCGTTACCGAAGTCCTCGTTGAGACCGGCGGTGAGCGTACTGAGGAGAAGGTCGTCATCAACCTTGGCGCCAATGTCACGGAGCTCATCCGCCAACGTCTTCAGGAGGCGGCAGTAGTCATCGATAGACTGATCATCCTGATGACAGTCAAAAAATTCCTGCTGCAGAAACACGCGACGCTGAAGCTTGTTGTCGGTGAAGAGGCCGTTGAGCTTGACCCACACGGCGCGTGCGTCATCACCATCGCTCACGACTGTGTGAAACAGGTCCTTCGAGATGGTGATGAAGAACCAACGGATGAGCGTGGCATCGATCGCGGTCCACTCGGAGTCGCCCACCATGGTGCGGGAGTCGACGGAGCCGTCGACGTGATCCACAAGGTTGTTCTCGCGGAAGAGCAGCGCGAAGTACGTCTTTCACGTGAAGTACGTGGCGTCGGTGGCATCGAGGACGACGGGGACGCAGTCGTGGATGTTGATGTCACGGATGTCAGCGGGGTCCGGCCCGGCGAAGGGGTTGTAGGAGGAGGAGCCGGAGGAAGTCACAGCGGCTCGGCGGTGGTGCGACGCGGCGATGCAGACAAGCAGCAGCGGCGAGGGAAACTGGCTAGCGGCGCGGCTGATGCGATCGAGCGGTGCGGGAGCTGGCGAGCGGCGCGGGCGTGGTAGCTAGTCGGGCGGCGCGGACGTGGCAGATAGCGAGCGGGGGCACGGGCGGGCGTACGGCGCGGCTAGCGAGGCGTACGGCGGGATCGGGATCGAGAGGAATCGGGATCGAGCGGGCGTACGGCGCGGCTAGCAAGGCTGGCGGCTAGCGAGACCAGGCGGGATCGGGCGGGTGGCCAGCGGGATCGAGCGCGGCGCGGGAGGGGAAGCGCGGCGCGGCGAGGCAGCGGCAACATGGGGCGGCGGCTAGGGTTAGGCGGAAGCGGGAGAGGATCGACTTGCGATAGATACCATATAGAGAATGGTTTGGTGCATCGATAATTGATTGATCGTGCACTAGGCACATATATATAGATACGAGGGGTGCGACCAGTATCTTGTCTCCTAAGATACACGTACATACAGGGGGAGACAGACACTACGTACATGTATTGTATACGAAACCCAGACCTACGTACATGTACACATGTTCAACAGTTTAGCCCCTCAAACAACCCCTTAAATCTTAACTCCTTATATTTGCTCCGCTAAAATAAAGCAGTTTGTAGTCGAGCCCCTAAACTTAGCTCCTTATATAGCTTACATTTGACTCAGGCATTTCGTCAAACACGTGCGATGCAGCACACGTAACACACGTACAAGCTAGAACGATGCTCTCCATGGCGGCCGGCGTTACCGGTCACCAAGCTAACTCCTCGGCGCCGACTCATGCGAGCGTTGGCCCAGGTGCTCCCGTGGCTGGCGTACTTGGCAGGGCTCGAGTTGGTCGGGTCATCACGGTCGGAGCGCGCCATCTACCTCACCGAGTTCATGTGCGGGGAGAAGGTGCGCGTGCTGCCGGGCTGCAACCACGTGTTCCACGCCCTCTGCATCGACCGATGGCTGGCAGCGCCGCCAACGTACGTGCCGCACGTGCAGGCAGGCGCCATTCGCCGAGCCCAACAAGAGCTTCGTGAGCGCGGGCTCTGCATGACAGGTGCTCGTTGTCACGGTGGTGCGAGTGATAGCACACAAGGCGCGAGGGGACACGTGTAGAGATTTAGCGCGCGTATGAAGTGGTTGGTTGCTGCCATCAACGAAGCCGTCGTTCCTGCTATTCCCAAACCCCACGTGTTGATGGAGAGGGCCGGGATGGACGTTTCGCATGGCGGGGCGAAAAGTAAAATTGCACGGTTGCGCTAGAGTACCGGCAAAGGTGGTCTCTAATGGGGATTTCCCATCTTCATATTTCACTCTCTCTCTCTCTTCAGCAGTTTTTTTTTTTGTCCTCCTCCTTCTTCTTCTTCCACAAATACTTGTCATAACTTAACTTAAGATAGCTGACCACACATGTCATGTGGTACTCTCTTCAGCAGTTGGCCGCACTAGTGTACAGTGTGGTAGGATCATTTTTTTTCTCTCACACAATAAATCCAACCACTTCTTACTCCTTAGATAGTTTAAAACATCCATATCTTTTAAACCATATATTCGCATTTGAAACTTTTTTTATATTTAAACTCCTTGCGCCAAAACCTTTAAAACGAGACCAATCTTGGATATTTTTTGACCACATTTAAATTCGGAACGTATATTTCACATGTCAAAATAATCAGTATCACCATGATACATTACAATTTCACTTTCTGTAGTGACTATTGCACAATTCAGAACCTACATTTCACTTTTCACCAGCTTGCTTCACAAAGAGAACACCTATATTTAAATTGCACACTTTTCAAATAACATATTTCACTCTTCTAAAATAAACTATTACACATGTTCAAATAATCAGTTTCACAAACGATACAATAGAATTTCACTTTCTGTAGTTACTCTTTCATAATTCAGAACCTACATCGCACTTCACACCGGCTTAGTTCACGAAAAGCACATTTATTTCAGTTACATGTTTTAAAAAAAAACATATTTTACTCTTTTGAGATAATCAGTTTCACATTTATAAATTGTAATTTCACATTTTGTGGTTCACAATTCAGGACCTGCATTTTTTACATTTCACTGCCACGTTTCACAAAAATCACATCTATGTTGCACATTTTTGAAAAAAAAACAACATATTTCACTATTTAAAAAATCAGTTTCACATCATTACATTATAATTTCACTCTTTGTGTTTAAAAAGTGTGAAAAATTGTCATTCACAAATGTACAATTAAAAAGATGTGATTTTTGTGAACCAAGCCAATAACACATTTGCGAACTGTGAAATAATAACTACAGAAAGTGAAATTCTAATGTATGATTGTGAACCTAGTTATATGAAAATGTGAAACAGTGTATTTCAAAAGTGTGAAAATGTGCCATTTCCCTAATGTACAATCTTTTGATCTTTCGAAATAAACTATTACACATTTTGAATAATCAGATTCACAAGTTGACATTTCCATTCTATATTTGGGTTAAACAGGTTTCTAGTTAAATAGGTTGGTTTCACATATTTCCACTGAAATAGGGGTTTTCCATATTTTTCTAGTGAAATAGGTTTGTTTCACATATGGAATGTGAAATGTCGAAAATTTAAAATGTTTGAAATGTATCCATGATTCATCTAGTTTCAAAGGTCTTGGTGCGAGGAGTTCAAATATATAAGTTATTTCAAAAATAAACTTATAGTTTAAATAATATGGACGATTTAATTGAGCTAAGATTAAATAAAAGGATGGATTTATCCGTGAGAGAAGAGAGAGAGAGAGAGAGAGAGAGAGAGAGAGAGAGGGGCTGTCACATGCTGCCATCACTGCCATCTCTGTCGTATGAAGGACAGTAGTGGGGGCCAATAGTTGTATTAGGCATGGTATTGAATATGTATAGAAAAAAAGGAGAAGTGATAGTTGTCCACAGCGCAAATCTTAAAGCAACTGATGAATGGTGAGATGGTTGCCGGTAGGTACCGGAACCGCTCAAAAAGAGTTTGCACATGGCGGGGACCTTCGGGGCATCACCAGAGAAGGGGACGAGGGCTAGGGGTTGTGCTGACGTGGACGTGGGCCGAGACAATGCCGAGCAAATGGAAATTATTTTCAGAACAAGTCGCGGATGGGTATATTTGAGGATCTGAAGCCATGATGAATAAACTTTTACTCGTCTAAAGGGGATAAGGGATCAGCTAGGTCCGGTTTTACCCCTCCATACCGGTTAGAGATGTAAAAATTCGGTTTTGAGGGATTGGCTAGGTCCTATTTAACCCCTCCAAACCGGTTAGAGGAGTAAAATTTCGGTTTTAAGGGATCGGCCAGGTCCAGTTTAACCCCTCCAGACCGTTAGAGGAGTAAATAATCGGTTTTGAGGGATCGTCTAGGTCCGTTTTAACCCCTCCAAACCGGTTAGAGGAGTAAAGAATCGGTTTCGAGGGATCGGCTGGGTCCGGTTGAATCCGTCCAAAACGGTTGCAAGGAGTCAAAATTCGGTTTTGAGGGATTGGGTAGAGATTCTCTTAGTTTCTCATCCGGAGTGTTATCTAATCCTGGCTCCGCCACTGTCTTGAGGCGAGGCTACCTTCCATCTTGTACTCGGTGGGATAAAGCTTTTGCGCGCACGTACCCAGCCACGCACCAGTGCACTACTCACCACGACAGATGCATGGAACCTTAGCAATTGTTCTGCAACTTTGAATTTTGTACGTAGATATTTAAAGTGGCAATTTCATGTTGTCAATTACAGATTAGAGAAAAAAATCAAGGTACTTGGCACCTGCAGTAGCTTCGTTTCAAGTACTTGCGAAAGTGGCAATGTTTTACATCGCCTAAAAATAGTATTATGCATTGTTATTTTGTGTGAACCTTTACATAAAATATCTGATTTATTTAGCAAGGCAGGGCCAAAGCATCTTTCTAGATAGTCCCCAATTGAAGACCGGCCTTAGTACACATTGGTAGGGATTAATTGTTTCATTATGAGCGTATTTGCTTCACTGTTCAGAACTACTCCTTTCGTCTCACAATATAAGATCGTTTTTCAAGCTATGTTAGCTTGAGGAACGATCTTATATCATGGGCGGGACAGAGGGAGTATAACTAGTGATGAGTGGACCCATCATGGTTTCATCAATCGCCAACAACTCTTCCACGCATCTAGCTGGCAAGGTGTGGCAACACCAAATTCATAACTGAACTCTTAACGAAAAGTTTCTAAATTCACACACTGACATTTATATGAAGAGCCGGTACCCATATTTTATACGAGTAGTACTATTATTAATTTGGCTGTCCCTTGACCACCTTCTTGCTAAACCAACATGCATTTTGTTTATTTCTTAGGCCTCTCACAATGCTCCACACGTTGGGTGGCCTACACTGACCCAAAAGACAGTGAGGGCGTGTAGGAAATTGCAGAGTACTGTACTCTTAAATTGTCCTCATAATGGTGAGATAATTAAGGTTGTTGGCTGCAAGGGGATGGGACAGGACAGGAGCTCCTCCGCTGTCTCTTTTACTCTATTTAAGCAGCTCCAAGCACACCACCATCCTTTCACACCCACACAAAGCAGAGCAAGTGAGCAACCCCTTCCCTCTCTCTCTACCCCAAGATCCAAGAACACAAGACGAAGGTGAAGATGATGCTCCGGCTCGTCCGTGAAGCTAGGTACTTCATTTGATTCTCCTCACTTCACTTCTCTCCCTGTCTCAAAAGGCCTCTGTTGTGACATATATGAGGTTTTTCTTACTGTTATATGCTCATATGCATGTATATATATGTGCCTTCTTCTGATTAGATTTGTTGGATCTTGCATTCTTGACTTTAGTAGTCGTGCATATATGACATGCACACCAGAAAGAATTAGTTCTAGGTTGTGGAATTATGATATGTAGAATGTTAACTTCCTCTTTTCTTCGCTTTTAGGAGGGCGGCGGCTTCCTCGGAGTTGGTCGACAGGGCAGGCGCCAGGCGGTGGCTATCGACGGCAATGAAGGGAAGGTAAGAGTAAGAAAAACACTAGCTGCATTCATTAGATTTACTCCTGCTTGGTGATCAGACAGGAGATCATGCACATACGGTGGATCTCTCCGTTGAGACTTGAGAGGGTGGGTGCTTAGAGTAGTTTCATCATGAGAGAGAGAGAGAGAGAGAGAGAGAGAGAGAGAGAGAGAGAGAGAGTTGGAAGCTGGGCATGTGCATGAATGTTTGGTGGCGAGTTGGAAGCTCGGCAGCTTCCAAGAACAGTGCACTACTGTTCCCAAAAAGCGAAGCCGGCAGGGGACAGTGCCAAGAGCTTTCACCGGTAGCAAGAATCTTTATGTTAAATTATGCGCGCGAATGCTGGATTTTGTAGTCGTATGACCCAACACCTTTTCCCTTAGATAATCCTACCTTTTTTTGCATGCATGCTGATCACTTTCTCAGACAGATCACGATTGTCCGTGTCCTCTTTTTCCTTCTTTTCTTCACTGTTTGACTCTTTGCATATCAAATCGGATTTCATCCTATAATTTGTTGTTCGGAATCATCCTAGTTGTTGTAAAAGATGCCTAATTCGGAAAAAGAAGAAGGATTGCAGCTTCTTTTCTTTACTATATGCCCTGGTGCTTGTAAGCATGCACGCTATATTTCTCTTCGTAGCCTACATACATTCTATCGATTTTACCCTGGTACATCATGTTAATTTTATTCATAGTTTTAAAAATCGAACCGACGACCAAACTAGTGTAGCTGTCGATTCATGTTTTCCCTTTCCGATAGGTGGGTTTTTTTGGATTCAATATCATTAGGAAAACGTACAAATACAGTTATTTTTTTAATTGGACAAATACAGTCAAATATGTTTTTTAGGGAAATACAGTCAAATATGTGTGTGCGCAAGAAGACAAGCTAGCCCAACTGGCCACTATGCTGAACTAAAAGTCCAATTGGTCCCATTCACGCCACCTAATTTTAGCACCATTTATAGGACCCCCAGCAGCGTGCCGTAGAGCCGTCTGGTTCGAGCTCCCTTGTTTTCACAAGCTCTTTTAAAAATTGATTGTCTTACCGGAAATTTTTGGGCTGGCCTCCTTGTCCCGGTCTGTAAAGAATCTGAAAAGGCGCAAGTTTTGGCTTTTTTCCATTCAAACCGAAGGTCTGGTCTGGCTCTTAAAAGTATGTTTTCATGTCCATCCCACTTCCCATTTAGTAGAAGGTTATAGTTGATACACGGAATTATTGTGCACACGACAAACAATATGAACAATATGCTGCCATTTGTTGCGATGCATGGACATGTTGATTGGCTTGTCATCCAAAAATCGTCTCCACGCTATCGTGTGCATAGCAGTGCTCGTTTCAGTGCTTGCAGTCGTTGCTAGATGGTCTACGGATCTGGATGTAATTTTTATTATTTTTAGTATTCGTTGAACTATCAGTCGTTGATTGGCTTGTCCAAAAATCGTCTCCATGCTATCTGGAAGTTCTTCTCGCAAAAAAAAACATAAACTCTAGTCTCCAGAACTTTTCAATCAGTCCCCAAGAAAACATGCAAATTTCATCTCGTTTTTTTAGTCTAACATGCAATTCCATCTAATTTTGTGCAGGCTGGAGGGAAAGACTGCACTGATAACCGGAGGAGCAAGTGGGCTCGGTAAGGCCACAGCCCATGAGTTCATCCAAGAGGGCGCATGCGTAGTTCTCGCCGACATCAATTCCCAGCTGGGCCTCCAAACAGCCGAGGAACTCGGCCCGCAGGCCCACTTCATCCACTGCGATGTCGTCCTCGAGGACAGCGTCGCCGAAGCCGTGGACGCCGCCGTCGCGATGCACGGCCGGCTCGACGTCATGTTCAACAGTGCTGGCGTCGTGGGATCCCTCTCCGGCACGTCGGAGATGGCAACCCTGGACCTGGACCAGTTCGACGACATCATGCGAGTGAACCTGCGCGGCACTCTGGCTGGGATCAAGCACGCGACGCGCGTCATGGCGCCGGCGGGCTCCGGCTCCATACTCTGCATGGGCAGCATCAGTGGTATCATGGGGAGCCTCGGCTCGTACCCCTACTCGCTTTCCAAGCTCGCCATCGCCGGCATCGTCAGGACAGCCGCCGCGGAGCTCGCCCGTCACGGCGTCCGCGTCAACTGCATTTCGCCACACGCCGTCGCGACGCCGATGGTGGTGCGGCAGTTCTCGCAGATGCTCCAGGGCGCCGACGAGGCCACGGTGACGGCCATCATCCGGAGCCTCGGCGAGCTCAAGGGCGCCGCGTGCGAGGCGGTGGACGTGGCCAGGGCTGCCGTCTACCTCGCCTCCGACGACGGCAAGTACGTGTCCGGCCAGAACCTGGTTGTGGACGGTGGGTTCACCACCTACAAGTATATGAACGTGCCGTTCCCCAAGCCGCAGGATAGTGAGTGAGTGAGGGCTTTTGTTCTTTGGTGTAGAGGTGTTGTGATTTTTGTGGTTTCAAGTGTGGAGTGACGATTAATCCCAAGTGTCGACTGTTTATTTAACTGCGGCTCTGTCATAGATATTTTTTCAGACCAAGTATCTTTTCTTTTTATCAATTTGTTTTAAAAAATATATATTAATATCGCGAAGATATCAATTACACCCAACCTCTGCACCAACAAGAAGTCATAAAGACATCCAGGATGCACACAGCCCGAAAAGAAAAGAAATGAAATGAAAAAAAAAGACCTCGCCACAGTGACCAACTCCTCTCAACAGCAGCTCACGAACCACCACCAATGATAACACCCGGAAAACATAAAAGGTCTCCAAAAGCGACGCCTTCAAGAAGGAAACAGTGCACAAGCGCCGTCGTCGCCCGATCCAAGATCATAGGTTTTCACCCTGGAGAAAGACCGAGCTCTCAAAATAATACCTTCAACAAGGCAATTGCCATGCACAAACCACTGAAGGCCAAACCTTAGGTTTTCAGCCCAAAAGTCACGACTCGGCACCCGAGGAGCACCACCAAAAAAATGAAATCCTCCAGTGTTGTCGCCCCCACTTGACACTCCTGCTACTGAAAGTTATCAAACACCTGGCTGACTCCATCGCCTTGAAGGCCCCGTCCGCCTTACTGATCCTCCGATCTCAGCCATCAAGACTTTCTTCGCTGTTTTCTGTGCCATGGAAATCGAAACGCCGACATGTCCCATGGTGTAAACAAATAGCAGAGCTTCGCGCCACACCCTCCTAGAGGCACATAGGCTGATATGGACGCAAACGACCGGATACTATCCGACTCAGATATCCTTGGGCAATATCTCCGGCAGTAGTACCGGAACACGTCAACGGCCAGATCGAGGAGGACCGATCAAGCAGAACGTTGACGTGATGCAATAAGAGCACAAGGCCGCCACCACACCGCTGCCTCCACCAAGCCGACGTCACAGCGGAGGACACCGGCCACACTATACACAGCCCGCGGCTCTAGGCGCCAGATCTAACGAAAACGGCGACGACCGGCCCGTCATCACGCCGCTTCGGCCCGCCCCGCACTCCAGCGCAGCACTCGAGCGGCAGCAGTACGGTGCGCAGACGAGGAGGCAGGCCACCGGCCCGACCTGCCGGAATCGAGCAGCCGCCCAAAACATTGCCGCCGCCATCGCCAAGGGAGACTCCGCCGTGCCCGAGGACACCCCCACGATGCGAGCAAAGTCCCCACCGCCGCCGTCGGCTGCAGCGGCTTCGCCCTGCAACTTCCTCCGGCAGCGGCGGAGAGGAGGATTGATTTTTTGGTGGCGGCGGCGCTAGGGATTCACGATCCGCCCGTGTAATCCGCACGGGAGCGACGCGGGGGACGTGGGCCTCGTGGCCACGTTCAAACTTGTTATATGATCGCCCTTTTTTTTATCAAATATGAACGAGTGTGCATATCATCTATTATAGAAGAAAAAGAGGGAAGAGCCCCACCACAGTAGAGTTTACATGACGATATTACATGCAAGACTCAACCACTCCACGAAAAACGGAACTAACTAGACTACTCGCTAGACTCCCACCGTCTAACTACCACTAGGAAAGACTCGAGCTCACCATGCAGAATACCCACTTGGTTCCATACAATGCACTCACTCACAAAACCTCGTAAGACCTGCTGCACACAAGGCGTTGCACCATCAAAGACGATGGCATTCCGGTGCTTCCATAGCACCGACATGACTAGGATCCTGATAGCACGAATCGTCTTCGTCTGTAGCCCAAACTGTCCTTGCCTAGCCTCAAGAGATTCATCAACCATGGGGGCACACCTTGCACCGATCCCAAAGCAGTGAAAACCTTGGTCCATACCTCTCTGCCAAACACACGGCAATAAGGTGACTAATGTTCTCGTCATGCTGGTCACAGAACGGGCAGCCGACTTGGTGCGGAAGTCCCCGTTGCCCTACCAGTCAGAAGTCCAGCATCTGTCTTTGAATGCAAGCCACGTGAAGAACCTGCAACATAATGGCGCCCGGGAACTCCAAGAGAATGCCGTGGTAGGTGAGACCTCCATCGTCGCAAACTTGGCCGCATAAGTCGACCTAGCCGAGAATTGTACATGTTTCTCATGACTTAGTACGCCCTTCATTGTTCAGACTAGCTAGAACTTATTTAATTTCATGAAGATAAAGATTGGAGAACTGGAGCGGATTGTTTTCCTTGTTTCAAATGTAAAAAATAACATTGCACTTCTACAAACAATTAATTACATTGCTACTTCGCTCTTTATTGTAGATTAAAGTGAGTTGCACAACTCCGCTCCTCATCGTGGAAATGATGGTGCTTACTTAAAGTATAGACACCCATGTATGTATACCTTTCTCAGGAATATCTTGAAATTAGCAGATTTAGTATTTTTTCCATGTATGTATACGTTTCTCCGGAAACATTTTGACCTCCTCGCTGTGTGTATCGATCTACCTTAAAGAAACTAAGTTAATGAATATTAAAATTTTAATTATATCTAAATAAAATAAAATTACATATTTCCCTCCCAACATATGACATTTCACAACACTACATACTAATAATGGTAGGTGTTACAGTTGTTTGGTCATAGAGTTGGAAGCTGGGCATGTGCATCAATGTTTGGTGGCCAGTTGGAAGCTCCGCAGCTTCCAAGAACAGTGCACTACTGTTTCCAAAAAGCGAAGCCAGCACGCGACAGTGCCAAGAGCTTTCACCAGTAGCAAGAATCTTTATGTTAAACTAAGCACGCGAATGCTGGATTTTGTAGTCATCTGACCCAACACCTTTTCCCTTAGAAAATCGCACCTTTTTTTGCATGCATGCTGAGTAAAGATCACAATCTTGATGTGACCTACCTCTTTCTTTTCTTCACTATTGTAGTCCTTGCATATACTACTTTGGATGTCATCCTAGTTGTTGTAAAAAAAGGTAGGTTCTTTTCTGTATAGATTATGTCCTGATACTTATAAGCATGCATGCTGTTTCTCTTATTAGATTACATACATTCTATTGATTTTACACTATCACTTCACATTCTCTTTCTTAAAAAATTAAGCTATATTTTACAACAACTCAGTCTCCCCAAATTTTTACTTAGTCCCAATGCTAGAGGTATAATTCGGTTCATTAGAGGTACAATTGGGTTTAGTTAAAGATAAGAAGGGATAGAGACAGAATTGATTTAATCATGCATTATCTATCCTGTACTTTAAGTCTCAACCCCATCGTACACTATATATACCCGTCACGAGGGTCAGATCAATACAAACAATAGAACACAACAAGAAATAATTTATCAATTCCATAATTTTCACTTCGTACTCCTCTATTCACAGGAAACATGCGGACACTATGAGTCAATAGAAAATGTCCTTTATCAAAAATTCTGAAACACCTAATTTTGTGCAGGCTGAAGGAAAAGATTACGTTTACTCACAGGAGGCGCAAGCGGGCTCGGTCAAGCCATGACCCACCAGTTTATCCAAGAGATTCTCGCCGACCACCAGAGCTATTTCTCGCCTTAGCGAGACGGTAGGTTGTCTCGCTATAGGTGAGCGCAAGCCGGCCGACCCTTTTAGTGCAGTCTTCTCGTTTGCTGCAGTCGCTCGCTATAGGTTCGCTTTAGGTCTGGTTTTCCTCATATTTTTCTTTTTCTTTGGTTCTTTTTGTTTTTTCACCAGCTTTCTTTTTTGTTCATTATATCTTCTGTTTTCTTTTGTTTTTCACTGGTTTTTTGTTTTTTTCTCAGTTTCACTAGTTTTTCTTCTTCTTTGTTTTTCTTGGTATCTTTTCGTCGATTTTCATTATTTTTCTTTGGTTTCCTTTGTTTCTCTTACATTTTCACCATTTTAATCCTGATTTCTTTGGGTTTTTTCTTTATCTTGTTATGTGTTTTTCTTTATGGTTTTCGTTCGTTGTTAAAACCTTTGTTTATTGTTTCCAGTTCATTGGTTTATTTTATATTTTTCATTAGTTTTCTTTGTATTCTATTTTTCTTTGTCAAATTTCATCTTTTTTAATTTTATTTTACTTATAGAACATGAAGTTTTATCAAATACATCAATTAATTTTTTTAAATACATACTTTTTATGTGTGCATTTTTGCATATACATTGTATATTTTTAGTATACATCAAAAAATTTATATATATATGACTTTAGCATTTCATATACATGTTTAACATTTTTAAAATACAAGATTAATATATTAAAAAATATTCCACTGTCTAATTTTCTCATATACATTCTACATTTTTTTATACATCAGGAATATTTTCTATATACACATTCTAACACTTTTCTAATACATAATTAACATTTTCTAAAAATATAATTTTTATGTCTAATTTTCTCATGCACATTCTACATTTTTTGTATACATCAGGAACATTTTCTATATTAACATTTAACATTTTTAAATACATGATTCATTTTTCAAAAATATATTAACTTTATGTCTACTTTTCCATGCGCATTCTACATATTTGCTATACATTAGGACCATTTTTTACATGTTTACCATTTTAAAATATATGATTAACATTTTTTATACATTTTTTGTATACATCATAAATATTTTTATATATGTTGAACATTTTCAAAACACAGAATTCACATTTTTCTAAATACATGATTAACATTTTAAAAAACATATTTTTTGTGTCTACTTTTCCATACGCATTTTTCTTTATACATGAGAAACATTTTTATACACAATTAACATTTTTCATTTTATTATGTGAAGTGATTTTCATAAGGGCGGTGCTACGCGTCGGCAGACATATCTTTTTAAAAGATCCGCCACCTCGGCAGCCGTTGATTTATCGCCATCCTACAGCCTACCCCTTTCTTCACCATTGCAACAAAGGCTTATAGAATCCTTGGCAGTAGAACTTCTGTTACAGAAATAATTGCAACAGAGGTTGTGTTACAGAACCCTTAGCAAAAAAACATGTCTTAGCTTTTTTTTGCAACATAGATTGTTGCAGGAGGCCTTTTGCAACAAGGATGATGTAGCCGAAATTTATTGCAATGAAATATGACGTCGCAGCAACACCATCGTCGTTGTCGTCGCCCTTTGCAACTCCGTCGTTTGTTGCAGAAACTCATCGGCGCGTGGCCGCACGGCCTGGGTGGCACATGCGGACTCTGCTGCACACATGAAGGCGAGGTAGTTCAAGCAGAGGTCGGTGCGGGGTCACGACACTCGCGGACGCGAGACAGAGACGATGTGCGCAGTGGCGGCAAGCTCCCGGCAGCGATGCGATGGAGGTCGAAGACCCGCGGCAGAATTTGGTAGTGGAGGTCAGTCATGACAGCGGTTGTTTCTGGATCCATACCTAGTTGAGTCGAGAAGACCGCCATTGTCGGAGACCTGGTCGCCGTCACCACCGCAGGGGGGGGGGGGGGGGTTGCTTTCGGTCATCCCGGTAGGCCTCTAGCGACGCCACTGTGGGATCCAGCCGCCTTTGCCCTCCCCAATCCCAGTAGCTACAGGATCTAGCTTCCCAACCGGTTTGCAGCAAAGGCCTAGTTGTGGTCTTGCCTGCTGAAACATGAGTGAAGTTGCAAGAATATGGAGTAGGTGGAGGTTGGCTCCTGATCGTTCGATGAAGAGCCAATCCGATGGGCATCGAGACGGTGGGTGCTCACCTCACCTGAAATTGACCGGTTGAAGGTAAGTGTTTTCCTTGTAAAAATAGATATATTCAGAATTTTTTGAAATATAAGCGACAGTAAAAAAAGAAAAAAGGAAAAGGAAAAAAAAGAAGAAAATACTACCTAACTGGGCTGGCCCATTTACGGCAATCCCTGACGCGCGCGAGCGCTACAGCTCACATTAGGCGATATGGCCACGCCCCTCTTCTTGTGAGTCCTAACAATGGCTTGCCTGCTATGCGTGGGCACTGCCAAAGCAAGATGGCTTAAAAAACGCAAATCCCTCTAAGGCTTTGTTTGGTGGCTACGGGGAGACAACCCAGGGCAGTAAACCCCGAGAGGGAAATTTCAACAGCACATGGGCTTCCACGCGGGAGTTCTCCTGTTTTGGATGGACATTTGGTGGTCCAGTCGGGAGGGTGGGGTGGGGTGTGGTCCAGGCGAGGGGAGCCGCAGCTTTGCGAGGCTGAGCTGCGAGTAGCAGCTTCGCGAGGGAGACGATATGGGGAGATTTTCCACGAGTGCACAGACGTTGAACTTCTAGCCGGGGAAAGAGGAGGGTTCGGGCCGGCCCGCCCCGTGGATCGGGTAATCCAAATGTGGCGCTGGTTCTCCCTAGCTAGAGATTCCACGTGGCTTTCAGTCACCGGAAAAAGGTAGGGATCCCCGGGGGAAACCCTGCAACCAAATGAGCCCTAAAAGTAACACACTTCCTCTAGGAAAAAAAGCCAGCAACACACTTTGCCAAAAAAGCAAAAGGTGAGTGAAGCAAATGCTCAATTTTTTTCATTCTGTTTTCAAATTGTGGTCTGGGATTTTCACAGTAAATATTCATGCACGTCAGAAAAAGTTCTCGCATATAAAAAAGGGCAATTGTTTGGGAAACAATGTTCGGACATTTAAGAAAAAGTTTCACAAGTTTCAGAAAAATCATGATATTTAAGAAATGCTTTTATACAGTTTTTTAAAATGACCGTTTTATTAAAAAGAAAATTTGATAGCCACAAAAAATGTGCGTGATAGTTAAAAAATGTTCACATATTTCACAAAAACATTCATGGAATTTTAAAAAAAGTTTGTACTATCTAAAAAACATTTCGTAAAAATACGTGACATGTAGAAAGTGTTCACATGTTTAATAAATATGTCAGTGACAATTCGTAATATATTTGTACCATATAAATAAAATGTTCATGGAATAAAAAATGTTTAATACCATTAAAAAATGTATGTAATATTTTAAGAAAATATGCATGTGTTACACAAATATATATGTGAAATTATCAAAGAAAGTTTATACAATGTAAAAAAACCGACTCCCCGGGAAGCCTTATTGGCTCGGCCCATAGGCAAACACAAGGAGGAAAACTGTAGGCTAACTTTTGTTTGGACTGGCTGTAGCGATAAATAGCTCCCAACGCGGGGTTTCGGCCGACCTATGTGAGTGCGTGGTGCTCAAGTTTGTTTTTCATTTTTCATTTTTCAACTTTATAAATGGTCACAAAATTTTGCAAAATGTCCTGGATTTCCAAAAATGTTCGTGAATATGAAAAATGATTCTAGATATAATGAATATTCGTGAAAAAAACAAATTGTTTATGTATTTTCAAAATACTAAGTTTGAAAAATATTCGGATATCAAAACAATCCTCAAGATATTAAAATATTCCTGGATTTTAAATTATATCGTATTCTTAAAAATGTTTTCAAAAAAATGTTCATTAATTTTAATAACGTATCATATTCTTAAAAATGCCCCATGTTTAGAAAAATCATTAATTAGAAATTGCTCCCAAAATCCAAACAATTTATCAGAATTTGGAAAGTATTTTTGAGTTTCGCAAAATGATGACAAATTGAAAAATGTTCCCAAACTTAAAATCCTGACCACATTTCAGAAAATGTTCAGAATTTTTTAAAAAGTTGATGAAATAAAAAAAATGAAAGAAACAAAGAAAACTGAAGAAAGATCGCAGTTAAAAGGAAAATCGTTCTAGATCCTTCCCAAAATCAGTGGGAAGACACCTGGAACACTATTGGGATTGCTACGGTAGCCTCCCGTCTGCCCCTTAAAACAGTTTTAGGAAGGATCTATCGACAGGTCGTAGAACCTTTTAGCGTATTATTTTGTTGGTGTGTTTCTTTTGTCAGGTTTTCCTGGTTTTGTCCTGTTTCCCTTTTTTTTTGTGTTTTTTTTTTCAATTTTCTGTGTGCTGTGGTTTGTTGTGTTGGTTTTCAACGATTTCCTTTTGGGTTTCATTTTTCATTATCGGTTTAGTTTGTTTTTTCTTGTTCTTATTTTACATTTACTTTTCTTTGTACTTTTTTTTCAACACATGCCTTTTTTCTCAAATACATTGTACATTTTATGTAGAGTAAAAAACAACGGAGGTCCTAAAAGTAATTTGGTTGTGTTAACTAGGTCCTATAAGTTTGAAAATGCACATCTGAATCCTAAAAATTTGCAAGTGTCCATCACAGGTCCTACCCAGGTTTGACCAGCCCATGTGGCATGTTGACTAATGCCACATGGGAAATGTTTTTGTGAAAGTACCCCTTAACAGACTCTCTGTTACAATTCACTGGCCCCTGTTGCGTGTTGCACCATGGTGGCTGCTTCCCGCCTTCACCCACATTGTCGACTTCCTCATCGAGATCCCATCCTATGTACACGATTTGGATGGCATCGTTGTCCTCAAGATGGCTGGAGGCCTTGGTACAACAATTTTTGTCCTAAAGAGGGGATGGCCTCCAATGCGCCAAGAACTGGGCCTCCACATACATGTCTGAGCCTCCGCGCATGTATCTTCACCTGACTATCACTATTCTCTTATACTAATATGTATTGCGCTCTCAGATTCTTTTGTACTAAGACAAGATGCCAAGGAAAATGTATATTGCTTTATACCTTATTTAATCTAAAAAAATGTATAGCTTTGAAATTTAGTAATAGTTTGTAAAATTGTTTTTACATAAAGTGCATGATTTATGCAGTCAATTGAGTACTAAAACTTGTGTTATTTTTTAGAGTTTTTTCTTGAATCACATCATTAGAGAGTTTGTTAGTGGTCTATTTGCAAAATATTATCTACATGAATCAATAAGCTACACATGCTGGTCAGGCGTAGGTAGGACCTATTATAAACCTCTTATCAACTTTTAGGACTCATACGAGCATTTTTTGAACTCACAGGACCCAATTGACACACCCAAAATACTTTTAAGACCTCCAGTGCATTTTACCCTTTTTTTGTATATACCAGGACCATTTTTGTTACATGTTTAGCATTTTCCAAACATATGATTAACATTTTTTCAAATATACTTTTTGTGCCTACTTTGTTTAGACGTATTGTATGTTTTTATATACATAAGCAATAATTTTCATGCATGTTAAAAATTCGTTAAATACATGATTAATATTTTTCAAATATATGTTTCTGAATTTTTTTCGAATATGTGTTAAACATTTTCTTAAATACATGATGGGCATTTTTTTAATCATCAGAACAAATGCATTGATCACATTTTTGGAACGCATGAACAATTTTAAAAAATGTAATGTAGTTTTTTTTATGTTACCACTATTTTCTTAAATATGCATTTTTTGCATAGTATAAACATTTTTTTAAATGTTATATATTGTTTCTTGTAACGCGGCTTTTTTAGATGTCACATATTAGTTTTTGGAATGTCATCAAATTTTTCTAAAAGTTGCCTGAAGAGTTTTGAAACACCGCGTTAACATGTTTTTGAGCGCTTGTGATGAACGCAAAAGTACAGTTGTACATCACATATGTCATGGTGCGAAGAAAAAAAATACATGGTTCAGGACTATGAGGCTCGTGGTGGGTTGCTATTGGGTAATCCTAAACAGGAATATTTATGCGGCTACTTACATTGGCACTGAATGGTTCTGTAATAGAAAAGTTATATTGGATGATAAAGAAAATGCAGCTCATATCAGTCAATCAAACAACTTCCCCTCACCAACTCAAAAAAGCAACCTTGGCCCACAAAAAGAAAATCAAAACAACTACTACGATAAAGCATGCATGACCCAGGAAGCCGCACTCTCCTCAATGGCATGATCTTAGCTGGTCAACTGGGATGCTCTAAAATGGTGGTTGAATCAGATTCCATGCAAGTGGTTGAAGTTATGAAACGAGGCAATTCCAACGGCCCGGCTGCTGCAGTTTACAAGGAATGTCGGTTCCTTTGTCGTAATTTTGAGCATGTTTATTTTAGTCATTGTCCTAGAGAGGCTAATACAACAGCTCATTTGTTAGCTAGTCAAGTCATGGATCCACAAAACTATTACCTAAAATGTTGAACCAGCAGATTTTATGGCCGATATCTTATGGGATGATGTACCAATTACGCCAAAGTAATATAAATCACCATGGCATTTCCTCAATGTTTCCATTTACTTAGCTTGATAATCGATCTCCTTTTTTAACGACTTGGAATGCGCGTTGTCCACTACCCGTAAGAGTGGGCCTAGCGACCACACCAATTTGTTGGCGAGCGATTTCCACACCCTCGCCATGCCCACGAGTTTGCCAAAATTACATAGGGGGCGTCAAGAGCGTGCTAGGCTAGCCATAATATTGGCCCCAATCCAAACAGTAGCCAAATTCCATGGGCAGACCAATTTTTTGGTGTGGTTGGTGTTGGTGCTAAACCAAACACACCCTTACACCCACACGTGTTTTCCTATGGGCTGGGTCATGTAACCTTTCTACCAATTCAAGTTTTGGAAACCTTCGAGAAGCTTCTGGTTTGCCTTTTTTTTCTTATATCTTTTGTGTTTTTACCAGTTTTGTTCTTTTTTCTAAATTTTTTCGTTCATTTTCCAAAAAGATTCTTTTTCTCTTTCTTATTTTTCATTTTGTATTCTTGAATAGTTCTAAAATTCATGAACACTTTTGAATTTTATGAAAAAAATAAAAGCCGTGAAAAATTAATCAGAATTTGCAAACATTTTAAAATTTCATAAACATTTTGTATTTTGTGAACAATTATCAGATTCACGAATATTTTTTGAATATGATATTTTTTCAAATTCGTGTACAATTTGTTAGTTACCAAACATTTAGAAAATGAATTAACTTGTTTTAAATCAGTGAATTTTTCAAAATAATGTTTTTAAAAATATCTATGAATCTTTTAAAAAAATCACGAACAATTTTATAATTTGCAGAATATTTTAAAATTCATGAAAAAAATGTTAGGACACACTCACACACACAGAAATAGAGGATCGATCACACTCAGTTGCACGGGATACATATTTTTTAGGACACTAGGTAAGTGCTCCCTCCGTTCCAAATTACTCGTTGTGGTTTTAGTTTAAATTTCAACTAAAACCACGACGAGTAATTTGGTACGGAGGGAGTAACTAGGAAGTCAGTTAGAAAAAAGAGGAAGTCTGTTTCCGTAAAAACATGCACATGCATAAAAGACCAACGGGATTCGATATACGGGGATTGCTAAACTTCCTCTTTTTTCTAAGTGACTTCCTAGTTACTTACCTAGTGTCCTAAAAAATATGTATGCAGTGCAACTGAGTCTGATCGATCCTCTATTTATGTGTGTGTGCGTGTGTGTCCTAATATTTTTTTCATGAATTTTAAAATATTCTGCAAATTACGACATGGCTGAGTTTTCCCGATTTGGAAAGCAACCAGCGCTGGGGATTAAGTAAAGGGTTATGGGGTAATTACGGTGGACCAAAAATTCACGGGGGATTATATGTAGTGGGCCTGAAGGCTTGCATGCCTCTGCTGGACTTCGCGTGTACGTGATGAGCCCCTGCGGTATAGAAAGAAACCTGATCGATGGCGCGTTTGATCCATTTGATCGCTCTAGCGAGCGAACGCGAAGGAGCCTTTTCCTCAATATACACTAGGTATGTAATTACCAATTAACCGGCCCTTCCTTCAACCTCCTGTTCACAGGAGGCTCGGTGGCACACCATCTTCCCCTCTCGTTAGGGTTTCTCTTTCTCCTCTCGGGCGGCGGCGATCTCGCTTCCTCCATAGAGACTTGATCTCCCCTGACCTCTTCTTCCCGCCGACGACTGTAGGGGTCCGGGGGGCTCCTCCAGCGGGTGGGAGTCGGGGTCCATTTTAGGGTTCTTACCGCCCGCGGATCAAAACTCTCGGGCAAGAGACCATGGAGGATACTGCTTCGGGGTCGGGACAGGTTGTCTCCGATCTGGAGGCGATGATGGAGGAATTAGGGCTGAAAGAGGATGATCTCCAAGATGTTGTGGTTGAGGACGAGGAACTACCGGTGGAATCGACCCGGTGGATGGCAATCGCTAGGGTTCATACAGAAAAACCCTACACCAATACTGGTTCTTCAGGAATATGAGGGTTGCATGAGACTTGGCAAAGGAGGTGAAGATCCGCCCCCTGGAGGATAACCTCTATACGATGCAGTTTGGCTGCCTCGGCGATTGGGAACGCGTGATGGATGAAGGTCCTTGGACGTTCAAAGGGAAGGTTGTGGTCCTTGCGCACTATGATGGCTTCACTAAGCCGTCGACAATAGAGCTGAATAAGATTGACATATGGATGCAGATCCACGATCTTCCAGATGGATTCTTCCCCAAAATCAAGGCCATATCTGCAACAGTAGGAGAGTTCATCTATGCAGAGCCAAAATCACAGGACTTCGAGGGGAATTTTGCACGGGTTCGACTGAGGCTTGACGTTACAAAACCTGTAAAGAATGCCGTGTCACTGGTAATTAAGAAGAAAGATACAGTTCAGAGGGTGATATTTAGGGTGAAATACGAGCGCCTCCCGGATTGGTGTGCACTTTGCGGGTATATGGGCCATCTGTTCAAAGAGTGCGGTGATTGAGTTCACCCCCCCTAAAGCCCTAGTCTTTAAGGACTTGAAAGCTACTTGGTTCAAAGGCCCGGGCAATGGGCCAGGAGAAGGGCGTAGCTCATCTGAAGGCAATGGAGCAAGAGGCGGTCGTGGCAGAGGCCGATCGGGAAGAGGCCGCGGACGTGCGCGCGGACCCGCAGAGCACAGTACAGCGGAAGACTCTATTGAAGCCGATAGAGAGCAAGAGGACAGGGATGTCGCCATGCAGGAAGCAGAAAGGAACAGGAAGAGGGGCGCCGGGATGGATGGTTCTTCGGCACCAGGGGGTGTTGCAAGCAATGCTAATCTGCTGCTACTTCCGGGACCAAGTGCTCAAGAGGTTCCACCCAGCCCATCTTCAAAACAAGAGCAGAAAAGGAACAAACCAAGCTCGACTATAAGTGAGAAAAACAACGGGAAGAACACGGTCGCAAACAAACTCTGATGCACGTTTGGCGGGCTCCCAAGTGGGGTCGCGCCTAGCGCAATGAGTCTCCTCTGTTGGAACTGTCGCGGTGCTGGCAAACCCGCGACAGTTCGAGAGCTTCGGGACCTAACGAAGCAGTTTGCCCCCTCTGTACTGTGTATCTTGGAAACTCAAATAGAGGGTTCTAGAGTCGAGAGTATGGTTGGTTCTTTAGGTTATAATAAGAGTTTTGCTGTTAGTAGCTCTTGCAGAAGCGGCTTAGGAATTTTTTGGAACGAAGAAATAAAGCTTGAGATTGTCGGTTATTCTCAGTACCACATTGATGCCGTGATTGATGATCTTGTAGATGTGAAAACAAGGGTTACTTTTGTGTACGGAGAAGCACAAGTAAACTAAAGATACAAGACGTGGGATATGCTACGGGGAATCGTGGGTGCAAGCGATATACCCTGGCTGGTCCTCGGAGACTTTAATGAAGTACTACATGCCCATGAACATGATGGAGTGGGTAACAGGAGCCAAGCTCAGATGGATGTGCTTAGGGACGCGCTTGATACATGTGGCCTCATGGATATAGGCTACACGGGCACAGGATGGACCTTTGAGAAAAAAGTAACAGGAGGTACATATACACGGGTTCGACTAGACCGGGGAGTGGCTAATCCGGCCTAGTCTATTGCGCTTCCATCAGCTACGTTGGAGCACAAAACGGCAGCAACTAGCGACCACGTCCCAATCTACTTGATCAGTCTGTGCAATGTCATGTATAAGATTGCTTCGAAGGTGATTGCCAACAGACTGAAGGCAGTTCTACCTGAAATTATATCAGAGGAGCAGTCAGCTTTTGTGCCAGGAAGATTGATCATAGATAACATCATCACAACTTATGAGTTTCTGCATTTCATGAAGAGGAACAAGGCCAAGAAAAACCAGTCCTATTCTCTCAAGATTGACATGATGAAAGCTTATGATAGGGTGGCGTGGCCGTACCTTAAAGTTATAATGCTAAAACTGGGTTTCAGTACCAGGTGGGTTGATATAGTTATGAGCCTGGTAACCACAATTAGTTTTTCCGTGTTGTTCAACGGGAAGAAGCTACAACATTTTAAACCTTCACGAGGGATCAGAAAAGGGGACCCGATATCTCCATACTTGTTCTTGCTGTTGGGGAACATAGTAATTTCAAAAAAATTCCTATGCACACGCAAGATCATGGTGATGAATAGCAACGAGAGGGGAGAGTGTGTCCACGTACCCTCGTAGACCGAAAGCGGAAGCGTTAGAACAACGCGGTTGATGTAGTCGTACGTCTTCATAATCCGACCGATCCAAGTACCGAACGTACGGCACCTCCAAGTTCAGCACACGTTCAGCTCGATGACGTCCCACGAACTCCGATCCAGCAGAGCTTCGAGGGAGAGTTCCGTCAGCACGACGGCGTGGTGACGTGCTGATGACGCTACCGACGCAGGGCTTCGCCTAAGCACCACTATGATATTACCGAGGTGGATTATGGTGGAGGGGGGAACCGCACATGGCTGGGAGAGATCAATGATCAACTTGTGTGTTCTAGGGTGCCCCCTGCCCCCGTATATAAAGGAGCAAGGGGGGAGGCCGGCCAGCCCTGTAGGGCGCGCCAGGAGTAGTCCTCCTCCTCCTAGTAGGAGTAGGACTCCCCTCTTTCCTACTCCTACTAGGAGGGGGAAAGGAAGGGGGAGAAGGAGAAGGAAAGGGGGGGGGGCGCCGCCCCCTCCTAGTCCAATTCGGACCAGAGGGGGAGGGGCGCCTGGCCTGCGCTTGCCGGCCCCTCTCTCTCTCCACTAGGGCCCAACAAGGCCCATGGGGGTTCCGGTAACCCCTCCGGCACTCCGGTAAAATCCCGATTTCACCCGGAACTCTTCCGACGTCCAAATATAGGCTTCCAATATATCGATCTTTATGCCTCGACCATTTCGAGACTCCTCGTCATGTCCGTGATCATATCTGGGACTCCGAACTAGCTTTGGTACATCAAAACATATAAACTCATAATACCGATCATCACAGAACTTTAAGCGTGCGGACCCTACGGGTTCGAGAACTATGTAGACATGACCGAGACATGTTTCCGGTCAATAACCAATAGCGGAACTTGGATGCTCATATTGGTTCCTACATATTCTATGAAGATCTTTATCGGTCAAACCGCATAACAACATACGTTGTTCCCTTTGTCATCGGTATGTTACTTGCCCGAGATTCGATCGTCGGTATCTCAATACCTAGCTCAATCTCGTTACCGGCAAGTCTCTTTACTCGTTCCGTAATGCATCATCCCGTAACTAACTCATTAGTCACATTGCTTGCAAGGCTTATAGTGATGTGCATTACCGAGAGGGCCCAGAGATACCTCTCCGACAATCGGAGTGACAAATCCTATTCTTGATCCATGCCAACTCAACAAGTACCATCGGAGACACCTGTAGAGCACCTTTATAATCACCCAGTTACGTTGTGACGTTTGGTAGCACACAAAGTGTTCCTCCGGTATTCGGGAGTTGCATAATCTCATAGTCATAGGAACATGTATAAGTCATGGAGAAAGCAATAGCAGTAAACTAAACGATCAAGTGCTATGCTAACGGAATGGGTCAAGTCAATCACATCATTCTCCTAATGATGTGACCCCGTTAATCAAATGACAACTCATGTATATGGCTAGGAAACTCAACCATCTTTGATTAACGAGCTAGTCAAGTAGAGGCATACTAGTGACACTATGTTTGTCTATGTATCCACACATGTATTATGTTTCCGGTTAATACAATTCTAGCATGAATAATAAACATTTATCATGATATGAGGAAATAAATAATAACTTTATTATTGCCTCTAGGGCATATTTCCTTCAGTCTCCCACTTGCGCTAGAGTCAATAATCTAGATTACACAGTAATGATTCTAACACCCATGGAGCCTTGGTGCTGATCATGTTTTGCTCGTGGAAGAGGCTTAGTCAACGGGAATGCAATATTCAGATCCGTATGTATCTTGCAAATCTCTATGTCTCCCACCTGGACTTGATCCCGGATGGAATTGAAGCGTCTCTTGATGTGCTTGGTTCTCTTGTGAAATCTGGATTCCTTTGCCAAGGCAATAGCACCAGTACTATCACAAAAGATTTTCGTTGGACCCGATGCACTAGGTATGACACCTAGATCGGATATGTACTCCTTCATCCAGACTCTTTTATTTGCTGCTTCCGAAGCAGCTATGTACTCCGCTGCACACGTAGATCCCGCCACGACGCTTTGTTTAGAACTGCACCAACTGACAGCTCTACCGTTCAATATAAACACGTATCCGGTTTGCGATTTTGAATCCTCCGGATCAGTGTCAAAGCTTGCATCGACGTAACCATTTACGACGAGCTCCTTGTCACCTCCATAAACGAGAAACATATCCTTAGTCCTTTTCAGGTATTTCAGGATGTTCTTGACCGCTGTCCAGTGATCCACTCCTGGATTACTTTGGTACCTCCCTACTAAGCTAATAGCAAGGCACACATCAGGTCTGGTACACAACATTGCATACATGATAGAGCCTATGGCTGAAGCATAGGGAACATCTTTCATTTTCTCTTTATCTTGTGCAGTGGTCGGGCATTGAGTCTGACTCAACTTCACACCTTGTAACACAGGCAAGAACCCTTTCTTTGCTTGATCCATTTTGAACTTTTTCAAAACTTTATCAAGGTATGTGCTTTGTGAGAGTCCAATTAAGCGTCTTGATCTATCTCTATAGATCTTGATGCCCAATATATAAGCAGCTTCACCGAGGTCTTTCATTGAAAAACTCTTATTCAAGTATCCTTTTATGCTATCCAGAAATTCTATATCATTTCCAATCAACAATATGTCATCCACATATAATATTAGAAATGCTATAGAGCTCCCACTCACTTTCTTGTAAATACAGGCTTCTCCAAAAGTCTGTATATAACCATATGCTTTGATCACACTATCAAAACATTTATTCAAACTCCTAGAGGCTTGCACCAGTCCATAAATGGATCGCTGGAGCTTGCACACTTTGTTAGCTCCCTTTGGATCGACAAAACCTTCTGGTTGCATGATACGTCTCCAACGTATCTATAATTTTTGATTGCTCCATGCTATATTATCTACTGTTTTGGACATTAATGGGCTTTATTATTCACTTTTATATTATTTTTGGGACTAACCTATTAACCGGAGGCCCAGCCCAGAATTGTTGTTTTTTTCCTATTTCAGAGTTTCGCAGAAAAGGAATATCAAACGGAGTCCAAACGGAATGAAACCTTCGGGAACGTGATTTTTAGGAAGAATATGATCCAGGAGACTTGGACCCTACGTCAAGAAACAAAAGAGGAGGCCACGAGGTAGGGGGCGCGCCTACCCCCCCAGGGCGCGCCCTCCACCCTCGTGGGCCCCCTGTTGCTCCACCGACGTACTCCTTCCTCCTATATATACCTACGTACCCCCAAACGATCAGATACGGAGCCAAAAACCTAATTCCACTGCAGCAACCTTCTGTACCCACGAGATCCCATCTTGGGGCCTGTTCCGGAGCTCCGCCGGAGGGGGCATCGATCACGGAGGGCTTCTACATCATCACCATAGCCCATCGATGAAGTCTGAGTAGTTTACCTCAGACCTTCGGGTCCATAGTTAGTAGCTAGATGGCTTCTTCTCTCTTTTTGGATCTCAATACAATGTTCTCCCCCTCTCTCGTGGAGATCTATTCGATGTAATCTTCTTTTGCGGTGTGTTTGTTGAGACCGATGAATTGTGGGTTTATGATCAAGATTATCTATGAAAATATTTGAATCTTCTCTGAATTCTTTTATGTATGATTGGTTATCTTTGTAAGTCTCTTCGAATTATCAGTTTGGTTTGGCCTACTAGATTGATCTTTCTTGCAATGGGAGAAGTGCTTAGCTTTGGGTTCAATCTTGCGGTGTCCTTTCCTAGTGACAGTAGGGGCAGCAAGGCACGTATAGTATTGTTGCCATCGAGGATAACAAGATGGTTTTTTATCATATTGCATGAATTTATCCCTCTACATCATGTCATCTTGCTTAAGGCGTTACTCTGTTTTTATGAACTTAATACTCTAGATGCATGCTGGATAGCGGTCGATGAGTGGAGTAATAGTAGTAGATGCAGGCAGGAGTCGGTCTACTTGTCTCGGACGTGATGCCTATATACATGATCATACCTAGATATTCTCATAACTATGCTCAGTTCTGTCAATTGCTCAACAGTAATTTGTTCACCCACCGTGAAATACTGATGCTCTCGAGAGAAGCCACTAGTGAAACCTATGGCCCCCAGGTCTATCTTCATCATATCAATCTTCCAATACTTAGTTATTTCCTTTGCTTTTACTTTGCTTTTATTTTACTTTGCATCTTTATCACAAAAATACCAAAAATATCATCCTATCATATCTATCAGATCTCACTCTCGTAAGTGACCGTGTAGGGATTGACAACCCCTTATCGCGTTGGTTGCGAGGATTTATTTGTTTTGTGTAGGTGCGAGGGACTCGCGCGTAGCCTCCTACTGGATTGATACCTTGGTTCTCAAAAACCGAGGAAAATAATTACGCTACTTTGCCGCATCACCCTTTCCTCTTCAAGGGAAAACCAACACAGTGCTCAAGAGGTAGCATTGCATCATATACAACTCTTCTTCCAGAAATCCATTCAGGAATGCAGTTTTGACATCCATTTGCCAAATTTCATAATCATAAAATGCGGCAATTGCTAACATGATTCGAACAGACTTAAGCATCGCTACGGGTGAGAAAGTCTCATCGTACTCAACTCCTTGAACTTGTTGAAAACCTTTCGCAACAAGTCGAGCTTTGTAGATAGTAACATTACCATCAGCGTCAGTCTTCTTCTTGAAGATCCATTTATTCTCTATGGCTTGCCGATCATCGGGCAAGTCAACCAAAGTCCACACTTTGTTCTCATACATGGATCCCATCTCAGATTTCATGGCCTCAAGCCATTTTGCGGAATTTGGGCTCACCATCGCTTCTTCATAGTTCGTAGGTCGCCTTGGTCAAGTAACATGACCTCCAGAATAGGATTACCGTACCACTCTGGTGCGGATCTTACTCTGGTTGACCTACGAGGTTCCGTAGTAACTTGATCTGAAGATTCATGATCAACATAATTAGCTTCCTCACTAATTGGTGTAGGTGTCACAGAAACCGGTTTCTGTGATGAACTACTTTCCAATAAGGGAGCAGGTACAGTTACCTCATCAAGTTCCACTTTCCTCCCACTCACTTCTTTCGAGAGAAACTCCTTCTATAGAAAGGATCCATTCTTAGCAACAAATGTCTTGCCTTCGGATATGTGATAGAAGGTGTACCCAACAGTTTCCTTTGGGTATCCTATGAAGACACATTTCTCCGATTTGGGTTCGAGCTTATCAGGTTGAACCTTTTTCACATAAGCATCGCAGCCCCAAACTTTAAGAAACGACAACTTTGGTTTCTTGCCAAACCATAGTTCATAACGCGTCATCTCAACGGATTTCGATGGTGCCCTATTTAACGTGAATGCAGCCGTCTCTAAAGCTTAACCCCAAAACAATAGCGGTAAATCAGTAAGAGACATCATAGATCGCACCATATCTAGTAAAGTATGATTACGACGTTCAGACACACCATTACGTTGTGGTGTTCCGGGTGGCGTGAGTTGCGAAACTATTCCGCATTTTTTCAAATGTAGACCAAACTCGTAACTCAAATATTCTCCTCCACGATCAGATCGTAGAAACTTTATTTTCTTGTTACGATGATTTTCCACTTCACTCTGAAATTCTTTGAACTTTTCAAATGTTTCAGACTTATGTTTCATTAAGTAGATATACCCATATCTGCTCAAATCATCTGTGAAGGTGAGAAAATAACGATACCCGCCGCGAGCCTCAATATTCATCGGACCACATACATCAGTATGTATGATTTCCAACAAATCTGTTGCTCGCTCCATTGTTCCGGAGAATGACGTTTTAGTCATCTTGGACATGAAGCATGGTTCACAAGTACCAAGTGATTCATAATCAAGTGATTCCAAAAGTCCATCAGTATGGAGTTTCTTCATGCGCTTTACACCAATATGACCCAAACGGCAGTGCCACAAATAAGTTGCACTATCATTATCAACTCTGCATCTTTTGGCTTCAACATTATGAATATGTGTATCACTACTATCGAGATTCAATACAAATAGACCACTCTTCAAGGGTGCATGACTATAAAAGATATTACTCATATAAATAGAACAACCATTATTCTCAGATTTAAATGAATAACCGTCTCGCATCAAACAAGATATAGATATAATGTTCATGCTTAACGCTGGCACCAAATAACAATTATTCAAGTCTAAAACTAATCCCGAAGGTAGATGTAGAGGTAGTGTGCCGACGGCGATCACATAGACTTTGGAACCATTTCCCACGCGCATCGTCACCTCGTCCTTAGCCAGTCTTCGCTTAATCCGTAGTCCCTGTTTCGAGTTGCAAATATTAGCAACAGAACCAGTATCAAATACCCAGGTGCTACTGCGAGCTCTAGCAAGGTACACATTAATAACATGTATATCACATATACCTTTGTTCACCTTGCCATCTGATACGTCTCCAACATATCTATTATTTTTGATTGTTCCATGCTATATTATGTTCTGTTTTGGACATTATTGGGCTTTATTATACACTTTTATATTTTTTTGGGACTAACCTATTAACCGGAGGCCCAGCCCAGAATTGCTGTTTTTTACCCGTTTCAGAGTTTCGCAGAAAAGAATATCAAACGGAGTCCAAACAGAATGAAACCTTCGGGAAAGTGATTTTTGGAACGAACGTGATCCATAGGACTTGGAGTCTACGCAAAGCAACGAACGAGGAAGGCACGAGGTAGGGGGCGCGCCTACCCCCCCAGGCGCGCCCTCCACCCTCGTGGCCCCCTCGTTGCTCCACCGACGTACTTCTTCCTCCTATATATACCTATGTACCCCCAAACTACCAGAGACGAAGCCAAAACCCTATTTCCACCGCTGCAACTTTCTGTATCCGTGAGATCCCATCTTGGGGCCTTTTCCGAGGCTCCGCCAGAGGGGGTATTGATCACGGAGGGCCTCTACATCATCTCCAAGGCCTCTCCGATGAAGTGTGAGTAGTTTACCTCAGACCTTCGGGTCCATAGTTATTAGCTAGATGGCTTCTTCTCTCTTTTTGGATCTCAATACAATGTTCTCCCCCTCTCTTGCGGATATCTATTCGATGTAATCTTCTTTTGCGGTGATTGTCGAGATCCGATGAATTGTGGGTTTATGATCAAGATTATCTATGAACAATATTTGAATCTCCTTTGAATTCTTTTATGTATGATTGGTTATCTTTGCAAGTATCTTTGAATTATCAGTTTGGTTTGGCCTACTAGATTGATCTTTCTTGCAATGGGAGAAGTGCTTAGCTTTGGGTTCAATCTTGCGGTGTCCTTTCCCAGTGACAGTAGGGGCAGCAAGGCACGTATTGTATTGTTGCCATCGAGGATAAAAAGATGGGGTTTATATCATATTGCATGAGTTTATCACTCTACATCATGTCATCTTTCTTAATGCGTTACTCTGTTCTTCATGAACTTAATACTCTAGATGCATGCTGGATAGCGGTCGATGTGTGGAGTAATAGTAGTAGATGCAGGCAGGAGTCGGTCTACTTGTCTCGGACGTGATGCCTATATACATGATCATACCTAGATATTCTCATAACTATGCTCAATTCTATCAATTGCTCGACAGTAATTTGTTTACCCATCGCAAATACTTATGCTATCTTGAGAGAAGCCACTAGTGAAATCTATGGCCCCCGGGTCTATTTTCCATCATATTAATCTTCCGTCAACTAGTTATTTCTGGCACCGTTTATCTTTGCATTATTTACTTTTACTCTTTATCACAAAAATACCAAAAATATTATCCTATCATCTCTATCAGATCTCACTCTCATAAGTGACCATGAAGGGATTGACAACCCCTTTATCGCGTTGGTTGCGAGGTTCTTGTTTGTTTGTGTAGGTGCGAGGGACTCGTGCGTGGCCTCCTACTGGATTGATACCTTGGTTTTCAAAAACTGAGGGAAATACTTACGCTGCTTTACTGCATCACCCTTTCCTCTTCAAGGGAAAACCAACACAGTGCTCAAGAGGTAGCAAGAAGGATTTCTGGCGCCGTTGCCGGGGAGTCTACGCACAAGTCAAGACATACCAAGTACCCATCACTAACTCATCTCCCTCGCATTACATTATTTGCCATTTGCCTCTCGTTTTCCTCTCCCCCACTTCACCCTTGCCGTTTTGTTTGCCCTCTCTTTTCCGTTCGTCCTTTTGTTTGCTCGTGTTGCTATGTGCCTTCTTTATGCTTGCATCTTCGCTTGCTGAAAATCTATTGATACGGATCCTCTTAAAGTGTTCTACTTGGATCATCTTTGATCCTTATGCTCTCGTGCTGAAACCCCAACTAGCCTAGTTGATGGGAAATCTTTAGATGAGCATGCTCATTTTGTGCGTCATCATTTGTCTAAAAAAGGGAAGCTCTTATGGTATCATATAAATAGTTTGCTATGCTCTGCCTGGAATCTTTGTGAAATTTGTGATTTTACTTGTTGCTCTAAGAACCCTAAAAAACACCTTCCCTACCTATGTGAGTTTAATGACAATGAAATCTTATCTTCTTATGCAAAGGGTGTTTATAGTTACTATGATATCGAACAAATTGAAGAATTTGTCATTTTTAAGGGTGCTCATGAAGTTTCTTCTTTAATTGAAAAGTATGATTTTACTCTCAACAAATCTGAAAATTCCGTCATACTTAAATATTGCAATGAAAACTTTGCTCATAATGTCTATGTCCAAGAGTTTATTGAAAGAATGGCAGTTGCTTTGGAAGAAAATAATGATATGCATGAATCTATAGATAATGATGATTCCGATGATTTGGTTGAAATATCCCTTGATGAACATGATGGTTGCTATTCTTGTGGCCATGATGCCAATATTTATGAAGACGATTTTGCTATAGTTCCTTATGTTAAAAATGAGATCGTTGCTATTGCACCCATGCTTGATAGTTCCTTCGATGGAAAGCATGATTGCAATGATTTTACTATAAATTCTCTTGATGTCGATTGTGCTAATAATATGCAAAACCCTAAGCTTGGGGATGCTAGTTTTGCTATGTCCACTATTTGTTGCAATGATCATGATTGGGGTGATTTTTCTTATGATCTACAAAATTTATTTAATCCCCATGATGAATATGAGATTGATAATATTGTTTGCAATAATATTGAAAGTGGGTTTGGAAGAGTGTCAACTTTAGATCCCACATATTTGGATACTGTTCAATCTTATGAAGTTTTTTATAAAAATGGGTTTGGAGAGGTCATGACTTTAGTTAATGTTAATCCCACTATTTTGGAAGAGTGTCAACTTTGCATGCATGTGGATCGTGTTAAAAATATTTTATGTGATAGCTATTTTGTTGAATTTGACTATGATACTACATGTAATTATTATGAGAGAGGAAAATATGGTTGTAGAAATTTTCATGATAATAAATTACCTCTCGTTATGTTGAGATTGCTATTGTTTCTTTCCGCTTCCTTGCATATGCTAGTTTTTGCTTGCTATGATAATTTGTTTGCCTACAAGATGCCTATGCATAGGAAGTATGTTAGACTTAGATGTGTTTGTCACATGTTTCATGATGCTATCTTCGTGCTTCAATTCTTGTCTTTCATGTGAGCATCATCGAAATCATCGATGCCTAGCTAGGGGCGTTAAACGATAGCGCTTGTTGGGAGGCAACCCAATTTTATTTTAGTTTTTTTTTGCCTTTTGCTTCTGTTCAGGAATAAATAATATATCTAGCCTCTGGTTAGATTCGTTTTTTTGTTTTAATTAGTGTTTGTGCCAAGTAAAACTGTTAGGATAACCTACGGTGATAGTTATTTGATTCTGCTGCAGAAAACAGAAACTTTGCGCGCACGAGATTAGTTTTCATAAATCACAGGAACGTGCTTTTCAGTTGATTCTTTTTGCTGTACATCAATAAACAAATTATCTAGAACTTCCTAATTTGGAGGAATTTTTCACGTTCCAGAAGTTTGCGTTAGTTACAGATTACTACAGACTGTTCTGTTTTTGACAGATTCTGTTTTTCGTGTGTTGTTTACTTATTTTGATGAATCTATGGCTAGTAAAATAGTTTATAAACCATAGGGAAGTTGGAATACAGTAAGTTTAACACCAATATAAATAAAGAATGAGTTCATTACAGTACCTTGAAGTGGTGTTTTGTTTCGCTAACGGAGCTCATGAGATTTTCTGTTAAGTTTTGTGTTGTGAAGTTTTCAAGTTTTGGGTAAAAGATTTGATGGATTATGGAACAAGGAGTGGCAAGAGCCAAAGCTTCGGGATGCCCATGGCACCCCAAAATAATATAAGGACACCGAAAAGCCAAAGCTTGGGGATGCCCCGGAAGGCATCCCCTCTTTCGTCTACTTCCATCGGTAACTTTACTTGGAGCTATATTTTTATTCACCACATGATATGTGTTTTGCTTGGAGCGTCTTGTATTATTTGAGTCTTTGCTTTTTAGTTCAACACATTCATCCTTGCTGTACACACCTTTTGAGAGAGACACACATGAATCGGAAATTGTTAGAATACTCTATGTGCTTCACTTATATTTTTGAGCTATATAGTTTTCGCTCTAGTGCTTCGCTTATATCTTTTAGAGCACGGCGGTAGATTTGTTTTATAGAAACTATTGATCTCTCATTCTTTACTTATATTATTTTGAGCGTCTTGAAATAGCATGGCAATTTTCTTTAATTATAATATCATGAGAAAATTTGATACTAGATAATTGTTTTGAGATATAAAGGTGGTAATATCATAGTTGAGCTAGTTGATTAATTGTGGAATTGAAAAATACTTGTGTTGGAGTTTGTGATTCCCGTAGCATGCACGTACGGTGAACCGTTATGTAACGAAGTCGGAGCATGAGGTATTTGTTGATTGTCCTCCTTTGTGTGGCGGTCGGGATCGCGCGATGGTTAACTCCTACCAACCCTTCCCCTAGGAGCATGCGTAGTAGTACTTTGCTTCGAGGGCTAATAAACTTTTGCAATAAGTATATGAGTTCTTTATGACTAATGTGAGTCCATGGATTATACGCACACTTACCTTTCCGCAATTTTCTAGATATTGAGTTGTAATTCCTGAGTTGTAAGTAAATAAAAGTGTGATGATCATCATTATTAGAGCATTGTCCCAAGTGAGGAAAGGATGATGGAGACTATGATTCCCCCACAAGTCAGGATGAGACTCCGGACTAAAAAAAAAGAGGACATAAAAAAAGAGAAAAGGCCCAAATAAAAAAAAGAGAAATGAGAGAAAAAGAGAGAAGGGACAATGTTACTATCCTTTTACCACATTTGTGCTTCAAAGTAGCACCGTGATCTTCATGATAGAGAGTCTCTCATTTTGTCACTTTCATATACTAGTGGGAAATTTCATTATAGAACTTGGCTTGTATATTCCAATGATGGGCTTCCTCAAAATGCCCGAGGTCTTCGTGAGCAAGCAAGTTGGATGCACACCCACTTAGTTTCTTTTGTTTGAGCTTTCATACCCTTATAGCTCTAGTGCATCCGTTCCATGGCAATCCCTACTCCTTGCATTGACATCAATTGATGGGTATCTCCATAGCCCGTTGATTAGCCTCGTTGTTGTGAGACGTTCTCCTCTTTTTTGTCTTCCCACATAACCCCTACAATTACACCTTATTCCACCATAGTGCTATATCCATGGCTTGCGCTCATGTATTGCGTAAGAGTTGAAAAGGCTGAAGCGCGTTAAAAGGTATGAACCAATTGCTTGGCTAAAACCGGGGTTGTACATGATATGAATATTTTGTGTGGGGAAGATGGAGCATAGCCAGACTATATGATTTTGTAGGGATAACTTGCTTTGCTATGTTATTTTGATAAGACATAATTGCTTGGTTAGCATGCTTGAAGTATTATTGTTTTTATGTCAACATTAAACTTTTATCTTGAATCATATTAAATCTGAACATTCGTGCCACGATAAGAAGAATTACATTGAAATTATGCTAAGTAGCATTCCACATCAAAAATTCTGTTTTTGTCATTTACCTACTCGAGGACGAGCAGGAATTAAGCTTGGGGATGCTTGATACGTCTCCAACGTATCTATAATTTTTGATTGTTCCATGCTATATTATATTCTGTTTTGGACATTATTGGGCTTTATTATACACTTTTATATTATTTTTGGGACTAACCTATTAACCGGAGGCCCAACCCAGACTTGCTGTTTTTTTACCCGTTTCAGAGTTTCGCAGAAAAAGAATATCAAACGGAGTCCAAACGGAATGAAACCTTCGGGAACGTGATTTTCGGAACGAACGTGATCCAGAGGACTTGGAATCTACGCAAAGTAATGAACGAGGAAGGCACGAGGTAGGGGGGCGCGCCTACCCCCCTAGGTGGGCCCTCCACCCTCGTGGGCCGCTCGTTGCTCGACCGACGTACTTCTTCCTCCTATATATACCTACGTACCCCCAAACTACCAGAGACGGAGCCAAAACCCTATTTCCACTGCCGCAACTTTCTGTATCCATGAGATCCCATCTTGGGGCCTTTTTCGGTGCTCCGCCGGAGGGGGCATTGATCACAGAGGTCCTCTACATCATCTCCAAGGCCTCTCCAATGAAGTGTGAGTAGTTTACCTCAGACCTTCGGGTCCATAGTTATTAGCTAGATGGCTTCTTCTCTCTTTTTGGATCTCAATACAATGTTCTCCCCCTCTCTTGTGGAGATCTATTCGATGTAATCTTCTTTTGCAGTGTGTTTGTCGAGATCCGATGAATTGTGGGTTTATGATCAAGATTATCTATGAACAATATTTGAATCTCCTCTGAATTCTTTTATGTATGATTGGTTATCTTTGCAAGTCTCTTCGAATTATCAGTTTGGTTTGGCCTACTAGATTGATCTTTCTTGCAATGGGAGAAGTGCTTAGCTTTGGGTTCAATCTTGCGGTGTCCTTTCCCAGTGATAGTAGGGGCAGCAAGGCACGTATTGTATTGTTGCCATCGAGCATAAAAAGATGGGGTTTATATCATATTGCATGAGTTTATCCCTCTCATCATGTCATCTTTCTTAATGCGTTACTCTGTTCTTCATGAACTTAATACTCTAGATGCATGCTGGATAGCGGTCGATGTGTGGAGTAATAGTAGTAGATGCAGGCAGGAGTTCGGTCCACTTGTCTCGGACGTGATGCCTATATACATGATCATACCTAGATATTCTCATAACTATGCTCAATTCTATCAATTGCTCGACAGTAATTTGTTTACCCATTGCAAATACTTATGCTATCTTGAGAGAAGCCACTAGTGAAACCTATGGCCCCCGGGTCTATTTTCCATCATATTAATCTTCCGTCAACTAGTTATTTCTGGCACCGTTTATCTTTGCATTAGTTACTTTTACTCTTTATCACAAAAATACCAAAAATATTATCCTATCATCTCTATCAGATCTCACTCTCATAAGTGACCTTGAAGGGATTGACAACCCCTTTATCGCGTTGGTTGCGAGGTTCTTGTTTGTTTGTGTAGGTGTGAGGGACTCGTGCATGGCCTCCTATTGGATTGATACCTTGGTTCTCAAAAACTGAGGGAAATACTTACGCTGCTTTACTGCATCACCCTTTCCTCTTCAAGGGAAAACCAACGCAGTGCTCAAGAGGTAGCACCATCCTTCTTATCCGCCAAATACTTGGGGCAGTTCCGTTTCCAGTGACCAGTCTGTTTGCAGTAGAAGCACTCAGTCTCAGGCTTAGGTCCAGACTTGGGTTTCTTCTCCTGAGCGGCAACTTGTTTGCCGTTCTTCTTGAAGTTCCCCTTCTTCTTCCCTTTACCCTTTGTCTTGAAACTGGTGGTCTTGTTGACCATCAACACTTGATGCTCCTTTTTGATTTCTACCTCCGCAGCCTTTAGCATTGCGAAGAGCTCGGGAATTGTCTTATCCATCCCTTGCATATTATAGTTCATCACGAAGCTCTTGTAGCTTGGTGGCAGTGATTGAAGAATTCTGTTAATAACACTATCATCCGGAAGATTAACTCCCAGTTGAATCAAGTGATTGTTATACCCAGACATTTTGAGTATATGTTCACTGACAGAACTATTCTCCTCCATCTTGCAGCTATAGAACTTATTGGAGACTTCATATCTCTCAATCCGGGCATTTGCTTGAAATATTAACTTCAACTCCTAGAACATCTCATATTCTCCATGACGTTCAAAACATCGTTGAAGTCCCTGTTCTAAGCCGTAAAGCATGGCACACTGAACTATCGAGTAGTCATCAGCTTTGCTCTGCTAGACGTTCTTAACGTCGTCAGTTACATCTGCAGCAGGCCTGGCACCCAGCGGTGCTTCCAGGATGTAATTCTTCTGTGCAGCAATGAGGATAATCCTCAAGTCACGGACCCAGTCCGTGTAATTGCTACCATCATCTTTCAACTTTGCTTTCTCAAGGAACACATTAAAATTCAACGGAACAACAGCACGGGCCATCTATCTACAACAACATAGACAAGCAAAATACTATCAGGTACTAAGTTCATGATAAATGTAAGTTCAATTAATCATATTGCTTAAGAACTCCCACTTAGATAGACATCCCTCTAATCATCTAAGTGATCACGTGATCCATATCAACTAAACCATAACCGATCATCACGTGAAATGGAGTAGTTTTCAATGGTGAACATCACTATGTTGATCATATCTACTATATGATTCACGCTCGACCTTTCGGTCTCAGTGTTCCGAGGCCATATCTGCATATGCTAGGCTCGTCAAGTTTAACCCGAGTATTCCGCGTGTGCGAAACTGTCTTACACCCGTTGTAGATGAACGTTGAGCTTATCACACCCGATCATCACGTGGTGTCTCGGCACGACGAACTTTGGCAACGGTGCATACTCAGGGAGAACACTTATACCTTGAAATTTAGTGAGAGATCATCTTATAATGCTACCGTCAATCAAAGCAGAATAAGATGCATAAAGGATAAACATCACATGCAATCAATATAAGTGATATGATATGGCCATCATCATCTTGTGCCTTTGATCTCCATCTCCAAAGCATCGTCATGATCACCATCATCACCGGCGCGACACCTTGATCTCCATCGTAGCATCGTTGTCGTCTCGCCAACTATTGCTTCTACGACTATCGCTACTGTTTAGTGATAAAGTAAAGCAATTACAGGGCGATTGCATTGCATACAATAAAGCGACAACCATATGGCTCCTGCCAGTTGCCGATAACTCGGTTACAAAACATGATCATCTCATACAATAAATATAGTATCATACCTTGACCATATCACATCACAACATGCCCTGCAAAAACAAGTTAGACGTCCTCTACTTTGTTGTTGCAAGTTTTACGTGGCTGCTACGGGCTGAGCAAAATCCGTTCTTACCTAGCATCAAAACCACAACGATAGTTCGTCAAGTTAGTGTTGTTTTAACCTTCTCAAGGACCGGACGTAGCCACACTCGGTTCAACTAAAGTTGGAGAAACTGACACCCGCCAGCCACCTGTGTGCAAAGCACGTCAGTAGAACCAGTCTCGCGTAAGCGTACGCGTAATGTCGGTCCGGGCCCCTTCATCCAACAATACCGCCGAACCAAAGTATGACATGCTGGTAAGCAGTATGACTTGTATCGCCCACAACTCACTTGTGTTCTACTCGTGCATATAACATCTACGCATAAACCTGGCTCGGATGCCACTGTTGGGAACATAGTAATTTCAAAAAAATTCCTACGCACACGCAAGATCATGGTGATGCATAGCAACGAGAGGGGAGAGTCTGTCCACGTACCCTCGTAGACCGAAAGCGGAAGCATTAGAACAACGCGGTTGATGTAGTCGTACGTCTTCACGATTCGACCGATCCAAGTACCGAACGTACGGCACCTCCGAGTTCAGCACACGTTCAGCTCGATGACGTCCCATGAACTCCGATCCAGCAGAGCTTCGAGGGAGAGTTCCGTCAGCACGACGGCGTAGTGACGGTGTTGATGATGCTACCGACGCAGGGCTTCGCCTAAGCACCGCTACGATATTACCGAGGTGGATTATGGTGGATGGGGGCACCGCACACGGCTGGGAGAGATCAATGATCAACTTGTGTGTTCTAGGGTGCCCCCTGCCCCCGTATATAAAGGAGCAAGGGGGGAGGCCGTCCGGCCCTGTAGGGCGCGCCAGGAGGAGTCCTCCTCCTCCTAGTAGGAGTAGGACTCCCCTCTTTCCTACTCCTACTAGTAGGGGGAAAGGAAGGGGGAGAAGGAGAAGGAAAGGGGGGGGGGGCGCCGCCCCCTCCTAGTCCAATTCGGACCAGAGGGGGAGGGGGCGTGCGGCCTGCCCTGGCCGGCCCTTTTCTCTCTCTCCACTAGGGCCCAACAAGGCCCATTAACCCCCGGGGGTTCCGGTAACCCCTCCGGCACTCCGGTAAAATCCCGATTTCACCCGGAACTCTTCCGACGTCCAAATATAGGCTTCCAATATATCGATCTTTATGCCTCGACCATTTCGAGACTCCTCGTCATGTCCGTGATCATATCTGGGACTCCGAACTAGCTTTGGTACATCAAAACATATAAACTCATAATACCGATCATCACAGAACTTTAAGCGTGCGGACCCTACGGGTTCGAGAACTATGTAGACATGACCGAGACATGTTTCCGGTCAATAACCAATAGCGGAACCTGGATGCTCATATTGGTTCCTACATATTCTACGAAGATATTTATCGGTCAAACCGCATAACAACATACGTTGTTCCCTCTGTCATCGGTATGTTACTTGCCCGAGATTCGATCGTCGGTATCTCAATACCTAGCTCAATCTCGTTACCGGCAAGTCTCTTTACTCGTTCCGTAATGCATCATCCCGTAACTAACTCATTAGTCACATTGCTTGCAAGGCTTATAGTGATGTGCATTACCGAGAGGGCCCAGAGATACCTCTTCGACAATCGGAGTGACAAATCCTATTCTTGATCCATGCCAACTCAACAAGTACCATCGGAGACACCTGTAGAGCACCTTTATAATCACCCAGTTACGTTGTGACGTTTGGTAGCACACAAAGTGTTCCTCCGGTATTCGGGAGTTGCATAATCTCATAGTCATAGGAACATGTACAAGTCATGGAGAAAGCAATAGCAGTAAACTAAACGATCAAGTGCTATGCTAACGGAATGGGTCAAGTCAATCACATCATTCTCCTAATGATGTGATCCCATTAATCAAATGACAACTCATGTCTATGGCTAGGAAACTCAACCATCTTTGATTAACGAGCTAGTCAAGTAGAGGCATACTAGTGACACTATGTTTGTCTCTGTATCCACACATGTATTATGTTTCCAGTTAATACAATTCTAGCATGAATAATAAAACATTTATTATGATATGAAATAAATAATAACTTTATTATTGCCTCTAGGGCATATTTCCTTCACTTGCTAGCAGCAGAGGGCCTGTCGTGCCTTTTGAAATCTAAAAATGAGTCATCCAACTTGAGTGGTCTACAGGTTGCTCCGTCGGTGCCACCAGTGAGCCATCTCTTATTCGCTGATGACAGCCTGCTGTTTTTCAAGGCAATCGGTGTGGGTGCTAACGAGGTGTACCATGTTCTGGAGACCTACTGTCAGGTGACTGGGCAGCGGATAAACCGTGCAAAATCATATATATATTTTAGCAAGGGGTTTCCTGACTCGGTAAGACAAGAGATTAAAGATATACTTGATACGTCTCCAACGTATCTATAATTTTTAATTGTTCCATGCTATTATATTAAACTTTTTGGATGTTTAATGGGCTTTATCATACACTTCTATATTATTTTTGGGACTAACCTATTAACCGGAGGCCCAGCCCAGATTGCTGTTTTTTTGCCTATTTCAGTGTTTCGTAGAAAAAGAATATCAAACGGAGTCCAAACGGAATGAAACCTTCGGGAACGTGATTTTCGGAACAAACGTGACACAGAGGACTTGGAGTGGACGTCGAGGCATCGACGAGGAGGCCACGAGGCAGGGGGGCGTGCCTACCCCCTGGGCGCGCCCTCGACCCTCGTGGGCCCCTCGTGGCTCCACCGACCTACTTCTTCCTCCTATATATACCTACGGACCCCGAAAACATCCAGGAGCACCACGAAACCCTATTTCCACCGCCGCAACCCTCTGAACCCATGAGATCCCATCTCGGGGCCTTTTCCGGCGCTCCGCCGGAGGGGGCATTGATCACTGAGGGCTTCTACATCAACACCATAGCCACTCTGATGATGTGTAAGTAGTTTACCTCAGACCTTCGGGTCCATAGTTATTAGCTAGATGGCTTCTTCTCTCTCTTTGGATCTGAATACAAAGTTCTCCTCGATCTTCTTGGAGATCTATTCGATGTAATCTTCTTTTGCGGTGTGTTTGTCGAAATCCGATGAATTGTGGGTTTATGATCAAGATTATCTATGAACAATATTTGAATCTCCTCTGAATTCTTTTATGTATGATTGGTTATCTTTGCAAGTCTCTTCGAATTATCAATGTGGTTTGGCATACTAGATTGATCTTTCTTGCAATGGGAGAAGTGCTTAGCTTTGGGTTCAATCATGCGGTGATCGATCCTAGTAACAGAAAGGGAAACGACACTAATTGTATTGTTGCCATCGAGGATAAAAAGATGGGGTTTATATCATATTGCTTGAGTTTATCCCTCTACATCATGTCATCTTACCTAATGCGTTACTCTGTTCTTATGAACTTAACACTCTAGATGCATGTTGGATAGCGGTCGGTGTGTGGAGTAATAGTAGTAGATGCAGGCAGGAGTCAGTCTACTTGTCACGGACGTGATGCCTATATACATGATCATACCTAGATATTCTCATAACTATGCTCAATTCTATCAATTGCTCGACAGTAATTTGTTAACCCACCGTAATATTTATGCTATCTTGAGAGAAGCCACTAGTGAAACCTATGGCCCCCGGGTCTATTTTCCATCATATAAGTTTCCGATCTACTTTATTTTGCTTTCTTTACTTTGCATCTTTATCATAAAAATACCAAAAATATTATCTTATCATCTCTATCAGATCTCACTTTTGCAAGTGGCCGTGAAGGGCTTGACAACCCCTTTACCGCGTTGGTTGCAAGGTTCTTATTTGTTTGTGTAGGTACGAGGGACTTGAGCGTGGCCTCCTACTGGATTAATACCTTGGTTCTCAAAAACTGAGGGAAATACTTACGCTACTTTGCTGCATCACCCTTTCCTCTTCAAGGGAAAACCAACGGTGTGCTCAAGAGATAGCAAGAAGGATTTCTGGCGCCGTTGCCGGGGAGTCTACGCACAAGTCAAGACATACCAAGTACCCATCACAAACTCTTATCCTTCGCATTACATTATTTGCCATTTTCCTCTCGTTTTCCTCTCCCCCACTTCACCCTTGTCGTTTTATTCGCCCTCTTTTTCCGTTTGCCTCTTTTTCGCTTGTGTCGTCGTTATGGCTAGTCCTTTATCCACTCCTTTGTCTCCCGAGTTTGAAGTTCTTCACTTCAAACAAAGACAAGGAGAAAACTTAAAAGATGCTTGGTATAGGATGATGGAATCTTACCGTAATTGCACCCTAGAGGTGAATTTTAGAATCTTACTTCGCAATTTTTATGTTGGACTAAATATGTCCCATAGACAACTCTTGGATTGCAATGCCAAAGGGAATTTTGTCGAAATTGATCCAAGTATTGCACTTGAAATTATAGAGGGAATAGTGGGAACACTACCTCAACAAAAAGGGCCACATCATGCCCAGGAAGAAACACAAGTTTTTGAGAAGATTTGTGAAGTAACGAAAATATTACAAAAATCTCTTGAACCTCTAAAAAGTGTTAGCGGGAATCTTCACCGCATGAATATGTTGATTACCCTTTGCAATAAACTGTTGGATTCTTTAGATCTAAAAATTTCCGAATATGAAGGGAAACGTAAGAAACCTCCCGGATTCGAGAGTGACTCCGCTAAAAAATTAAAAACGAAAGATGGCAATACCTAGATCTATCCTTGTTTTTATGCCTAGCTAAGGGCGTTAAACGATAGCGCTTGTTGGGAGGCAACCCAATTTTATTTTAGTTCCTTGCTTTTTGGTTCTGTTTAGTAATGAGTTTTTGATCTAGCCTTTGGTTAGATTCGTTTTTGTGTTTTAATTAGTGTTTGTGCCAAGTAAAACCGTTAGGATAATCTACGGTGATAGTTATTTGATCCTGCTGTAAAAAACAGAAACTCTGCGCGCATGAGATTAGTTTTCATAATTCACAGGAACATGCTTTTCAGTTGATTATTTTTGCAGTAGTTCAATAAACAAATTATCTAGGACTTCCTAATTTGGTTGAATTTTTTAGGTTCCAGAAGTTTGCGTTAGATACAGATTACTACAGACTGTTCTGTTTTTGACAGATTCTGTTTTCCGTGTGTTGTTTGCTTATTTTGATGAATCTATGGATAGTAAAAGAGCTTATAAACCATAGAGAAGTTGGAATACAGTAGGTTTAATACCAATATAAATAAAGAATGAGTTCATTACAGTACCTTAAAGTGGTGGTTTGTTTTATTTCGCTAACGGAGCTTATGAGATTTTCTGTTGAGTTTTGTGTTGTGAAGTTTTCATGTTTTGGGTAAGGATTTGATGGATTATGGAACAAAGAGTGGCAAGAGCCTAAGCTTGGGGATGCCCATGGCACCCCAAGGTAAAATCCAAGGACAACCAAAAGCCTAAGCTTGGGGATGCCCCGGAAGGCATCCCCTCTTTCGTCTTCGTCTATCGGTAACTTTACTTGGAGCTATATTTTTATTCACCACATGATATGTGTTTTGCTTGGAGCGTCTTGTGTGATTTGAGTCTTTGCTTTTTAGTTTACCACAATCATCCTTGCTGTACACACCTTTTGAGAGAGACACACATGATTCGGAATTTATTAGAATACTCTATGTGCTTCACTTATATCTTTTGAGCTATATAGTTTTTGCTCTAGTGCTTCACTTATATCTTTTAGAGCACGGTGGTGGTTTTATTTTATAGAAATTATTGATCTCTCATGCTTCACTTATATTATTTTGAGAGTCTTTTAGAACAGCATGGTATTTTGCTTTGATTGAAATTAGTGCTAATATAATAGGCATCCAAGATAGGTATAATAAAAACTATCATAGAAAGTGCATTGAATACTATGAGAAGTTTGATACTTGATGATTGTTTTGAGATATGGAGATAGTGATATTAAAGTTGTGCTAGTTGGGTAATTGTGAAATTGAGAAATACTTGTGTTGAAGTTTGCTAGTCCCGTAGCATGCACGTATAGTAACCGTTGTGTAACAAATTTGAAACATGAAGTGTTCTTTGAGTGTCACCCTTTGTGTGGAGGTCGTGGGCGCGCGATGGTTAACTCCTACGAACCTCCCCCCTAGGAGCATGCGTGTAGTGCTTGGTTTTGATGACTTGTAGATTTTTGCAATAAGTATGCGAGTTCTTTATGACTAATGTTGAGTCCATGGATTATACGCACTCTCACCCTTCCATCATTGCTAGCCTCCTCGGTACCGTGCATTGCCCTTTCTCACCATGAGAGATGGTGCAAACTTCGCCGGTGCATCCAAACCCCATGATATGATATGCTCTATCACACATAAACCTCTTTATATCTTCCTCAAAACAGCCACCATACCTACCTATCATGGCATTTCCATAGCCATTCCGAGATATATTGCCATGCAACTTTCCAAAATCCCGTTTGTTATGACACGTTTCATTATTGTCATATTGCAATGCATGATCATGTAGTTGACATCGTATTTCTGGCAAAGCCACCATGCATAACTTCATACATGTCGCTCTTGATTCATCGCCCATCCCGGTACACCACCGGAGGCATTCATTTAGAGTCATATCTTGTTCTAGTATCGAGTTGTAATCATTGAGTTGTAAATGAATATAAGTGTGATGTTCGTCATTCATAGAGCATTGTCCCAAATAAAAAGAAAAGAGAAAGGCCAAATAAAAAAAGGCCCAAAAAAAGAAAATAAAAAAATAAAATAAAAAAGGGACAATGTTACTATCCTTTTTCCATACTTGTGCTTCAAAGTAGCACCATGATCTTTATGATAGAGAGTCTCTTGCTTTGTCACTTTCATATACTAGTGGGAATTTTTCATTATAGAACTTGGCTTGTATATTCCAACAATGGGCTTCCTCAAAGGCCCTAGGTCTTCGTGAGCAAGAAAGTTGGATGCACACCCACTTAGTTGCATTTGTTGAGCTTTCATACATTTATAGCTCTAGTGCATCCGTTGCATGGCAATCCCTACTCACTCACATTGATATCTATTAATGGGCATCTCCATAGCCCGTTGATACGCCTAGTTGTTGTGAGACTATCTTCTCTTTTTGTCTTCTCCACACAACCTCCTTCATCATATTCTATTCCACCCATAGTGTTATGTCCATGGCTCACGCTCATGTATTGCGTGAAAGTTGAAAGAGTTTGAAAATTCTTAAGTATGAAACAATTGCTTGGCTGAAACCGAGGTTGTGCATGATTTGAATATTTTGTGTGACGGAGATGGGACATAGCCAAACTATATGATTTTGTAGGGATGAACTTACTTTGGCCATGTTATTTTGAGAAGACATAATTGCTTAGTTAGTATGCTTGAAGTATTATTATTTTTATGTCAATATTAAACTTTTATCTTGAATCTTTCGGATCTGAACATTCATGCCACAATAAACAAAGTTACATTGAGAAATATGCTAGGTAGCATTCCACATCAAAAATTCTGTTTTTATCATTTACCTACTCGAGGACGAGCAGGAATTAAGCTTGGGGATGCTTGATACGTCTCTAACGTATCTATAATTTTTTATTGTTCCATGCTATTATATTATCTGTTTTGGATGTTTAATGGGCTTTATCATACACTTTTATATTATTTTTGGGACTAACCTATTAACCGGAGGCCCAGCCCAGATTGCTGTTTTTTTTGCCTATTTCAGTGTTTCGCAGAAAAAGAATATCAAACGGAGTCCAAACGGAATGAAACCTTCGGGAACATGATTTTCGAAACAAACGTGATCCAGAGGACTTGGAGTGGACGTCAAGGCATCGACAAGGAGGCCACGAGGCAGGGGGCGCGCCTACCCCTTGGGCGCGCCCTCCACCCTCGTGGGCCCCTCGTGGCTCCACCGACCTACTTCTTCCTCCTATATATACCTACGGACCCCGAAAACATCCATGAGCACCACGAAACCCTATTTCCACCGCCGCATCCTTCTGTACCCGTGAGATCCCATCTCGGGGCCTTTTTCGGCGCTCCGCCGGAGGGGGCATTGATCACGGAGGGCTTCTACATCAACACCATAGCCTCTCCGATGATGTGTAAGTAGTTTACCTCAGACCTTCGGGTCCATAGTTATTAGCTAGATGGCTTCTTCTCTCTCTTTGGATCTCAATACAAAGTTCTCCTCGATCTTCTTGGAGATCTATTCAATGTAATCTTCTTTTGTGGTGTGTTTGTCGAGATCCGATGAATTGTGGGTTTATGATCAAGATTATCTATGAACAATATTTGAATCTCCTCTGAATTCTTTTATGTATGATTGGTTATCTTTGCAAGTCTCTTCGAGTTATCAGTGTGGTTTGGCCTACTAGATTGATCTTTCTTGCAATGGAAGAAGTGCTTAGCTTTGGGTTCAATCTTGCGGTGATCGATCCCAGTGACAGAAAGGGAAACGACACTAATTGTATTGTTGCCATCGAGGATAAAAAGATGGGGTTTATATCATATTGCTTGAGTCTATACCTCTACATCATGTCATCTTACCTAATGCGTTACTCTGTTCTTATGAACTTAATACTCTAGATGCATGCTGGATAGCGGTCGATGTGTGGAGTAATAGTAGTAGATGCAGGCAGGAGTCGGTCTACTTGTCACGGACGTGATGCCTATATACATGATCATACCTAGATATTCTCATAACTATGCTCAATTCTATCAATTGCTCGACAGTAATTTGTTCACCCACCGTAATATTTATGCTATCTTGAGAGAAGCCACTAGTGAAACCTATGGCCCCCGGGTCTATTTTCCATCATATAAGTTTCCGATCTACTTTATTTTGCATCTTTATCATAAAAATACCAAAAATATTATCTTATCATCTCTATCAGATCTCACTTTTGCAAGTGGCCGTGAAGGGCTTGACAACCCCTTTATCGCGTTGGTTGCAAGGTTCTTATTTATTTGTGTAGGTACGAGGGACTTGAGCATGGCCTCCTACTGGATTGATACCTTGGTTCTCAAAAACTGAGGGAAATACTTACGCTACTTTGTTGCATCACCCTTTCCTCCTTAAGGGAAAACCAACGCTGTGCTCAAGAGGTAGCAATACTCCATGTCCCCAATGAGACTCTTAATGAGAAGTATTTGGGGATGCCATCTGATATAGGGAGTTCAAAGAATGGTGCTTTTAAGTACCTGAAAGATCGACTGTGGAGTAAGGTTCAGGGCTGGATCGAACGCACCATCTCCTCGGATGGAAAGGAAGTGCTAGTCAAATCCGTTGCCCAAGGAGTACCGGTTTTCTCTATATCCTGCTTCAAGCTTCCAAGAGGATCATGTGAACACCTGAATATGCTTATCAGAAAGTTCTGGTGGGGTAGTAAGGAAGGAAAGCGGAAGCCTCATTGGGTATGCTGGAAAACAATGACACGGGCCAAGGGCATGGGGGGTTTAGGGTTCAAAGATTTTGAACTCTTCAACCTAGCAATGTTGGCGAAACAAGCATGGAGGCTGCTGCAGAATCTGGAGACTTTGAGTACACGTATTCTGAAAAGCATATATTACCCTAACTCGGACATACTTGATGCCGAACTGGGGAGTCACCCTAGCCTGCTTTGGCGCGCCATCATTGAGGGCAGGAACACCCTAAGGCAAGGCCTGATCAAACGAATCGGAAATGGGGATTCAACCAATATCTGGACTCAAAATTGGCTGCCTCGAGAGGGGATGTTCCGGCCTTATGGAAGCATTGCACCAAACCCACCCACCAGAGTGTCTGAGCTCATCATAGGCGCAACAGCTTCTTGGAACAGGCAAGTGATCCAAGAAAATTTTATGCCAATAGACGCACAGGTCATACTTGCAATTCCTTTGTGTACAAGGAACATATGCGACTTCTGGGCTTGGCACTATGAGAAACACGGAGTTTTTTCTGTCCAATTTGCGTACAAGATGTTGGTTGCTACTAAACTAAGAAGGGAGGCATGGTTAGAAGGGTCGGCAGTACCCTCAAACTCCATTGCAGAGGAGGGATCTTGGAAGAGATTGTGGAAGACGGAAGTGCCGGGGAAAATCCGTATGTTCTTATGGAGACTTTCAAAACACTCCCTTCCAACAAATGATGTTAGGGCACACCGTCACATTGCCGACTCCGACCAGTGCGGGCTGTGCGGATCCCGGGATTCGTGGCGTCATTCTCTATTGGAGTGCTCATCATCAAGGAGTGTATGGGTTCTGATTGACAAGGATATCACACATAAAATCATAGAGAACACAGAACCGAGCGCAAGGCAATGGCTGTTTACACTCATGCAAATGTTATCACATGAGCGGTTTTTCCTCACAGCAGTCACGCTTTGGTCCATATGGCATACACGACGTAAGGCCATCCATGAATCCATATTTTAGAGCCCCCAAGCTACCTACAGTTTCATTGTCCGGTTCATTGCTGAACTAGATACAATCAGAACCAAGGAACCAGGGTGGGGTAATACTCCTATTTTTGCTCAACCCGGTCAGCGCCGGCCAAAGAAACCACATGTTGGTTATTGCAAGATTCATGTTGACGCCGGAGTAATGACAAGAAGAGGAGGATCAGCTGCGGCAGTATGCAGAGACGAGGGGGAAACTATATGGGCAGCTCGGCTTTAGTTGTTGAAGGAGTGGTAGACCCGGCCACCCTTGAAGCTGTAGCTTGCCGGGAAGCTCTATCCCTTGCAAAAGATATGGGCATCCAGAACTTTGTTGTCGCCTGGGACTGCCGGCAAGTCGTATCAGATATCAACAGGAAATCACATGGGACGTATGGAGCGATCATTGCGGAGATAAACCTTAGAGCATCTACCTTTCATTGTAATTTTTCTTTTGAGAGTCGTGCTGTTAATTATGAAGCACATAGCTTAGCCAAGTTTTCCCTCTCTAGAGGTCCGGGGCGCCACGTTTGGTTCGGCGTGCCTCATGACCAGAGATGTATCCCACTTCATGTGGACTTTAATGAATAAACTTGGTTTTACCCCTCAAAAAATGTAATTACCAATTAGGATGTCTATTTTTGTTTCATTTTTTGAGAAATGGGAAGTCTATTTCCATAATGAACTACACAAGCATAAAAGATCAATGAGACTCATTTGCACTAGATACGTACTAGGAAGTCATTTTGAAAAAAAGGGAAGTCTATTCCACAGACATGCACATGCAAGATAAAAGAACAACAAGGATCATAAATACCAATTAGGAAGTCTATTTTTGTTTTATTTTTTGAGAAATGGGAAGTCTATTTCCATAATGATCCACACACGCATAAAAGACCAATCAGACTCATTTGCACTAGATATGTAATTTTTAAGGGACACTAGATACGTAATTAGGAAATCATTTTGAAAAAAGGGGAAGTCTATTTCCACAAACATGCACACAAAAGATAAAAGAGCAACAATGATCATAAACACATGTACAAAAAGGATACATGCAATTATTTGATTCAGATCACCAGATATTCTCTTTTTTCCAACGATCACCAGGTTCTGTAAAGAAATGTGTATAGCAAAGATACGTGCAATTCTTGATTCATTCACTTATTCTTTTTTGTCCAGTGATCACCAATTTTTATTATCTTTGTGTTAGATTTTTCTTTATGCACACTTTGCTTATACTCTACATACCATGAACTTAACAAGAAAGAAAAATCAAAGGCAGAGAAAGACGAGCTGAGTGCCTCTTAAAAAACAATTGAGGATCATAAACACGGTTCACAATGGCTTATAGCAAAGGGGAAGTAGTACACTATGGAAAACATAAAAAAAATGTATAAATACCACACACACACACACACACACACACACACACACACACAAGACATGCATGACATTGCGTAAAAAGATTATGCGAGAAAAGAAAAACATAGTAGCAAAAAGATGAACTGACTCATGCCAAATAGGTTGTCAGCCTATGCAACAACGAAAACAATTGGCTGTCATAGACGGTTTCACGACAACATTTAGACTAGGAGGAATCAAAGAATATATACATGTACATGCACCACATATATGACAATATCACATTGGATACAAAGAATAGTTGGGTCAATGACAACACATTATTGTTGCGCAAGCAAGCATACTGAACCAAAAAAGCAAACAATGTAGTGAGATTCGTGAATGTTTAAACTCTTCTAAATAACATATTATTGCAAAAGAACATATGCACATTAAAAAGGAAAAAAACAAAGCTACAAGGACAGTGAATGCGAGAGAATGACTAACCTTGCAGTTGGCTACTCAACCCACGTCATCTAGTCATGGTTTTGAACGAAAGGCAAAAACAAAAGTGATGTTCCTACTGATAAAAAAAATGAAAACATATTGGTTCATTGCGTATTAGATAGAAATCTTTTGAAAAATAATCTAGCCTCTAAAATACTGAAGACCTCTAGCAATATCGGAGTCATATGGAGTCCAAATGGAACCTATCTTTTCAGACAAAATTTAGAATAAAGAATGAAATAAAATAGAAATTTAATTTTATGTAAAATACACAATATAATACAATGCTAGTTATGATGGCCTTTTCTTAAAAAACTAATTTTGCAATATTTGTGCATTTCACATATATTATCTTTGTATCAAAATACAAGACGTTTTGGTGGGCTATTTTAGCCTATAAAAATGTCTTATATTTTGGCATGGAGGTAGTACATTAGTCCATACATGCATGTGCACGTTTACTAGTGTTAACTGTAAACTTTGGTAGTCCCTCCGTTTCATAATTCTTATCGTGGTTTTAGTTTAACCTCGACAAGAATTATGGAATGAAGGGAGTACTTTTCTACAGTTCCCTCTTCGGATTGTCAATTCAAATCATACTATTTTTCTCAGAGACAAATCACTCTCTCCCTTTTCTTTTGAGCTTCTTGTTGTGGATTGCTGATTGTGACAGTACTAGTGAACCTGCGCACGATCGACTTGCACTACTGGGAGTACACCACTGATGATTATCAAGTTGCGCCATGCGGTCCATGCATGCCATTAAGTTAATGCGCAGTACATAAGCAGAAGAGACAAGCAGCGTTTCGAAGCTGACGACCGTGCAACTTGGTTGATCCTGCCGGCGGGCTGTTCCCTGAATGGTATGCGCAGCACGCTCTTCTCCGGCGCCCGATCGATTGTTACCTCCGGATGGTAGAGACAGGCGAGTGATATACAACGGCAGTTAAACAGCTGGATGTGTGTAGTGTGTCGCTGAAGAGGGTTGTGGCCTCAGTAAAATAACGTCGTGCGCGATCGAATCCGCGCTCCTCGGCGTTCACGTACTAGAGCCATTGCCTAGCGTGATCTTTACTCAAAGCTGCCGTTCAGCACATCGTGGAAAGAGAGCTCAGTGTCTCCGTTCCTCTCCGTGTAGGGCCTCGTTGCATGGACGTATAGTCTCGTACAGCATGTTAATCTCAGGACTCAACAGATTCCAATACCCTATAAGTAATTAACTGGCAGCAATTTAATTCGAAAGCGTCTCTCTATATGCACGAAGAGACGATATGGGATTCTGAATTGCTGCAAAAGGAACGTTAATTGACCTCGGGGGCAGAGTGCCAACGAAGTTTTGGCAGATGCATCCCCCATTCAGATGTCACCACGTGTACGTCTCTCCATCTTCTTGACGGCTCGGGTGGACTTGTGAAGGAACCCTTTGCTTACGATGCTGGAGAATGATCTTGCTTGCTCAGCCATCAATGTACCCATGCCCATACTCCCTCCGTCCGGTGAAGAGTGTACATTTGGCTTTCAAATTTGTCCATAAAAGAGTGTACTTCTATCTTTCCAATCCACTTTAAATTAGACTACCCACAGTGGGAGTAAAATAGATAGTAACATCACACATATCTAGATAAAGTAGATGATGTGGCAAGCAATAAATGAAGAAAGAGAGGAAAGTAGTAACATAGCTAGTTACTACTAGTATGAGTAACATCACACATATTAAGACAAGATGTGTCTATAGCCTAATAAATGAAGTGTTGCATGTTACCACACGTATGTTACTCCCCACTATAGAGGTAGTAACATAGACTAGTAACATGAGCATGTTACTAGCATGTTACTAGTCTATGTTACTACCCATTGTGGCTAGTCTTAGAAAAAATTGTTTTTCTCTCATCACACGGTAATCAAGACCAATAACATTCTACACATGGTCTCCTTAATTTCTACATGCACTTAGCTCATTGGGGGTTGGATAATTAAAGAGGAGAGAGATGGTGGCTTGCACCTTTCCAATGCATTTTTTACTCCACTCCATAATTTGTCCTAAAATTTCTATATGTACACTTTTCACCGGATGGATGGAGTATATCTCTACTATGGAAAACGAAGATCATGCATCACCAGTTCACCACATTGTTTTGGTGTCACTTAATTAGTTTTATCAAGAAAATAACTTGCATTTTTCAAATGAGATTGTGTAAGCTTGCAGCGAGTCTTGTGGAGGAGCTGTTAAAGCGATAATTAATGCGGTCAAAGGATTGGCACTGAAGAAACAGAAGGAATGTCTATCCTGTGGAAGATTGTCATGGGCTTAACTTATTACAATTTCCCAAGATCGCACAGTGCCCACATTCAGTGCATTCTTGGAAGATTCATCCGTTTCATAGTTGCACCATTCCAGAGATCTATCGAGATCAGAGACCCCTTTCTTGGAGGTACAAAACAACCTGCGTTCATGCATCTACCGTACCTTTTCTGCATCCATGGATGGCCAGCTGTCAACTCAATCTTGTCCAGCATGTTCCTCCACAATGTAATCCCGTCTCTGAATTACTAGATAATCACGAAGAGTGTGCAATCTCCTATGTAATTAGCCAATAAAATACGATGTCGATAAGCTCCGGTGTCAGGGGGGTGCCTCCTAGTCCATAAGCAAAACTTGTTGCAGGTGGGAGGTATGATGGTCTTGTGGTACAATATCTTATACTCTCAGCACCCCCCCCCCCCCCCCCCCCCCCCCCCTCCCCTTCCCCCCTGCTCTGCACCTGCACTGAGACATCTCTATATAAGACCCAGTATCTTTCACTTTCATTCCAACAATTAGGGTCCTTGCACCAGTTAAGCTTTGTGTAAAAGGAACACCACACAAACCTTAGACAAAGCCCCTTTTTTGGTACATCAACTACCAAGTGTTGAGCCATGAAGGTTGGGAACCAGATGAAGCAGATGGGGAGGCTGAACAAGGCGCTCAAGGAGAAGAGGGCCAAGCTCTACATCATCCACCGCTGCGTCGTCATGCTCCTCCGCTGGAGTGATTGATCCATCCGTCGATCTGTTCGCCACAGATTGATAGATGATCATTCGTTTGTTTCAGCCGATCAATCCCTTCTGTTTTGGATCTTTTTTCACCCTGCCGATGATGCATTCGGCGGGGTTGCAGATTCCAGCTGTCCGGCGGCATGGCCGATATGTAGTGTATGCATGGATGATATCCATTCATGATGCATGCATTGTGCAGCCTATGTTTGCATTTTAGGAGGGATTGATCGGTTGATGGGTTGAAGTTTTCCTTTCCATTTGTTTTTTCACCTGCCTCTTTGGAGGCAGGGGTGTGAGGAGAGGACGCAGGAGCACTCAACTACCAAAGTTGATGCGCTTCCGTTCTCTTCCACAAATGGAGAAGGTTGATATAGATACCAGTTCATTTCGTTGCTGCGACTGATCCAGTTCAGTTGGCTACAAATTAATGATGTCGATGCTGATCAATGCATGATTCTGAAGAAGATTAAATAAAACGATGATCTTGTGGATTATCCTGCTGGGATGTTGCTTTTCGACATGTAATCTAATCTGAAGATGTTGCGTTTCGTTCCGATCCTTGTATTGTAATGTTGCTGTCCAGGACATGGTTTCTGTTCTTGTGTTTGTATTGTAGCTGGTTTACCCCAGCATGAAGATTTTATCTTTCTGTTAAATAAAAATAAAAGCTGGGCTGTGAAGCCTTTTTTTACTTCTAAGAAACATTGATTTTTGAAGTGTCTGCAAGAAGATTATCTCACACGACTTTGACTTCTGCCCATTGTATTAAATAGCGCGCTATGCCTCTTAGGGGTGGATCTCTTCTAAACGCTATAGCACGTTATTTAAAATGTTTATTCATGTGTTTGATGAAAAAGGATTTCCCCCGCTTTATATTGTAAAGCAACCACTGCATTACAAATTGAACAAGCTAAAACAAAACAAAAGAGAGAAATGGCAAAGATACATGATACCAAAGGAGCCTCTAACAAGCAACGAATGCACCAAGTGCAAGCTTCAGCATTGTGGCCGTCGGCGAACAAGAGCCAGCACACGACGCAATGGAGACAAGGTAATGGCCCACTGCAGGAGGATTGCCACGCTCTGTCAACTCCCAAGAGGCCAGCCATTGTCAGTCCGCCATCCGCCTCTGCCTCCGAAGAAGCCCCCCTGCCCTCTATTCCTGGACCGGAGGACACTATGTTGTCGACATGCAGAGTCGCTCACCACCGAGCTCACATGGACGGGACCAACGGGTGGCTAGGGAGAGGACGACAGGCACGGCCACTGCACCATGCAACTGCACACCCCAACATCGCCACCGCCGCGCGTAGGCATCAAGTTCAATCGCAAGTAGACGAGCGGGAACACCACTGGAGATAACCGGCAGACCACAACCCACGTCATAGGTTCCACCACCACTCTGCCTTCCCAAGGTGGTGTCTTCAAGAAGAAAACGACACCGGCGCGTTGTCACCACCCAATCCGGAGACTTTGGGCTTTCACCCGGGACGGAAAGGAGAGAGTGAGGGCAGGATCACGATGTCGCCGTCAAGAAGGTGAACGACGTCGAAGCGCCACCGGCGTCGTGATCATAGCAACCGGCCAAGGGTTTCCCCCAATCCATCCCTACCAGACCCTCAGCCCCACAAACCGCCAAATTCGGTGAACAGACAACGTTGGCAGCGCCAGCTAGCGAGGCAGGAAGAAGCTCCAGGGAAGGCCTCCGTCTTCAGATCCGCTACAAGGACGAACTAGGACAACCTGGGAGCCAGTCCACACCCATTGTCGGCCCGCCGCCCACACGGCCAGGCATGACGCCCTGCAGCATCAGCATCAACCACGCATCGAAGGGGGGCCGATGAGCTCCACGACTGTGGCTGCCACCACAGGTCCTGGTGCAATGCGCGTAGAACACCACAGAGCCTGCTACTTCTTGAGCTTGCGTTGACTTTTTCCTTTAAAAGGAATGGATGATGCAGCAAAGTAGAGATAAATATTTTCTCTCAGTTGAGAACCAAGGTATCAATCCATAAAGAGGAACACACAAGTCATGAATGATTGCACCTACACAAACAAACAAATACTTGCACCCAACACGATAAAGGGGTTGTCAATCCCTTCACGGTTACTTGCAAGGATGAGATCTGATAGTAATAGATATAAAAGATAAGTAAAAGTGCAAAATAAAATAAAAGTAAATAAATTACAGCAAGGTATTTTTGTGTTTTTGATTTTATAAATCTAAAAATAATATGAAAAAATAGACCTGGGGGCCATAGTTTTCACTTGAGGCTTCTCTCTTGAAAGAAAGCATACGATGAGTAAACAAATTATTGTTGAGTAATTGATAGAAAACTGCATAGTTATGACGATATCTAAGGCAATGATCATGAATATAGGCATCACGTCCGTGACAAGTAGAACCACTCCAGCCTGCATCTACTACTATTACTCCACACGTCGATCGTTATCCAGCATGCATCTAGTGTATTAGGTTAACAAGAACGGAGTAACGACTTAAGCAAGATAACATGATGTAGAGGGATAGATCCAAACAATATGAACAAACCCCTATCTTTTTATCATTAATGGCAACAATACAAATACGTGTCATGTCCCTTTCTGCCACTGGGAATAAGCACCGTAAGATTCAACCCATCACAAAGCACCTCTCCCATTGCAAGAAAAATCAATCTAGTTGGCCAAACCAAATCAATAGATCGGAGAGAAATACAAAGCTATCTTAATCATGCATAAAAGAGTTCAGAGAAGACTCAAATAATATTCATAGATAATCTGATCATAAACCCACAATTCATCAGATCTCAACAAACACACCGCAAAAAAAGATTACATCGAATAACATAGAGGAGAACATTGTATTGAAGATCAAAGAGAGAGAAGAAGCCATCTAGCTACTAGCCATGGACCCGTAGGTCTGTGGTAAACTACTCAAACATCATCGAAAGGGCAGCAAGGTTGGTGTAGAAGCCCTCCATGGTCGAATCAATCTCCGGCAGAGTACCGAAAAAGGCCTCCAGATGGGATATCGTGGTTCTTGAACTTGCGGCGCCGGAAAAGAATTTTTGGTGCGCCCTCTGATCTACGGGGAATATTTGGGAATTTATAGAAGAAGAATTAGGGTTAGAGGAGCCACTAGGGGCCCACAAGCTCAGGGGGCGTCCCCCTAGGGTGTGGCCTATGAGCTTGTCATTGACTTGTGTTTCTTCTGGCCTCCTTCCGAAGCTTCCAGGATGCCTTGTGGTCCAAGAAAAATAGTTAAAAAGTTTCGTTCTGTTTGGACTCCGTTTGGTATTGATTTTCTATAAAGACAAAAACAAGGAAAAAACAGCAACTCGCACTTGGCACTGGTTAATAGGTTAGTCCGAAAAATGATATAACATAGCATAATAATGCATATAAAACATCCAAGATGGATACTATAATAGCATGGAACAATAAAAGATTATAGATACGTTGGAGACGTATCAGAGCCCATTATGTTGCCGCCAGGCAATGACCCTGACACCGTCGCTCCCTCTGCCCGCACCGCCCGACCACATCGACCCGCGTCGGCCACTATCGAGAGAGGTAAGAGAGACCCCCTCCCCTTCCCCCCCTCCGCCACCGCCGACCGGGCTTCACCCGTCCGCGCGAGCCGGCAACGGCGAGGGGAGAAGCAGGGAGTAGGAAGGCCCTAAGGCCGGCGGCTAGGGTTTCCCCTATTTATGTGTTTCGGCCAAAAGTCCCTTAGCATGGTACCTCTTCTAAACGCTATAGCGTGCTATAGTGGAGCTATAGCACGCTATTTAAAAGTTAAAACCATTCCGCCTCTAGCCAATAGTCGCTAATACTCATAGTATCGGAGGCGGCTCTAGAAATGTCTCGGATAAATTCCAGCACATGCGGTTTTGATGGTAAACAGTCTCAGGTAATTTCTATATTTCTAAATATCCACCGTCAACATATGCAACAATGTTTATAGTAAAATCTAAAAACTTGTATTGAGCAAACAAAATAAATAACCAATTTTGTTTGTTGATTACCTCGTTGCCGTGTATTTTGTCAATGAATCTATACCTAATAATAAAGGGGGATTGCATCTGGCGCTATGTCACCGAAATTGCCCCAAAGTTACAAAATATTACCCATCGATGCTACCTATAAGTGATAAAAAATGTTTCACACAGGTGAATCCCGCCTGGGCCGGACCATGCAATAGTAACCTTCTATACTATGCTCTATGCGCTGGGAGAAGAGACAACGCGCCTGTTTGGACCAGCCCGTATGTGGGCAGCCTGTTTCTTAAATTTCATTTTTTTTCGTTTTCGTTTTCCTTCTTTGTTTTTTGGCTTTTTCTACTTCAAATAATTTGAAAATTGTTCACAATTTTAGAAATGTAAAGCAACCACTGCAATACAAATTGAACAAGCTAAAACAAAACAAAAGAGAGAAATGGCAAAGATACATGATACCAAAGGAGCCACTAACAAGCACCGAATGCACCAAGTGCAAGCTTCAGCATTGTAGCCGTCGGCGAACAAGAGCCAGCACACGATGCAACGGAGACGAGGTAACGGCCCACTGCAGGAGGATTGCCACGCTCCGTCAACTCCCAAGAGGCCAGCCATTGTCAGTCCGCCATCCGCCTCTACCTCCGAAGAAGCCCCCCTGTCCTCTATTCCTGGATCGGAGGACACTATGTTGTCGACATGCAGAGTCGCTCACCACCGAGCTCACATGGACGGGACCAATGGGTGGCTAGGGAGAGGATGACAGGCACGGCCACCGCACCATGCAACTGCACACCCCAACATCGCCACTGCCGCGCATAGGCATCTAGTTCAATCACAAGTAGCCGAGCGGGAACACCACTGGAGATAACCAGCAGACCACAACCCACGTCGGAGCTTCCACCACCACTCTGCCTTCCCAAGGTGGTGTCTTCAAGAAGAAAACGACACCGGCGCGTTGTCACCACCCAATCCGGAGACTTTGGGCTTTCACCCGGGACGGGAAGGAGAGAGTGAGGGCAGGATCGCGATGCCGCCGTCAAGAAGGTGAACGACGTCGAAGCGCCGCCGGCATCGTGATCATAGCAACCGGCCAAGGGTTTCCCCCAATCCATCCCTACCAAACCCTCAGCCCCACAAACCACCAAATTCGGTGAACAGACAACGTAGGCAGCGCCAACTAGCGAGGCAGGAAGAAGCTCCAGGGAAGGCCTCCGACCTCAGATCTGCTACAAGGACGAACTAGGACACCCTGGGAGCCAGTCCACACCCATTGTCGGCCTGCCGCCCACACGGCCAGGCATGACGCCCTGCCGCATCAGCATCAACCACGCACCGAAGGGGGGCCGATGAGCTCCACGACTATGGCTGCCACTACAGGTCCTGGCGCAACGCGCGTAGAAGACCACAGAGCCTGCTACTTCTTGAGCTGGCGTTGATTTTTTCCTTTAAGAGGAATGGGTGATGTAGCAAAGTAGAGATAAATATTTTCACTCAGTTGAGAACCAAGGTATCAATCTACTAATAGGAACACACAAGTCCTGAATGATTGCACCTACACAAACAAGCAAATACTTGCACCCAACATGATAAAGGGGTTGTCAATCCCTTCACGGTTACTTGCAAGGATGAGATCTGATAGTGATAGATATAAAAGATAAGTAAAAGTGCAAAAATAATATAAAATTAAATAAATTGCAGCAAGGTATTTTTGTGTTTTATATTTTATAAATCTAAAAATAATATGATAAAAATAGACCTGGGGGCCATAGTTTTCACTAGAGGCTTCTCTCTTGAAAGAAAGCATACTATGAGTAAACAAATTACTGTTGAGTAATTGATAGAAAACTACATAGTTCTGACGATATCTAAGGAAATGATCATGAATATAGGCATCACGTCCGTGACAAGTAGAACCGCTCCTGCCTGCATCTACTACTATTACTCCACACATCGATCGTTATCCAGCATGCATCTAGTGTATTAAATTAACAAGAACGGAGTAACGCCTTAAGCAAGATAACATGATGTAGAGGGATAGATCCAAACAATATGAACAAATCCCTATATTTTTATCATTAATGGCAACAATACAAATACGTGGCATGCCCCTTTCTATCACTGGGAATAAGCACCGTAAGATTGAACCCATCAGAAAGCACCTCTCCCATTGCAAGAAAAATCAATCTAGTGGGCCAAACCAAATCAATAGATCAGAGAGAAATACAAAGCTATCTTAATCATGCATAAAAGAGTTCAGAGAAGACTCAAATAATATTCATAGATAATCTGATCATAAACCCACAATTCATCGGATCTCAACAAACACACCACAAAAAAGGATTACATCGAATAGATCTCCAAAAACATCGAGGAGAACATTGTATTGAAGATCAAAGAGAGAGAAGAAGCCATCTAGCTACTAGCCATGGACCCGTAGGTCTGTGGTAAACTACTCAAACATCATCGATAGGGCAGCAAGGTTGGTGTAGAAGCCCTCCATGGTCGAATCAATCTCCGGCAGAGTACCGAAAAAGGCCTCTAGATGGGATCTCGTGGTTTTGGAACTTGCGGCGCCGGAAAAGTATTTTTGGTGCGCCCTCTGATCTACGGGGAATATTTGGGAATTTATAGAAGAAGAATTAGGGTTAGAGGAGCCACTAGGGGCCCACAAGCTCAGGGGGCGTCCCCCTAGGGTGTGGCCTATGAGCTTGTCATTGACTTGTGTTTCTTCTGGCCTCCTTCCGAAGCTTCCAGGGTGTCTTGTGGTCCAAGAAAAATAGTTAAAAAGTTTCGTTCTGTTTGGACTCCGTTTGGTATTGATTTTCTATAAAGGCAAAAACAAGGAAAAACAGCAACTTGCACTTGGCACTGGTTAATAGGTTAGTCCGAAAAATGATATAAAATAGCATTATAATGCATATAAAACATCCAAGATGGATACTATAATAGCATGGAACAATAAAAGATTATAGATACGTTGGAGACGTATCAGAGCCCATCACTTTGCCGCCAGGCAATGACCCTGACACCGTCGCGCCCTCTGCCTGCACCGCCCGACCACATCGACCCGCGTCGGCCACTATCGAGAGAGGTAAGAGAGACCCCCTCCCCTTCCCCCCCTCCGCCACCGCCGACCGGGCTTCGCCCGTCCACGCGAGCCGGCAATGGCGAGGGGAGAAGCAGGGAGTAGGAAGGCCCTAAGGCCGGCGGCTAGGGTTTCCCCTATTTATGTGTTTCGGCCAAAAGTCCCTTAGCGCGGTACCTCTTCTAAACGCTATAGCGTGCTATAGTGGAGCTATAGCGCGCTATTTAAAAGTTAAAACCATTCCGCCTCTAGCCAATAATCGCTACTACTCATAGTATCGGAGGCGGCTCTAGAAATGTCTCGGATAAATTCCAGCACAAGCGGTTTTGATGGTAAACTGTCTCAGGTAATTTCTATATTTCTAAATATCCACCGTCAACATATGCAACAATGTTTATAGTAAAATCTACAAACTTGTATTGAGCAAACAAAATAAATAACCAATTTTGTTTGTTGATTACCTCGTTGCCGTGTATTTTGTCAATGAATCTATACCTAATAATAAAGGGGGATTGCATCTGGCGCTATGTCACCGAAATTGCCCCAAAGTTACAAAATATTACCCATCGATGCTACCTATAAGTGATAAAAAATGTTTCACACAGGTGAATCCCGCCTGGGCCGGACCATGCAATAGTAACCTTCTATACTATGCTCTATGCGCTGGGAGAAGAGACAACACTCCTGTTTGGACCGGCCCGTATGTGGGCAGCCTGTTTCTTAAATTTCATTTTTTTTCGTTTTCGTTTTCCTTCTTTGTTTTTTGACTTTTTCTACTTCAAATAATTTGAAAATTGTTCACAATTTTAGAAATGTAAAGCAACCACTGCAATACAAATTGAACAAGCTAAAACAAAACAAAAGAGAGAAATGGCAAAGATACATGATACCAAAGGAGCCACTAACAAGCACCGAATGCACCAAGTGCAAGCTTCAGCATTGTGGCCGTCGGCGAACAAGAGCCAGCACACGATGCAACGGAGAAGAGGTAATGGCCCACTGCAGGAGGATTGCCACGCTCCGTCAACTCCCAAGAGGCCAGCCATTGTCAGTCCGCCATCCGCCTCTGCCTCCGAAGAAGCCCCCCTGTCCTCTATTCCTGGATCGGAGGACACTATGTTGTCGACATGCAGAGTCGCTCACCACCAAGCTCACATGGACGGGACCAACGGGTGGCTAGGGAGAGGACGACAGGCACGGCCACCGCACCATGCAACTGCACACGCCAACATCGCCACTGCCGCGCGTAGGCATCAAGTTCAATCACAAGTAGCCGAGCGGGAACACCACTAGAGATAACCGGCAGACCACAACCCACGTCGGAGCTTCCACCACCACTCTGCCTTCCCAAGGTGGTGTCTTCAAGAAGAAAACGACACCGGCGCGTTGTCACCACCCAATCCGGAGACTTTGGGCTTTCACCCGGGACGGGAAGGAGAGAGTGAGGGCAGGATCGCGATGCCGCCGTCAAGAAGGTGAACGATGTCGAAGCGCCACCGGCGTCGTGATCATAGCAACCGGCCAAGGGTTTCCCCCAATCCATCCCTACCAAACCCTCAGCCCCACAAACCACCAAATTCGGCGAACAGACGACGTAGGCAGCGCCAACTAGCGAGGCAGGAAGAAGCTCCAGGGAAGGCCTCCGTCTTCAGATCTGCTACAAGGACGAACTAGGACACCCTGGGAGCCAGTCCACACCCATTGTCGGCCTGCCGCCCACACGGCCAGGCATGACGCCCTGCCGCATCAGCATCAACCACGCACCGAAGGGGGCACGATGAGCTCCACGACTATGGCTGCCACTACAGGTCCTGGCGCAATGCGCGTAGAAGACCACAGAGCCTGCTACTTCTTGAGCTTGCGTTGATTTTTTCCTTTAAGAGGAATGGGTGATGTAGTAAAGTAGAGATAAATATTTTCACTCAGTTGAGAACCAAGGTATCAATCTACTAAGAGGAACACACAAGTCATGAATGATTGCACCTACACAAACAAGCAAATACTTCCACCCAACATGATAAAGGGGTTGTCAATCCCTTCACGGTTACTTGCAAGGATGAGATCTGATAGTGATAGATATAAAAGATAAGTAAAAGTGCATAATAAAATAAAATTAAATAAATTGCAGCAAGGTATTTTTGTGTTTTATATTTTATAAATCTAAAAATAATATGATAAAAATAGACCTGGGGGCCATAGTTTTCACTAGAGGCTTCTCTCTTGAAAGAAAGCATACTATGAGTAAACAAATTACTGTTGAGTAATTGATAGAAAACTGCATAGTTATGACGATATCTAAGGAAATGATCATGAATATAGGCATCACGTCCGTGACAAGTAGAACCGCTCCTGCCTGCATCTACTACTATTACTCCACACATCGATCTTTATCCAGCATGCATCTAGTGTATTAAGTTAACAAGAACGGAGTAACGCCTTAAGCAAGATAACATGATGTAGAGGGATAGATCCAAACAATATGAACAAATCCCTATATTTGTATCATTAATGGCAACAATACAAATACGTGGCATGCCCCTTTCTGTCACTGGGAAGAAGCACCGTAAGATTGAACCCATCAGAAAGCACCTCTCCCATTGCAAGAAAAATCAATCTAGTGGGCCAAACCAAATCAATATATCAGAGAGAAATACAAAGCTATCTTAATCATGCATAAAAGAGTCCAGAGAAGACTCAAATAATATTCATAGATAATCTGATCATAAACCCACAATTCATCGGATCTCAACAAACACACCACAAAAAAAGGATTACATCGAATAGATCTCCAAAAACATCGAGGAGAACATTGTATTGAAGATCAAAGAGAGAGAAGAAGCCATCTAGCTACTAGCCATGGACCCGTAGGTCTGTGGTAAACTACTCAAACATCATCGAAAGGGCAACAAGGTTGGTGTAGAAGCCCTCCATGGTCGAATCAATCTCCGGCAGAGTACCGAAAAAGGCCTCTAGATGGGATCTCGTGGTTCTGGAACTTGCGGCGCCGGAAAAGTATTTTTGGTGCGCCCTCTGATCTACGGGGAATATTTGGGAATTTATAGAAGAAGAATTAGTGTTAGAGGAGCCACTAGGGGCCCACAAGCTCAGGGGGCGTCCCCCTAGGGTGTGCCCTATGAGCTTGTCATTGACTTGTGTTTCTTCTGGCCTCCTTCCGAAGCTTCCAGGGTGTCTTGTGGTCCAAGAAAAATCGTTAAAAAGTTTCGTTCTGTTTGGACTCTGTTTGGTGTTGATTTTCTATAAAGACAAAAACAAGGAGAAAAAACAGCAACTCGCACTTGGCACTGGTTAATAGGTTAGTCTGAAAAATGATATAAAATAGCATAATAATGCATATAAAACATCCAAGATGGATACTATAATAGCATGGAACAATAAAAGATTATAGATACGACGTATCAGAGCCCATCACGTTGCCGCCAGGCAATGACCCTGACACCGTCGCGCCCTCTGCCCGCGCCGCCCGACCATATCGACCCGCGAGGGGAGAAGCAGGGAGTAGGAAGGCACTAAGGCCGGCGGCTAGGGTTTCCCCTATTCATGTGTTTCGCCCAAAAGTTCCTTAGCGTGGTACCTCTTCTAAACGCTATAGCGTGCTATAGTGGAGCTATAGCGCGCTATTTAAAAGTTAAAACCGTTCCGCCTCTAGCCAATAGTCGCTAATACTCATAGTATCGGAGGCGGCTCTAAAAATGTCTCGGATAAATTCCACCACAAGCGGTTTTGATGGTAAACCGTCTCAGGTAATTTCTATATTTCTAAATATCTACCGTCAACATATGCACAATGTTTATAGTAAAATCTAAAAACTTGTATTGAGCAAACAAAATAAATAACCAATTTTGTTTGTTGATTACCTCGTTGCCGTGTATTTTGTCAATGAATCTATACCTAATAATAAAGGGGGATTGCATCTGGCGCTATGTCACCGAAATTGCCCCAAAGTTACAACATATTACCCATCGATGCTACATATAAGTGATAAAAAATGTTTCACACAGGTGAATCCCGCTTGGGCCGGCCCATGCAATAGTAACCTTCTATACTATGCTCTATGCGCTGGGAGAAGAGACAACGCGCCTGTTTGGACCGGCCCGTATGCGGGCGGCCTGTTTCTTAAATTTCATTTTTTTTTCGTTTTCGTTTTCCTTCTTTGTTTTTTGACCTTTTCTACTTTAAATAATTTGAAAATTGTTCACAATTTCAGAAATGTTCATGAGTTTTAGAAAATGTTCATAATTTTTTAAAAAATTCACGATTTCATAAAAATGTTCAAGATTTTCAAAAATTGTTCACAATTTCATCAAACAATGTTCATGGTTTTCTTAAAGTTCGTGCATTAAAATTCTTTAATGAAACTGAACAAAATTTTGCCAATTCAAAAAATGTCCACGAATTGAAAAATATCCTAAAAATTCAAAAACTCTTCGTGATTTAAAAATAGTTTATTGATTCATAAAATATTCGCTGATTCAAAAATTGATCATGCATTTCCGAAAATGTTCATGAATTTAAAAAATTGTTCCACTAATTTGCAAAAAGATGTTCGTCGATTGTAGAAATGTTTGCCTATTGAAGAAAAATGTTTTAGAAAATGTTCACAATTTTAAAAAATGTTTGCAAATAGCATAAAATGTTCATGATTTTAGAAAATGTTTTAAAATCTGTAAAAATGTTCACGAATTTGGAAAATGTCCATGATTTTAGATATATTCATGAGTTTATGAAAATGTTCATGATTTTTCAAAATTGTTAATGATTTCATTAAAATGAGAGTGATAGCGTATCTCGGTGATGCAGCAGAATGTGGTCATGGCCATTGGAGGTTATGATTTTTTTTCCCGTTGCAAGGCACGCGCCATTTTACTAGTCACGCCAAACATCAATGACTCTGCAATGTGTCCACACTTCTTGATCATCCGTTTGTGCTTACTCTGCAATGTCTTCTCAGACAAGACTTACATATTCCACATTCTAGCGTGTGTGTCCTCTCCATCATCGAATTTGAGGTTAGCAAAGCATATACGGAAGTCTTTCTTTTGAGATGCCATAGCAAATCCATCTTTACTTTCGGGGTGGAGATCATCGAGGGTGTCACCAAGGAGGTCAGGGTCGAGGCCGAGGCACTATTTTTTTCTTTTCTAGAATACACATAAACACGCGTATCATATGTGGCAAAGAAGCCGGGTACAACGCCTTTCAGCCATTAAACACCGATCATAAAGATTAGCACCCACATGTAGTTTGCTAATCGTGGACCCGATTGCCTTTTCTTCTCGCCTACGCTAGCTTTGGTCTTATATGACTTTGCTATTTGTCGACATGTGTGTGTTCGTGTTGGCCGTGTGCATCTTAGTTTTGCGGAGGCCGGGTGTACGCTCATTTTGTTTGTATCCTCTTGATGCTCCATTTTGAGCCAATAAAATTCACCATTTGTCGAAAAAGACAACGATACATGCTGCACCTAGGCCGACCTCATCCCAATGACAATGAGGCAAGCCAGAGAGCAACCAAGCAGCGTCACACTGATGCCGGAGACCTCTACAACAAGACCAAGACTCGAGAACAACACAGACCAACATACCCACCCATTGCGCCAAGTCAGCAAGCGGACGGCAGGGCCTGGGTGGACCAAGAGACGGTGTCATCGAGAGACCGACGATGATAGTGTACATTGCGCCCCGGAGGCCCATGCCTAGAGTAGTAGCTGACACCGACTTGAGCCATGCCACCAGGACTCCTCGAGCAACAAGACGATGCCCAAGGAGAGATCGATGCCATGACGCCGCCGCCATCTGGTCCGGAGACCGAACCAAGGGTTTCACCTAAGCACGAGGAGGGAGTCCGATCGGGGCCAAAGCAATGCCTCCAGGGAGTGGACGGCGTCCACGGACGTCGTCATTGCTAGCCTCGGCGTCAAGAAACAGGGATATCTCCCAGCCCAAATCGCAAACCCAAAAGTTCTAGAGCTGCTCAATCAAGCCGACCACCATGACGGGAGGATTCACATCACGCAGCACATCTGCCTCCACCATCTCCGCCACCACCTCACGCACAAAGCCCAAGCCGCTCACCGCAAGTACCACCATCGACCAAGCAAGCCACCACGCCTGCCAGAACCAAGCCACCAGCGCCAAGACCACCAAAGACCGAGAATTGGCAGTGTGCCACCTTCCCCAGCATGCTAGCTGATACGTCTCCAACGTATCTATAATTTTTGATTGTTCCATGCTATTATATTATCTGTTTTGGATGTTTTATATGCATTAATATGCTATTTTATATTATTTTTATAACTTACCTATTAACCTAGAGCCCAATGTCAGTTCTTGTTTTCCCCTTTTTTGAGTTTCGCAAAAAAGGAATACCAAACGAAGTCCAAACGGAATAAAACCTTTGCGATGATTTTTCTTGGACCAGAAGACAACCAGGAGACTTGGAGATGAAGTCGGAGGAGCCACGAGGTGGCCACAAGGATGAAGGGCGCGCCCAGGGGGGTAGGGCGCGCTGATAACCCACAAGTATAGGGGATCGCAACAGTTTTCGAGGGTAGAGTATTCAACCCAAATTTATTGATTCGACACAAGGGGAGCCAAAGAATATTCTCAAGTATTCGCAGTTGAGTTGTCAATTCAACCACACCTGGATAACTTAGTATCTGCAGCAAAGTATTTAGTAGCAAAGTAATATGAAAGTAACGGTAACAATAGCAAAAGTAATATTTTTGGGTTTTGTAGTGATTGTAACAATAGCAACGGAAAAGTAAATAAGCGAAAAACAATATGTGAAAAGCTCGTAGGCATTGGATCGGTGATGGAGAATTATGCCGGATGCGGTTCATCATGTAACAGTCATAACATAGAGTGACACAGAACTCTCCAATTCATCAATGTAATGTAGGCATGTATTCCGAATATAGTCATACATGCTTATGGAAAAGAACTTGCATGACATCTTTTGTCCTAACCTCCTGTGGCAGCGGGGTCCTAGCGGAAACTAAGGGATATTAAGGCCTCCTTTTAATAGAGTACCGGACCAAAGCATTAACACATAGTGAATACATGAACTCCTCAAACTATGGTCATCACCGGGAGTGGTCCCGATTATTGTCACTTCGGGGTTGCCGGATCATAACACATAGTAGGTGCTATAGACTTGCAAGATAGGATCAAGAATTCACATATATTCATGAAAACATAATAGGTTCAGATCTGAAATCATGGCACTCGGGCCCTAGTGACAAGCATTAAGCATAGCAAAGTCATAGCAACATCAATCTCAGAACATAGTGGATACTAGGGATCAAACCCTAACAAAACTAACTCGATTACATGATAAATCTCATCCAACCCATCACCGTCCAGCAAGCCTACGATGGAATTACTCACGCACGGCGGTGAGCATCATGAAATTGGCGATGGAGGATGGTTGATTATGACGACAGCGATGGATTCCCCTCTCCGGAGCCCCGAACGGACTCCAGATCAGCCCTCCCGAGAGGTTTTAGGGCTTGGCGGCGGCTCCGTGTCGTAAAACGCGATGAATCCTTCTCTCTTATTTTTTTCTCCCCGAACACGAATATATGGAGTTGGAGTTGAGGTCGGTGGAGCAACAGGGGGCCCATGAGGTAGGGGGCGCGCCCAGGGGGGGCAGGCGCGCCCCCACCCTCGTGGACAGGTGGAGGCCCCCCTGACGTGGATTCTTCTTCCAGTATTTTTTATATTTTCCAAAAATAAGTTCCGTGGAGTTTCAGGTCATTCCGAGAACGTTTGTTTCTGCACATAAATAACACCATGGAAAGTCTGCTAAAAACAGCGTATGTCCGGGTTAGTTCCATTCAAATCATGCAAGTTAGAGTCCAAAACAAGGGAAAAAGTGTTTGGAAAAGTAGATACGACGGAGACGTATCAACTCCCCTAAGATTAAACCTTTGCTTGTCCTCAAGCAATTCAGTTGATAAACTGAAAGTGATAAAGAAAAACTTTTACAAACTCTGTTTGCTCTTGTTGTTGTAAATATGTAAAGCCAACATTCAAGTTTTCAGCAAAGATTATGACTAACCACATTCACAATAACTCTTAGGTCTCATGTTTACTCTTATCAATGGCATAATCAAATAGCGAGCAATAATAATAAATCTCGGATGACAACACTTTCTCAAAACAATCATAATATGATATAACATGATGGTATCTCGCTAGCCCTTTCTAAGACCGCAAAACATAAATGCAGAGCACCTTTAAAGATCAAGGACTGACTAGACATTGTAATTCATGGCAAAAGAGATCCAATCATAGTCATACCCAATATAAATTAATAGTAATGAATGCAAATGACAGTAGTCCTCTCCAGCTGGTGCTTTTTAATAAGAGGGTGATGACTCAACATAAAAGTAAATAGATAGGCCCTTCGCAGAGGGAAGCAGGGATTTGTAGAGGTGCCAGAGCTCGGTTTTGAAGCAGAGATAAATAATATTTTGAGCGGCATACTTTCATTCTCAACATAACAACCGAGAGATGGCGATATCTTCCATGCTACACACATTATAGGTGGTTCCCAAACAGAATGGTAAAGTTTATACTCCCCCTCCACCAACAAGCATCAATCCATGGCTTGCTCGAAACAACGAGTGCCTCCAACTAACAACAGTCCCAGGGGGAGTTTTGTTTGCAATTATTTTGATTTAGTTTGCATAAAGCATGGGACTGGGCATCCCGGTGACCAGCCATTTTCTCGTGAGTGAGGAGCGGAGTCCACTCCTCTTGAGAATAACCCGCCTAGCATGGAAGATACAGACAGCCCTAGTTGATACATGAGCTATTCGAGCATACAAAACAGAATTTCATTTGAAGGTTTAGAGTTTGGCACATACAAATTTACTTGGAACGACATGTAGATATCGCATATAGGAAGGTATAGTGGACTCATATGGAATGACTTTGGGGTTTAAGGGATTGGATGCACAAGCAGTATTCCCGCTTAGTACAAGTGAAGGCTAGCAAAAGTCTGGGAAGCGACCAACTAGAGAGCGACAACAGTCATGAACATGCATTAAAATTAATAAACATTAAGTGCAAGCATGAGTAGGATATAATCCACCATGAACATAAATATCGTGAAGGCTATGTTGATTTGTTTCAACTACATGTGTGAACATGTGCCAAGTCGAGTCACTTAAATCATTCAAAGGAGGATACCACCCCACTATACCACATCACAACCATTTTAATAGCATGTTGGCACGCAAGGTAAACCATTATAAACCCCTGCTAATCAAGCATGGCACAAGCAACTATAATCTCTAATTGTCATTGCAAACATGTTTATTCATAATAGGCTGCATCAGGAACGATGAACTAATCATATTTACAAAAACAAGAGAGGTCGAGTTCATACCAGCTTCTCTCATCTCAATCAGTCCATCATATATCGTCATAATTGCCTTTCACTTGCACGACCGAACGATGTGAAAATAATAAGAGTGCAAGTGCATTGGACTAAGCTGGAATCTACGAGCATTCAATAAGCAGGAGAAGACAAGGCAATATGGACTCTTGGTTAAATCAACAATAATGCATATAAGAGCCACTTCGACAATTGAATTGTGGTCTTCTCCTATCGACCCCCAAAGAAAAGAAAAGAAAATAAAACTATTTACACGGGAAAGCTCCCAACAAGCAAAAGAAGAACGGGAAATATTTTTGGGTTTTCTTTTTAATTATTACTACAACAAGAAAAGTGAACTAACTAAAAGCTACAACTAATTTTTTTGGTTTTTCTTAAGGTTTATTAAACACACAAGAAAAAAGCGTAAAAAGAAAATAAGCTAGCATGGATATTACAGTGAAAAAGTATGAGCACCAACATCTAGCAATGAGTGTGTGAACATAAATGTAATGTCGGTGGGAAATACGTACTCCCCAAGCTTAGGCTTTTGGCCTAAGTTGTTTTATTGCCACGGATAGCCTGGCGGATATCCTAGTTGTAACCGGGGTCATACTGAGATGCAGCGGCTATTGCCTCCTGAGCTGCAGCGTAACGGCGAGCTGCCTCCGCCCTCCTCTCGTACTCATCTGCCTCCTCTCTGGTAATAAAATGTCTTCCTTTTGCCTGATAATCAAAGAAGGCAGGAGCAGAGAGAGTAATATGGACAACACGACGTCTGTCAAAGATTAAGCGATACTGGAGGGACTGCTCGTTCCTTTCAAGAAAATGATGATGAACCATGGCATTATAATCTAAGTAAACATTAGGCAGCTCAACATCATACTCACGTATAGGTACCTCAAGAAAATTAGCTAGACGGGTTGCATAAATTCCTCCAAAGAAATCTCCATTAATTTTATTATTATGCAACCTACGTGCAACAATAGCTCCCAAATTACAAGATTTATCTCTTAACACAGCACTCCTAAGAATACTAAGATCAGGGACACACATGTGACATGCTTCCTCCTTACCATTGATGCACCTACCTATGAAGAGAGCAAAATAATGTATAGCAGGAAAATGAATACTCCCTATGGTAGCTTGTGTTATGTCTCTAGATTCACCCACAGTTATACTGGCAAGAAAATCTCTAAATTCAGATTTGCGAGGTTCAAGAGGACTACCCCATTGTGGAAGTTTGCAAGCAGTGGTAAAATCCTCTAAGTCCATGGTATAAGAATTTTCATAAAGATCAAACAGGACAGTTTGAGAATTACGTGAAGATGAAAATTCAAACCTCCTCACAAAGGGACTAGTGAGATAGTGGTACTGGGAGCACTTTTCTGCCTCGAAGCTCACAAGATCAGCGTTACGCAAATACGCGTTAAATTCTTCCTTAATTCCCGCTCGATCCATGAAGTCCTCTGAAGGCCATTCACAAGGACGCACTGGGGCGTTCCTTGGTGGCTCATCGTCAGCATCGCGCATTGCAAGCCTGGGTCCTTGCTTCCTTGAAGAACCACCTTGGTACATTTTCCTAAACATATTTCTTCCTCTGAAAAATTTCTGAAATTTTTAGTAACTTCAAATAAAAGTGAACCAAGCTCAACAAAATTGATAGCAACTACTCCTACAAGTGCCTAGAGCCTATATCATGCATTAGAACTACTTGGAACCATATAAATTTGACATGCAAGCTCAAGAACATGGTCACCTAGGCAGCACAAATTTGCAATGAATAAAGCACTAGAACAAAAACTAATTGGACCAATGGAGGAGTCACATACCAAGGAACAATCCCCCAAAGCAGTTTTGTGAGAGGTGCTTTGAGCAAGGAGATCGAAAATCGCAGCAAAATGAGCTAGAACTCGTGCTTGAGCTAGATGGTGATTTTTCTAGGAGGAAGAAGAAGTGTGTGGGTGCAGGAATAAGTGGAGGGGAGCCACCGTGGGCCCACGAGGCAGGGGGGCGCGCCCTGTAGGGGTGGGCGCGCCCTGGACCCTCGTGGCCAGGTGCTTGCTCCCCCTGCTGTGTTCTCAGTGCCATATATTCTCAAATATTCCAGAAATAATCATATTCCAATTTCAGGGCATTTGGAGAACTTTTATTTTTGGGGTATTTTTATATTGCACGGATAATTCAGAAAACTGACAGGAAAAATACTATTTTTTCTTTATTTCAACTAAATAACAGAAAGTAGAGAGAAAGTACAGAAGGTTGTGCTTTCTAACTTCATCCATCTCATGCTCATCAAAAGGAATCCACTAACAAGGTTGATCAAGTCTTGTTAACAAACTCATTCAGACTAACATGGAACCGGAGAAATTTCGAATAACACTATGTTACCTCAACGGGGATATGCACATCCCCAATAATAAGAATATCATATTTCTTCTTGACAGTAGGTAGAGGAAATTCAAAACCTCCAAAAATAATTGATGGAATTTTTCCAATAGAATTTATACTATGAACTTGAGGTTGTTTCCTCGAAAAGTATACCGTATGCTCATTACCATTAACATGAAAAGTGACATTGCCTTTGTTGCAATCAATAACAGCCCCTGCAGTATTCAAAAAAGGTCTTCCAAGAATAATAGACATACTATCGTCCTCAGGAATATCAAGAATAACAAAGTCCGCTAAAATAGTAACGTTTGCAACCACAACAGGCACATCCTCACAAATACCGACAGGTATGGCAGTTGATTTATCAGCCATTTGCAAAGATATTTCAGTAGATGTCAACTTATTCAAATCAAGTCTACGATATAAAGAGAGAGGCATAACACTAACACCGGCTCCAAGATCACATAAAGCAGTTTTAACATAGTTTCTTTTAATGGAGCATGGTATTGTTGGTACTCCTGGATCTCCTAGTTTCTTAGGTATTCCACCCTTAAAAGTGTAATTAGCAAGCATGGTGAAAATTTCAGCTTCCGGTATCTTTCTTTTATTAGTGACAATTTCTTTCATATACTTAGCATAAGGATTCATTTTGAGCATATCAGTTAATCACATATGCAAGAGGATAGGTCTAATCATTTCAGCAAAGCGCTCAAAATCCTCACCATCCTTTTTCTTGGATGGTTTGGGAGGAAAAGCCATGGGTTTCTGAACCCATGGCTCTCTTTCCTTACCGTGGTTCCTAGCAACAAAGTCTCTCTTATCATAACGTTGATTCTTTGATTGTGGGTTATCGAGATCAACAGCAGGTTCAACTTCTATATCATTATCATTACTAGGTTGAGCATCATCATGAACATCTTCATTATTATTATCACTAGGTTCATGTTCATTACCAGATTGTGTTTCAGCATCACAAATAGAAATATCATTTGGATTCTCAGGTGGTTCAGCAATAGGTTCACTAGAAGCATGCAAAGTCCTATCATTTTTCTTTTTCTTCTTCTTAGAAGGTCTAGGTGCATCTAAATTACTTCTCTGAGAATCTTGCTCAATTCTATTAGGATGGCCTTCAGGATATAGAGGTTCCTGAGTCATTTTACCAGTACTAGTAGCCACTCTAACAGCAAAGTCATTGTTCTTACTATTCAATTCATTGAGCAAATCATTCTGAGCTTTAAGTACTTGTTCTACTTGAGTGGTAACCATAGAAGCATGTTTACTAATGAGTTTAAGTTCACCTTTAACTCTAGACATATAATCACCCAAGTGTTCAAGCGTATTGGACTTATATTTCAATTGTCTACCAATATAAGCATTGAAGTTTTCTTGTTTAACAATAAAATTGTCAAACTCATCTAAGCATTGTCTAGCAGACTTATAACGAGGAATATCACCTTCATCAAATCTATAGAGAGAATTTACCTTTACTACCTGTGTCGGGTTATCAAGACCGTGTGTTTCTTCAATAGGTGATGGATTAAGATCATATGTTTCTTCAACAGGCGGTAAATTAAGGCCATGTATTTCTTCAATAGGAGGTAAATTCTTAACATCTTCAGCTTTAATACCCTTTTCTTTCATAGATTTCTTTGCCTCTTGCATATCTTCAGGACTGAGAAATAGAACACCCCTCTTCTTTGGAGTTGGTTTAGAAATAGGCTCGGGAATTGGCTCAGGAAGTGTCCAATTATTTTCATTTGTCAACATATTATTCAATAAAATTTCAGCTTCATCCGGTGTTCTTTCCCTGAAAACAGAACCAACACAACTATCCAGGTAATCTCTGGAAGCATCGGTTAGTCCATTATAAAAGATATCAATTATTTCATTTTTCTTAAGAGGATGATCAGGTAAAGCATTAAGTAATTGGAGAAGCCTCCCCCAAGCTTGTGGGAGACTCTCTTCTTCAAGTTGCACAAAATTGTATATATGCCTTAAAGCAGCTTGTCTCTTATGAGCAGGGAAATATTTAGCAGAGAAGTAATAAATCATATCCTGGGGACTACGCACACAACCAGGATCAAGAGAATTAAACCATGTCTTAGCATCACCCTTTAATGAGAACGGAAATATTTTAAGGATATAAAAGTAACGAGTTCTCTCATCATTAGTGAATAGGGTGGCTATATCATTTAATTTAGTAAGATGTGCCACAACAGTTTTAGATTCATAGCCATAAAAAGGATCAGATTCAACGAAGGTAATTATATCAGGATCAATGGAGAATTCATAATCCTTATCAGTAATAAAGATAGGTGAAGTAGCAAAAGCAGGGTCAGGTTTCATTCTAGCATTAAGAGATTGCTGCTTCCATTTAGCTAATAACTTCTTAAGATCATATCTATCATTGCAAGCTAAAATAGCTCTAGCAGCTTCTTCATCCATAACATATCCCTCTGGAACAACATGTAATTCATATTTATTGGGGGGAGAGTCTTCATCATCACTATCGTCAATATTATCAGTTTCAATAATTTCATTCTCTCTAGCCCTAGCAAGTTGTTCATCAAGAAATTCACCAAGTGGCAAAGTAGTATCAAGCATAGAAGTAGTTTCATCATAAGTATCATGCATAGCAGAAGTGGCATCATCAATAACATGCGACATATCAGAATTAATAGCAGAAGCAGGTTTAGGTGTCGCAAGCTTACTCAAAATAGAAGGTGAATCAAGTGCAGAGCTAGATGGCAGTTCCTTACCTCCCCTCGTAGTTGAGGGATAAATTTTTGTTTTCGCGTCTTTCAAGTTCTTCAGAGTGACCAGCAGATATAAATCCCAAGTGACTCAAAGAATAGAGCTATGCTCCCCGGCAACGGCGCCAGAAAATAGTCTTGATAACCCACAAGTATAGGGGATCGCAACAGTTTTCGAGGGTAGAGTATTCAACCCAAATTTATTGATTCAACACAAGGGGAGCCAAAGAATATTCTCAAGTATTCGCAGTTGAGTTGTCAATTCAACCACACCTGGATAACTTAGTATCTGCAGCAAAGTATTTAGTAGCAAAGTAATATGGAAGTAACGGTAACGGTAGCAAAAGTAATATTTTTGGGTTTTGTAGTGATTGTAACAACAACAACGGAAAAGTAAATAAGCGAAAAACAATATGTGAAAAGCCCGTAGGCATTGGATTGGTGATGGAGAATTATGTCGGATGCGGTTCATCATGTAACAGTCATAACATAGAGTGACACAGAACTAGCTCCAATTCATCAATGTAATGTAGGCATGTATTCCGAATATAGTCATACGTGCTTATGGAAAAGAACTTGCATGACATCTTTTGTCCTACCCTCCCGTGGCAGCGGGGTCCTAGCGGAAACTAAGGGATATTAAGGCCTCCTTTTAATAGAGTACCGGACCAAAGCATTAACACATAGTGAATACATGAACTCCTCAAACTATGGTCATCACCGGGAGTGGTCCCGATTATTGTCACTTCGGGGTTGCCGGATCATAACACATAGTAGGTGACTATAGAATTGCAAGATAGGATCAAGAACTCACATATATTCATGAAAACATAATAGGTTCAGATCTGAAATCATGGCACTCGGGCCCTAGTGACAAGCATTAAGCATAGCAAAGTCATAGCAACATCAATCTCATAACATAGTGGATACTAGGGATCAAACCCTAACAAAACTAACTCGATTACATGATAAATCTCATCCAACCCATCACCGTCCAGCAATCCTACGATGGAATTACTCACGCACGGCGGGGAGCATCATGAAATTGGTGATGGAGGATGGTTGATGATGACGACGGCGACGAATTCCCCTCTCCGGAGCCCCGAACAGACTCTAGATCAGCCCCCCCGAGAGGTTTTAGGGCTTGGCGGCGGCTCCATATCGTAAAACGCGATGAATCCTTCTCTCGGATTTTTTTCTCCCCGAACACGAATATATGGAGTTGGAGTTGAGGTCGGTGGAGCAACAGGGGCCCACGAGGCAGGGGGGCGCGCCCAGGGGGGGCAGCCGCGCCCCCACCCTCATGGACAGGTGGAGGCCCCCCTGACGTGGATTCTTCTTCTAGTATTTTTTATATTTTCCAAAAATAAGTTCCGTGGAGTTTCATGTCATTCCGAGAACGTTTGTTTCTGCACATAAATAACACCATGGAAAGTCTGCTGAAAACAGCGTCAGTCCGGGTTAGTTCATTCAAATCATGCAAGTTAGAGTCCAAAACAAGGGCAAAAGTGTTTGGAAAAGTAGATACGACAGAGACGTATCACGCGCCCCCACCCTTGTGGGTGTTGGGGAACGTAGTAATTCAAAAACTTTCCTACGATCACGCAAGATCCATCTAGGAGAAGCATAGCAACGAGACGGGAGAGTGTGTCCACGTACCCTCGTAGATCGAAAGCGGAAGCATTTAGTAAGGCGGTTGATGTAGTCAAATGTCTTCACGATCCAACCGATCTAAGTACCGAACGGACGACGCCTCCGTGTTCAGCACACGTTCAGCACGATGACGTCCCTCGAGCTCTTGATCCAGTTGAGGATGAGGGAGAGTTCCGTCAGCACGACGGCGTGGCGACGGTGATGATGAAGTTACCGGCGCAGGGCTTCGCCTAAGCACTACAACGATATGACCGAGGTGTTAAACTATGGAGGGGGGCACCGCACACGGCTAAGAGATTGTCTGTTATGCTTTGGGGTGCCCCCTTGCCCACGTATATAAAGGAGGGGGGAGGAGGAGGGCGGCCAAGGGGGAGGCGCGCCAAGGGTGGGGGGAGTCCTACTAGGACTCCAAACCTAGTAGGATTCGCCCCCCTTTCCTTCAAACGGAGAGGGGGAAAGGGGAAAGGAGGGAGATGGAGAAGGAAAGAGGGGGGTCGCGCCCCCTCCCCTTGTCCAATTCAGATTGGGGCAAGAGGGCGCGCCCCACCTCCTGTGGCCTGCCTCCTCTCCTCCACTATGGCCCATTATGCGCAATAACTTTCCCGGGGGGTTCCGATAGCCTCCCGGTACACTGATAAATCCCCGAACCTTATCGGAACCATTCCGATGTCCGTATATAACATTCTAATATATCAATCTTTACCTCTCAACCATTTCGAGACTCCTCGTCATGTCTGTGATCTCATCCGGGACTCCGAACAAACTTCCATCATCAAATCACATAACTCATAATACAAGTCGTCATCGAACGTTAAGCATGCGGACCCTACGGGTTCGAGAACTGTGTAGACATGACCGAGACACATCTCCGGCAATAACCAATAGCGGAACCTGGATGCTCATATTGGTTCCTACATATTCTACGAAGATCTTTATCGATCAAACTGCATAACAACATATGTCATTCCCTTTGTCATCGGTATGTTACTTGCCCGAGATTTGATCGTCGGTATCATCAGACCTAGTTCAATCTCGTTACCAGCAAGTCTCTTTACTCGTTCCTAATGGATCATCCCGTAACTAACTCATTAGTCACATTGCTTGCAAGGCTTATAGTGATGTGCATTACCTAGAGGGCCCAGAGATACCTCTCCGATACTCGGAGTGACAAATCCTAATCTCGTTCTATGCGAACCCAACAAACACTGATAACCCACAAGTATAGGGGATCGCGAAAGTTTTTGAGGGTAGAGTATTCAACCCAAATTTATAGATTCGACACAAGGGGAGACAAAGAATATTTGAAGGTATTAGCAGCTGAGTTGTCAATTCAACCACACCTGGAGATTAATTATCTGCAGCAAAGTGATCAGTAGCAAAGTATTCTGATAGTTTTGATAGTAGTGACAACAGCAACGATAACAGTAACAGTGATAGCAGTAATTTTGTAGCAAGTGTAACAGTGATGATAGCAATAGTAACGTAGCAAGATCAATATAAGATAAATTCGTAGGCATTGGATCGGTGACTTGTTGGATGATATTCATCATGTGACAGTTATAACCTAGGGCGATACTGTAGGATCGGAAGTATGTCTAGAGGGGGGGGGGTGATTAGACTACTTGATCAAATAAATATCTAGCCTTTTTCCAATTTTAGTTCTTGGAAGATTTTAGCAACTTAGCACAAATCAAGCAATCAACCTACACATGCAATTCTAAGAGTATAGCAGCGGAATGTAAAACAATTGCATATGAAGGTAAAGGGATGAGTTTGAGGGAGCAAACGCAATGTTGACACGGAGATTTTTTATCCGTGGTTCCGATAGGTGGTGCTATCGTACATTCACGTTGATGGAGACTTCAACCCACGAAGGGTAACGGTTGCGCGAGTCCATGGAGGGCTCCACCCACGAAGGGTCCACGAAGAAGCAACCTTGTCTATCCCACCATGGTCGTCGCCCACGAAGGACTTGCCTCACTAGGGTAGATCTTCACGAAGTAGGCGATCTCATTGCCCTTACAAACTCCTTGGTTCAATTCCACAATCTTGTCGGAGGCTCCCAAGTGACACCTAGCCAATCTAGGAGACACCACTCTCCAAGAAGTAACAAATGGTGTGTTGATGATGAACTCCTTGCTCTTGTGCTTCAAATGATAGTCTCCCCAACACTCAAATCTCTCTCATAGGATTGGATTTGGTAGAAAGAAGATTTGAGTGGAAAGCAACTTGGGGAAGGCTAGAGATCAAGATTTATGTGGTTGGAATGGAATATCATGACCTCAACACAAGTGTAGGTGGTTCTCTCTCAGAAAATATGTATTGGAAGTGTAGGCATGTTCTGATGGCTCTCTCCACGAATGAAGAGTGGGTGGAGGGGTATATATAGCCTCCACACAAAATCTAACCGTTACACACAAATAACCAAACTCGGTGGGACCGAATCATTAAACTCGGTCGGACCGATTTACTTCAAAATGTGAACGTTAGGATTCTCGGTGGGACCGACATGTCAACTCAGTGGGACCGATGTCATTAGCGTTAGGGCATAACGTAATCTCGGTGAGACCGATTACACAAACTCGGTGAGACCGATTTTGGTAATAGCCAAACAGAGAGTTGGTCAGGCAAACTCGGTGGGACCGATTCGCTCATCTCGGTTGGACCGAAACGTTACGAAAAGGAAACAGAGAGTTTGCATTGCAATCTCGGTGGGACCGATCGCTCATCTCGGTTTGACCGAAATGTTACGAAGGGAAGCAGAGAGTTTGTAGCCCCATCTCGGTGAGACCCAGATCCCTATCGGTGAGACCGAATTGATTAGGGTTTCTGGCAGTGGCTATGTCAACTGTACTCGGTGGCTCCGGATGTGAAACTTCGGTGGGGCCGAGTTGGACTTTTTGGTTTATGACATATGTGGATATGAGAAAGTAGTGGAGGGTTTTGGAGCATATCACTAAGCATTTTGAGCAAGAATCTCATTAAGAAACACCTCATCCCTTCTTAATAGTATTGGCTTTTCTTACAGACTCAATGTGATCTTGGATCACTAAAATAGAAAATGTAGAGTCTTGTGCTTTAAGCTTGAGCCAATCTTTTGTCCTTAGCATTTTGAAGGGTCCACTTTCTAATCCATGCCATGCCAAACATTGAGCTTTCCTGAAATATTTATCTTGAAATAGCATTAGCTCAATGAGCTATATGTTGTTAGGAATTACCAAAACCACCCAGGGATATCATATACGGCACTACCTCCAGTTCATCGATATAATGTAGGCATGTATTTCATATATAGTCATACGTGCTTTATTAAAAGAACTTGCATGACATCTTTTGTCCTAACCTCCTGTGGCAGCAGGGTCCATATTGGAAACTAAGGGATATTAAGGCCTCCTTTTAATAGAGAACCGGAACAAAGCATTAACACATAGTGAATACATGAACTCCTCAAATGACGATCATCACCGGGAGTGGTCCCGGTTGTTGTCACTCCAGGGTTGCCGGATCATAACACGTAGTAGGTGACTATAACTTGCAAGATCGGATCTAAAACATGGATATAATGATGAATTCATAAATGGTTCAGATCTTCGTTCATGGCACCCGGGCCAAAAGTGACAAGCATTAAGCATAGCAAAGTCATAGCAACATCAATCTAAGAACACAGTGGATACTAGGGATCGGGCCCTAACAAAACTAACTTGATTACATGATGAATCTCATCCAACTCCTGACCGACCAGCGAGCCTACGAAGGAATTACTCACTCCCGGTGGGGAGCATCATGGAATTGGCGATGGAGATTGGTTGGTGATGACGAAGAACGAAGATCCCCCTCTCCGGAGCCCCAAACGGACTCCAGATCTGCCCTCCCGAGGAAAAACAGGGCTTGGCAGCGGCTCTGTCTCGTGGATCGCAATAATTCTTTTTCCCTGATTTTTTTCTGGAATAATGTGAATTTATATTATCAGGGGGGTCCTCAGCGGGGCCACTAGGTGGGTACAACCCACCTGGGCGTGCCAGGAGAGGGGGGCGCGCCCTGGTGGGTTGTGCCCAACCAGGGGCCCCTCTCTGGTGGGTCTTGGCTCCATAAATTCTTAATATTGATATAAAAAATCCTCGCAAAGTTTTGTTCCATTCTGAGAACTTTTATTTCTGCACAAAAACAACACCATGGTAGTACTGCTGAAACCTTACGAAAAGGAAACAGAGAGTTTGCATTGCAATCTCGGTGGGACCGATCGCTCATCTCTGTTTGACCGAAATGTTACGAAGGGAAGCAGAGAGTTTGCAGCCCCATCTCGGTGAGACCGAGATCCCTTTCGGTGAGACCGAATTGATTAGGGTTTCTGGCAGTGGCTATGTCAACTGAACTCGGTGGCTCCGGATGTGAAACTTCGGTGGGGCCGAGTTGGACTTTTGGGTTTAGGACATATGTGGATATGAGAAAGTAGTGGAGGGTTTTGGAGCATATCACTAAGCATTTTGAGCAAGAATCTCATTAAGAAACATCTCATCCCTTCTTAATAGTATTGGCTTTTCCTATAGACTCAATGTGATCTTGGATCACTAAAATAGAAAATGTAGAGTCTTGTGCTTTGAGCTTGAGCCAATCTTTTGTCCCTAGCATTTTGAAGGGTCCACTTTCTAATCCATGCCATGCCAAACATTGAGCTTTCCTGAAATATTTATCTTGAAATAGCATTAGCAAAATGAGCTATATGTTGTTAGGAATTACCAAAACCACCCAGGGATATCAGATACGGCACTACCTCCAGTTCATCGATATAATGTAGGCATGTATTTCGTATATAGTCATACGTGCTTTATTAAAAGAACTTACATGACATCTTTTGTCCTAACCTCCAGTGGCAGCAGGGTCCATATTGGAAACTAAGGGATATTAAGGCCTCCTTTTAATAGAGAACCGGAACAAAGCATTAACACATAGTGAATACATGAACTCCTCAAACTACGGTCATCACCGGGAGTGGTCCCGGTTGTTGTCACTCTAGGGTTGCCGGATCATAACACGTAGTAGGTGACTATAACTTGCAAGATCGGATCTAAAACATGGATATAATGATGAATTCATAAATGGTTCAGATCTTCGTTCATGGCACCCGGGCCGAAAGTGACAAGCATTAAGCATAGCAAAGTCATAGCAACATCAATCTAAGAACACAGTGGATACTAGGGATCGGGCCCTAACAAAACTAACTCGATTACATGATGAATCTCATCCAACTCCTCACCGACCAGCGAGCCTACGAAGGAATTACTCACTCCCGGTGGGGAGCATCATGGAATTGGCGATGGAGATTGGTTGGTGATGACGAAGAACGAAGATCCCCCTCTCCGGAGCCCCAAACGGACTCCAGATCTGACCTCCCGAGGAAGAACAGGGCTTGGCAGCGGCTCTGTCTCGTGGATCGCGATAATTCTTTTTCCCTGATTTTTTCTGGAATAATGTGAATTTATAGTATCAGGGGGGTCGTCAGCGCGGGGCCACCAGGTGGGTACAACCCACCTGGGCGCGCCAGGAGAGGGGGGCGCGCCCTGGTGGGTTGTGCCCAACCAGGGGCCCCTCTCTGGTGGGTCTTGGCTCCATAAATTCTTATTATTGATATAAAAAATCCTCGCAAAGTTTTGTTCCATTCTGAGAACTTTTATTTCTGCACAAAAACAACACCATGGTAGTACTGCTGAAAACAACATCAGTCCGGGGTTCGTTTCATTCAAAGCATGCAAATTAGAGTCCAAAACAAGAGGAAAAGCGTGAGAAAAAGTAGATACGTTGGAGACGTATCAACTCCCCAAGCTTAAACCTTTGCTTGTCCTCAAGCAATTCAGTTGATAAACTGAAAGTGAGAAAGAAAAACTTTTACGAACTCTTTTGCTCTTGTTTGCATAAATAAGCTTAAACAGCACCCAAGTTTTCAGCCGACATTATAACTAACCATGTCAACAATAACATTTAAAGATTATAATGACTCATATCAATAACATAATCAGCTTGCGAGCAATAATAAGATATCTCAAACAGTAACATGTTGACAAAATAACAGTGATATAATATGACAATAGTGGTATCTCGCTAGCCTTTTCTGAGACTGCAAAACATAAATGCAGAGCACCTCCAAAGTTCCAGCAGCGACTAAACATTGTAATTCATGGTAGAAAAGATCCAGTCATGATGCACCCAACATTAGCTATACACAATGCATAAATCATGACCGCTATGCTCTACTCATTTTCTGGCGCTTGTTTATAGAAGGTGGTGACACAACGTAAAAGTAAACAGATAGTCCCTTCGCAGAGGGAAGCAGTGATTTCAGAGGTGGCAGAGCTCAATTTTTAAAACAGAGATATATAAATGATATTTTGAGACATGCACCCTTCTCATTCACTTCATGACTATCAGTTAGCCACATCTTCCATGCTAAGCACGCTAGTGGCGGTTCCCAAGCGATAAAAGTAAAGGTTTACTCCCCCTCCACCATCAATCACACTCCACGGCTTGTCCGAAACAACGGGTGCCGTCCATACCAACATCAGTCCTGGGGGAGTTTTGTTTAATTATTTGCATTTTTTAGTTCGGGACTGGGAATCCCTATTACCGCCCATTTCCTCGTGCGATGGCTAGTGAATAAACACTCGACCTGAGGATAACATGCTTAGCACGGAAGATATCGACCACCTCCTGTCGTTTCATGAACGATCCAGGCACAAAAAAAGGATAATTTTTTAGATGTTTTTAGAGGTGGCACATGCAAATTTACTTAGGATGGCAGGGTAATACCGTATATAGGTAGGTATGGTGGACTCATCTGGAATAACTTTGGGTTCAAGGTTTTTAATGTACAAGTAGAACTCCCACTTAGTACAGGCGAAGGCTAGCAATTAAGATTGAGGAGCAGCCAGCTAGAGAGCAACAACGATCATAACCAGGCATTATGCATAAGTAACATTGGACACTAGCATGAGTAGGATATGAACACCATGAACATAAATATTATAGAGGCTATGTTGGTTTTGATTCAACTACATGCATGAACATGTACCAAGTCAAGCCACTCAAACATTCAGAGGAGGATACCATATCATCATACTACATCACAATCATTTTAATGCTATGTTGATATCCAAGATAAATAATTATCCACTCCCAGCTACTTATGCATGGCATGAGAAACTGTAATCTCTAATTGTCATTGCAAACATGTTTAATCATAACAGGCTGAAGTCTGGATACTAGGTTAAACATATTTAAACAAACAGAACAAGTCGAGTTCATACCAGTTTCTCTTTGCCACGGCCAGCTCATCGAATATCGTCATTATTGCCTTTCACTTGCACGACCGAATGATATGAAAATAATAATAGTGCAAGAGTGCCTTGGACTAAGCTGGAATCTGCAAAACGTTTTATTCAACAGGAGAAGACAAGGTAAAATGTGCTCTTTATTAGTTCAGTTATTCATATGAGAGCCACTCAACATTTTCATCGTGGTCTTCTCCTCGGTACAACTCGAATAAAAAGAAAAGACATTCAGAGAAACACACTGAAATATTTTTGGAGTTTTTGGTTTTCAAGCAAATAAAAGGTAAAAGCAAAAACGAGAAAAACTATTTACATGGGAAAGCTCTCAACAAGCAAAAGAAGAATCAGGAAATCTTTTTGGGTTTTCTTTTTAGTACTACTACTAAGCATGCATGGAAAGTAAATTACTACAACTAATTTTTTTGGTTTTTTTCTGAAGTTTTTCAAACACACAAGAAGAAAGCAAGAAAATAAATTTAAGCATGGATGATACAATGAAAAAGTGTGAACACAGTCAGATAGAAAGATAAGTGAACATGAATGTAATGTCGGTGAGAAACACGTACTCCCCCAAGCTTAGGCTTTTGGCCTAAGTTGGTAATCGATCAGTAGCCTAGAGGGTAGTAGTCGGCGTGGTAGCTCACGGAGGCTCTCGGTGCGGAGGCCTCAGCACGCCGTGCCGCCAACACTGCTGCGTTGTGAGCTCGGGCCTTGCTCTCAAAAACAAAATATCTTTCCTTGTTGTGATAATCAAAGAGAGCAGGCGTAGGCAAATATGTGTACCCAACATGTGATTGGTTAAACAACAAATTATAAGTGAAGTTATCATCCCTTCCGGCAAGAACCTTATGCTCTTTTAAAGCATCAAAATCTAAATACCGAGTGGGAAGGATAGGATCAAAAGGAAAAGGTGAAACACTCAGCCCTCGTGCTAAACGCGTGGCATATTTTCCACCATAGAACCAGCCACTTTTGGCGTTATGCTGAAGTCTACGTGCAACAATCGCTCCAAGGTTATAATTCCTTTCACCAGTGAGAGAGGTGTGAATGAGGCTCAAGTCTGGCGCACAAAGTATGCTATAGTCTTGCTTGCCTACTATGCATTTCCCGTTAAATAACACAAAGTACTGAATTGCGGGAAAGTGAATGCTCTTTATTCTTCCTTGTCTCACTCCCCTATTTTCACCGTAACAAAGGCTAGTCAAGAAAGACTCATACTCAGACTTTGTTGGCTCATCAAGAAAACCCCAAAATGGAAGCTTGCAATGGTAGGCAAAGTTCTCCAGTGAAATAGTATATGGGTTATCATAAAGCATAAACGACACCCTAGACTCACGAGGAAAATATTTAAATTCCTTGACAAATGATTCAGTGAGAAGATGGCGCTGTTCACACTTATCTGAGAGGTAGGGACTGAGACCAGCATTGGGAACATATTGCTCAAATTCCTCCTTGATGCCCACCTGCATCATATACTCATCGCAAGGCCATAAGCAAGTTTTGGTGGCAGCATCTCGCGTGGAACTTTCACTTGGTTCAAGTAAGACCGACGAGCAGAGATGTCACTAGAGGATGCCCCCGAGGATCTTCTCCTCAAAGAACTCCTTCCAAACAGGTTCATCATGTCTGCGTACAATTTTTCCTATGAACAAAAATCTGAATTTTTAGTTAACAAAATTTTTCCAACAAAACTTCACGATATTGATAGCAACTACTCATAGGGATACATAGAGGCCATAGCAAGCATTCAAACTACTTAGAACACTAAGAATTGAACATGCAAGCACATCTACAGTAGCACCAAGAGTAGCTATTTATTCAAAGTATAAACCACTAAAACAAAAACTAATTGGACAAATGGTGGAGTCACATACCAAGCAACAATCCCCCGAAACAGTTTCGGAAATGGAGCTTCGAGCAAAGAGATCGAAATCCGTGGGTTTGAGCTCAAGAACACGGGAGAGAGAGCAAGGGTGATTTTTTTTCTGGAGGTAAGTGATGATGTGGGCTAAAGAAGTAAGTGAGGGGGCCCACGTGGGGACCACAACCCACCAGGGCGCGCCAGGGGGTCCTGGCGTGCCCAGGTTGGTTGTGCCCACCTGGTGCACCTCCCTCTGGTAATTTTTGCACCAAAAATTCTTAAATATTCAGGAAAAAATCATATAATTTTTTTAGGGCATTCTGAGAACTTTTATTTTTGGGTCATTTTTTATTGCACGGGAAATTCAGAAAACAGACAAAACATGGCGTTTTATTTTATTTAACTAATAAAAACAGAGAATAAAAAGTAGGGACAGAAGGTAGTGCTTACTAAATTCATCAACTTCATACCGCTCAAAAATGATTCATTAATAAGGTTGATCAGGTCTTATTAACAACCACTTTCGATTAGCATGAAACCAAAGAACTTCCGTGAATCACTAAGTTACCTCCATGGGGATATGCATTTCCCCAACAATAAGCATTTCATATTTCTTTTTGATAATAGGTAGAGGTTTTTAAAAACTTCCAATAGTGATTGTCGGAGATTTTTCAATAACATTAATACCATTCACTTGGAATTGTTTCTTCGGAAAGTGCACCACTACTAGGAAAAGGCCTGTTAGTGGCGCTCCTGTTTTGGCCAATAATGGCGCACTACAGGTGCGCCACTATCATCACGCCATTAGTAACTAATACTAATGGCGCACCCCTGGTGCGCCATTAGTATACCAGACAGTAGTGGCGCACCAGGCAGTGCGCCATTAGTATGTCACTTGGTGCGCCATTAGTATGCCTCCCAGGGGGCCATATTTACCTTGTGTTCTGGGTTACTAATGGCGCACTAACAGATCATGCGCCACTAGTATTTTTATAGCAGTGCGCCACTAATGTGCTGTATGGTGCGCCACTAGTATGAATATTAGGAATTTTTTTTCTTTTCTGATATTTGCACAGGTTACAAAATATATTACTGCACATAATATAGACAGCAAAACATATAAATAGCAGATTCATCGAATACAATAGAAGATTAGTCTCCGAATACAATTCATCATATTAGCTAGTCTCCGAATTCAAAATACCGAACAAAGTTAGAACATTACAAGTCTCGAGACCGCGAGTAGCGAGTTTGTATTCACATTACAAGTCGATATCGATCATCTAAACTACCATCACATAGAAGAGAGCTATGGTCATCACGATGAGCATCATCGCGATGAAACTGGTCTTCATCCGGTTCCTCCTCCGCTCCCTCCTTTCTCCCGCTAGATAGCGCGCGTATCTAGCTTCCGCCTCCGCCCTAGTGGTGTACCCTTTGTAATTGTTACCGCTGAAACGGTGAACCTATCTCCGACACTCCTCCCAGTCGTCGTAGACTCCAGGAACCTTATCCTTGTAAACGACATACGACGGCATCTCTATGCACTAGCCAAACAAAACGTTAGTAGCAATTCACAGACAATACATAAGCAATATATAAGTATGCAACAAAAGGATCGGAAGAGAAAAGCAAGACATTAATAGCACGATTCATGGTCCTACTAAAAAATAGCATCGATTACATATAAGTTGAGCGACTGTCCAAACCAAAGAGACATACAAGTTCATTAAAGTTTAATTGCAACATGAGCTAATCGATATTTCAGAACTACATAGCATCACTACTTTCGACTCAACTCAGGGACCGGAGCATGGATGAAGCCGCCGTCTGTCGTGATGGTCATGAAATCGCGGGCGTTGTCAGCCTGCATTTGTAGCATTGTTTCTATCTCACTACACTAGTAGAAAAGGGGGCTTTTGTCCCGGTTGGTAAGGGCCTTTAGTCCCGGTTTTTGAACCGGGACTAAAGGGTCGTTACTAATGCCTCCCCCCTTTAGTCCCGGTTCTTACACGAACCGGGACTAAAGGCCGTCCACGTGGACGCAGCCTGGAGCTCCACCTTTAGTCCCGGTTGGTGTTACCAACCGGGACTAAAGGAAATTTTATGATATATTTTTTTGAAAAAATTTTTTGCGATTTTTTTTACATTTTTTTTTATTTTCAAATTTCTGAATTATTTTTACCTCTAATCTCTAATCACCACCCCTCATCACTGCTCAATTTATCCTCTAATCTCTAATCACCCCTCATCATTCCAAATCATCTAACTTCCCGGACGGTCACCCATCCTCTCACTACTCTAGTCTGAGCATGCTTAACTTCCGGGTTCTATTCTCCCTCGTTTCCAAGTCTGCACTTGTTGTTTTCCTGACAATAGTAAGATGTCAATTCTATTAACCCTCAGGAATTTAGCTTGAGCATGAAGTGACACATTTCACTGTTTGAGTTTGAAACTATTGTTTTAAAAAACAATAATTATTTAGTAACACTAATATTTCTGGAATAATTAGTTTGACCATTGTTTGACCACTGTTTGACCACAGTTTGACCAGATTTGACCAAAATTCAAAAAAACTGAAATAATTATTTAGTAACACTAATATTCTAGAATAATTAGTTTGACCACAGTTTGACCACAATTTGAAATTTTTTGAATTTTTTTGCCTCTCCAGATCTTAAAAGCCCCGTATCTTTTTTCTGTTAGGTTTTTGAGGATTTTGAGGATTCATATTTGTTAATTTTCCCAACAACTAGACCACATATCACATGGGAAACTTATTTTATTTTATTTTTTGACATTTCCATCATTTTCTTTTGTTTTTTCTAAAACTGAAAAGGCGGTCCACCGGGGGGGGGGGGGTAGAGTTTCATGGGCCCTTTAGTACCGGTTCGTGCCATGAACCGGTACTAATGCCTCAAAGCCCATTAGTACCGGTTGGTGGCACCAACCGGGACTAAAGGACTAACCTTTGGTCCCGGTTGGTGCCACCAACCAGTACTAATGGGCATCGCACCCATTAGTCCCGGTTCGTGGCACCAACCGGGACTAAAGGGCCCAGGTGAACCGGGACTAATGCCTTAGTCGCACGAATCGGGACCAATGCTCACATTAGTCCCGGTTCGTGACTGAACCGGGACTAATGTGAATATTGCCCTATGACGAAAGCCCTGTTTTGTACTAGTGCTGTTGAACGGTTGATATCTGAGGTAGAACTGCCCCGAGGTACGAAGGACATCTTGATGGATGATTTCCGCAAACTCCGACTGAATGCGAAAGAATTCTTGTCTGATGTCCGCGTCCTGGATTGCCGACAAGCTTGCGGCCCAATCTTTGAGATTATTTGGTAGCAGAAGGTGATTATGGTCCCGTACGATCGCCCGCATGTGATGGAGGGCATAGCAGGCATCCTTCTGACCGCCAGACGGCTGCTTGACGCAGGGGAACATCGTATTGTGGGTGAACACGTGCTTGCCGTACCTACTAACTGGCCTGCTGATGGTGCCTCCAGATCTGGCGTAGCCGGGGAGAACATCATCAAGAACTTTCTTGATATTTGTGTAGTCTTTCTTCGACTGACGGTCCGAGTCGAAATACGTGACCATGGAATATTTCGGGCTTAAGAGGATGAGTGTGCAATGTGTGTCACTGCACAAAACACGGAATGTTAGAAAAAAAAGAACGATCGAAATCTATGAAATCATATGTTACGGGGCGGTGAGGGGATGACTTACTCGGGAAAGTAAGGCACGAGGAAGTTATCCTTATCTGGGTTTGCCAGAATGACGCCTTCGAGGTATGAACTCGCGACTTGCCGGTCCCCAGCGCTGCCATCTTGGCACGCATGTAGAAGGGGTCGACTATCACGATGTCCGGGGTCTTGTCTCTAATGATCCGCATCTCCATACTCAACGAAAATAGCCGAACGAAGGTGTAGTGCAGCGGATGAAGGTTAAACATAGCGAAGATGTCATCAAACTGCAGGACGATCGTACGCCCGATGGCGCTATCCACAAAGCCCTTGCCCTCTGGCACCTTGGCCACGAAAACCGGGTATGCCACATCATTCTCAGAGAGACGCCGCTTCTCCAAAGAAAGAACACTGTCATGCAGACTCCGCATAGCACCGGTTGTAGTATTGAGCAGATTAGTCGGTAGCATCGGCCTACGCGCCACATGCACCCTCCTTGATATATCCTTAGGTGAAGGTGGACCGTCCTGAGCACGGATCGTACTCGGTGCCGGCTGGTTCGCACCCTTGTTAGTCTTTCTTTTCCGTCCTTTCTTCTTCTGCTGTAATTGGATCGAGTTCTGCTCAAAGACCGCCTTCTTGAGTGTGTTGGGGCTGATAATATTTCGCACCTCAGCTATCTGAGTCTCGGTGAAGGCGGCAGCTGGAGGCGTCTCCTGAGAACTGAATGCCAGACGACGCGTGTTGCAATTGGGTTTCTCCGCGGTACCAGCTAGATCGCGATCGTCTTTTGCAGGGTTGGGTTCTTGAGAAGGAGGCCCCAAGAATACGTCATCGTACCCATGTTCGTTGAAGTACTTATCGGCGTTGGTAAATGTACCGTCGTCGTCGTCCGGATCTTGTGCCATATGCATGTCCGGATCCTGTGCCATATGCACGTCCGACATGTCCGGTAGCGTTGCGGGGGTCTTGCCATGGCTTGGCGCCGGCACGACTGGCGGTGTTGTCTGTGGGGTGGTGTCCCCCGCCCCAAACGAATCTGGCTCTTCGGCCAAAGCATGGGCCAGCTTATGCAGGCGCTGAGGGTCATCACATCATCTTCGTCGGCCCCATGGGGTCGATACGGAGGTAACATGTCGTTGAAGCCCGGCAGCACCCGAACCAGTTGAACCCTATAAACGGTGGGTGGCATCGGATTACCGTGGAACACGCGGCTGCCCGGTTGAACAATTCTGCCCTTGGCGACATCGACCAACTCGTCATTCACGAAGTGCAGGAGAGTGCATGGAACATCGGCGGCGCCCTGCGAAAACTGTAGGCCGTCAGGGATGCCCAGTCAAAGGCAAGGAGATGAAGTCATCGGCCGAGAGGCTTAATTAGTTACCGTGATGGCGTCGAGCTCGGCTAATGTCGAGGCACCGCCAACGGCGGGCGCGCAATTGACGGAGGGGCCGCTTGCTGCCGAGGTGCCGGCTGGCGTATTCTTCCCACACCCGAGTGCATTAAGCTGCAATGCCGGCGCCGCCGCGGGAGACACCAATGCCGCCTCCGCCGGAGACACCAATGGCGCCGCCGCGGGAGACACCAATGCCACCTCCGCCAGAGACACCAATGGCGCCGCCGGCGCGTTGTGCGAGTTGCTGCCCGTGAAGCTGGGAATCGGTGGCGGCCCTTGTTGGACGGCCGCCACCCACGCCTGCAGCCCAGAAACCAAGGTAGGTATAATGGCGGTGATCGTCGCTCCCAGTTGGTATTGCACCTGCTCTTCGACCATCTCCGGAATCCACGCCACTTGTGCCTTGAGTTGTTCAACCTCGCGCTGCTGGCTTTCCGAGCTGGTCGTTCTCTCCTTTCGCCCAGCGGTATAGTATTCCGACCATTTCGTGGACAAGCCTTTGCCGGCCACACGACCAGCTGACGACGGCTTACTGAGCTTATCCTTGTTTTTCATTATGTTCAACGCGCTATTTAAAGGGGTGTCGAAAGGGGAGCTCTGAGACGACCCCGCGCTACTGCTTTCAGTGTCCTGCGGAAGGAACGTGAACCATTTAGAAATTTGGCTTCATTAACTAGAATGCAACCATAAATGTAGCTAATTACGCGGGGGTGTATTCCTTACTGGAACTTTCTCAAGCGCCTTGGTCTTCGTATCCGTGGTAAGCTCCTTGGTTACCGGGTCAATCTTGTACCGGCCCCTGACATAGTTCCTGGTCTGCTTGTCACGGTATTTCTCGAAGCGGGGCGGTAGGCCTTGCTCGGCACGCTCCGCGTCCTCCTTGTCCCATATAGGTTCCGCCACTCTGTAACCGCCGGGACCGAGTTTGTGGACCCCTAAGTTCAAGTCCCGCATATCTTTCCCCCACTGACTTGATTCCTCGGATGCGTTGCTCTCGCACTTGATCTTGAACTCCCGGTAGTCATATTCGCTGATCGAAGGATTTTTCTCCTTGATCTTCTCATAACTATCACCTTTTTCAATCATGCTCTTCACCGCGCCTCTCCAAGTAGCCAGGGCCTTGCTCATCTTCGTGAGGGCGGCACTCTTCACTTTATTCCCTGAGAGGCGTGTGTTTGCGAAGTCACCGGGGAACTTGTATCATTCGTGCAGCTTCGTGAAGAGGAGGTTGCGCAAATTCCCTCGGTCACGATGCCTTAGGTTCTCGGTGTTGATCGAGACGGTGCTCCGGAGAATGCACCCGAGCTGTCCCGCGTACCCCTTGACTATTTCTTTGGGCGCCGTTGGATGCCCCTGGGAGGACACTTCAGTAAACTCCTCCTTGACGGTGCCGAGCACGTTCGGGCACCGGTCCTTCCGTTGCCTCTTCGGTTGGCTGCCATCCATGTGTGCGCCGCCATCATCAGTGGTGGCATCCTCGGCGGCACCATCAGTGGTGTCATCCCCGACGCCACTAGGGGTTGTGTAGTCAGGATCGGTGTCTTCCGCGGCGTCCTCATAGCGGTGAGGTGCTTCCTCCATCTCCTGGGACAGCTCCCAGAATGCCTTGCCTGAACCGCCAGCCTCATCGTTGTGGGCCATGTTTCGCTCTAAATAGGAAAAAAAATTGGTCAAAAAGTTGGTTATTGTCAAGGAACAAGATCATGGTCTCATCATTTAGGGTTTGTCGACACCGAGGCATCCTAAAAGCTAAGCTTTTATCATTCAGGGTTTGTCGACGCCGAGGCACCCTAAAAGCCTAAGCTTTCATCATTTAGGTTTTTATCGACACCGAGGCACCCTAAAAGCCAAGGTTTTATCATTTAGGGGTTGTCGACGCTAAGGCCCATGCATAACACAACTGGCAGTTGGTCCTACTTAATTAAGTACTAAGATACCCCGGCCCATGCATTAGTCGCAAGTACCCCATATGTCCTATTTTTTAGCAAAGTCATGCTAAAATTCACGGAAAATTTCAGCATGACCTTTGCTGAAAATAGGACATATGGAGTACCCGAATTTGCCGGAACGGAAGTTAATCGACATTCCGGCAAACTCAAGGGCCTCTCGGGGTACCTGCAAAATCATCACGACACGATGGTCGGAGACAAAACCCAGCAAACTAGCACGACAATGTGCCTCTACTTTCATATGGATGAAAAGGCCACAGACCATATGGTCCTCTGCTTTCATATGGACAAAAATCAGCTCAACTTATGTGAGCTTCCATTCCAGATCTAATAGGTCACCCAACAAAAAATCATCAATAGTTTAGCAAGTCTGTACCCTCAAGAATGAACATATAGCAATATCTGTTGTCCCCCCCATAACATACAGAAATCAAAATCAGCTCAACTTAGATGACAATGTATATACTTTATCACATTATATAGGTGTTGCAACAACGTATATACTTTATCACATTATAAGTCCTCACACCATCAACTATGACAAGATCTGAGAGTATAAGTCTGGTTACATTCACCCAAGTCCAAACATAAAATTCTGTCCAACATAGTACAGCACACTTTGATAATTTCATAGGATTTAATATACCGAACGAAACCTGACAAGTGATATGTGTTTTAAGTATCTACAGAACAGCCTCTAAAATTTTCATGTTGTAACTTTATTTTAATACCACCTCTAACAGGGCCTAATCTCCCATATCAAAATACTGTACCCAGGAACATATATTTCGGGACAGAAAACTAAACTGATAGCTGCTCTCAAACCGTACATCCAAAAGACACAAATAAATACTCTAAAGAAACCTTGAAACTTTATCTAAAACTTATGTAAAGGGGCCAACTCAAAATTCTGAGCCTAGCTAACTCATTTTTCAGATATAAGCTTGCTGTCTAGATTTGACAGTGCAGTATCTAACCGAACCAAGTTCAGTTTACAGCCAGAGTCACCCCACGATCCAAATTTACTCTAAAAGGCAACCAACATCTCGCAATATTGCTCATGAATGGGTTATCATCCCTAACTAGTTTGGTTAAACAAAGGATCTAGCATAAAATAGGGCTGCTATGCACCTTACATGGATGTTACAAAAACACCGGAAATCCAAGTTCAGTACATGAAACACTCACTAGGTACTAGTTTGAGCTCACATAACAAGCCAAGGGTTGAGTTTAGCTCCTATTGACTTAGCTTCCCACTTCTCTCATGTATAAGTAAAAGGCTAGTGAATTAAAAATACAACTAGCTGCAGATTATTAACCCAATACGAATCACAGATAAATTAATTCTGGAGTTATGCTCACAACAGAAATATATGCGCAGGTGTGCAATGAAATCCCTTCACTCGGGGTACAGCAATATATCTTCTAGCCATGAAACCGTACCCTGATTCTCCTTTCTTCCTCTTGCCGAAGAGAAGTTGGCTGCAGAGGATGGTCCAACTCAGATCAGGCTGCAGAAGTTCATTGTATAATTCTGTTTAGTTCCAAGCATATAGGAATACTCTTCAGAGTGGGCACAAAGATGGAAGCAAACTAATAGCACAAAGTGAATAGCAAATCGGCTACTGAAACTATACTGAAACCATGCTGAAACTTTACTGAAACTACTCCTTGCAAGCAAACTGAAACTACTCCTTGGAAGCAAATTGTCTTGGAAGGAGTATTGTGTGCACAAATCTACTCCAGCTAGTTGCTTTCACTTAGAGATTGTTAGGTAGAGGATAGCACAAACAGCATGAGTCATTCTTCAGACCGTTACAAATAGAAACAATGGCAACCAAGGTTAAAAACCAATAATCCTATATATTATTCTGAAACTTGATATATTGAAATCATTTAGCACTCTCTTTCTGTGTTCATTCAACACTTAAAATTGAGAAAAATAATACCAACTAGGATCGGTATGACCTTCGTTTTTCATTTTCTGTATGATCAATTAAATCTTCTGCAAGCTTATATGAAAAGGTTCAGCAACTTGAAACGTAACTCTTGCTTGGTGTTCCAAATCATTTCATTTATATTTTGAATAACAGCAGGAATTATTTCATAATAGAATTTACCCCAAAAACAAATTCCTTTAATGCCATTTTCAAACTCTGAGTTGCCTCTGTTGCACTAAAACTAATTCAAATAATTTTTATAAAATTGCCACAAAATTTTTGGGAGACCCTATAATTCCTATAAATCATTTTTGAACAAAGACCCATCCTACTCTTTTGAAATTTTGAGAGAAACACCCACTTTTCCATTCTGATCCATTTTCAGTTTACAACTACAACCCTATTTCCCCTAGCTCCTAAAAATCTACAAAATTATCCCAACACAAGAACAGTACCTACACTCCTTTTTCCCAAACATCTCCTGATCACAAGTTCTAAATTTTCAATAGGCCACATGGATTTGCTGAATCAGCATAAACCTTTCAAGTACCATAAACACAAGAACAGTCCTCGTCAATATGCCAGCAACAGCACGCAGCACGCACAAGGGGAGGTAGTAGGCGATGGGGCAGCAGGGCGGACGGTGCGCCGGCTTGCAGAGACGGGCGCTGGCGTGGCACGAGGCCAGGACGCGCGGGACGCGGGCGGCTGTGCGAGGACAGGCAGCAGCGCAGCAAAGCAAGCAGCGTCAGCAGTGGCGGCAAAACAACAAAGCAGCGGTAGCAGAACCATCAGTGATGGGAGCAACAGGGGGAAGGGGCCGCCGACGGGGGCGACGGGTGCGCGCGATAGAGGGGGGAACGGGGGGGGGGGGGGGTGGAGGAGGCTCACCACGGGGAGGGTCGGAGGAGAGCTCGATGAGGCCGGGGCTGGGCAAGAGCAGTGGTTGGGGCGACGAGATGTGGGCGGCCGAACGAAGAAGGCGGCGACGGCGGCGGCTACGCGAGACCCCGGCTCGAGCTGGTTCCCTGAACGGAAGAAGCCAAATGCGGCGATCCTCCTGGATGTCTTCCCGAGCGACGACGACGACGGTGGTCGCAGCAACGACGAGGGGGCCGCGGTGATGATGGGTGAAGGAGCTGCGGTGGTGATGGGTGGAGGAGCGCTGGAGGTGGGGGCGGGGCGCGCTGGAAAGGGGTCGTCGGCGGCGAGGGGGAAAGGGATCTGGCGCGAGGGGCGAGGGGGCTAGGGATTTGATCTGGCGTGGGGGGCGAGGGGGAAAGGGATAGAGGGGGGAAAGGGATAGCAATGGCGCACCACCCAGGGGTGCGCCATAAGTACATCCATAGCAATGGCGCACCACTGAGGGGTTCGCCATAAGTAACTTTTTTTTATTGATAACAATGGCGCACCCTCTCCTGGTGCGCCATTAGTATCTTTTTTTATTTTTTTATTAATAACAATTATTACACTATATAGAGGAGATGAGTAGAGGAGAGAGGGAGGGAGCATTTACATTCGTTGACGGGTGCGGGGGGTCGTGAAAAAATATTTAGTTTCATCTAATATTTTTTTAGAAAATGACAAATCAAATTTGAAAACATTTATGAATGTGAAAAAATATCATCAAATTTATTATTTGAAAATATTTATGAATATGAAAAAATATCATCAAATTTGTTATTTGAAAATATCATCAAATTTGTTATTTGAAAATATCATCAAATTTGTTATTTGAAAAAAATATCATAAAAATTTAAAAATATTCATGAGTTCACAAAATATTAACAAATTCAATACTTTTTGTGAGTTAGAAATTCAATACCATAATAAACATAATTCAATATTCATGAGGACTAGAACAGAAGAAATATCATTTCAAAATGTCGAAATACAATCGAGAAATGAAGACTACGATTTAAATACAATCGATCTTAGCTAGCTATCTTTTCACAATCTCCTCGCCCTTCTTTTTCGCAAATGGAGTTCTTCTGTTGAATGGATGTCCTTTAGGTAGGGTGGTCCTGCTTCTTCTTGTGGTGTATGGCACTTCATCGTCGTCGTCATGTTCCATCTTCGGGTCGCCGTACTTGTCGAAGTCTTGCTCATTGGTGACTCCATCCATTCCGATGATCTTCCTTTTGCCTCTCCTCACGACAACACGACTGGGCTTTGACGGGTCGATAATGAAGAAGCATTGGTCCACTTGGGAAGCCAGTACCCATGGCTCATTTTTCGTGGTGACGTTTGCGCCCGCGGTCTTGGATTTGGCTTCGGGTATAACCATGGTGGTGAAATACCGGTCTTCTTTTATGACGCTCTTGGCCCATCTGACACGGAACATCGGGACCTTCTCTCCAGCGTAGCTCAGCTCCCAGATATCCTCGATCCTTCTGTAGTATCTGTCCTTGTCGTTACCGGTGTAGGATTCCATCGTTACCCCAGAGTTCTGATAACCATCGCTCTTCATGTCCTTGTCCTCGGTGTAGAATGTGTAGCCGTTGATATCATACGCCTCATAGGTCATCAGGTTGTGCTCGGCGCCCTGTGACAAGGCGAATATGAGTTTTTCTTCCGCGGAAGAATCCTCATGTAAAGGGTACGACAGAAGCTTCTCTGGCTGCCAAACGGATTGACTCCATCGGTGCTCGTGCCCAGCACGATGTTCCTTGGATCCTCCCCAAATTCTGGGTGTTCGCAGTTCAACGCTTGCCACTGGCTCGCATCCTTAGGGTGACTCAGCATCTTGTCTTTTTTATTTATCTCCGGATCATTTCCGTCATCTTCTCGCTTCTTCTCCTCCCTATCCGCGTGCCAACGCAGGAGCTTTGCTAGCTTAGGGTCCGCGAAATACCGCTGCAGACGAGGAGTGATCGGAAAGTACCACACCACTTTTCGAGGAGCTTTCTTCCTCTTCTTGTATCGAGTGACGCCGCACACCGGACATATGGTAGACTCCGCGTGCTCGTCTCGATAAATGATGCAATTGTTCATGCACACATGGTATTTCACGTGCGGTAAATCCAGAGGACACACGATTTTCTTCGCCTCCTCGAAACTGGTCGGGCACTTGTTCCCCTTGGGAAGACGTTCGTGCCAGAATGACATGTTCTCGTCGAATCATGCGCCAGTCATTTTGTGTTTTACCTTCATCTCCAGAGCCATGAGCGTTACTTTCAGGCGGGTATCCTCGGGCCTGCATCCTTCATACAATGGAGTAACCGCGTCTATCTCCAGTTGATCCAGCTTGGCTTTCTCTCGGGCGGCAGCTCTTGCGTTATCCATCTACTTGAGAAGCAGCTTTCGAATATGAGGGTCCTGCACCCAGCCCATCGATGGTCCATCGTCGTCTGCTCCGGCATCTTCATCTTCATGATCATTCCCTTCGTCTTGATCTTCCTCATCATCATGTCCTGCATCTTCTACATGATGACTGTGTGCAACATCACCGTCGTGATCATGTCCTGGAGATTCTTCATCTTCTCGCCCGCCCTCGCCGCGGTGGTTGTCTTGCTGCCCTTCCTCATTTCTTGCCTGGCCCCCATGGACGACTTCATAGTCATCTTCATCACCTTGCCACTGATAGCCATCAATGAAACCACGCAAGAGCAGGTGGTCCCGCACCTGCCCGGAATCCGGGTCCGCAATAAGGCTCTTCAGCTTGCATCTTCGACACGGACATCTTATCTCCGTCTCGTTCTTTTGAAGCATCTCGGCCTTCACGAAGCTCAAAAACCTATTCACGATGCCTTCGGTCATCGTGCGGACCATGGTCGCCTGCGGGGTAGAGCAAAACGATACTTTAGAACCAAGAAAATTTTTGGCATGACTTTGCCTAAACATAGGACCAAAAAGAATGCATAGTGCCAAATTCTTGCCGAAACGGAAATGAATCAACATTCCAGCAAAATATTGGCAACTATCGCATTTCAAATACCGGTACCTGCAAACAGAAACAAATATGCAACACCACAAACATATGCAACACCACAAACATACGTAGATCTAGCTAGGCCATAAAAAGTGCATGTGCACGTTGTTGGAGGGAGAAAAAAGTAGATCTACAACATAAAGAAAGCTTTCCCCTTACTTACCTATCAAAAAAAGGTAATTTAACCACTTAATTTGGGTGAATCTATGGTGCAAATGAGGTGAGGAGGAGGAGGCAGCCGAGACAAGCTTGGAGGAGGAGGTGGAGAGAATGAAGTGGGGAAAGTGGGTGTGGTAGGTGGCTGTCCAAAATATCTAGCTGGTCTCAGGTTACTAATGGCGCACCACCCAAACATGCACCATTAGTAACCCTGGTTACTAATGACGCACCAGTTAGGGGTGCGCCATTACTAGTTTTGCAAAAAAAATATAATTGTCAGTAGTGGTGCACCATGGTTGTGGTGCACCATTACTAGTTTGAACTAGTAATGGCGCACTTCACCCTGGTGCGCCATTACTACTTTTGAAAAAAAAGTAAAAAAAAATTGTCAGTAGTGGCGCACAGAGCGTGTGGTGCGCCATTACTAGTTAAAACTAGTAATGGCGCACTGTGCCCTGGTGCGCCATTAATGTCCATATCAGCTATAGCCCTTTTCCTAGTAGTGGACCGTATGCTCATTACCATTAATATGAAAAGTGACCTTACTTTTATTTCAATCAATAACAGCCCCTGCAGTATTCAAGAAGGGTGTACCAAGGATAATCGACATGTTGTCATCCTCGGGCATCTCAAGTATAACAAAGTCAGTCAAAATAGTAACATTAGCAACAACAACGGGCACATCCTCACAGATACCAATAGGTATGGCAGTTGACTTGTCAGCCATTTGCAAAGATATTTCAGTAGGTGTGAGTTTATTCAAGTCAAGTCTTTTGTATAAAGAGAAAGGTATAACACTAACACCAGCTCCTAAATCACACAAAGCAGTTTTCACATAATTCTTTTTGATAGAGCAAGGTATAGTTGGTATACTCGGATCTCCAAGTTTTTTAGGTACTCCATCTTTGAAAGTGTAATTAGCAAGCATAGTGGAGATTTCAGCTTCCGGTATTTTTCTCTTATTAGTGATGATGTCTTTCATATACTTTGCATAATGAGGCACTTTAAGGATATCAGTTAAGCGAGTGCGCAAAAAGACTGGCCTCAACATTTCACAAAGCGTTCAAATTCTTCATCATCATTCTTTTTAGTTGACTTGGGTGGAAAAGGCATAGGTTTTTGAACCCATGGTTCTCTTTCTTTACCATGTTTTCTAGCAATGAAGTCTCTTTTATCATACCTTTTATTTTTTGGTTGTGGGTTATCAAGATCAACAGGTGGTTCTATCTCAACATCATTATCTAGTTCTTTTTCATTGTTTGGTTGAGTGTCTTCATGAACCACATCATTATCTTTTTTATTATCACTAGGTGCGTGTACATTACCAGGTTGAGTTTCAACATCAGAGATAGAAGTTTCATTATTATTATCCGGAGGTTTTTCTATTTCAGGTTCACTAGAAGTGTGCAAAGTCCTATCATTTTTGTATTTGTTTTTCTTTCTAGAAGGACTGGATGCACTAGTGTTGTTTCTTTGTGAATCTTGTTCAATTCTTTTTGGGTGTCCCTCAGGATAAAGTGGTTCCTGAGTCATTTTACCTCCCCTAGTTGCAACTCTAACAGCAAAGTCATGCATATTATGATTCATTTCATCAAGTAATTCTCTTTGTGATTTAGAAACTTGTTCTAGTTGAGTTTGAACCATAGAAGCATGTTTTCCAACACCTCTAACATCATTTGAGATTCTAAATAACAAGTCACTCAAGCGAGCAATCATATATGAATTATATTTCAATTGTTTCATAACATTTGCATTGAAATGATCTTGTTTTGTAATGTAGTTTTCAAACTCATAAAGGCATTGACTAGGATGCATATTGTGAGGATTGTCATTTTCATTGAACTTCATAAGAGAATTTACCTCTACCACCTTAGGCAGTGGTGGTGTATTAAGCCCATGTATTTCTTCAATAGGAGGTAAATTTTTAACATCCTCAGCTTTATTACCTTTTTCCTTCATAGATTTCTTTGACTCTTGCATATCTTCGGTTATGAGATATAATATACCCCTCTTCTTCGGAGTGGGTTGTGACGCCCTCGATTCAATCGTACACCAATCATACATGCAAATGTGTACGATCAAGATCAAGGACTCACGGGAAGATATCACAACACAACTCTAGACACAAATAAAATAATACAAGCTTTATATTAAAAGCCATGGGCCTCGAGGGCTCGAATACATAAGCTCGAATACACAAGAGTCAGCGGAAGCAACAATATCTGAGTACAGACATAAGTTGAACAGGGATTCCTTAAGAAGGCTAGCACAAAAGCAACACGATCGAAGAGGCACGGCCTCCTGCCTGGGAGCCTCCTAACTACTCCTGGTCATCGTCGGTCTCCACGTAGTAGTAGGCATCGGCGGTGGCATCTGGCTCCTGCGCTCCGACATCTGGTTGCATCAACCGGAAAGAAGAAGAATGGGGCAAAGGGGGAGCAAAGCAACCGTGAGTACTCATCCAAAGTACTCGCAACCAAGGATCTACACTACATATGCAACATTATCAAAGGAAAGTTGTATATGTGGACTGGGCTACAGAAATGCCAGAATAGAGAGAAGGCCTAGTCCTATCGAAGACTAGCATATTCTGGAAACCACCATATTGCAGCAACATGAGGGAGTAGAGCAGCATAACTAAAGTAGTAGTAGTGTTATCAACCTCAGCCCGAGATCCTTTCTCGACTCCCTGCGAGAAAGCAATGCCAGAGCCATACTATCCAGTTATCATCACAATCCATTACTCATCACAAGTATCCAGTTCTAGTTGTATCGATCGGGATACAACTCCAAGTGTCCGTTACCGTAGGACAGGCTATCGATAGATGTTTTCTTCCCTGCAGGGGTGCACCAACTTACCCACCACGCTCGATTAACTCCGGTCGGACACACATTCCTGGGTCATACCCGGCCTCGGCCAAACAATACGCCGCAACCCGACCTAGGCTTAATAGAGAGGTCAGCACACCGGACTAAACCTATGCCCCCAGGGGTCATGGCCCATCTCCCCGGGAACTCCTGCACGTTGCGAACGCGGCCGGTGAGCAGACCTAGCTACCCCCTTCAAAAAGGCAGGTGCTTACCAGTCCAATCCGGCGCGCGCTGCTCAGTCGCTGACGTCTATTAAGCTTCGGCTGATGCATACGATGCAGAACGCCCATACTATACCCACGTGATGGTTAGTGCTATCAGGCCAGAGGCCCCTCGGATCAAATATCCAAATCGTAGTGGATTAGGAACGCGCGGTAACAAGCAGAGACTCACGAAAGATGTGACCCCGTCGCCCCGTCTCGAGGACTTGCGGCAAGGGCTAGGAATGCCCGGCCATGGCTCGTAATTATCTCCCGGGCACCCTCTAGGTCAACCCGTCTCCACATCACTTGCGGGTACCCCTCAGGGTCGACCCGCCTTTCCAAGCATTAGTTGTAAAGTCCAAGTATCCGTGTGTCAAAACATCAAGGGGAAAACCCGAGGAATCACCCCCGGTGAATTCCACTCGATGTAATCATCAAGGTGAACATAAGAGGAACCACCCCCGAGGTTCACACTTGAGGGGTTGCACGACAGATTCGTACCGGAAGTGGTTAAGGAGGAAATCACCCTCGATGACCACGACCGAATAGCTTCACTACAGAGATCTCATCAGGAGTGATGTATAGGTTCCACCCTCGGCTTCGATGGTAACTCTGCAGAGTCGAGCAACAAAAGGGGAAAATGATGTGCGGTGTCGGCGCCTGGTCTTCGATCCCGTTGGTCGGGTCTTCAATGATGAAGCAGGGGCAACTAGGACAAGGTGGGAGTCACTGATGGATCACTAACCAACCTATACTAAGCAGTTTAGGATAAGCCGGTAAGGTACAATGAGCAGGTTACAAAAGCAGGCTATGCATCAGAATAGGAGCAAACAATACAGTAGCAAAAACTAATGCAAGCATGAGAGGATGGAATGGGCGATATCGGGATGATCAAAGGTTGCTCTGGCAAGGAGGGGTCGTCGTCGACGTAGTCGATCACAGGGGCGGCATCGGTCTCGGGGTCTACCGGAGAGAAGAGGGGGAAGAAACAATAAATATAAAGCAAGCATAGCATCAGAAAGCATAACATGGCAATATGTTGTGCCGGGTGTGACCTAACGTATGGCTACACGATAAAGGTGAAGGGGGAATTCAAACGGGAATGTATTCCCGGTTCCGGACCTGTATCAAACAGATGACCGGAGGGGGAATGTTCCATGTTCAGCATGCTAGGGGCATGTGACAGATGAACGGACCGACTATTCGGATTCGTTGGATTTTTCTGAGCAACTTTCATGTAGAAAACATTTTCATCCGAGGTACGGTTTATTTTCTATGAATTTTCTAAGATTAAAGCATATTCTGAAATTATTTAAAATAACAGAAAAGGAAAATATGACGTCAGCAGAGTGTCAGCATGACATCAGCAGGTCAACAGACCCGCTGAATGGTCAAACTGACCAGTGGGTCCCACCTGTCATAGACAGTAGGGCTAACAAAGGTTAACCTAAACCAACTAAGTTAATTAATTAGAAGGGGCCCACCTGTCAGTGTCTAATTAGGTTAATTAAATTAGCTTAATTAACTAAGTTAATTAGGGGGTGTGGGCCCCATCTATCAATTGCATGGGCCGGTCCAGTCAGCAGAGCTGACCGGTCAACAGGCTGGCCGGGCCCCTGGGGCCCACGGGTCAGTGACCTAGGTGCTGGCCCGGGGGTGGCCCACACGGCGCCAGCTCAGCGGAGCTGCCGGAGTGGCTCTGGCGAGCTCGTGCGCGGTGGCCGAACACCGACGAGGTCGGAAATCGCCTACGGTTCAGCATTTCGCATGCCACCACTTGCGTTCGAAAGCTAGGAGGGAGCCGCGTCGAGTGGTGCTGCTAGACTACGTCGGGGAGGCCGGAAACGTCGCCGGCGTCGAGCTTGGCGGCGGTGGCTTTCGGGCGTGCTCGGGCTCGTCACTGCAGGGCACGTCAAGGACCGTGGAAGGTGGCGTTGGACTGCTAGGAGCGTGCTAAGCATGATGCCGTGCTCGTCCGAGCTGGACGGAGAGTGTGGACACGGCGACGAGTACGACGGCGGAGGCGCGCTACGGCCAGGACGGTAGCTACGGCCAGGGGCGCGGTGAGGCGAGGAAGGAGAGGGGAGAGGACGGAGTGGAGCTCACCGAGCGGTCAAGAAAGACCCTTGGTGGCTTAGGATCAGCAGAGCTCGCCGGGGAGGAAGGGGATCGCCGGCGGCCCTCGAGGAAGAAGACGATGCGTGCGGTGACAGTGGAGCTCTCCCGCTTCGATCCAAGGGCATAGGCGACCCAGGTGAAGGCGCCGATGCTACTGGACATGAGCAAATGGCGCGGGGTGGCTGGCGGCCGCGCCTATGGCAAGGACTAGGCAACGGTGACGTCGGCCCTTCTCCAAATCCGCGGAGAGGGAGAGGGGGAGAAATGGATGAGGACGCCAGGGGGAGTGGGGTGGTGCAAGTGGAGGCGGGGATCAAGGAGGCGAGGAGGCGCAGGCCTTATCCCCTCGCCCGGGCGTCGCCGGCGAGGCGGGTCCGGCGGGGACGGCGTCTGTAGCGACTCGGGTCGTGGAACAGTGCGAGGGGGGAGACGACCGGGGAGGGAAAGTGGGCTGGCCAGCTGGAGTGGGCCGGCCCAGGTGGGTGTAATCCAGGGAGGGGGTTGCTCTCTCTCTCTCTCTCCCTTTTCCATTTATTTTAGTTTTTCTTTTTATTTTCAGCAGCTTTTGCATTTTCTTTTTAGCCAATAATGACTTTGCAAAATTATGCCGTTGGCCAAAACAATTTCAAAGAATTAAAGTGCACTGCCACAAAAAGATTGTGAGACTTTTGAAATAGTTTGCCAAATTTATAAATTAAAAAGGCATTTAATTTATTGCTTAGGTCACTGTTTTAAGTAGTTTAGGCCACTCAAACCCTTTGCAAAAATGTTGGTTCACCACCAATATTAGTTGTGGAATATTTGGCACATGATGAACATTTTAGTTTTCATGTTTGAGCAATTTTGAATTTCACTCAGAAATTGAAATTGAATTCAACTGGAATTTGAAATGGAATATTGATTAAAGTGACTAAGCACTGTTATAGCAAAATGATTAGCTTGATCTCAGGGATTACTGTAGCATCCTTACACCGGGGTGTTACAACTCTCCTCCTCTAAAAGAAATTCTCGTCCTGAGAATTAAGAGGTAGAAGGGAACAGGTCGGGGTATTTAGCGCGGAGGTTATCTTCGCGTTCCCAAGTGGCTTCATCTTTAGTATGATTCGACCATTGCACCTTGAGGAACTTGGTAACCTTCTAGCGGGTTCGACGTTCAGCTTCTTCAAGAATGCGGATCGGATGCTCTTTGTATGTGAGATCATCTTGAATTTCAATCAATTCCGGATCCACTTCACGTTCCGGGTCCTTGAAGCAACGACGAAGTTGCGACACATGGAAGACGTCATGGACGTGAGAGAACTGAGGTGGCAACTACAGTTGATAAGCCACCAGTCCATGACGGGCCAGAATGCGGAAAGGACCAATGTAGCGCGGAGCTAGCTTGCCCTTGACTCCGAACCGATGAGTGCCTCTCAAATGAGTGACACGTAGATAAGCTTGTTCACCAGGTTGATAAGTTGAACCCCAGTGTTTCCGGTCATAGTTGCTCTTCTGGCGGGACTAGGCCGCCTTGAGATTATCCCGGACAATGTGAACCTGCTCTTCAGCTTGTTGAATAATGTCTGGACCAATGAGCGTCCGTTCCCCAGTTTCTGACCAATTCAGAGGGGTTCGGCACTTGCGTCCATAAAGCACTTCAAAGGGTGCCATTTTCAAGCTGGCTTGATAACTATTGTTATAAGAGAACTCCGCATAAGGGAGAGATTCTTCCCACTTCTTTCCGAAAGAAATAACACAAGCCCGAAGCATGTCTTCAAGAATTTGATTGACTCGCTCGACTTGGCCTTGGGATTGGGGATGATAAGCAGTGCTCCAGGTAATATGAGTTCTCATTGCTTCTTGGAAACTATCCCAGAACTTCGAAGTTAAAATACTGCCGCGGTCTGAACTGATCTCCTTCGGAATGCCGTGGAGTGACAGAATTCTGGAGATATACAAGTTTGCTAATTGACTAGCAATGATAGTCTACTTGACTGGCAAAAAGTGAGCAACCTTCGAGAATTGGTCGATGACGACAAAGATAGCATCGTTACCTTTCTGAGAGTTGGTAATGCCAGTGACGAAGTCCATCTGAATCTTATCCCACTTCCATTCAGGAATCGGAAGCGGTTGTAGACGTCCAGCCGGTTTCTGATGTTCTGCTTTGACGCGATGACAAACGTCACATTCTTCGATATATCGAGCAATGTCTTGCTTCATTTTAGACCACCAGTACTTCTGACGGATGTCTAGATACATCTTGGTACTTCCCGGATGAATAGAGAGAGGGGTGTCATGCGCTTCTTTCATCACCTTCTCTGTCATAAGCTCGAACCGGGGCACTACAATGCGATCTCTGAAGTATAAGGTTCCATCTTCACCAAGTGAGAAATCTCTGGATTTCTCTAATGCAAGATCCTTTTTCATCAGATCAACATGAGCATCTTTGGCTTGAGCAGACTTGATTGCTTTCAGAAGAGTTGGTTCCAAGACAAGGTTATTCAGAGAACCCTGTGGAACTAGTTGAAGGTTCCGCTTGCATAGCTCTTCATAAAGGCGGGGTTGAGCTTTGAAAACCATGTGATTGTTGCAATAAGACTTACGGCTCAGGGCATCGGCCATTACATTAGCCTTGCTAGGGGTATAGGATATACCGCAGTGTAGTCAGCAATAGCTTCCATCCATCGCTGCTGACGGAGGTTCAGATCTGGCTGAGTAAACAGGTACTTCAGACTCTGATGATCGGTTAAGATCTCGCAACGATTACCGAGAAGGTATTGTCGCCATAGCTTCAGTGCAAATATAACCGCAGCAAGCTCGAGGTCATGAACTGGGTAGTTCTCTTCGTGAGGATGCACTTGACGGGAGGCATAAGCAATCACCCTGCGCTCTTGCATTAGGACACAACCTAATCCTTGACGTGAAGCTTCGCAATAGATGATGAACTCTTTGCGAGAATCAGGGGGAGCAAGCACTGGGGCAGACGTCAGCTTGTCCTTGAGTGCTTGGAAACTTTCCTGACATTTGTCTGTCCAATCAAACATAACGCCCTTGTGTAGCAGATTGGTCAGTGGCTTGGCGATCTTGGAGAAGTTCTCGACAAAGCGGCGACAATAGCTGGCTAGTCCGAGAAAGCTTCTGACTTGCTTGACAGTCTTCGGAGGGGTCCAGTCAAGAATAGCCTGAACGCGCTCTGGGTTGACGGCAATACCATCCTTGGAGATGACATGACCAGGTAGGTGACTTCGGGTAACCAGAATTCGCACTTGGAATACTTGGCATAAAGTTGATGCTCTCGAAGCTTTTCCAGAACAATACGAAGATGTTCAGCATGTTCTTCTTTATTCTTTGAATATACAAGAATATCATCAAGATAGACTATGACGAACTTGTCGAGGTAATCCATGAATATGTAGTTCATCAGACGAGAGAATGTAGCTGGAGCATTGGTTAAACCGAATGACATGACGGTGTACTCGTAAGAACCATAACGAGTGACGAAGGCGGTCTTTGGAATATCCTCTTCACGAACACGGATCTGGTGGTAACCCAACCTCAAGTCGAGTTTAGAGAATATCGATGAACCAGCCAGTTGATCATACAGATCATTGATCTGAGGAAGGGGATATTTGTTCTGAATTGTAGCTTGGTTGATAGGACGATAGTCTTGGACCAAACGGTTCGTACCGTCCTTCTTCTTGACGAAGAGAGAAGGTGCTCCCCAAGCAGAGGAACTTGGTCGAATGAAACCCTTGCGAAGAGATTTGTCGATTTCATCCTGAAGTTCAAGGAGCTCATGAGGCGGCATCTTGTAGGGTCGTTTGGCAATAGGAACAGTGCCTGGTTTCAAGTCAATGACGAACTCGACAGCCCGAGTAGGGGGTATTCCTGGAAGTTCTTCTGGAAAGACATCTAGGAAGTCGCGAACAACTGGAATCTTTTCAATTCCCTAAAGAGGTGCTGCGTTTAACGCATTCAGGAGATAGAGTCGGGCTTCGGCATTTTGAACCAGACGAGCATTGTAGCTTACTATCTCATCTGAAGGATGTAGAAGTTGGACGGTTTTAGTGGCGCAAACGATAGAGGCTGTATGTGCTTTCAACCAATCCATTCCCAGAATGAGGTCAATATTGGAAGACTTCAGAATAATGGGGGAGGCAAAAAATTCCAACCCTTCGATTTCAACTGAAACATTGTGGCTAACCATGGAGGTTTGGCATTGGCCCGCAGGGTTTTTTACCAGTAGTGGAGTGTGCATCTCTTCGTATTTAATGCCATGCATGAATGCAAAATCTTCTGATATGAAAGAATGTGATGCTCCTGAATCGAATAAAACAGAAGCCGGTACTAAATTAATGAGAAGAGTACCCATCACAGTGGCAGGTTGGTCTTGAGCTTCATTCAGATCAACATGATTAGCCTGACCACGACCATAAGGTCTGGCATTGTTGTTATGGGGCTGATTGTTACGGCCAATAGAAGGCAGAGACTCATGAAAGATGTGACCCCGTCGCCCCGTCTCGAGGACTTACGGCAAGGGCTAGGAATGCCCGGCCACGCCTCGTAATTATCTCGCGGGCACCCTCTAGGTCAACCCGTCTCCACATCACTCGCGGGTACCCCTCAGGGTTGACCCGCCTTTCCAAGCATTAGTCTCTACTCCTAATGGACGAGTTGGTGAATCATCTCCGCGGTTTATTTTCGCTGGTTTTTTTCATCTCTCCTCCCACCACCCCCTCCCACCCTGGTCCGCGGTTTATTTTTGCTGTTTTTTTCGTCTTTCCTCCCACCACCCCCTCCCACCCTAGTCCATCGGTTTATTTTTCTCTCTACTCTTTATTACAACCAGAACATTCCTAACGTATAATAAATCATGGATCTAACTTCCTTAAATTATGCAAATCAATCAATTCCTTTTATTGGTTCAATTTGTCTTAGGAAACAAATAACAGATTTTCAGGAAACAAATAATACATTTTAATCTAACTTCCTTAAATTATGCAAATCAATCGATTCCTTTTATTGGTTCAGTTTGTCTTAGGAAACAAATAACAGATTTTCAAGAAACAAATAATACATTTTAATCTAGCTTTCCTACCTTATCTAAATCAATCAATTCCTTTTATTGGTTCAATTTGTCTTAGGAAACAAATAACAGTTTTTCATGAAACAAATAATACATTTTAATCTAACTTCCTTAAATTATGCAAATCAATCAATTCCTTTTATTGGTTCAATTTGTCTTAGGAAACAAATAACAGATTTTCAGGAAACAAATAATACATTTTAATCTAACTTTCCTAACTTATTAGTGAAATTTGTTTTAGGAAACAAATAACAGACACGTCACAACTTTCCTCCCAATAAATAGTTTCTTAACATTTGCAAACTTTCCTAACCAGACATGTCACAAACTGACAGGTACTGATATCACGTTACTAAACAATAAAACCCCATTTGCATAGAAATCAGTTCAAAAATCCTAACTTTCCTAAAATTTTACCTTTTCTTGATAACAACAAATATATCCTATGTTTTCCATCGATATTAGCATTTTTTTGAACTGAGATCTCCGGGTTATGATCTTTTTTGTGATTCTTTCCAAATGTGGCCTCTCCTTCCACTCCGGCTCCTTCTCGCATAAACACCTCCACCACAGCCAGGTGACACCGCCCCAGACCTCCTGCCTCTCCACACCTTCTCCGCCACCTCCTTCTCGTACTCCATTAACAATCCCTCCGCCACATTTGTCCACGGAGGTGTCGAGGGCATGGCGCAGCAGCGTACCAGCAGTAGAGCATCGCATAGCAGCAGGAAGCAACATGCAGCAGGCGAGGCGAGCGGCCGACGGTGGAGGGCAGAGGGGGAGAGGACGGAGTGGAGCTCACCGAGCGGTCAAGAAAGACCCTTGGTGGCTGGGCGCCATCTGTCAGTTGCATGGGCCGGTCTAGTCAGCAGAGCTGACCGGTCAACAGGCCGGCCGGGCCCCTGGGGCCCACGAGTCAGTGACCTAGATGGTGGCCCGGGGGTGGCCCACACGGCGCCAGCTCAGCGGAGCTGCCGGAGTGGCTCCGGCGAGCTCGTGCGCGGCGGCCGAACGCCGACGAGGTCGGAAATCGCCTACGGTTCACCATTTCGCGTGCCACGACTTGCGTTCGAAAGCTAGGAGGGAGCCGCGTCGACTGGTGCTGTTAGACTACACCGGGGAGGCCGGAAACGTCGCCGGCGTCGAGCTTGGCGGCGGTGGCTTTCGGGCGTGCTCGTGCTCGTCGTTGCAGGGCACGGCAAGGACCGTGGAAGGTGGTTTTGGACTACTGGGAGCGTGCTGAGCACGATGCCGTGCTCGTCCGAGCTGGATGGAGAGTGTGGACACGACAACGAGTACGGCGGCGGAGGCGCGCTACGGCCAGGACGGTAGCTACGGCTAGGGGCGCGGTGAGGCGAGGAAGGAGAGGGGAGAGGACGGAGTGGAGCTCACCGAGCGGTCAAGAAAGACCCTTGGTGGCTTAGGAGCAGCAGAGCTCGCCGGGGAGGAAGGGGATCGCCGGCGGCCGTCGAGGAAGAAGACGATGCGTGCGGTGACAGTGGAGCTCCCCCGCTCCGATCCAAGGGCGTAGGTGACGTAGGTGAAGGCGTCGGCGCTACTGGACATGCGCAAACGGAGCGGGGTGGCCGGCGGCCGCGCCTATGGCGAGGACTAGGCGACGGTGTCATCGGCCCTTCTCCAAATCCGCGGAGAGGGAGAGGGGGAGAAATGAATGAGGACGCCAGGGGGAGTGGGGTGGTGCAAGTGGAGGCGGGGATCGAGGAGGCGAGGAGGCGCAGGCCTTATCCCCTCGCCCGGGCGTCGCCGGCGAGGCGGGTCCGGCGGGGACGGCGTCTGTAGTGACTCGGGTCGTGGAACAGTGCGAGGGGGAGACGACCGGGGAGGGGGAGTGGGCTGGCCAGCTGGAGTGGGCCAGCCCAGGTGGGTGTAGTCCAGGCAGGGGGGTTGCTCTCTCTCTCTCTCCCTTTTCCTTTTCTTTTAGTTTTCTTTTTATTTTCAGCTGCTTTTGCATTTTCTTTTTAGCCAATAATGACTTCGCAAAATTATGCCACTAGCCAAAACAATTTCAAAGAATTAAAGTGCACTGCCACAAAAATATTGTGAGACTTTTGAAATAGTTTGCCAATTTTATAAATTAAAAAGGCATTTAATTTATTGCTTAGGTCACTGTTTTAAGTAGTTTAGGCCACTCAAACCCTTTGCAAAAATGTTGGTTCACCACCAATATTAGTTGTGGATTATTTGGCACATCATGAACATTTTAGTTTTCATGTTTGAACAATTTTGAATTTCACTCAGAAATTGAAATTGAATTCAACTGGAATTTGAAATGGAATATTGATTAAAGTGACTAAGCACTGTTATAGCAAAATGATTAGCTTGATCTCAGGGATTACTGTAGCATCATTACACCGGGGTGTTACATGGGTTTAGGTGGTGGTTGAGGAATAGTCCAATCATCATAATTTTTCAATATTTTATTCAATAATTCTTTAGCCTGAGCAATAGTCCATTCCCTGAAAACACAACCAGCACAACTATCTAGGAAGTCCCTAGAAGCATCGGTTAGTCCATTATAAAAGATATCAAGTATCTCATTTTTCTTAAGAGGATGATCAAGCAAAGCATTAAGTAGCTGGCAAAGCCTCCCCCAAGCTTGTGGGGGACTCGCTTCTTTAGATTGCACAAAGTTCAATATTTCTTGTAAGGTAGCTTGTTTCTTATGAGCAGGAAAATATTTTTCAGAGAAGTAATAAATCATATCCTGGGGACTACGCACACAACTAGGAGCAAGAGTATTGTACCAAGCTTTAGCATCACCCTTTAATGAGAAAGGAAATAATGAGAATAAAGTAATAACGAGTTTTCTCATCATGAGTAAAAAGGGTGGCTACATCATTCAACTTAGTAAGATGTGCCACAACAGTTTCAGTTTCATAACCATGGAAAGGATCAGATTCAACCAAAGAAATTAACTCTGGGTCGACAGAGAATTCACAATCCTTATCAGCAATACAGATAGGTGAAGTAGCAAACTTAGGATCACATTTCATTCTAGCATTCAGAGATTTTTCATTATACTTGCATAGTAATTTCTCTAGATCATCTCTATCCTTACAAGCAAGAATATCTCTAGTTGCTTCTTCACTCATAACATAACCTTCCGGTACATTAGGCAATTCATATCTAGGAAGGCTAGTTCTAGCAGGTGTTTCAGGAGTTTCAGTTTGAAGCTCATCATCAGATTCAACAACATCATGTTGTATTACACTAGCAATTTGTTCATCAAGAAATTCACCAAGTGGCACATCATCATTATCAAGCAAGGTACTAGCATCATCACAAGCATCATTCATAGTAGAAGTAGCATCATCAATAACTTGCGACATATTTGAATTGATAACATGTGGTGGTGTTGTGATAACCCACAAGTATAGGGGATCAATTGTAGCCTCTTTCGATAAGTAAGAGTGTCGAACCCAACGAGGAGCTAAAGGTAGAACATATATTCCCTCAAGTTCTATCGACCACCGATACAACTCTACGCACGCTTAACATTCGCTTTACCTAGAACGAGTAAGAAACTAGAAGTACTTTGTAGGTGTTGTTGGATAGGTTTGCAAGATAATAAAGAGCGCGTAAATAAAAACTAGGGGCTGTTTAGATAAAGAAATAACTAAGTTAGTCTTAGTAGAGAGCTTTTTGTCACAAGAAAGTTATTTGTCCCTAGGCAATCGATAACTAGACCGGTAATCACTATTGCAATTTTATATGAGGGAGAGGCATAAGATAACATACTTTCTCTGCTTGGATCATATGCACTTATGATTGGAACCCTAGCAAGCATCCGCAAATACTAAAGATCATTAAGGTAAAACCCAACCATAGCATTATAAGGCATCAAGTCCTCTTTACTCCCATACGCAAACAACCTACTTACTCGGGTTTGTGCTTCTGTCACTCATGCCACCCACCATAAGCAAATCATGAACATATTGCAAACCCTACAGTGGGGATCCCTCATGCTTGCATGACATGGAGAGCACCATAGGACAGCACCAATAATAAAACATGCAACTCAAACCAATCACGATCATCAATTAACCATAGGACAAAACGGATCTACTCAAACATCGTAGGATAGCCATACATCATTGGGAAATAATATATAGCGTTGAGCACCATGTTTAAGTGGAGATTACAATGGGTAAAAGAGGGGTTACACCGCTGCATAGAGGGGGGAAGAGTTGGTGATGACGGCGGTGAAGTTGTTGGTGTAGATCGTTGTCGCGATGATGGCCCCGGCGGCGTTCCGGCGCCACCGGGAGAGAGGGGGAGAGAGAGCCCCCCTTCTTATTCTTCTTCCTTGACCTTCCCCCTAGATGGGAGAAGGGTTTCTCCTCTTGTACTTGGCTTCCATGGAGGCGGAGGGGCGGGAGCCCCTCCGATATTGGATCTCTCTCTCTCTGTTTCCTTCTGTTTCTACGCTCCCTGATTCTGCCCTTTCACCGTTTCTTAAATTCCCGGAGATCCGTAACTCCGATTGGGCTGAAATTTTGACACGATTTTTATTCGGATATTGGCTTTCTTGCGGCGAAAGAAGGGCACCAACCGCCTTACGTAGTGTCCACGAGGGCCCAGGGCGCGCCCTACCCCCTGGGGCGCGCCCCCTGCCTCGTGGACTCCTCGGGCATTGTCTCGCGTTGATTCTTTTTCCCAAAAATCACATATATTCCAAAAAAATCTCCGGAAGTTTTTCTCGCGTTTGGACTCCGTTTGATATGGATTTTCTGTGAAACAAAAAACATGCAACAAACAGGAACTGGCACTGGGCACTGGATCAATATGTTAGTCCCAAAAATAGTATAAAAAGTTGCCAAAAGTATGTAAAACTTGTAGAATATTGGCATGGAACAATAAAAAATTATAGATACGACGGGGACATATCAGCATCCCCAAGCTTAATTCCTGCTCGTCCTCGAGTAGGTAAATGATAAAAAAAAGATAATTTTTGATGTGGAATGCTACCTAGCATAATCTTGATCATGTAATCTAATCATGGCATGAATATTAAGACATGAGTGATTCAAAGCAATAGTCTATCATTTGACATTAAGACAACAATACTTCAAGCATACTAATAAAGCAATCACGTCTTCTCAAAATAACATGGCCAAAAGAAAGTTATCCCTACAAAATCATATAGTCTGGCAATGTTCCAACTTCACCACACAAAATATTCAAATCATGCACAACCCCGATGACAAGCCAAGCAATTGTTTCATACTTTTGACATTCTCAAACCTTTTCAACTTTCACGCAATACATGAGCGTGAGCCATGGACATAGCACTATAGGTGGAATAGAAGGTGGTTGTGGAGAAGACAAAAAGAGGGAGATAGTCTCACATCTACTAGGCGTATCAATGAGCTATGGAGATGCCCATCAATAGATATCAACGTGAGTGAGTAGGGTTGCCATGCAATGGATGCACTAGAGCTATAAGTGTATGAAAGCTCAAATTGAAACTAAGTGGGGGTGCATCCAACTTGCTTGCTCATGAAGACCTAGGGCATTTGAGGAAGCCCATCGTTGGAATATACAAGCCAAGTTCTATAATGAAAAATTCCCACTAGTGTATGAAAGTGATAACCCAAGAGACTCTCTATATGAAGAACACGGTGCTACTCTGAAGCACAAGTGTGGTAAAAGGATAGTAACATTGTCCCTTCTCTCTTTTCTCTCATTTTTTTTTCTTTTTTTTTCTTTTTTTGTAGGCTTCTTTGTCCTCTCTCCTTTTTTAGGGCTTCTTTGGCCACTTTTATTTTGATAACCTCACATGGGACAATGTTCTAATAATGATGATCATCACACTTTTATTTACTTACAACTCAATATTACAACTCGATATCTAGAACAAAGTATGACTCTATATGAATGCCTCTGGAGGTGTACCGGGATGTGCAATGATCTAGCGTAGCAATAACATCAAAAAACGGACAAGCCATGAAAACACCATGCTAGCTATCTTATGATCATGCAAAGCAATATGACAATAAATGCTCAAGTCATGTTTATGATGATGATGGAAGTTGCATGGCAATATATCTCGGAATGGCTATGGAAATGCCATGATAGGTAGGTATGGTGGCTGCTTTGAGGAAGGTATAAGGAGGCTTATGTGTGACAGAGCGTATCATATCACGGCGTTTGGATGCACCGGCAAAGTTTGCACCAACTCTCGAGCTGAGAAAGGGCAACGCACAGTACCGAAGAGGCTAGCAATGGTGGAAGGGTGAGAGTGCGTATAATTCATGGACTCGACATTAGTCATAAAGAACTCACATACTTATTGAAAAAGTCTAGAAGCTATCAAAACAAATCATTTAGACGCATGCTTCTAGGGGGTAGATTTGTAGGAAAGGACCATCGCTCGTCCCCAACCGCCACTCATAAGGAAGACAATCAATAAATAAATCATGCTCCCACTTTGTTACATAACAGTTCACCATACGTGCATGCTACGGGAATCACAGACTTCAACACAAGTATTTCTACAATCCACAATTACCCACTAGCATGATTCTAATATCACCATCTTTATATCGCAAAACTATTGCAAGGAATCAAACATATCATATTCAGTGATCTACAAGTTTTATGTAGGATTTTATGACTAACCATGTGAATGACCAATTCCTGTCATATCTGTAAATAGATATAAGTGAAGCAAGAGAGTTTAATTCTTTCTTAAAAAGATATGCCCACGCTCTAACAAATATAAGTGAAGCAAAATAGCATTCTACAAATGGCGGTTTTCTATGTGTAGGGAAACAGGCAATCCAAACTTCGGTGATGCACATGAAGCATTCTATAAAGCCATACTCAAAAGATATAAGTGAAGTGCAATGAGCATTCTATAAATCAACCATGGACTATCTCATACCAGCATGGTGCATAAAAGAAAAAGGGAAAAACTAAATGCAAAAGACGCTCCAAGATTTGCACATATCACATGAACGAAACGAAACCGAAAACATACCGATACTTGTTGAAGAAAGAGGGAATGCCTTCCGGGGCATCCCCAAGCTTAGACGCTTGAGTCTCCTTGAATATTTACTTGGGGTGCCTTGGGAATCCCAAAGCTTGAGCTCTTTCCTCTCCTCCTTCTCCTCATATCGAGACCTCCTCGATCTTTGATCACTTCATCCACACAAAACTCAACAGAAAGTTCGGTAAGATCTGTTAGTATAATAAAGCAAATCACTACTCTAAGTACTGTTGCAAACCAATTCATATTTTATTTTTGCATTGTACCTACTGTAATGTAACTTTTCCATGGTTTAATCCACTGATAGAAATCGATAGTTTCATCAAAACAAGCAAACAATGCATCAAAAACAGAATCTGTCTTAACAGGACAGTCTGTAGTAATCTAAACATTAACCATACTTCTGGTACTCCAAAAATTCCGAAAAAATTAGTAAAAACAAAAAAATTGTATAGAAAGACAGTGCAACAAGTTTCAGAACAGTTTGACGTTCCAGTAAAAAGGTAAAATCGCGCACTACAGCCAAAGTTTCTGTTTTGCACCGCACAAACCAACAAGCAATGTAAACATCCTAATGGCAAATCTTGGCACATTATTTTTATAATACAATAGAATTGTACAAGGGGATAATTATTTTTGTTGAAAAGTTTCTGTAATTAAGATTCACAAAGTTTCCATGAGCATGAACAAAGGTCAAGGACGTCCCCCACTTTCACAATGCTCGTCTATCTCACTTTCACTCTTCTTTTTGTGAAGTTTTAAGTTCCCTGTATATTTTTTTGTTTTTAAACTTTATAAAAGCACTCAACAGAAATAAATGACTCTCTAAAACTTCCGGGTTGTCTCCCTGGCAGCGCTTTCTTTAAAGCCATTATGCTAGGCATAAAGTGCTCAAGTAACGAATCCACCCGGATCCCAAGGTATATCAAAGCCAATCTTAATTAGCAATGATTTGGCATTTAGTAGTGAGCACAAAGCAACATATATCAAGCAATGAAGAAGTCTAACTCTCTTCCTATGCATCGGCATGTCATACAAGAACAATTCATGCACATCAAGTAAAGGCCAATACATAGCATAAGCAGTTTCTTGCAATTTTATCGTGTTGGAAACATAGAGAGGCGGAGACGTAGTTCCTTTCTCATAATAATTGCAAGTAGGAGAAGCAAGCACATGCATATTATATTCATCAAAATCATCATGTGCAACGGTAAAAGGTAACCCATCAATATAATCCTTAACAAGAGCAAACTTCTCCGATATAGTGTAGTTGGGAGAATTCAAAAAGATAATAGGACTATCATGTGTTGGTGCAATAGCAACAATTTCATTCTCAATATAAGGAACTACAGCAAGTTCATTTCCACAAGCAGAATTCATATTGGCATCATGGCCACAAGCATAACAAGCATCAAGTTCATCAAAAAGGAATATTTCAAATGAATCAACGGGATCATAGCAATTATCATGGCATTCATCCTTCGGTAAGAATGAAGGGGCATTAAATAATGTATGTTGCAAGTTTACTCATAACAGAAGGTGAATCTAAAGCAGAACTGGATGGCAGTTCCTTACCTCCCCTCGTCTTTGAGGGATAAATCTTAGACTTCAGATCCTTCAGATTATTCGTAGTGATAATATGATAATAATCCCAAGTGACTCAACAAATATAGCTATGCTCCCTGTTAACGGCGCCAGAAAAAGTTCTTGATAACCCACAAGTATACGGGATCGCAATAGTTTTCGAGGGTAGAGTATTCAACCCAAATTTATAGATTCGACACAAGGGGAGACAAAGAATATTTGAAGGTATTAGCAGCTGAGTTGTCAATTCAACCACACCTGGAGATTAATTATCTACAGCAAAGTGATCAGTAGCAAAGTATTTTGATAGTTTTGATAGTAGTGACAGCAGCAACGGTAACAGTAACAGTGATAGCAGTAATTTTTTAGCAAGTGCAACAGTGATGATAGCAATAGTAACGTAGCAAGATAAATATAAGATAAATTCGTAGGCATTGGATCGGTGACTTGTTGGATGATATTCATCATGTGACAGTTATAACCTAGGGCGATACGGCACTAGCTCCAGTTCATCGATATAATGTAGGCATGTATTCCATAAATAGTCATACGTGCTTTATTAAAAGCACTTGCATGACATCTTTTGTCCTACCCTCCCATGGCAGCGGGGTCCATATTGGAAACTAAGGGATATTAAGGCCTCATTTTAATAGAGAACCGGAACAAAGCATTAACACATAGTGAATACATGAACTCCTCAAACTATGGTCATCACTGGGAGTGGGCCCGGTTGTTGTCACTCTGGGGTTGCCGGATCATAACACGTAGTAGGTGACTATTACTTGCAAGATCGGATCAAAAACATGGATATAATGATGAATTCATAAACGGTTCAGATCTGAGTTCATGGCACACGGGTCAAAACTGACAAGCATTAAGCATAGCAAAGTCATAGCAACATCAAGCTAAGGACATAGTGGATACTACGGATCGGGCCCTGATACGTCTCCAACGTATCTATAATTTTTGATTCTTCCATGCTATTATATTATCTGTTTTGGATGTTTAATGGGCTTTAATATGCTCTTTTATATTATTTTTGGGACTAACCTATTAACAGGAGGCCCAGTGCCAGTTACTATTTTTTTGCCTATTTTAGAGTTTCGCAGAAAAGGAATACCAAACGGAATCCAAACGGAATGAAACCTTCACGATAATCTTTCTTGGACCGAAAGCAATCCAGAAGACTTGGAGTTGAATTCAGGAATTCTACGAGGCGGCCACGAGGCAGGAGGGCGCGCCCAGGGGGTAGGCGCGCCCCCACCCTCGTGGGCCCCTCGTAACTCCACCGACGTACTTCTTTCGCCTATATATACTCTTATACCCTAGATCGATTAGAGAGAACCACGAAACCACTTTTTCACCGCCGCAACCTTCTGTACCCGTGAGATCTCATCTTGGGGCCTTTTCCGGCGATCTGCCGGAGGGGGAATCGATGACGGAGGGCATCTACATCAACACCATTGCCTCTCCGATGAAGCGTGAGTAGTTTACCATGGACCTTCAGGTCCATAGTTATTAGCTAGATGGCTTCTTCTCTCTCTTTGAATGTCAATACAAAGTTCTCCTCGATGTTCTTGGAGATCTCTTTGATGTAATACTCTTTTGCGGTGTGTTTGCCGAGATCCGATGAATTGTGGATTTATGAACAAGATTGTCTATGAATATTATTTGGTTCTTCTCCGAATTCTTATATGCATGATTTGATATCTTTGCAAGTCTCTTCAAATTATCGGTTTAGTTTGGCGTACTAGATTGATCTTTCTTGCAATGGGAGAAGTGATTAGCTTTGGATTCAATCTTGCGGTGTCCTTTCCCAGTGACAGTAGGGGCAGCAAGGCACGTATTGTATTGTTGCCATCGAGGATAAAAAGATGGGGTTTATATCATACTGCTCGAGTTTATCCCTCTACACCATGTCATCTTGCTTAATGCGTTACTCTGTTCTTATGAACTTAATACTCTAGATGCATGATGGATAGCCGTCGATGTGTGGATTAATAGTAGTAGATGCAGAATTGTTTCGGTCTACTTGACACGGACGTGATGCCTATATTCATGATCATTGCCCTAGATATTCTCAGAACTATGCGCTTTTCTATCAATTGATCGGCAGTAATTTGTTCACCCACCGTAATACATGTTATCTTGAGAGTAGCCACTAGTGAAACCTATGGCCCCCGGGTCTCTTTCTTATTATATTGCATCTCTTTTATTTACATCTCATCTCGTTTACTATTTTGCAATCTTTACTTTCAAATCTATACAACAAAAATACCAAAAATATTTACTTTACTATCTTTATTAGATCTCACTTTTGCGAGTGACCGTCAAGGGATTGACAACCCCTTTATCGTGTTGGTTGCAAGGTTCTTGATTGTTTGTGCAGGTACTAGGTGACTTGTGCGTTGTCTCCTACTGGATTGATACCTTGGTTCTCAAAACTAAGGGCAATATTTACGCTACTTTGCTGCATCACCCTTTCCTCTTCAAGGGAAAACCAACGCATGCTCAAGAGGTATAGCAAGAAGGATTTCTGGCGCCATTGCCGGGGAGATCTACGCCAAGTAAAGACATACCAAGTACCCATCATAAACTCTTCTCCTTCGCATTACATTATTTTCCATTCGCCTCTCGTTTTCCTCTCCCCCACTTATAAAACGATTTTCGAAAAGATTTGCCCTTTTCTTCGCCCTTCTTCCGTTCGTCTTTTCGTTTGCTTGTGTTGCCATGTGCCTTCTATTTGCTTGCATCTTCGCTTTCTAAAAATCTATTGATATGGATCCTCGTCCACTTGCTAATCTTTCTAAAAAATACAATTATAATGAACCAATTGCTAGTGAGTTTTGTGCACTAGATTATCTTTATGAGGTTTTGCTTGAAATTCGTGAATCTGAAAATTGTGATGAAGTGTTGAAAGAAGAAACTTATGAAGTGATTCACGATAGATCCTTGAATGAAAAGCATGATTGCAATGATATTATTATAAATTCTATTAATGTCAATTGTGTTAATAATATGCAAAACTCTAAGCTTGGGGATGCTAGTTTTTCTATGTCCACTACTTGTTGCAATGATCATGATTGGGGTGATTCTTCTTACAATCTTGAAAATTTATTTAAGCCCCATGATGAATATGAGATTGATAATAATGTTTGCAATAATACTGAAAGTGGGTTTGGAAGATTGTCAACTTTAGATCCCACATATTTGGATAATGTTCAATCTTATGAAGTTTTTGTTAAAAGTGGGTTTGGAGAGGTCATGACTTTATTTAATGATATTCCCACTATTTTGGAAGAGTGCCAACTTTGCATGCATGTGGATCATGTAGAGAAAATTTTATGTGAGAGCTATATTGTTGAATTTGAATATTATCCCACATGTAATTATTATGAGAGAGGAAAATATGGTTGTAAAAATTTTCATGTTACTAAATTACCTCTCGTTATGTTGAGATTGTTATTGTTTCTCACTTCTTTCTTGCATATGCTAGTTTTTGCTTGTCTTGATAATTTATTTTCCTATAAGATGCCTATGCATAGGAAGTATGTTAGAATTAGATGTGTTTTTCACGTGTTTTGTGATGCTCTCTTCGTGCTTCAATTCTTTTCTTCCATGTGAGCATCATTGAAATCTCAATGCCTAGCTAGGGGCGTTAAACGATAGCGCTTGTTGGGAGGCAACCCAATTTTATTTTTGTTCTTTGCTTTTTGTTTCTGTTTAGTAATAAATAATTCATCTAGCTTCTGTTTAGATGTGCTTTTATGTTTTAATTAGTGTTTGTGCCAAGTAGAACCTTTGGGAAGACTTGGGTGAAGTCTTTGCGATCTTGCTGTAAAAAACAGAAACTTTTGCGCTCACGAGATTAGCTGTCATTTTTTACTGGAGAGTGATTTTAGGTTGATTCTTTTTGCAGATGATTAATAGAAAATTCCTCAAGTTCACCAATTTATTTCAGAATTTTTGGAGTTCCAGAAGTATTCTAACAAATCAGATTGCTACAGACTGTTCTGTTTTGACAGATTCTGTTTTTCGTGTGTTGTTTGTTATTAATGAATCTATGAGTAGTATCGGGGGGTATGAAACATAGAGAAGTTGGAATAGACTAGGTTTAACACCAATAAAAATAAAGAATGGTTTCATTACAGTAACTTAAAGTGGTGGTTTATTTTCTTATACTAACGGAGCTCATGAGATTTTCTGTTGAAGTTTTGTGTTGTGAAGTTTTCAAGTTTTTGGGTAAATATTTGATAGATTTTGGAATAAGGAGTGGCAAGATCCTAAGCTTGGGGATGCCCAAGGCACCCAAAGGTAAAATTCAAGGACAACCAAATGCCTAAGCTTGGGGATGCCCCGGAAGGCATCCCCTCTTTCGTCTTCGTCTATCGGTAACTTTACTTGAGGCTATATTTTTATTCACCACGTGATATGTGTTTTGCTTGGAGCGTCTCGTATGATTTGAGTCTTTGCTTTTTAGTTTACCACAATCATCCTTGCTGTACAAACCTTTTGGGAGAGACATGCATGAATCGGAATTTATTAGAATACTCTATGTGCTTCACTTATATCTTTTGAGCTAGATAATCTGGCTCTAGTGCTTCACTTATATCTTTTTAGAGCACGGCGGTGGTTTTATTTTATATAAATTATTGATCTCTCATGCTTCACTTATATTATTTTGAGAGTCTTTTAGAACAGCATGGTAATTTGCTTTGGCTATAAAATTAGTCCTAATATGATGGGTATCCAAGAGGGGTATAATAAAAACTTTCATATAAAGTGCATTGAATACTATGAGAAGTTTGATGCTTGATGATTGTTTTGAGACATGAGGATGGTGATATTAGAGTCATGCTAGTAGATTAATTGTGAATTTGAGAAATACTTGTGTTGAGGTTTGCAAGCCCCGTAGCATGCATGTATGGTAACCGTTGTGTAACAAATTTGAAGCATGAGGTGTTTCTTTGATTGTCTTCCTTATGAGTGGCGGTCGGGGACGAGCGATGGTCTTTTCCTACAAATCTATCCCCCTAGGAGCATGCGTGTAGTGCTTGGTTTTGATGACTTGTATATTTTTGCAATAAGTATGTCAGTTCTTTATGACTAATGTTGAGTCCATGGACTATACGCACTCTCACCCTTCCATCATTGCTAGCCTCTCTAGTACCGCGCAACTTTCGCTGGTACCATAAACCCACCATTTACCTTCCTCAAAACAGCCACCATACCTACCTATTATGGCATTTCCATAGCCATTCCGAGATATATTGCCATGCAACTTTCCACCGTTCCGTTTATTATGACACGCTTCATCATTGTCATATTGCCTTGCATGATCATGTAGTTGACATCGTATTTGTGGCAAAGCCACCATTCATAATTTTTTCATACATGTCACTCTTGATTCATTGCACATCCGGTACACCGCCGGAGGCACTCATATAGAGTCATATTTTCTTCTAAGTATCAAGTTGTAATCCTTGAGTTGTAAATAAATAGAAGTGTGACGATCATCATTATTAGAGCATTGTCCCGTGTGAGGAAAAAAAGAGGCCAAAGAAGCCAATGAAAAAAAAAGAGAGGCCAAAGAAGCCAAACAAAAAAATGAGAGAAAAAGAGAGAAGGGACAATGCTACTATCCTTTTTCCACACTTGTGCTTCAAAGTAGCACCATGATCTTCATGATAGAGAGTCTCTTATTTTGTCACTTTCATATACTAGTGAGAATTTTCGTTATAGAACTTGGCTTGTATATTCCAACAATGGGCTTCCTCAAAATGCCCTAGGTCTTCGTGAGCAAGCAAGTTGGATGCACACCCACTTAGTTTCTTTTGTTGAGCTTTCATACATTTATAGCTCTAGTGCATCCGTTGCATGGCAATCCCTACTCACTCACATTGATATCTATTGATGGGCATCTTCATAGCCCATTAATACGCCTAGTTGGTGTGAGACCATCTTCCTCTTTTTTGTCTTCTCCACAACCACCATTCTATTCCACCTATAGTGTTATGTCCATGGCTCACACTCATGTATTGCGTGAAAGTTGAAAAAGTTTGAGAATACTAAAGTATGAAACAATTGCTTGGCTTGTCATCGGGGTTGTGCATGATTTGAATATTTTGTGTCACGAAGATGGAGCATAGCCAAACAATATGATTTTCTAGGGATGAACTTTCTTTGGCCATGTTATTTTGAGAAGACATGATTACTTTGTTAGTATGCTCGAAGTATTATTATTTTTATGTCAATATTAAACTTTTGTCTTGGATCTTTCGCATCAGAACATTCATGCCACAATAAAGAAAAATTACATTGATAATTATGTTAGGTAGCATTCCACATCAAAAATTCTATTTTTATCATTTACCCACTAGAGGACGAGCAGGAATTAAGCTTGGGGATGCTTGATACATCTCCAAGGTATCTATAATTTTTTATTGTTCCATGCTATTATATTATCTGTTTTGGATGTTTAATGGGCTTTAATATGCTCTTTTATATTTTTTTGGGACTAACCTATTAACCGAAGGCCCAGTGCCAGTTTCTGTTTTTTTTGCTATTTTAGAGTTTCGCAGAAAAGGAATACCAAACGGAATCCAAACGGAATGAAACCTTCGCAATGATCTTTCTTGGACCGAAAGCAATTCAGAAGACTTGGAGTTGAAGCCTGGAACTCTACGAGGTGGCCACGAGGCAGGAGGGCGCGCCCAGGGGGGGTAGGCGCGCCCCCACCCTAGTGGGCCCCTTGTAGCTCCACCGACGTACTTCTTTTGCCTATATATTCTCTTATACCCTAGATCAATCAGAGAGAGCCACGAAACCACTTTTCCACCGCCGCAACCTTTTGTACCCGTGAGATCCCATCTTGGGGCCTTTTCCGGCGATCTGCCGGAGGGGGAATCGAACACAGAGGGCATCTACATCAACACCATTGCCTCTCCGATGAAGCGTGAGTAGTTTACCACAGACCATCGGGTCCATAGTTATTAGCTAGATGGCTTCTTCTCTCTCTTTGATTCTCAATACAAAGTTCTCCTTGATGTTCTTGGAGATCTATTTGATGCAATACTCTTTTGCGGTGTGTTTGCCGAGATCCGATGAATTGTGGATTATGAACAAGATTATCTATGAATATTATTTGGTTCTTCTCTGAATTCTTATATGCATGATTTGATATCTTTGCAAGTCTCTTCGAATTATCGGTTTAGTTTGGCCTACTAGATTGATCTTTCTTGCAATGGGAGAAGTGCTTAGCTTTGGGTTCAATCTTGCGGTGTCCTTTCCCAGTGACAGTAGGGGCAGCAAGGCACGTATTGTATTGTTGCCATCGAGGATAAAAAGATGGGGTTTATATCATATTGCTTGAGTTTATCCCTCTACATCATGTCATCTTGCTTAATGCGTTACTCTGTTCTTATGAACTTAATACTCTAGATGCATGCTGGATAGCGGTTGATGTGTGGAGTAATGGTAGTAGATGCAGAATCGTTTCGGTCTACTTGACACGGACGTGATGCCTATATTCATGATCATTGCCTTAGATATTCCCATAACTATGCGCTTTTCTATTAATTGCTCGGCGGTAATTTGTTCACCCACCGTAATACATGCTATCTTGAGAGCAGCCACTAGTGAAACCTATGGCCCTCGGGTCTCTTTCTTATTATATTGCATCTCTTTTATTTACATCGCATCTCGTTTACTATTTTGCAATCTTTACTTTCCAATCTATACAACAAAAATACCAAAAATATTTACTTTACTATCTTTATTAGATCTCACTTCTGCGAGTGACCGTGAAGGGATTGACAACCCCTTTATCGCGTTGGTTGCAAGGTTCTTGATTGTTTGTGCAGGTACTAGGTGACTTGTGCGTTGTCTCCTACTGGATTGATACCTTGGTTCTCAAAACTGAGGGAAATATATACTTACACTACTTTGCTGCATCACTCTTTCCTCTTCAAGAGAAAACCAACGCATGTTCAAGATGTAGCAGGCCCTAACAAAACTAACTCGATTACATGATGAATCTCATCCAACTCCTCACCGACCAGCGAGCCTACGAAGGAATTACTCACTCCCGGTGGGGAGCATCATGGAATTGGCGATGGAGATTGGTTTGTGATGATGAGGAACGAAGATCCCCCTCTCCGGAGCCCCAAACGGACTCCAGGTCTGCCCTCCCAAGGAAGAACAGGGCTTGGCGGCGGCTCCGTCTCGTGGATCATGATAATTCTTTTTCCCTGATTTTTTTCTGAAATAATGTGAATTTACAGTATCAGGGGGTCGTCAGCGGGGCCAACAGGTGGGTACAACCCACCTGGGTGCGCCAGGAGTGGGGGTCGCGCCCTGGTGGGTTGTGCCCAACCAGGGGCCCCTCTCTAGTGGGTCTTGGCTCCAGAAATTCTTATTATTGATATAAAAAATACTCGCAAAGTTTCGTTCCATTCCGAGAACTTTTATTTCTGCATAAAAAACAACACCATGGTAGTTCTACTGAAAACAGCGTCAGTCCGGGGTTAGTTTCATTCAAATCATGCAAATTAACAAGAGGAAAAGCGTGAGAAAAAGTAGATACGTTGGAGACATATCAAAAACCTTCGGAGACACCTGTAGAGCATCTTTATAATCACCCAGTTACGTTGTGACGTTTGATAGCACACAAGGTGTTCCTCCGGTATTCGGGAGTTGCATAATCTCATAGTCAAAGGAATCTATCTATCTATCTATATACCTACCTATACTAATTCCTGACTCCCTAGAAATTCCCACGTTAATCAATAATTAGGAACCGTTAATCTGGTGGGGCCGAGTTATTACGGTGTAGATTGACTGATAGAAAAAAAACTCACCTATCTCTCTGCCATGAAAAACTCTCCCTGTCTCTCACATCTCACGTATCTATCCTATGAGGAAGCTCACGTATTTTTAAAGCAACTCTCTCCCATGACTGTCCATCCATGTTTTAATGGCCTGGATTAATCAATCTTGAATCAGCCGCTTGGTCATGAAATCAGTTAACAAATCATGATACACACGTGTATGCCCCTCTCTCCTCCCATGACTTCATGCCCTAATTGCCAGTCTGATCTTACATATATATCGCACACGTACAAACTACCACGATCTAATCTGTCTTCTCCCCTGTCATCTTCTTCTCCAGCATTTGAATCTCTACTGCTTCCATGGTCCAACCAATGGAAAATCAGTAAATCAATCTCAGCTTCCATGATTCAATCCAACATCCCAGGGAAAATCAATCTCACGTCGATTAGTGCAGCAGAGGAGGTGGTGTCCAACAGCAGATCAAAGAAAATCAGTGTGGCGGCTGTCGTCGGCGACGATCAAATCTAAAGTCCCTGCGCAAATCGATAAATCAATCTCACATCGATTAGCGCAGTAGAGGGGGTGGTGTCCTATTGAATCCATTGGAGGACAAATTCTGCACCCCAATTTAAGAATTTGTGTTGTTCCATCATACAAATATTCTATGAGTTCTGTAGCAGAATCATGTTGGCTGCAAGCAGGCTTAGTGTTCCCACCTATCATTCTATATAGTAAATAGATGCCATCAATTTTAGTAATACGTTCATTATTAATCTATAAACCGGATTGGTGTGTCTATACAAAGGTTCAATGCTCACCTCATTCTGTGCTTACACTGTAAATGTCTGAAAGCAATGGTTTCTATCATAAGTTTGTTTCTCTCCCCAGCTGTTTCAATCACAGTAATCCTTTGAGATGTTTCCCATGTTTTGTGTTAAAGGCAGAAAACGGTTGTCAAGAATGTGAGGCGTGGGATCTTCAATTGTCGATTTTGGTTAGATTATCTTATATGAGGTGAGTTACTCCCACTTATGTTTACATCCGTATTGTGTGTACTGAATACAGTCCGTATTGTAAAGTGCCTTCTACATGAGTCGCTAGAGCCCTATTTGAAGGCCACAACTTAATAATTGACTGGGTAAGCATTTTCCCTAGATATTAAAATATGCCACCTCCACTTCCATCGTCAATGCCCTCGATTGGCTACCATGCGGACGATGGTCGATGGGGCTTGGATGTGGCCACAAGCTCATAAAAGAATGGTGATTACAAGGATTAGTTACAGGAAGGTGCAGGTCACTGGCCGATGCTAGCGTCGAATTTTTAAATTATGAGCTCTTACTTTATTTGTTTCCCCTTGGATCTATCTTCTATCTATTATATACTACTTATTAAAACAGAAGAAAAGAAACAGCCAGAATTAACGATTAAAAGACAGAAGAAAAGGAACGGCCAATATTTAGGATTAACGATTAAAAGACAGAAGAAAAGGAACGGCCACTATTAAGGATTAATAATAGTAGACAAAAGGAAAGCAATGACATCATTGAAAGATGGATTGATTACGGCGTGTTTTGTAGTTTGTACGACTTGGAGGAGTCCAGGAGACACACGTTCTACTGCTTGCACTAATCAAGCAGTCCTAGAGGTACAGGTAGCCGCCAATTTTAGTTATTACTCGGAAGCTAAGGCAAAATTCCATGCAACTTTTGAGGGTCACGGAAACAAGATCGTCCCACGATTGAAAATGAGATCCTCCCACGATCTCATCCATGGCTGCCTCTTCCCATCTGTGGCGTGCCTGCAGTTCTCCGTCGTGTCACTATACCATCCACGGCCATGGCGATATCATCCACTGCCGCATCTTCTGGTGAACTGCATCGCTGACGCCTCTTCTTTCTCTTGGTGTCCAGCCGCTCAAGCACGCTCCCTTGCCGTTCACAAATTCTCAGGTCAGACCGTGACATCCGTGACAGATTGGAGTATAGGGAGAAGGAAGGAAACTAGGCAGGCGACAATGGAGGATGAATATGAACCGCGAGAGAAGCTTCAGCTCAAAATCACTAGAGAAACTTCAGTTCAAAATCACGAGAGAATATTTAGCATGTTCAACCTTGCCATACATACGCGATGAACATGCCCTTCATGACGAGATATACCTGGAGCTGAGCTCTTATGGCCATCAATGGGGATAATTCAGCGCAGGTTAGCACTTAATTAATCCCCAAGTCTGACTTGGTTTTTCTGCACTAATAGGCCAGACCAATCTGGGGATGTCACAACAAAGTGCTGAGCATATGAGGCTTGGCAGGTATTGCACTCTGAGTTATTAGTTCTCTTTCTGCAATTGGAAGGTCTCTGTGTCGTGAAAATTTGATGCCCTCTTTGATGATTTAAAAAAAATGCTCAATATCTGTAGCCAATGTTAGATTCTAATACAGAGGATTTGATTTTAGTAGTTTAGCTCTGTCTTCACATATATAAATAATTCATGAGAGGATTGATTTCTTATTTTTTTTATTTATATGAGATGATCTGTACTCATATAACTATCTCTAATATCTGTTCAGAACCTTGATGTTACATGCAAAGATTCTTGAGCTAGATTTGTTGTGAGTGCACATCATAATGATGTAACTGGACTAACAAGAGTTCATTGATCAGGTATTATTACTTCAAATCTTGAATACAAACTGTGCAGCAAAAATAATATGTATTAAATTAATATTTACATGGCTGAAACATGTACAATGAGTTTGCTATTATAAAAGAAACATTTGTTGGCTAGATATATCAAGGAAATTATATGTCAAGCGAGCAGCACAAAAATCATTGTAAATCAAAGCTTTGTTATAACTGCATTTGAGTGTACTTTGGCGCGACCGTGTGAATCTGAGCATTCTGAGTATTTTGAATTTTAAATGACAATCTACAACTATTTTTATGTTATTCATTTAATTTTTTTAATGGTCTGACGCGAAAGAGGGCTCTCAGTTTTCCATGATTGCAAATGGTGTTTTATGAAGCAACAGTCACAATATAAATTGAGCTGTATCTTTCTAATGTCCTTTTGTACTAAAATGTTATTTTGTAATATACATGAATTTCTCTTGACGTTAGAAGATAAACTCCCAAATGTATTCCCGGCTATTTATGGTTCTGTTCACCGTAGATATATGAAGTTTATGCTGAGTATCAAAAAATATTACCTTCATCTGATTTTGTATATTTTATTTTATTTTATCTTTTCTATGGATGTTAGATTAAACATAGCACAAGAACTTTAATTAATCTATTTCTGAAGGCGACTATAGGAGCAAAGTTAATACGAGATGGTCATGGCACTACTCGAAATCTCCTCTATCTATGTTTTCCACCCACTATATTGTGTCTCTCTTTTCTTTCATACCTATTATTTGTATATGGTTTATACGTTTAAATTATCTATAACATGTTATTACCTTTTATGTTGGACGGAATGTTTAATACCTGTCCCTGTACTACAAAACGTATGCACAAACTATCCAGATTGATCTGAATTGCATAATTTCTAAATTGGACCAATAACTTAATTGACAAACCATTTTCTGTATTCATTTTACTCTTTTGCTGAGACACAAGTTCTAATACATATTTTTGGATATTCTTACGGTGAGAGAGACATAGGTCAAAGCCTCGAAGAATCTGTCGAGGAGGATGATTCCTCTACAAAGTGCATATGTGAAACATGACTCCTTTGTTTCTGTACATCACCGTGAGTATATGATGCCGGGAATAAAGAGCTCTCCATTAATCTCTTGGTCTGCAGCATACATGTTGTACTACAAAACTATAATTAGAAAAGGTTCATTCTTACGATCTGATATCATCAGCTGATTTTAGTACATAAGCCTCAGAAATTTCAATATCATTATTACCAGTCATGGACATTAGTTTTAAGATATTTATCAATCAATAAAATGTATATATCATATTGATCCAATATTAAGTCCTTTATGAAATATCATTGAGTTCGTAAACTCCATCTAATAGTTAAGCATTTTTTGTGCCAATTACCAAATAATTTATTTAGCTATTATAAAATTAATTTATTTATATTGTAGTAGAATTACATATATTTGTTGTAATCAAATTAAGTGGCTAATTGAATTCAATTTTTCATGGTAAAATATATTAGATAGACTAACCGTGCATCGCACGGGTCATCGACTAGTATGTATAAGTCATGAAGAAAGCAATAGCAATTAAACTTAATGGTCATTATGCTAAGCTAACGGATGGGTCTTGTCCATCACATCATTCTCCTAATGATGTGATCTCGTTCATCAAATGACAACACATGTCTATGGTTAGGAAACTTAACCATCTTTGATTAACGAGCTAGTCTAGTAGAGGCTTACTAGGGCCACTGTGTTTTGTCTATGTATCCACACATGTATCAAGTTTTCAGTTAATACAATTCTAGCATGAATAATAAACATTTATCATGATATAAGGAAATATAAATAACAACTTTATTATTGCCTCTAGGGCATATTTCCTTCAGTGGGCCCCCCGTGCACCTCCTGACATAATTATTTTGCCTATATATTACCATATATCCCCAAACCACCAGAGCCATCCACGAAAACACTTTTCCACCGCTGCAACCTTCTGTACCCATGAGATCCCATCTAGAGACCTTTTCCGGCGCCCTGCCGGAGGGGGATTCGATCACAGAGGGCTTCTACATCAACCCTATTGCCCTTCTGATGAAGCGTGAGTGGTTTACCATAGACCTACGGTTCCATGGCTAGTAGTTAGATGGCTTCTTCTCTCTATTTAATTCTCAATACCATATTCTCCTCGATGTTCTTGGAAATCTATTCAATGTAATACTTTTTGCGGTGTGTTTGCCAAGATCCGATAAATTGTGGAATTATGATCAACTTATCTATGAATATTATTTGAATCTTCTCTTAATTCTTTTATGCATGATTTGATATCTTTGTAATTCTTTTCGAACTATCGGTTTGGTTTGGCCGACTACATTGGTTTTTCTTGCAATGGGAGAAGTGCTTAGCTTTGGGTTCAATCTTGTGGTGTCCTTTTCAGTGACAGTAGGGGCAGCAAGGCATGTATTGTATTGTTGCCATCGAGGATCATATTGCTTGAGTTAATTCCTCTACATCATGTCATCTTGCTTAATGCGTTACTCCGTTCTTTATGAACTTAATACTCTAGATGCATGCTGGATAGCGGTCGATTTGTGGAGTAACAGTAGTAGATGCAGAATCGTTTCGGTCTACTTGACACGGACATGATGCCTATATTCATGATCATTGCCTTAGATATCGTCATAACTTTGCGCTTTTCGATCAATTGCTTGCCAGTAATTTGTTCACCCACCGTATTATTTACTATCTTGAGAGAAGCCTCTAGTGAAACCTATGGCCCCCGGGTCTATTTCCATCATATAAGTTTCCGATCTAGTATTTTACAATCTTTTACTTTCCGATCTATAAACCAAAAATACCAAAAATATTTACCTTATCGTTTATCTATCTCTATCATATCTCACTTATGCAAGTAACCGTGAAGGGATTGACAACCCCTTTATCGCATTGGGTGCAAGTTGTTTGATTGTTTGTGCAGGTATTCAGTGATTTGTGTTGTCTCCTACTGGATTGATACCTTGATTCTCAAACTGAGGGAAATACTTATCTCTACTTTGCTGCATCACCCTTTCCTCTTCAAGGGAAAAACCAACGCAAGCTCAAGAAGTAGCACTGGCCAGTGCCACCAGAACAGAACCGCCAGGCACCGCGCCCTCATAGCCAAGCATAGCTCCTCCACCTCCACGGTGCTTCGAGCCTGGCCGACGGGTGTGGCACCACCAGACTCTGCCATCCACCTCCACCAGAAACACACATCCATCCCACCACCAGCCACTCTTCACGGGGCGGCGAGCCCTCCATCCTCTAGCAGTGGCTATGGCAAGCGAGTCGTCGCTTCCACAAGAGGCGCAGATCCAGACAGGAGGGAAGCCCTCGAGCCGCGCTACCTCCGCCTAGACCACCGTCAGCGCCACTCCTCCTGCCTGAGCTGCCCCGCGCTCATGGCGGATGCCAGGGTGTGCACCTAGCTTTCACGCGAGCCTCCGCCAGATCTGGCGTCCTACACCACTGTCGGTTCAATATCCGGCGTATCTCGTAGTAGGGGTCCTAAGCTAGGCGTCTTGGAGCGATGGTAACATGGACACGGGATTTTACCCAGCTTCGGGCTCTCTCAAAGAGATAATACCATACATGCTGGTTTTGATTGTATTCATGTGGGGTGTAGTACAGAGTAGATGTATCTACCACGAGATTGTAGTAATGAATATTAGTTGATCTATTGTCTAGCCTGGCCTCGGTTTATATAACATACCGGAGGCCTAGGGTTTTAGGAGAGTCCTCGGCTTGTGCGCCAAGTCTTGTGGAAACCTCCTTGTATGCGGCATGGGCTGCCCGAAGTGCCCATGAGTGAACCACCACGGGGGTCCTTGGCCCGATCCACCTGATCGGGGGACGACATTGTGAGTACCCCCTAGTCCAGGACACCGTCAGTAGCCCCCTGAACCGGTCTTCAAGTTGGGGACGCTCCTCGATTCTTCCGAACTGTTCTTCATCTTCAGTCATCGGTCTTGAAAACTGGTTCAACAAATCTTCTTATCTTCGATCTTGAGGATCTCCGAAGTAAATCCGAAGAGTTTACATGTCGGGTATCCGAGGAGCCCCTTTAAGTTATCGGCTTTTTATCAATGCCTTGTTATTTTTACGCCCACCTCGGGTTTGAAGTTGTTCCCGGGCGGCGGTGTCCTCTTGCATCCGAGCTCCAACACCGGACTGCATTCGAGGTATCTTTTGCAGCCAAGCACCAACGCTGGACTGTATCCAAGCTCCAACGCCGGACCATATCCGAGGTGTCATAGATCACCTTGGCTTGAAGAAGTTTAAAGGAGGTTAGCCAAGCTTAATGCCGGAAATGCCCTCTATAGAGCCAGCCACTTGCATCCGAGCTTTATGCCGGATTGCTTCCGAGGTGATGCACCACCTCGGGCTTGGGCTGATTGTTTATGGATTTTATTTCCGATGCGTGTAAATTTATTTGTTGTCAATATGTATAACTAGTAGCCCTCAAGGTGTGTGTCGGTCTAAAACCCGAGATGCACGTGAAGGAAAACATGAAACCGCTGATCCTAGTAGCCCCTAAGACTCAGGTCGATGCGCGAAATCGGCCTGAGGATCAACTCCTAGCTCGGCAGCATACGTAGGAATAGAAACGCAGTGTAATATATTAGAGATAATAGTGATCGGCTAACGGGCCCTTGAGAGAGGGTCTTGAGAAGTCGCTGTAATATAATAGCTTGATGCCGGATAGGTCCAGATAGTACCTAGTGTTGTCCGAAGACTCATTTCCACATAGTTCGGTCAAGCCGAACACTGAGCACTTTGTATTTTCTGCATTGAATAGGCAATGCAGTAGCCCCCGAGGCACTGGTCGGGTGGCAACACCAGATCAGGGGATTGATGTAGCCCTTTAATATTTGTAAATGGTAAGCACGAAGCCCAGTAGCCCCCGAGCCTTAATGTGGGCACGGGTGGCCAAATTAAGGATCGATATCCAGAGTAAAATCACAAAAGATGTGTAATGATTATATGTATCCAAGTACTTTACATCATTAATGCTCGGATCCGCATTGTACAAAACTTTGTTGACCGACCATCGGCTTCAACCTCTTCGGCCAGTTGCCGAGGAGTGTATTCCTACTTTATAAAGCCGTTACAAGGGCAAAAATTTATGGAAAACAAGGCAATCCGGCCATACGGTTTTATAAACAAAGGTACACGGAGAGATATGTTATATTACGTTTTAACGTAAGAAACATCTTCCAAAGAAAATAGTCCCGCTATCGGTTCCTTTCTTTGGGTCGTCATGCTTATCATGATCATGAAACCTCACCTCCGATCAATGTGGGAGAACATATTGAGGATTTAGTTCGGGGAAAGTTCCCGAACTCTATGGTATTAATGAACCAAAATTTTCATTTCTGTCGTTGCCGACCAATGTGATCCTTTAAGATTGCTAGCTTTCGGCTTCACCCAGTCTGAGGTACTTACTCGGATGACCCGGTAGTAACAATCGCAGAGGTGCTCCCTTTACCACCTAGCCGAACAATCGGGAACGCAGGGGTAAGCACAGGAGCCAGGCAACCCAGCTTGGCCAAAATCTTAAGTCAAATTGATGCATATTTATGGCTTTATAACGATGATTGCGGAAGGCAGCCTTCGTATATTAAATACAAACGCCGATGATATTTTTATTTTGACTCCGTTGCGACCGTTTATCGGCTGAAACTGGCCCATCGTCGGCTTCCGCCCCCTTCTAGATGCTATGCAGGGTGTTTTCGCAATAACAAGACAACCCTTAGCCGACGTCTCGGTGCCCGGAGGCAGTTGTGTTAGCGGAAACGAGGCAATCAGATATGCAGGCTTTATAACTTTCACTTAGTCATAGGAGTTTAAAGTTGGGAGGCCATTTACTAGCCCCCGGTTAGTGTTCGGCGACAGTCGAGGTCAAGCCGTAAACACTTCGGCCAATGTTATGAACGGCCCGTCATTTAACACGGGGTGACCTCTATCGATCTTATAGTTTAACACAGTCATCGGATCGCTGACCAGTTTGCGCTTATTGTGACAGTCAGTTTTCGGCTTTCTCCACTAAGGTGCTTTAACCATGCTAGCTGGAAGCACAATCGCAGTGGTTCTCCTTTTTGCACACCTTGCCGAACAAAGCGGAATGTAGGAGGCAAGCGCAGGAGCCGGGCAACCCAACTATTGACCGAAGACACAATTTGAAACGATGCATATATAGCGATATCTGAGAATATTTTTGCCGAACCTCTAAAGGTGTCCGGCGTTGCACTGCGAGACTTATGCTGGAAACACACAAATAGTTTAAAAGTGCCATAGGCTTTAAAAACCAAAAAACTTCAGTAAAAACTTGACGTCCGAACTAAATCAAGTGTTCGGTGCCAATCCGAAAATTGGTCTTAGAGAAAAAAAATTGTGCTTCTGTCATGCTTGAACATGACACATCCTATCTCAAGACTTAAAGCGGGTTAGCCCACGGCTTCAACCTCCTATCCCGAAGGCGGAGTACTTCTCGTTAGGCCAGTTTAGCAAACTAAACTCTAGCGGCTTTGAGAGAGAAATTAGGCTCCCCGGCTATTGACCACACACTCGCGTCGAAAAAAGGAGTGATAGAAAAAGACTTTGCGATGACTAAGAAGAAGAACACTTATTATAAAACAGCTCACATAAATTTAAGAGCCCCCAAGTGACTTGGGTAAAAGAATTTTATGATTGTATATACCGAAGTACTTATATCATATCTGTGTTCACCCGAACTTTAAACGCGTCTTAACAGACCCTCGGCTTCTCCCTCTTCGGTCAAGGGCCGAAAAGTGTTATGTACTCCACCTGTCGAGAATATCGACGGTATTTCCGATAACCAGGCAATCAGGCCATAAGGCTGTAACAGACAAAGCGCGCTCAGGGAACATATGCTATATAACTGACGAAGTGTAAGAAGCATCTTCGAAGAAAATAGTACCCCCACCGATACCTTTGTTCGGTTGCTCATTGTTATTATGAGACTAGTGCAATAGATTTTTTGTACTCATGAGTTCCATTGTGTGCCGACGATGATTGAAAATGATAAGAGCGCTAACTTTCGGCTTCACCCAGTCTGAGGCCCGAGCTCGGATGACCTGATCGTGACAATCACAGAGGTGCTCCCTTTACTCCCTAGCCGAACAATCGGGAACGTAGGGGTAAACACAGGAGCAAGGCAACGCAGCTTGCGGAACACTTAAGTCAACATGGTGCATATTGTAGCGTAATTACAAGAACAAGGAACGAAGCCATACAAGTATAATCATATGCAAAAGGAAAAGCTTCATAAAGGAAGCCCTCAAGTAGATGGGGTATTTGAATTTGTGTGTCATAAACAAAGTTTTGACAAGGAAGTATTTCATAAACAACTTTTTGCCAAAAAAGTATAATGCTTGGTCGAACCGAACAAAATTTAAAACTCAAAGTTTTTTAGCATGAAAGCGACTTAGCTGGTTAATGTGTTCGGCATTGATGACGCGGTATGAGCTTGATGTGGGACAAGGTTCCATTCCCCAAGCCGATCCCGATCGAAGTGGCGGAGCGAAGAGCTCGGCACTCCAAAGTGGTGACATAGCACGGCCAATGCAGGCCGGCAGAGTGATGCCAAAGTCCCCAGCGTGGGTTAATGAAGCGTTGACGAAGCCCCCGTCTAGCCGAGGTGACAACACTGCCCGACCCGAATCATTTACACTCGATGAGGTAGAGCTCTCTCGGCGATGCCGAAGCCCCCGAGGCAACCGAACACGTCGGTATGGCAACATGACCAACAAGGTGATCACACGAGTCGATTTACGCCGATTGGGACAACGGCGTCGGGTTGCCGAAGAGACCACGTGACGCAGTCGAAGTCCATTACCTGCACATGTAAAATAGTGCAGGCCAACAATAATAATATAAATATATAAAAATCCTCGCGTAATTAATTTACGCAGAATAATCTATTTAAAGATATGTGGCCTCGCACCGAAGTCAATGTCCATGCAGGGCGTCAGCGTGATGCGTTAAAGGCGTGGCAAAGCCTGAATTCACAGGTCGGTCCAAGTTCCGGATGCGGCGTTCGCCGAACTATGTACGGAAACTGACCGAACCACCACGCGACCGTCGTTAATGCGGCCACCATTTGATAGACGTGTGTGCAGATGATGGGACAAACCAGAGTAATAATTCCTTGGGAAAAATAAACCCAAACAAGCAAAAATTGCTAGGATTAACAAGACCTGATTTATTTGTGTAGCAGTCCGAAGAAAAGTGACTCCCAAAATTGGGACTCGATCCGCATACCCATTGCCTGATGGGCGGTGAAGCGACAGCATGGCGATGCTGGTAAAGGTTGACTCGCCGAGGCAAAGCCCCCGGTCCAGCTAACGTGACGAAGCTGGTCGGTTGACGACGCCGAAGTCTCCGGAGTAGGTTGATGGCAAAGCCCCCGATCCAGACGAGGAGACGGAGCAGGTCGGTAAGGAGACGTTGCAGCTGCCATCTCAGCCGAGGTGTTGAAGTAGTTCGGCGTGATGGACATCGGCTCGATGAAGCAACGGTGCGGCCATGCCGATGCAGGTCGTAACTCGTGACCTGGTCAATGCTGGCTTGATGAAGTGACCGTGCGGCGATAATGGTGTGCCCGCTCCGTGTAATCCGTGGGGCGGTGATGTTGGTGATGATTTATTCTTCGCGATGCCGAACTCTTGTTCGGCTTGCCGAGATGATAATCCGAAGAAGTTGAGCTCGGCTCAACAAAGCGACGACGTGTCTAGCGCAGGTCGGCAGCCGTAGAGCAAAGTTGTCGGGCCCATACAAAACTTCCTTCAAAAAGGATGTCCGAAATCCCGTTCATAAAAAAGATGAACTCGGGTCGGATTCGTTCTCGCGCAGAAAACAGATCTGAAAAGTGATGCGCTAATCGGAAGGTTTCCGGAGTTTGGACGGTCGGATCGAGCTGAAATTTGGAGGGGTGATAGATATAGAAATTCCGCAGCAGATCAACGGTTGGATCTTCCAAAGGGCATCCGAGCTAGATGCTGGACACCACGCTCCAAACTCGTCCAGATCCCCGTCCAAACTTGACGGGGCTCCGGTACATCGAAGACCGGCGGAGATCGCTCCATCGGAACACGACGAAATTTCCCAGTGTTGTTGTACACTCAATTCCACACAATTCCACCGAAGGAATCGTCAAAGCGATGCTCGAGGAGGTGGTGGTAGCGGATACAAGTTCGCTGTTCGGAAAAACAACACGGTCGCTTGAGGGCTATGTTGATGTCGAGCCCCCGAGCTCCATGGATGATTCCTCCATGATCTTGACAGAGATCGGAGTTAATGTTGATGAAGGCCCTCGTCCGAACATGATGATTGGAGGTAGGGCACAGTCCTCGGTTAAGCCAAGGTGACCAGTCGAGCCGGCGACAAAAGATGCCGACATCGACCATAAAGCTCGGCTCCGATGCGTAGATCGCGCCGGAGACGATCCGAATTCCCATCGCCCTGTGGCGACCGCCAGCAGGCTCTCAATGAAAGTACCAATGTCGATTCAATATCCGGCGTATCTCATAGTAGGGGTCCTAAGCTAGGCGTCTTGGAGCGATGGTAACATGGACACGGGATTTTACCCAGCTTCGGGCTCTCTCAAAGAGATAATACCACACATGTTGCTTTTGATTGTATTCATATGGGGTGTAGTACAGAGTACATGTATCTACCACGAGATTGTAGTAATGAATATTAGCTGATCTATTGTCTAGCCTGGCCTCGGTTTATATAACACACTGGAGGCCTAGGGTTTTAGGAGAGTCCTCGGCTTGTGCGCCAAGTCTTGTGGAAACCTCCTTGTATGCGGCATGGGCTGCCCGAAGTGGCCCATGAGTGAACCGCCACGGGGGTCCTCGGCCCGATCCACCTGATCGGGGACGACGTGGTGAGTACCCCCTAGTCCAGGACACCGCCAACCACCCCATCAGAAGCGCGAGGAAGGGAGAACATGCCTTGTCGCTGTCGATGCTGCATGGGCTTTCCTGGTGGCGCCCTTCGGTGGTGACCGAGGAGGGGAAGAGGTGGGGGAGAGCTGCGACGGCGGCTGCCTAGGGTTTCCTTCCGGGTCGCCCGAGGGGCGCCACGAGAGGGAGAGAGGGGGAAGACCTTTTCAGGGGGAGGACTCGGCCGAGGACTATATGTAGGCAAAGAAATTTGATACAGAGGGAGTATAAATTTATACAGATCAGCGACAATTAATATGGATCGAAGTAAAAGACATGTATAGCAAAAAAAACTTTACCCTTCTCTCTTTTTCCCTTCTCTCCTTTTCTCTTTTCTCTTTTCCCTTCTCTTTCTCTCTCTCACACCTTTTTCTCTTCCCTCTTTCTCTTCTACCTTCTCTCTATGCTCTCTTCTCTCTTTTTTCTCTTCACCCTTTCTCTCTTCTTTCTCTTCTAGGTACTGATTAACCTATAACTAATGGGTCTGGCTAGGACTCAATCGTCTCAGTCGGCTAATGTCATCTTATAAGACAACACAATATGTGTTGTCTTGTATATTTTTCATCATTCATACGTGTTTCTCTAGCCAGTCTTGTTGTGAACTTTGTATGGGCTTTAGTTGGGCCTAGTTTTCTTGTCCCCTCTTGTGCAGAATTATATATATCCCATATTGGGCTATAGGAAATACTTAGGGCCTTTCTTTTTACAAATATTCAACACGTGGCCCGTTGTCTAAATATTTTTTGATTTAGTTAGAACATCGATATTTTGTGTGTTCTTCCTGTTTTTGTTTTTTTGTTTACTTTCTCTATTTTCTTTTCCTTTCATTGTTTTTTCTGTTTCTTTATTGTTTTGCATATGCTTTTCTTTTCTTTTCCTTTTTTCTAATTTTGTTTTTCTTTCATTCAAGAAATACTTGTTAAAAGATATACCAAAATCTACTAAAAATACAAAAACATTTTTTAAATAGGTGAGCCCTTTTTAAAAAGTGTAACATAAATTTAAAATTTTCATGAACACCTCTCAAATTTTATGGGTTTTTAAGTCTGATGATATTGTCATACAAAATGTAACGCAATTTGAAAAAATATAATCATCCTTTATTAAGAAACATATTTATTATACAATGTGTATTTGGGAAAAGGTTCAATAATTTATAAAAGATTAGTCCAATAATTTAGAAACATTTAAATTGTATTTCAAAAAATGTTTCATTGTGTAATTTCGGAAAGATCGATGTTGAAGCCATGTTGAAAACACATAGTAGAGGTTGAGGGCAACACTTGCAGTTGTGTGCCTAGTGGCAAACATGTAACCGCCGTCTCTCTCGACAAAAACACCACCTTCGCCCTGCCAAGTTGCAGTCGCATTGAATACATGCAGTTGCAATTGGGGAGGGGGGCAACTTTTGCAGTTGCATGCCTAGTGACGGTCATGCAACTGTCCATCGGCAGAGCTTAGTTGGGGCCAGCAGGGGCCATGCCCCTAGCCTCACTACAAAACCTGAAGAAAATTTTGGGGATTATATGTTTTTAGCTTTGCCCCCACCCCTCAAACAACCATATTTGCTACCTCACCCCCCCCCCCCCTCCGCCCCGAACATCCTGTCTAGCTCCGCCACTACAACTGCCATTCCCCCCCTACAAAGCACCACTAAGTTATAGTCGCATGGAAGACATGCAGTTGCAGTCGGGGAGCACCCTCTACTCATGGCCAGTTGCCGTCACGTAGGAGCAACCTCTGCAACATCTTCTCAACATGACAGCGAGCGTAAAGGGAGGTCAGAGACTGGCCGGCGCGACGGCTGGGTGACGTAGGGCGACGAGCTGGCGGTGGTTGGGGGACGTCTAGCGGTCACCGGGTGCACGCGGCAGCGGCTATGGCCCAACCCATCACGGCTCAGGCCGGCGCGAGATGTACGTGTCATGGACACAGGCGGCGATGGTGGAGAGGTAGGGAGGAGGAGCGAGCACGGCGTGGCCAGCGGCGTCCTTGCAGGTTGTGGCTCGTCGGTTGCCGACAACCAGGAGTGGGAGGTTGGGACGACCGCCTAGCTGCATGAGGCGCGAAGCTCTCTCCTCGTAAGAAGGAAGAAAAGGGCGAGAAAATTTTAGGCGGGGTGAAGGCAAGATTCGGTGACCTTGATGTTTTCTTTGCGCGCAGGGGGTTGTTGGTAAGTGTGAAAAACTAGCATGGGGGGGGGGGGGGTGTGGAGAAAAACCCGGATACCAGGCTATTAACTCCCCCTCTAGGAGTAGAGATAGCAGGCTTTTTTGCAACTAGTTGAAATTTGATAAAATACCACATTATATTTTGCATCTTCATTAGAATACCACCTTTTTGGGATTAAATGTCGCATTTGCACTTTTTGAAGAAATCCAGTCTAGTGACCAAAAAAAAGTGTAAACCTTCGAAGAGAAAAGAAGGGGGAAGAAAGGGAGAGAAGCAAAAACTCCGGCCCTGTCGTCTCAGCTCCCCGTGCGCCTACTCTCCCGAGAATGCAGCGCGGGCGGCGTCGCCGCGTGCAGCCCCTCCGAGGCGCCCCCACCCCTGCAGCGTGCTTCTCCCGGCCCGGTGGATTGCCCCCGACCCACAAATTTCCAAAAGGCCAGGCTGCTACCGCGCTTGTGCTCCCCCATCTGTTCCTCGCACGGCAGATTGCTGCGCCGCCGCCGCCGCCGCCACCTTCTACTGCTGCTGGATCTGGCTAGGCGTGGATTGGTTCCACCCTTTTGTTGAAGGTGGGGGCTTCGGTGGATCCTATCCTACTAGTCTTTATTTTTCTGTTGTCGACTTCGCTCCTTCATTTTCCTATATAAAAACCCTATTTGGAACCCTACTTGCTCCGGTACGATACGAGTGCTTGAGATTGACATGATATTCCTCTTTCTAAAGCAATCCCTGTAGAAATTTCCCGTTTCTTCTTGTATTAACGATTTAGATTCTTTTAATTTGTGTATGTATACCATCATCTGCTTCTGTCATTGTGAAATTTTTATGTGTGTTCGGTTCTGCAGGATGGATGAGCCAAATACTGAAATGGATCCTCCCATCGCGGAGACGGAGCTAAATGCAATCAAATTTGATCTGATGTCCAGTAAAGATATGGTAATCTTTTATTTACTTTGCCTCCACACTTTTTACCCTGCGGAAAGTATGTTAAACTGACAGGCATTTCCAGAAAAAGTATAGCAGCGCCAGCATTGCAAAAGCATCTGATGTCACTAGGGCCAAGTTGGGATTACCAAATGGGGCAAAAAAGTGTGAGACTTGTGGATCGCGCAGCAAGTGTGATGGCGATGGTGAGTAATATTAAGCATTCAGCACCAAATTTATCTTGTTTTATCTTCCTAATCCAAAATTAATTGACTTGTCAAAATTTTAGGTCATTTTGGTGTCATTAAGCTGCCGACAATTGTGTTCAACCCATATACGGTTGAGGAAGCTGTTCAGTTACTGAATCAGATATGTCCTGCTGCCACACTCCAAAGAAAAACAGATATTCAAAGGTTTGTAATGGCCAGATTAACCTATTTCATCTTCATTTAGCAATTTATTTTCTTTAATCATTATTGATCTTCTAAACTAATGTCGGTGTGCAAAGTCCTGCATATACAAAATAAAACGCCGTAAAACAAGCATCGGTACTGTTGTGATAGGTAGTGTATATTTTTCCATACCTAATGTATCCACTAGTAGAAAAAGGGCCTTTAGTCCCGGTTCATAAGGGCCTTTAGTCCCGGTTCTCGAACCGGGACTAAAGGGTCGTTACTAAAGCCTCCCCCTTTAGTCCCGATTCTTACACGAACCGGGACTAAAGGCCCCCCACGTGGCCAGGGCCGCTGCCTGGAGGTCCACCTTTAGTCCCGGTTGGTAACACCAACCGGTACTAAAGGAAATTTTATGATTTTTTTTGAAAAAAAAAATTTGAATTTTTTTTATTTTCAAATTTCTGAATTATTTTAACCTCTAATCTCTAATCATCCCTCATCACTGCTCAATTTAACCTCTAATCCCTAATCACCCCTCATCATTCCAAATCATCTAACTTCCTGGACGGTCACCCATCCTCTCACTACTCCAGCCTGAGCACGCTTAACTTTCGAGTTCTATTCTCCCTCGTTTTCAAGTCTGCACTTGTTGTTTTCATGACAATAGTAAGATGTCAATCCTATTAACCCTCAGGAATTTAGCTTGAGCATGAAGTCACACATTTCACTGTTTGAGTTTGAAACTATTGTTCTAAAAAACAATAATTATTTAGTAACACTAATATTTCTTGAATAAGTAGTTTGACCATAGTTTGACCACAGTTTGACCAGATTTGACGAAAATTCAAAAAAACTGAAATAATTATTTAGTAAGACTAATATTTCTTGAATAATTAGTTTGACCATTGTTTGACCACAGTTTGACCACAGTTTGACCAGATTTGACCAAAATTCAAAAAAACTGAAATAATTATTTAGTAACACTAATATTCTTGAATAATTATTTAGTAACACTAATACTTCTTGAATAAGTAGTTTGACCATAGTTTGACCAGATTTAACAAAAATTCAAAAAAAAACAGAAATTTGAGCATAACTTTTTTTCCTTTTAGAATTTGAGGATTCTAAAAATTTGCAAACAGGCTGTAGGCGGTCAAAATCGGATGCGGATTTTCGTGCTGAACGTTTTGATATATTATACGTTTTTTCTGACATCGTATGCAAAAGTTATAGCCGTTTTACATTTTCCCTACATTTTTTGCAAAACATCTCCAAATTTAAGTTTTTAAATTTTCCTAACTAGTACATGTAGTAACATAACTACATCTGGAAGGATTTTAATTTTTGAAGTTTTTATCATTTTCTTTTGCTTTTTACAAAACTGAAAAGGCGATTGGGGGGGGGGGGGGGGGTAGAGTTTGAAAATGGGACCTTTAGTACCGGTTCGTGCCATGAACCGGTACCAATGCCACAAACCCCATTAGTACCGGTTGGTGGCTCGAACCGGGACTAAAGGTCTAACCTTTAGTACCGGTTGGTGCCACGAACCGGTACTAATGGGCATCGCACCCTTTAGTCCCGGTTCGTGGCACCAACCGGGACTAATGCCTGTACGGTGACCTAGCCGCTCGAACCGGGACTAATGCTCACATTAGTCCCGGTTCGTAATGCAACCGGGATTAATGCTCTTTTCTGGCCGAACCAAAACCCTGTTTTCTACTAGTGATCTTTAAACAAAATGCTGCAATGTGGAAACCAAACTTTATATTATTTACTTACACTTTGTTTGTTTGAACATTTGGAATTTGTGAGACAAGATGTTTACATTTCAAAAGCACATAAGAAGGTATGTAAGCATTGCCAAAAAAAAAAAAAAAAAACTGTGCATATGGGCTCTCTTTTTTGGTATATCTGGTTGGTGCATAAATACTCCTCTAACATGTTGATTTTTTGTTGTTGAAGAGATCGGATGGGGCTACAAGTCAAGCAACTTGCAAGTATTGCTCAGTAAGTGCATGTTCAGACGTTTTGGCCTGTATTTCTACATATTGTATTAAACCTTGACCTTTTTTGCTGAACAGAAGGATGACACTAAACAATACCCTGATGTAATATTTAAGACGCTGGCAAGCCCGAGAATAAGAGGGTTCAAGAATAAACCTAAACTTCAACAGAACCCTACCATTATGGATAGAATTTCGGTTACCGCAGAAGTTGTTGACAGAGTGACAGACAAGTTACCCCAGGACTATTGGGATTTTTTACCTCATCGCCACCCCTCTCAATCAAATATGACCAAGATATTGATATCTCCATCCCAAGTAAGTATTTTCTATATATTTAGTTTGTTAGTCTGCTCTGAGTTGGCTTGCAGAGAAGATCTAGTTTTGCTGCAACATCTTTTCATGTTTCATAAAATGTTATATATTATTGACTGACAATTCATCAACTTTGTCCCTGCCATATTTTTCTCAAAGCTTTAAGACATTTTAAAAAAGGAATTTTTGGGTTGCTTGTGTTGTGTTGAATATCTACAACATACAGAAAACAGAACACAACAAATATTATGAGATCGAGAAATTTGATTTGTTATTATTTGGCAAAGTATTTTTGCATGATCATTAAGGCAATACACCTGATCCTTATGATGCATTACCTTTCCGGTAAAAAAATAGCTATGGTGCATTACGAACTCTGACACAGAATGCCCTATCCACTTTTCAGTGATTTTCTTTAGAGAAGACTTCTCGGTGAAATTATGCTGTGCGTTCTAGTTTTGTTCAGTGCATGGTATGTGGATGTAAATATAATTAAGTGATAAGGGCAACTGGGCCAATGCTATTTTCTCAAAGCTTCTTTTGGAAGGTGGTATGCATATTCTTGTTGGCCAGTGCATTGGTATTGCTATGCTAAGTTTCTTTCAAAAGAAAATGACGAGCAGCTGACCATATAATTTTACATTATTTATTATGGTTAAAATCTTATTTCCTTATCATGTCTGCAGGTCCGTCACATATTGAAACAACTTGATGATCCTGAGCGTATTAGCCGGTTTGTTTCAAGGCGGGAGCTAATTTATATGTCATGTTTGCCGGTGACTCCCAAGTTCCATCGCGTGGCAGAGTTGCCCTATGAGTTCTCAGATGGCCCTTGCTTTGTTTATGTATGTGACTATGCGCTATCTCGTTGGCGAACTTCGTACCCAAGATTATTTTCTGTATCATACCTTTAACTTTTTTCTAACAATTTTCCCATTAAATACTTTTGTTAAATGCAACCAGATCCATTGTATGGTGTAAGGATTAAAATCTGACCATAAATCATTTAATCAACGAGAGAACCTAATCTAACAAATATACATTTCCTACATCTAATAGATTGATTCATCACTATTCTGTCTAATATACTCTCACATCTCTAATATATACTCTCCGGCTTCTTTATATGTTTGTCGAGCATGCATGTTTTTATTGTGGTCTGATGCACATGCATAGCTGGGCTGTTTTTTTTTCTGCAGGGAATATCTGGGATGTGTTGGTATCTTAATTATGAACTTATATGTTTGTTCATTTCTCGTTTGGACGTAGGATGACCTGACGAAAGCTTATAAGAGGACGGTTGATACCTGTAGGAAAATTTATGACTTGCGTCAGCCTCCACAGTTCAGTGTTCATGCAAATTTACTTGTCACAAGCCTAGTTATGGAGTGCCTTAAATCATCAAAGGCAAGGGAACTGATATTTTCTTTTTATTACAGTATCCAAGTTTCATGATTATATGTCTTCTGTTCTAATATAGTATATCAGTAAATTTATACAATGTCAAGGCCACCCCTGCAGTTTTGCGGTCAAGTTTTGCTGTCGTATCATCTGTACATACTTCAATAAAGAACAATTAAACCAAATTCTGCACTTCATAACCCCAGCCACACACACACACACACACACACACACACACACACTTGTGCGCGCGCCACTTCTCCGTTGTACTCCAGTAAAAAGACATGTTAGTTTATTCCAATGAAAAAAATAGCATGCTACAACAAAATAGCGCCGACCTTAAAATATGCTATTAGCGTGCTATATCGCGCTATAGCGTGCTATTAGCGAGACGTTGTACACTGATATATTTAGCGAAACAATTCTCAATATGCTATAGCGTGCTATTAGCGAGGTTATAGCGTGCTATTTTTTTAGTGGTTTATTCTGATGCAGCTGGTAAAACTAATAAAGCTTGTGCCGGTCCATAAACTGAGGGCCCATTGATTTTTGTGGCGTTAATGCTTTTTGCTGGTTGGTTCCATTATCACAAAGCCGCTCCCAAATTGGCCTAGTTTCAAGATGTAGAATTCATGTTGAATCACCACTTAGCGGGTTTATTAGGACTTGGGTCTCTTTCTTGGGCGGGGCACCAAATTCATGTATCTTTACCAATTAACCAATTTCTTTCTTGGTATTATATGACTTTGCTATTTGCCGGCGTATTTTGTGTGTGTGCGTTGGTGTTGGCTTATGCATCCTAGCTATGCAAAGACCGGGTGTGTGCTCATTGTATTTGTATCCTCTTGATGTTTCATTTTAAGTCAATAAAATCCACCCTTATCAAAAAACAATGTTGACAGGGGCGTTTCTAATGAGGATGAGTGTATCATCCACATATTGAAGATGGGTGAGGCCACCAGGAACCACCCCAGGGATATGGTTGTCTGCCTTCGCGTCATCTAACATGGCAGCTAGGGCATGAGAGATTAAATTAAACAATGAGCTCCTCTGTACTTCCTAAAGGGGCCCTCTTCCCCATTGATATTAATAACCAGCTGCATCATCCAGCTAGTCATCTAGCCTCAAAGCCTTTATTATGGAGGATCTCCTCAAAGAAATCCCATCTAACTCGGCTCGGATCATATGCTTTCTCGAAGGCCGGTGCTAGGCGCTACTCGGCCAGCCCAAACTTGGGTCGGTCGCCGTGCAGCCGTTTGATGCGAGAGAGCAGGACCGCTTGATTCCCCTTGCGCGTCGTTTTGCTGGCTTCAGTTTGTGAAGAAAAAAATCCCCTCCGTGCTCAGATGCTGCGCGTATCTCGCTCTTCTTGCCGGACCCCAGCTCTGGCGGCAGCAAAATAACCAACGGCCGCAGCCAGCAGGCGCAATCTCACTCATCTCCCCATGTTGTTCCTTGTCGCTGGCCTACACACCGGGGTCGCACCTTCTCTCAACCGGTCAACCGTGGTCGTAGATGTTGGAAATATGAGCAATTTATCAAATGATTTTATTAACTGAAATACTAGATAAAGCACGACTAGTATAGAAGTGATAAAACAAGTCATGCGATTTGACAAAGAGAAGGTAAACAGCATCTACATATATGAACTAGAACCGAACACATCTAGAACAGACACTAGAGCAAGAAGTTGTGACAGAACCTCTAACAGAAAGAGTATGAGGACGTACGGAACGGGAGCAGATGCACCGATCTTGGGGTCGGTGTCCTCGCCAGCCATGTCGTCGAGGAGGTTGTCGACGTCGGGGAAGAAGTCGTCGTCGGGGATGTAATCGTCGGAGTCCGGGGCGTCCGTGACAAAGAAGTCAGTAGTCGCGCTGAGCGCTCCCCAAAAACCTTATCACCCTTCTCCCGTACAGGACTGTGCGATTTCGGAGGCCTACTGTCCGGACCTGCGGTGCACGCCGGGATGGGGAAGAACGTAGTAGCAGCGCAGTGCACAGTAACTTGTGGCGAGAGGAAGAAGAGGTTCTGGTGCGTTTCTCTGAGAGGAGCGACCTCCCTTTTATAGGCGCAAGAGAAGGAGGCGAGAGGCTGCGCCGGGAGCTGAAGAGAAACAGGGAGACGAAACGAACAGGCAGCAGGCGAAGAGGTGCCCCGTTCGTATTCAATCTCCACTACAACAAAAAGACATCGGCTCGGCTCATTCCCGCGGCGCGGCGCGGCAAGGCGGGCGGAGGAGGAGGAGCGTGCGTGGATGTTCCTCTTGTTCTCATCCTCATACATGTGGAGAAAGAGTCTCCCTTATAAAGAGGTCCAACTCCCTCTAAACTAGCAATGTGGGACTAAACTTTAGTTCCACCTCTTGCCTTGCAGGAATGGACTGTGTGGGCCTCTAGGATTTATTAGGAATTTCTGAAACTGCTATTGGGCTAGGCCCAAAATAGACAAAATTCCAGCAATCCCCCACCAGATCCCAGAGGCACACAAAATTGCCTTTGGTTCCAAAACACTGCTTTATATACCGGTACTGCAGTGGAGACTGTTAAGTTGAACTTCCACCTAGAACTCTATGCTACACTAGTAAGCAACTTTAACAGTGGACTGGGCCTTGAACTGCAAGTTTTCTGCGAATCTAGCTTCACATAAAGCCTTGACTGATACGTGGCTACCGTGGGTCTTCCCCGCGGGTGGAGCTTATGCGTCATACTCCGAGACCTTTCTTGAGTTTACTAGAGAGAACCCTACTCTCATAGATTGCGACGTTTAACAATCCGACTCATATAGGTGTGTTCTTCAAAAGATGTTCTGCAGGACAACATCTCTGCTTAAATGAGCCACTTAGAACACATTGAGATATACATCAACCTGCCATGCAGTTTTAGGAGAGTATTGCATCTTCATGGAGTGGTATTGTTAATAGTAAGGATATTCTCCTCTCAGTTGATCAACAACATGTCTTCCACATCTAATTCACGGGATCTCCGATCACAAAGAATAGGTTACCACTGTGAACAACTCATATTGTGGGTCTCATACCCATCTCCCTCGATGCATTATCTATCACATTACGTGATAGACCCTTAGTAAAAGGATCTGCCAGATTTTTAGACGTTTGGATATAATCCAATGCAATAACTCCGGAGTTTCTCATTTTCCTGACAGACTTTAACCTTCTCTAAACGTGTCTTGATGACTTCATGTTATCCTTTGAGCTGCTCACTTTCGTGATCACAGTTTGATTGTCGCAGTTCATAAGGATACCCGGTACAGGTTTCTCAACAACCGGCAAGTCATTCAAGAGCCCGCGAAGCCAATCTGCTTCGGTCGTAGCTGTATCTAGTGCTGTGAGTTCTGCTTCCATTGTTGACCTCGTTAAGATGGTCTGCTTGCAAGACTTCCAAGAAACAGCGCCACCTCCATGACTGAATACATAACCGCTCATGACCTTTATCTCATCAGCATCTGAGATCCAGTTTGAGTCACTATACCCTTAAGCACCTTTGGGTGCCCGGTGTAGTGAATTCCATAATTCGCAGCGCCTTTCAAATAACGCAAAACTCTATCTAGAGCTTTCTAATGCACATCTCCTGGTTTTGAGACAAACCGACTCAGTATGCTAACAGCAAAAGAGATGTCAGGTCTTGTAGCACGGGCTAAGTACATAAGCGAGCCAATAATCTGAGAATATTTCAATTGATCTCTAGCAATTCTTCGATTCTTTCGAAGTAACACACTCGCATCATATGGTGTTGGAGAGGGCTTGCATTCACTATAGCCAAAGAGACTCAATATCTTTTCCACATAGTGAGATTGAAGCAATGTAATCCCACCATCATCGTCTCTCAACAACTTGATGTTCAGAATGACATCAGCCACTCCTAAATCCTTAATCTCAAAACAGCGAAATAGGAAATCCTTGACCTCCTTAATAACATTCTGATTTGTTCCGAAAATTAGTATGTCATCAACATATAAGCAAAGAATAACTCCCTCGCCCCCACCATGGCGATAGTACACACATTTGTCAGCTTCGTTTACAACAAAGCCTGCAGCTGTTAAAGTTCTTTCAAACTTCTCATGCCACTGTTTAGGTGCTTGCTTGAGTCCATACAATGACTTCAGCAACTTGCACACTTTTTCTTCCTGACCATCTAGTACAAACCCATTTGGTTGTTCCATATAAATTTCCTCGTCCAACTCTTCATTTAGGAAAGCAGTCTTAACATCCATTTGATGAACGAGAAGACCATGTGAGGCAGCTAGTGAAAGTAGAACTTGAATAGTGGTCAGTCGAGCCACAGGTGAGTAAGTATCAAAGAAGTCTTCACCTTCCTTTTGGGTATAACCCTTAGCCACGAGCCGAGCCTTGTACTTTTCAATAGTACCATCAGGCCTAAGCTTCTTCTTGAATACCCATTTCCATCCTATAGGTTTACACCTATAAGGACGATCAGTTATCTCCCAAGTTTCATTCGCCAAGATGGAATCCATCTCGCTACGAACCGCTTCCTTCCAGTAGTCAGCATCTTCAGATGCATAGGCCTCTGAAATAGAACCGGGAGTATCATCTATGAGATACACAAGAAAATCATCACCAAAGGACTTTGCAGTCCTCTGTCTCTTGCTCCTAGTAGGAACTTCATTGTTCTCCTCCACAGGACTTTCAAAGTGTTCCATCGAAATGGCAGGTTCGGTAATTGTAACTGGTTCCTGATTCGATGAACTAGGCATCTCCTGATTAGATGAGGTAGCCATATCCTTCATGGGAAAGATATCTTCAAAGAATGTCGCATCATTCGACTCCATGATCGTACCTACATGTATGTCAGGTACCTCAGATTTTACAACCAAGAATCTATAACCAATGCTATGAAAAGCATATCCCAGGAAAACACAATCCACGGTCTTTGGTCCATGCTTGCGCTTCTTTGGAATTGGCACATTGACTTTCGCCAAACAACCCCATTTTCGTAGATAAGAGAGTTTTAATCTTTTCTTCTCCCACTCCTCGAATGCAGTTATCTCTTTATTCTTTGTGGGAACTCGGTTTAGGACATGACATGCAGTCAATATCGCCTCCCCCACCATGCCTTGGAGAGACCCGATGTGTCTAACATCGCGTTAACCAAATCAGTTAGAGTACAGTTCTTTCTTTCGGCCACCCCATTTGACTGAGGTGAATAAGGAGGCGTCCTCTCATGGATTATACCATGTTCCGCACAAAAAGCATTAAATTCATTGGAAAAATACTCTCCACCACGGTCGGACCTAAGCCTCTTGATTTTCGGATCAAGTTGGTTTTCCACTTCAGCTTTATAGATCTTGAAAATGTTCAAAGCCTCATCCTTAGATTTCAGAAGATACACACGGCAGTATCTAGTGGAGTCATCAATTAACGTCATAAAATATTTCTTTCCACCTTTTGTCAAAACACCATTCATTTCACATAAATCTGAATGTATGAGCTCTAGTGGTGCAAGATTTCTCGTTTCCACAGTTGTGTGAGACTTACGAGGTTGCTTAGCTTGCACACAAACTTGACACTTAGATCCCTTGACAGTGGTGAAATTAGGGATTAAGTTCAACTTCGCTAGTCGCGACATGCAACCAAAGTTAACATGACAAAGACGTGAATGCCAGACATTTGATTCACTATTGTTGCAAACATGATTAACAACTTTATTGCAAATGTCTGATAAGGATAAACGAAACAGGCCTCCTGACTCATAGCCTTTATCGACAAAGGTTCCATACTTGGATATTACAAATTTATTCGACTCAAAGACAAGGTTATAGCCATCTCTACACAGAAGAGATCCGCTAACAAGATTTTTATTGACAGAGGGGACATAATGCACGTTCTTCAGCCGCACGATCTTCCTCGAAGTAAACTTCAGATCGACCGTGCCAACACCACGAACAGAAGCACTTGAACCGTTGCCCATCAGCACGGTTGAAGTCCCTGCGGTCTGATAAGACGAAAACATGGAAATATCACCGCATACATGCACATTAGCACTCGTGTCAATCAACCAATCAGGAGAATGACATACTGAAAGAATAGTGGGAAATATACCATACCCAACATCCTTCATGTCAGTGTCTCCAATGACAACATTAGCGGTCTTGCCACCTTTCCCAGGATGACGCTTGTCAAAGCGATTAGGGCAACTAGGAGCCCAATGATCAGGATCCCCACACACATGACAAACACCTTTCTTCTTGTCATTCTTCTTCTTAAAGTTCGTGTGTTGCACAGCCTTGTTCTTCCCATCAAACTTGCCCTTGTTCTTGAACTTGTGGGGCTGGAAGTTCTTCTTCTGTACCAGATTGGCACTAGATCCTCCCTCAATACCTCGAGCACGTGTGTCCTTTGCTCTCGCCTTTTCTTCCACATCAAGAGTGCCAATGAGATCCGGGACGAAAAACTCCTCTTTCTTATGTTTCAGTAAGGTAGCAAAGTTTCTCCACGAAGGAGGAAGCTTAGTGATGATACCTCCGGCAACAAACTTGTCCGGTAGCATACAACTGAAGTGCTCAAGTTCTCTAGCAAATGACTATGTCTCGTGAGCTTGCTCAACCACGGAGCGCTCTTCAGTCATCCTGTAATCATAGAATTGCTCCATGATGTACAGCTCAGTGCCAGCATCCGAGACCCCAAACTTGGCCTCGAGTGCATCCCACATATCTTTTCCATTATCAATTGACGCATAAGCATCAACTATGTTCTCACCAAGAACACTCAAGAGAGCAGCCTTAAACAGAGTATCCATTTTCTGAAAAGCTTGTGCCCGTTGAGCATCAAGCTCCCCTTCAGGTTTGCCAAGAGTGGCGTCATAGCAACTCATGGTTTGAAACCATAAGACTGCTCTCATGCGCCACCTCTTATAGTGGATACCTCAAACATAGGAGGTCTCATGGAAGCAGCAAAACCACTTGGAGTAAATTGCCTATCATAAGGTTTTTGGATTGTTGGAAATATGAGTAATTTACCAAATGATTTTATTAACAGAAATACTAGATAAAGCACGACGAGTATAGCAGTGATAAAACAAGTCATGCGATTTGACAAAGAGAAGGTAAACAACATCTGCATATATGAACTAGAACCGAACACATCTAGAAAAGACACTGGAGCAAGAAGTTGTGAGAGAACCTCTAACAGAAAGAGTATGAGAACGTACGGAACGGGAGCAGATGCACCGATCTTGGGGTCGGTGTCCTCGCCAGCCATCTCGTCGAGGAGGTTGTCGACGTCGGGGAAGAAGTCGTCGTCGGGGAAGTAATCGTCGGAGTCCGGGGCGTCCGTGACGAAGAAGTCAGTAGTCGCGCTGAGCGCTCCCCAAAAACCTTATCACCCTTCTCCCGTACAGGACTCAAAAGGTGCAGTTTCGGAGGCCTACTGTCCCGACCTGCGGTGCACGCCGCAAGCCGGGATGGGGAAGAACGTAGCAGCAGCGCAGTGCTCAGGAACTTGTGGCGAGAGGAAGAAGAGGTTCCGGTGCGTCTCTCTGAGAGGAGCGACCTCCCTTTTATAGGCGCAAGAGAAGGAGGCGAGAGGCTGCGCCGGGAGCTGGAGAGAACGAGGGAGACGAAACGAATGGGCAGCAGGCAAAGAGGTGCGCCGTTCGTATTCAATCTCCACTACAGCAAAAACGTTTCAGCTTCCATGTGACCTTTCGTATACCCATCGTGCGTGGCAAAAATTTAGACATCGGCTCGTTCTCGCAACCCGCGGCGCGTCATGACGAGGCGAGGCGTGGCGTGGCGTGGCGAGGCGGGCGGCGGAGGAGGAGCGCGCGTGGATGTCCCTCTTGTTCTCATCCTCATACATGTGGAGAAAGAGCCTCCCTTATAAAGAGGTCCAACTCCCTCTAAACTAGCAATGTGAGACTAAACTTTAGTTCCACCTCTTGCCTTGCATGAATGGGCTGCGTGGGCCTCTAGGATTTATTAGGAATTTCTGAAACTGCTATTGGGCTAGGCCCAAAATAGACAAAATTCCAGCAGTAGATGCATTGAGGCCTGTTGTAGCAAATCGTCATCCCTGGCGTGTTCGCCGCAGCCTCTTGCCCCAATCGGAGCACCCTCGGGGGATGTCGACGCTTCTTGCGTCGCTGGTTGCAGCACCAGACCGCGCCAGCTCCAGCATTTATCAACGTGCCACCCCGCCCCGCCACAACACCGTTGTGTGTCGTTGCAGCTTCCGAGGACAATGGTTCCAGCAAATCATGGTGCCTCTTCCAGCATTTTCGCCACGCCCCGCCAGAGTTGCAGCACCACCGCATGCCTGTTGTAGCTCCCGGAAACGCAGGTTCCAGCAAATCACGGAGCTGGTTGCAACATTTCCGCCGCGCAATCGCACCCCGTCGCAGCACCGCTGCAAACAGTTGTAGCTCTGAGGGACATTGGTGCAAGCAATTTGCGGAGCTGGTTCCAGCAAAAATGCAGTGACGTTCCAGCATTCGGTGGCGTTGTAGTCTACTTCCAGCACCGACGACTCCTGGGTTCCAGCAAATCGCGCCACTGGTTCCAGCATGCACTGAAGCCGGTTCCAGCTACCACCAACGCCGGCAGAAACAATCTTCGACTACAGTGCGCTGCCCGTCGTAGCTTCCGGTGTCACTTGTTGCAACTCCCGGATCAGCTGGTCCAGCTCGCCGTGCTGCTGGTTGCAGCCCAACCTCATGTGGCCGCTGGTGCCTCCAGCCCACTGCGCCTCCAATTGCAATTCGCTATGCGTCCCACCCCCCGCGTCGCGCCGGCTTAAGCAACTCCGAGGGACGGATGTGCTCCTTGCAGTAGTGGGCCTGTTTGGAGGTGCATAGATAACAGATTAGAACAATACGGATTCATGGTGGAGCGAGGAGAAAAGAGCGGCGCAGGCGATGGGAGAGAAAAATGGGGGAAGAAGGTGACTCGCGACTGGTCAAGGAGCTTCGGGGTCGCGCGGGGACGAAGGCTGGACAAAGCGGTGTGGGGGGACCGCGTGGCAGCAGATGGTGTGCTATCTCAATTCCTGATTGACGACCTGCGTGTGAACTGCGGAGTTTTCAGCCGGTCGGCCAGTGTTAATCATTAGCCGGTCACCTCAAAGTCTGCTTCTGAGAGCGGCAAATTTGACAAATTTGATCTATAGACGAAATCAAATCACAGAATGAACTGTCCGTGAAACTATTTCATGCGGCTGACCCGTGGCGCCTAGCTCTCAGGCGCTGCACTAGTGCAACGCCTAGGAGCTAGGCGCTGCACTAGTGCAACCCCTAGGAGCTAGGCGCTACACTGTATAGTGTAGCGCCTAGCTCTCAGGCGCTATACGGGTGCGACGCTGGCCGTGTAGCGCCTATCCGTGAGGCGTTGCACAGTGTAGTGTGGCACCTTCGTGTCGGGCGTCACACAAAAAGGTCAGCCGCGTGAAATAGTTTCACGGACAGTTCATTTTGTGATTTGATTTTGTCCATTGGTCAAATTTGTCAAATTTGCCTTTAAGAGCATCTCACTTCATGCAAGACTTCGTGAAAGACCACAATAGCATCGAGGATGCTTCTTCCTCGGATGAAGTCTATTTGGTTTGGGTGGATCACTTAGTGTGCCACTAGAGACAGTCTAGTGGCGAACCACTTTGCCGCCAAGGCGCCAGCTTAGACAATTTAATATGTTTAAATTAGGTGGGTTTTTCTTTCAAGTTGCTCTTGTTTATTTTCTTCCCACTCATGCATATGCAGTTATGCATTTGACAGTATTATGTTTTTCCCATTTTGTCCACCCCTTTTCCTTTAGGTTTCCGTCTCCAAACATGACATGTACTCAGTAGTTGACTTGCACCATATGATATACAAATTTTTCTAACACTTCACCTGATTGTAGTGGAGAATATCTCATGTACCAATCCTGCACCTTGATATGCTGCCCTCTGTAAACTGATTAAACACAACCGACAAAACATAGATGTTTCATCTAGTCCCTGGCTCCCCACTAAGATTTAATTCGGTTAATTTTGAAGGATGAGTATCAGTTTCAGTGAAAGAAAAGTCTTTGAAATGCTTCCATTGCGGATAAGCACACAGAGAGAAAGAACCTGCCCCCGAGTCGCTCCTGCGGGCGACTCCGGGCGGCTACCCTAGCGTCGCCTCCAAGCTCCTCGCCTCGGCCTCTCCTCCCTCGCTGCCGGTCCTCGCCGCCATCGGCATCGTCGCCGACCAAAGGCCGTGTGGTGCAGGCGGCGGCAGGGCGTCTCCTCCCGCGCGCAGGTGGCCGGCGTCGCGGGGCGTCCCCTCCTGCCCGTCGGCATCGGGTGGCGGCGTTCCTCTACTCCGGCTCCCTCCCCCTCCCGGCGTCGTGGTGGCCCGCAGGTGTGCCCCCCTTCTCCTCACTCCCCCCTCCAGCGACGGCTTGTTGGGCTCCGGGGAGGCGGGTTGCTCTGGCGGCTGATCTGGGTGGCTCTGCCCATATCTGGTTGGTGGTGGTGGTTGGTGGCGGCGGGGAAGGCTGGCGGCCCTGCTAAGGTGGTGGTGGTGTCGCCGTTGGCTGTGCTACTCCGGTGGGGTGGTGGGGCTTCCGGTGGTGTTGGCCAGGGCGTGGACGCGCATGTTCTGTGGTGGTGGTTGGTGCTCCGGCGTGTGGCATCGGTGGTGCGTGTCCGGCGGTTTCGACGCTTGGAGCTCGCCGGGCGACGCGGGTGGGCAGCGGCCGGGCATGGCCGTTGCTCTGGCCGTGGACGGCGGCGCGGGGAGGTCCGGCATTGGTGGTGGCCTCCCGCTGTCGTGGCGGGTTCATGGTGGCTCGGCAGCTTTGACTGCAGCGGCGGCCGGCGGCAGCCGGCTTCTCCGGCGTCGGCTCGCCCGCGTTTGGACCGTTTCGACCTTCACCCCATCTCCTCGTTCTCCGGTCACTACTTCCATCGAAGGGCTGGCCCTCTCCCAGCCGCGGTCCATCGCTCGTCTCGCGCCCGGTGAGGCAGGACCGAGCTCGTCTCGCGCACGGTGCAGCAGGACCGAGCTTGTCTCGCGCACGATGTAGCAGGACTGACCTCGTCCGCCTCACGGTACCGCAGGACCGAGCTCGTCTCGTGCTCGGGGCTGCAGGACAGGCCGATGGATGCCAGTTCTGGCCGGCCTATTGGGTCTCGATGCTGGGGTCGCCCGGGGGTGCGAAAGGTGGGACCTTTCTGCTTGTCTCTTTGGTTGGGGTAGCGGCGGGTCTCAGGTGAGGTGGTGTCTAGGTCTTGGATGTCGGGGCGGCGGCCCTGGTAGTGGTAGCGCGGTGCTCTTGGGCAGAGTCTGTGGCTTGGTGCTGCCCGCTGGCCATGGCCGTGTGGGCGGCGTGGTAGCCAAGGTGTGGCGTTGGGTGGCGGTGAGTGTTGGCCGGGGTGAAAACCTATTCTTTCTTCGGACAGACCAGCGGCGGGGAAGCTCGTTCCCTTCTTGAAGGCGTCGTTCCGGCTCTCATTGCCCATCATGCGGCTCCAGGGGAAACTCTGATCCTCGGATCGGGCGGTGGCGGCGCTCCAGTGTCGTTCCCTTCCTGAAGGCGCCACCTTGGAGCCCATGGTTCGTCATATGTTGCTTCATCTCTTCGCGGCGGTAGTGTTAGGGTTGGTGTTGCTGCGCTCAGCGCCTATGTATCCTATCCTGGGTGTGTGCGTGTGTTGTGGTGGCATGCGTTTGTACTGGGTGATTGTTGATCGGTGCTTTATATATAAAGCGGGGCGAAAGCCTTTTTCGGTAAAGAAAAGTCTTTTACCTGAAGAGAACATATTTGGTCTAGCTCCATGGCTTACAAGTTATCATTGATATCTAGCTGTTTGTTTTTTGTTATTACTTCATAACAAGTAAAATAAAATGAATTTTTAACCTACTTGGTAATTCTGTCACAAAATTAATATAACTATGTAGTTTGAGACTTTGAGGTGACATTGTGCTTACTGCTTATGTCATATGCTTTCACTTGCTTCATTGACATTTTATTTATTTGCAGTTACACTCTAAAAGGACAGATAAGGAATCATCAAGAGACACATATGGAATGAAATGGTTGAAGGATTCCATTCTCAGCAAACGATCCAATAATTCTTTTCGGAGTACTATGGTTGGTGATCCGAAGTTTAGATTACATGAAATTGGCATCCCTATGGATTTAGCTTCGAAATTGCACGTTTCTGAGTATGTTAACTCATACAACTTCGACAACATAAATTCTAAGTGCAACCTGCACCTTCTTGCCAAGGAAGAACTATTAATTAAGCGCAATGGAAAGCGAATCCTTGTTAAGGAGGCAAATCAGCTGGTAATTGGTGACATTGTGCATAGGCTATTGCAGGATGGTGATCGCATTCTTATCAATAGGCCACCATCAGTACATCAACACTCACTTATTGCGCTATCTGCGAAGTTATTACCAGTTCAGTCAGTTGTTTCAATCAACCCACTGTGTTGTGCACCTTTTATGGGAGATTTTGATGGAGATTGTTTGCATGGATATGTCCCACAGTCTGTACAATCAAGTGCTGAGCTTGGAGAGCTAGTTAGCTTAAGACGCCAACTGTTGAATGTGCAAGATGGTCGAAGTTTGGTGTCATTAACACATGACTCTCTGGCTGCTGCGTATCTATTAACAAGCTCGGAGGTTTTACTGGAGAGAACTTAATTTCAACAATTTCAAATGTTATGCCATCCACTCTCGCTGACACCAGCACCATCAATATTTAAATCTGTATGCTCTCACGGTCCACTGTGGACTGGTAAACAGTTGTTCAGCATGCTGCTTCCTTCTGATTTGAATTTCAGTATTGATCCTAAGGTACGCATCATAGACGGTGAAGTTCTTGCCTGCTCATCTGATTCTTTATGGATACAGAATGGCTTGTCTGGCCTTTCCTCTGTCATGTTCAAAGAATATGGTGACGCGGCTCTCAAGTTCCTTTCTTCTGCTCAGGATGTACTCTCTGAGTTTTCAACAATGAGGGGTTTTAGTGTCTGTCTTTCAGATATCTATCTTTTCTCAGACCATAACTCAAGGAAAAAACTTGCCGATGAAGTTAATCTGGCACTGGATGATGCTAAAGAGGCTTTTCATATTGAACAACTATTGCTAAGTCCAAATTCTATACTTTATTTGAAGTGTTATGATGACTGTGCTGATCTCTCAAATGCTTATGAACAGTCTGAGTTCATGCAGAACAATCTATCAATCATTAAATCTTCAATCATGGCGTTTAAGAGTGTGTTCAATGATCTCCTAAAGATGGTTCATCAACACATGGCCAAAGATAATTCAATGATGGTGATGATTAATTCCAGAAGTAAGGGTAGCATGTTGAAGTTTGTGCAACAAACTGCATGCATGTGTCGGTCTTCAACTTCCAGCAAGCAAATTTCCCTTTAGAATTCCTCCAGAACTCTCGTGTGCTAGTTGGAATAGACATAAATCATTGAATGCTGAGAGCACGGCTGAATGCCTGGGAGGCCAAATCCTATATGCTGTGATAAGGAATTCTTTTGCAGGTGGTTTAAATCCATTGGAGTGTCTTCTTCATTCAATATCTGGTAGAGCAAATTTCTTCGGTGCGAATGCAGATGTTCCTGGGACATTAACAAGAAAACTAATGTATCACCTGAGGGATATATATGTTGCTTATGATGGGACTGTTAGAAGTTCTTACGGGCAGCAAATAGTGCAGTTTACTTATGATACTGCTGAACCTGGTGCCCCTGTTGGTTCTTGGGCTGCATCTTCCATTTCAGAAGCTGCATATGGAGCTTTGGATCACCCAGTGAACAGCTTAGAGGACTCCCCTCTCATGAATTTGCAGGTTAGGTTCTTTATTTCATGGCCCATGATTATTGTGATCTCGCCCTTTTCTTTGTTCTGATACTATCTTAACTTCAATGTCAGGACGTATTAAAGTGCCAGAAGGGTATTAATTATCAGGATCATTTTGGTTTGCTTTTCCTGTCGAAGAATGTAAAAATATATAGATACGGTTTGGAGTATGCATCGCTAGAAGTCAAGGATCATCTCGAACCAGTGAAGTTCTCTGATTTGGTTGACACCGTCATGATTCTGTCAGTACATTTGAATCATCTTTTTTCCTATCACTTTACGTTTAATACTGTTTAATTAATAAATAACTTTTGCATTTTGTTCTGAAGATATAGGGGAGGTGGTATCCAGTCAACAAAAGAAAGTCCATGGATTACTCATTTTCATCTAAACCAGTTCTTATTATTTTGAAGCAAAATGACCCCATTTCCTATTTTATGAGGGATAGAATAAGCCGATGTCTTAAATATTTATTTAAACTTGTACGCACAATGGCACATGCAGGAATTTATGACAAGAAAAAGATTGGAACTAGCACTTGTTGTAGAAGCGCTTACAGAACAATACAATGCCACGAGAAACAAGCCAAACAATGTGATGCCTGATGTTCAGAAAGACAGAAACTTTGTCTTCCCGTAAAAAAAGTCATTTTAAAATGACTATCTGTATGTTTCTCTGTTTCCTGTTGCCTAACCACACTAATTTGGTCTGCCAACTGCTTCTATGTTCTCCCTAACCTGAAAATGAAGATTATCATCCCTCTTCCTTAATACTCAACTCTGTACTTTTTGCCCTCCCTCAGTGAGGTAGATATTGATAGAATAAGCTCTCCGTCAGACCACTAGGGTCATTTTTCTGTTTTAAACTTGCGTACGCATGCACTGATGTGATGGTCACATGCAGCATGCACGTAGCTGGGACGTGCCCTCCGCACTATATCCCGTTTTTTCCCTTTGTTGGTTCTCTGTAAACCCGGTCAGCGTGGCACGTCTGTGTGAAGGAGGTCGTGGGATGGCGCGATCAATCCGGATCACGACGGGCTGGCCGGGGTTTGTTAGCTAGGCTTTCGGTTGGTACCAGGAATAAGGGAAAAGGAATGAAACAGAAAACGTGGCGTTGTTAGCTGCGGCAAAAAGGCTTTCCTCTCTCGCGTGTGTTGTGTGCGTTCTTGAGCTCAGCGTTCTTCGCTCGATCGGCTAATCGGCAATGACAGATATCACTAATCACTAATATTCATGGCAACATATGTGTGATGTTTACCAATAAGGATAAATATTTTGGTGTATCTCATGCTTAATTGATGTCAGCAGCATCAATTTTTAGTGCATGCTTCATTTCTTTGTGAAAATGATAGTTGTCATGAACAGTAAATACCGCTGTGAAGATGGTCAGGCAGCTGTGTGGGAGAGGGGTTAGAATAGGGATTGGGAGGATAAAGTAGATGACAAATAGATCGTAATTCTTTTTGCTTGATTCATTCATCTCAAGGCCTCAAGTAGCTATGTCCGATTATTGGATTGCCTGCCCAAGTGATATTTACACATCAGTATTTCAGTAAACATATCAGGCAAGGCAACATGAGATGCATTGTAGGTTATGTAGCGCTTAGGTCTTAAGTGTGGTACATTATGCAATTACCTACTTTACTTTTCCCTTTGTGCTTCTGCAATATATATTTTGACATATAACATACTTCTACCCTGCAGTAAATGTTCTGCTGGCAATGAGTGCGTCAGCAAGCAGACTTGTTGCATCACTGTGGTGGTAACACAGGATGAATCGAACTCCATGTCTCAATTGGACAGTATCAAGAAATGGGTGATTCCAAGCCTCCTGGCCATACCAGTGAAAGGTTATTATTGTTCGATAGATTTTTCGAAATATGTTCTCTATATATTCGTGCCACGGAATCCTTAATAATTCCTAGATCAAGTTCTAAATTATATAATTTTATTTTTCTATGTTTCATGGTACAAATGTAAAATTGTTTTAGGTGCAACTTGTATGATTCCAGTCTTCTGAATTCTGATGTTATCACAAATCCGAGGACCCTTATGTGACTTTTATCAAAAAATACATACTACTTCCTTGATTCCTTCAGTAAACAATATGCAGATAATATATGATGTGCACTACTTGTTTTCTTTTGCAGGATTTTTGGAATTTAAGGATGTGGAGATCCAGTGTCATGAAGACGGTGAACTTGTTGTGAAAGTTGTTATGTCTGAGCATTGCAACAAGAGTGGGATATTTTGGGCTACTCTACAAAAGTCTTGCGTTGTAATTATGGCGTTGATTGACTGGGAACGGAGCCGGCCAGGGAGTGTATATGATATTTTCTGCTCATATGGCATAGACTCAGCGTGGAAATATTTTGTTGAAGTATATATTTACTTCTCTCTGTTTTGATTTTGACTTCTCCGTAAACATTTGGGTCAAATTTTTAAGCCTGATTGCCCGTGATAATTTTGACTTTAGCATTTGATGTTTCCTCATTCCTTGTACAGTCTTTAAGATCAAAAACTGATGATATTGGAAGGAGCATTCATCGCAAACACTTGCTGGTCGTGGCAGATTGCTTGTCTGTAAGTGGGCAGTTCCATGGACTAAGCAGTCAAGGTTTAAAGCAACAGCGGACTCGATTAGCAATCTCATCTCCATTTTCTGAAGCATGTTTTTCCGTGAGTAATTTATGCTATTCTGAGTGACTGTTTACTACAAGAGTTGTCTTTTTAAGTGTGGTCAACAAATTCTCATTTGATGTTATTTTCTGTAGGGGCCTGCGCATAGTTTTATAAATGCTGCAAAGCAATCTTCAGTGGACTATCTCTGTGGTACTGTAGATGCAAGGAGCCTTCTACTGGGACGTCGGGTCCTTTCAAGATTATGTATTCTGGGAAGGTGAGTATTATTATTGCTGTCACATTTAGGCGCATCATTCTGTTAAAAACAAATTAGGCACATAATTTCTTAAGAGGCATTTCATTGTACTCCCAAAAATGAAAAACAGCTAAAGAAAATTGGGGCCTTCAGATGGAAATCACCCTGTACTCCACTGCTATAGTTTCATGCATTGGATGGCATCGAGCTCTAGAGGCAAGCTTCATCGTCTATGATGTTTGGGCGGCCCATACCTGCTCCGCTCAGAGTGGTGTGGTTTCTCTCCCCTGCATGGTTGGCGTTGATGGCGTTTTGGTGGTGCCGTGCCTTCGGTTTCGTTGGTTTGTCGGTGCGTATGGTGCGTATGGTGGTGTGTCTGTCTTGAGTTCTATTGCTTTGGCGACCGGTGGGGCACTTTTTGCCCTTTGTATCTGGTTTTCGCCAGGTTTTCCCTAATTTACCGGGCAACTCTCTTCTTATTTATGAAATGCAGGAACCCCCTGCCTCTCTAGAGGTGTTACTTGAAAAACAATAGTTTCATACATTTAGTTTCTGAGAGCATAGTGCCAGATATATTTTCCCAGATACTTGCACGTGATCAAGCTGTGGGCTGTTTGAATTGAACAGTCTGTCGGATTAAAAATATGATTTCTCCTTACTATACTTGTTATGTATACATATGTTTAATTCGATGCTAACATTTAAATTTTTTTAAGGCGCATACACAAATACCAAATGAGAACATCTATGACTGCCTACATAGCCCTGAAGTTCAGCAAGTGTCAGGTGGCGCTATCTTAAATGTAAGCACATCCGTGGAACAGGATTGTTTTGGTGCTACATAGTTATATGGGACAATATTATTGATATGCGCACTTGCTTGCAGAAAATGCTACATGAGTAATGCTCCCATCACTATTCCCGGAATTGTATTGTGCATAGTAGTTTTTATCCCATTTGAAGTTTTATCTCGATTACTTTCCTATATGATGCATACCATGTTTTACTTGCATGAAGGTACCAATTAAATGCATATGTCGTGGAGCTAGATAAATCACGGGTGATTGAGGCCCTGAGATTTCATCCCAGAGGGCATGAAAAGATTGGTGCTGGAATAAGAGATATAAAGGTAATATAAATGTGTTTCTGTTTTTGTCATAGCTTTGTAACGCTACAATTGTGTGCATATGTGTTTCTGTTTTTTTTTCATAGCTTCATAACGCTTAGATGTTTGTGTTCATATGTTTTTCAATTGGTATATGTGAGAATATTCTCGGTGCTGACATGATGTGCCAATGAGCTGTCCACTTAATATGAAAATGGGCCATGTTGATTTAATTTGATCTTAAGGTTTCTACTGCTGCCAGCTTTCACAGCATCGTTGAGTTCGAAAAGTTACATGAACAACAATCCTTTCATTGAGTTCATTTTGTTGAAACTCTGGTGGTATCTATCGTTGCCGACACATCATGCTCCATACTTGCATCCCTGTTTTGTTGTAAATATCATGGCCAACTATTCTGCGGCGAAATAAGGCTACTCTGGAATTATATCATATTGTGACCCTGTGATTATGTGATGGTGTGCTGCTTGCAGATCGGACATCATCCCAGTCACCCAGGCACAAGGTGCTTCATTCTGGTAAGGAACGACGGCACCACTGAAGACGTCTCTTGCAAGAAATGTGTCCAGGGTGCTGCGGATTCTATCTCGCCTCAGCTTGGACGCTATGTAGAGAGGATATTACAGAACAGAGCAAGTTGGTCACACTAGTTTGCAGAGGCCAATTTATTTCAGACCATGGGTAGAGAGTTTGATGTTTTGTTGACAAGGAACTGTCGAACACGAGTGGATGATGCTCAGTTATCGCAGAGGAGTAAACCGCAAATTAGCGCAGATGTCATGCTTCTTGACCACCCCCTTCTGATAGGAAAAGAACTCCATCGAACTCTTGTTGTGCAACCCTTTTTCTTCTCCGTGTGCTGATGGATCATCCATGACCGTCAGTAATTGTAACCTAAATGCATGACTTTGTAGTATCATTAGCATAGTGCGCTGCGTTGTAACAGATGACACGAACTCGACCGTGTCATCTGTTACAGCGATCACCCAGTGGCTTTATACCCCGAGCCAGTGCACTGGGCACGCACCCACGCCTCCACTCGCCCCTGATCGTGCCCGTGCTCTCCATGCTCTGACCGCACCCCGACGCCCACGTCACACGGCTAGCTCCAACGGCTCGCGTCCGATCAGGCCGCCAGCGGCTCGCCAACAGACCCAACACACTACCCTGATGCATGGACACGCCCGTGCACCCAACGCACGCACACACGCACGCCCTACTCCTCGGACCCGACGCGCCCGGGATGCCCAGCGCGTGCCCATATGCGCACTTGACGTGTCCGGCTCATCGTCGTGGCTTATTCGCCCATCATTCATGCCCTAAGCCGCGGCTCAAAGCAGCTCAGCGTCGTCGACGTCGCCGTCCACCAGCAGTGCGCGCCCCGCCGCCGGCTCCTTCCACAGCAGGGGGCACTCCCTCTTGAAAGGCCCTCTCACGCCGCACTTGTAGCACTTTCCGCGACGACCCCGCCGCCTGATGCTGTGCTCGCCGCGCCGTCATCGTCGTCCCGCGCACCTCCATGACGCCGTTCCCGCGCCCACCATTGCGCCGCCGTGTACAGCAGCTCGCCGCCTGCCCGCGTCGACGCAGCCGCTCGTCGAACGCCTTCAGTCGCCCTAGTGCGTCCTCGAACAGCAGCGTCGACAGGTCGCAGAACTGCTCCATCCCGGCGACCGCCACGTACCGGCGATCCGGGACGCAGTCCAGCCACTTCTTCACCATCGCCGCATCGTCGAGGGTCGATCCCAGCCCGGCGTAGTGCGCCGCCATGCCGCTGATCTTGCCCACAAAGGCGTCCAGCGACTCCCCGCCATCCATCCGCAGGAGCTCGAACTCGCTGCACAGCGAGCCTAGCCGCGACGCCTTGACACGATCGGCCCCGACGAACCGGGACTTGAGGCTGCTCCATATCTCCGTCGCCGTCTTCTTCGCAGCCACCTGCAGCAGCAGATTATCGGCGAGCGCCCGCAGCAGGTAAGCCTGCGCCGGCTTATCTTTCTTGGAGATCATCACCGACGCCGCATCCTCTGGCGGCACCACCGCCTCCTGGAGCCCGGCGGCGTCCAGGTCGGCCTCCACCTTGATGGCCCAGGTGGTGTAGTTCTCCCCTGTAAGCACGGGCACCGGCTGTGACACCGAGCCACCCGAGCCGCCAGCGTACGGGACGAGCGCCATCGCCGGCACGCCCTGATCTTTACCTCGCTCTGATGCCAATTGTTGGAACCGCCACTCCCTAGCCCTAGCTCTCCTGTCCCTCTCGCTCGGCTCACTCTCTGTTGTCGTGGCTCGATCAAAAGAAATAGGAAGAAGAAGATCAGAGGAGTGATGGACACAGGTGTTTTTCCAGTGCACGCACGCCTCCTTGTTCCCTCGAGCACGAACTTGATTGTTTCATTCATTACAACGATCACCCCGCGGCTTTATACCCCGAGCCAGCGCACTGGGCACGCACCCACGCCTCCACTCGCCCCTGATCGTGCCCGCGCCATCCATGCTCTGACCAGGCCCACGCTGCGCCCCGACGCCCCCGTCACACGGCCAGCTCCAATGGCTCGCGCCCGATCAGGCCGCCAACGGCTCGGCAACAGACCCAACACACTACCCTGGTGCATGGACACGCCCATGCACCCAATGCGCGCACACACGCACGCCCTACTACTCGGACCCGACGCGCCCGGGATGCCCAGCACGCGCCCATACCCGCACTTGACGTGCCCGGCCCGTCGTCGTGGCTTATCTGCCCATCATTCACTAGTAGGAAAAGGGGCTTTTACCCCGGTTCATAAGGGCCTTTAGTCCCGGTTCTGGAACCGGGACTAAAGGGTCGTTACTAATGCCCTAGCCCTTTAGTCCCGGTTCTTACACGAACCGGGACTAAAGGCCGTCCACGTGGCCGGTGCGGGGAGCCCAGGCAGGAGGGCCTTTGGTCCCGGTTGGTGCCACCAACCGGGACCAATAGGCAGGGCCTTTTGTCCCGGTTGGTGTCACCAACCGGGACCAATAGGCATCCACGCGTCAGCAGCTGGCAGGAGCTGAGGTTTTTATTTTTTTTGAAAGGGGGTGGTTTAGGGGTTTTGGGGGTTAATTTAGGTGTTTCATATATTGTGTTAGCTAGCTAATTAATAGAGAGAAGTGTCCTCTCTTATCTCCGTGCTTGGTCGACGCTACGTACTATATACGTATGAAGAGGAGTAGACACGCTAGCTAGTAATCAAATGAAGGAAACAGAAGATCGTCATGAACATATGCATACAGAGAGAAGTGATATCGACCACCTCTCCTTCTCCGAGATATTGGTGGAACAACAAGTTCTCGTATATCTATCCGACACTACCGGCTACATATATACAATAATTATCTCTTACAATACAATCTCCTAATTAAATTGTAGGAACACAGGGTCCACATAGTATTCTCCGTTTTCAGCGATCACGTGGTCAAGGAAGAATGCCGCCAATTCCTCTTGAATTCCTCGCATACGATCTTCGGCTAGGAGTTCATCCCGCTTCCGAAACATCTAATTTGAAGAAGGGGGTCAATACATATATATATATATATATGAATAAATGAAACTCAACACAAATGATGGTAATAAAATAAAATTGTGAATATTATTGCTTACGCACTTCATATTGTTCTTCAGTGTAGCCCCGCTCACAGGTCGTGTAGCGGATGGACTCGCAAACGTAGTATCCACAGTAATTATTCCCGGGTTCCTGCCACAACCACTTTACAAGAAATAGAGGTCAATCAAACTGATAAGCAAGCATGCTAAATGGTATTGATGAAACTAGCGCTTGAATCACTAGGAGATGCGCGGAACATGCTACTATAGTACTTACTTTCGGGTGATTAAATTGCAGCTTCTTCGGCAGTCCCGGAGCTTTTGAGGTGAATTTTCTCCAAACCCTGCCAGACAAAGAAAACAATTACTTGATATCAGGAAATGAACAAAGTTGCTGATATGGTGGATAATGATCGATTTAACTTACTTCTCGAGCATTTGAGTCATGTTAGCATAGTCCTGGGGATCTTTTCGTCTCGAGTCTAAGACGGTTACTACTCCCTGCTCAAGCTTAATCTCTAGGAGAATATAGTGGAAGCTGCGCATGCATGCATAACTCATCAATTACATTACCATAACCTGGACTAATAAGGGAAACCGAATATGCACAAGACAGTAACACTCACTTGAAGTTGTAAGGAAAGAGTATTATATCTTTGTTTTGATTTAATACCAACGATTGTAGCAAGTTGGCCTCGGCTTCTTTGGGATGTTTTTCAACCGTATATGCATCTATGAGATTTGTGTTAATGAACCCAATATCACCGATTTGTCTTTTCTTCAATTCGGCGATCTTCAATCTGCGTAATATAGTGAGGATAAGTATAAATACATGCAATGAAAGAGCTGACCTATATAGAGAGACTTAATGACAGAAGTAGTACTACTTACAGACAGTAGCAAGTGATCGTTGTTTTATCGAGGGCCTTTTGATTGTAAAACTGGAAGAAATCCTCAAATGGAACACTCAGCAGATCAATTTCAACGAGGTTATGCTCCGGTTTAACTCTCAGCGTCAAAGTATCCATCCCATCAGACTCTGTGCAGGTTTTCATATACCAATCATGTAGTCTTCGCATCATCGTGCTTAGAGATCTTTCATCTTTGACGAGAGGCTTCCCGTAATGGTATTTGTGTTCGTCCACCTCCATGATTTCATAATGTACATCGTCGAGCAGGTAATCTCCAAGATTGCTATAACCGGGCACCATACTCGGATCATTAGCGACGATGTCTTTTGACACCTTGAGCGGGGGGCACGATTGGTTCGCTTGTTCGCCGAGCTGGGCTATTTTTTTCCCAGCTCGTCGGTCTTTCATCCTTTTATCACTGACAGTACTTCCCAACCGCTCCGCTTCGGCATATGTCTTTGCAAGAACGCGCTCATAGTTGCCTCTCGGCGGAGACTTTGGTGGTTTTGTCATGGCAGCCAGAGTGCGCTTTGCTTTCACCGGATCTACCTTCTCCTCCGGAGGTGGATGTTTCTTTGCTTTCACCCCTTCAAAGAAGTTCTTCACTTCGGCTCGCACGATCTTCGCGTTCTCCTCCTCGGTCCTCTCGTATGGTAACTTCTCTGGAGTCTTCAGAGAAGGACCGAATCTGTATTGCCTCCCGCCTCTGGCAGCTGTACTGCTAGACGCCGGCAGAGCAGACGGAGCGGCTGCGGCTGTCTTCTTTCCTTGCTTACGAGGCGGAGGAGAAGGACTACGACGCGCCGGAGCAACCGCAGCGGCGGCGGGTCTCTTCCGCCCTTGCTCACGAGGCGGAGAAGGAGGAGGCTGGCTGTTGTGGCGCGCCGGCGCTGGCGGAGAAGGAGGCGGAGTGCCGCCACGTGCCGGAGAAGGAGGCCGAGTGCCCTGATCACTCGCCGGAGGAGGAGGCGGAGGAGGAGGCGGAGTGCCCTTAGTCGCCGGAGCCGTCCAGTTCGGAAGCTTGATGAGCTCCTTCCGCCATAGGCACGGAGTCTTCAGAGCTAAACCCAGCCGAGTCTCCCCTTCACCGGTAGGGTGGTCAAGCTGGAGGTCCTCAAATCCCTCCGTTATTTCATCCACCATCACCCTAGCATATCCTTCTGGAATCGGCTGGCAGTGGTAGGTTGCGCCGGGTTCAGTAGGTAAAACAGAGCCAACAGCCGCCTTCACTTTGAAGTTCTGCCATTCCGCCATAAGGTGGCAATGTTGAGACTCCGTGATAGCATCCACGGGGTAGCTAGCAAGAGCCGCATGCTCCAGCTGAAGCTGCTCGGTGGAAGCCACGCTGCTTCTCCGCTGAGATGGCGGTGTAGCTTCGGGGGCAGTTTCGGCATCTCGATTGCCGTCTCGTTCCTCTAGCGCTTGAACCCTTTCGTGCAGCTTCTGAATTTAGATCTGCTCCACTTTTTTCCTCCTCTCCTAGGTTTTGTAACCGCCCGCGTCCGGAAAACCAGCCTTCCACGGAACGGAGCCTGGCGTGCCTCGTGTCCGTCCAGGGTGCTCAGGATTCCCGAGGGCCATTGTGAGCTCGTCGTTCTCTCTGTCTGGAACGAACGTCCCTTGCTGCGCTGCATCGATATAGTGCTTAAGCTTCTTGACGGGTATTGCAAGTTGCTCGTCCGTCCAACGACACCTCCCTGATACAGGGTCCAAGGTTCCGCCAGCCCCGAAGAACCAAGTCCGGCAACGGTCTGGCCAGTTCATTGTCTCTGGTTCGATCCCTTTGACAAGTAGATCCCTCTCAGACTTGGCCCACTTAGGCCGGGCTTTGAGGTAGCCACCTGACCCCGTGCGATGGTGAAGCTTCTTCTTTGCAGCATTCTTCTTCTTTGTCGCTGACATCTTCTTACTCTTTTCCGATGTCTTGTGGGCCACAAATGCGGGCCAGTGATCTCTGATCTTCTCATACCGGCCGACGAATTCTGGTGTCTCTTCTTTGTCGACAAACGTTTTCAGCTCATTCTTCCACCTCCTGAATAGGTCTGCCATCTTCTTAAGAGCATGAGACTTGATTAATTGCTCTATAATTGGCTTCTCCGGATCCTCCTCTGGCGGTAGGGTGAAATTTGCCTTCAGCTCAGTCCAAAGATCATCTTTCTGCATATCATTGACATAAGACACCTCAGGGTCTTCCTTCTTAGGCTTATACCATTGGTGGATGCTAATCGGGATCTTGTCCCTAACTAGAACCCCGCACTGAGCAGCAAAAGCATCCTTTGTCCGGTGGGGTTCAATCGGTTGGCCGTCGCGCGATTGCTGTGATCTCAAACCTTTCATCCGAGCGCAACTTTCTCTTCGGGCCTCGTCTCTTTACCGAAGTTGTGCTCGATTCGGAGGGCTAGAAAAAAGAAGAAAGACGAGTGTTAATTAATATGTGTACATACCAAAACAATGAATGCATCAATTAGCTAGTCAGCACAAGCTTAACTAATATATTTACCTGGCCGGACTCTGTTCGGTCACCGGAGCCGTCACCACGGGCTCCTTCTTGCACCAGCATTGGGTCACCGGAGCCATCATAATCATGTCTTTCCTCCTCCACTCTTCGATCACCGTAGCCTGCTTCTTCACCCTGTTCTTGCAGACCATCATTGTCGTTAAGATACGACAAGATATCACCTCCGGCTAAGATTATGTCCCCCAACACCTCTTCTGCTTGCTCATCTCGTCCGTGCTCCATTGTTTCTGCAAATATTACAACATGGCAATTATTACACAAACATGACAGCAGGTGGATATATTAGTGCAAACGTAGACCTAGCTTATTCCGGGTTTGGGGTGGCCTAGGCAACGATTCAAGGGTAGGGGCGCGGCGGGAGGGGGTAGGAGACCGACATCGTTTTTTTCTAGGGTTTGGGTGTCCTCGAGAGTTTTGGTCGAGCGAGAGGGCCGGGGTGTGCTCCCGTGGTATAAGTTATCACGGTCGAGAGTGGGTATACATATCGACCGTCCATCATGTCGAAGTTATCTGGGAGGGAGTTATATATATCCACAACGACGACATACATACACGGGAAAATAATGTTATCGCGGAGGGGGTATATCGACCCCCCCCCCACGTGTTGAAGTTATCGGGAGGGGGTTATATCGACAACGACGACATACATACACGGGAAAATAATGTTATCGAGGAGGGGGTATATCGACCCCCCTCGTGTTGAAGTTATCCCCCTCGTGTTGAAGTTATCGGGAGGGGGTAATATCGACAACGACGACATACATACACGGGAAAATAATGTTATCGGGGAGGGGGTATATCGACCCCCCCCACGTGTTGAAGTTATCTGGAGGGGGTTATATCGACAACGACGACATATATACACGGGAAAATAATGTTATCGGGGAGGGGGTATATCGACCCCCCCTCGTGTTAAAGTTATCCCCCCTCGTGTTGAAGTTATCAGGAGGGGTATATATCGACAACGACAGACCCGATAAAACATAAGAAAATGAAGAAGAAATAAAAAGAGGAGAAGAAGAAAGGAATAGAGGAGGGGTATATTTTCTATTTCTTCTTCTTCTCCTCTATTCCTTTCTTCTCCTCCTCTTCTTTTTCTTCTTTTTTCCTCTTCTTATTTATTTCTCCTCTTCTTCCTCTCCTCTTCTTCTTTCTTTCCTCTTCTTATTTTCTTCTTTCCTATCCTTCTTTTTCTTCTTCTTCCCTTCCTAGCTAGATATATAAAACTTTTCTAAAATTGTAACTTTTGCATATATAAAACTTTTCCATGGATCATCATTTCTCATATATATCGAATATATATCCATTGTCATATATAAAAACTTTCTATATATGAACAAAAAACTTTCTATGAACAAAAAAACATTTTTGACATATATATTCATACATTTTGAACATCTACATACATACAAATTTTTTTTGTTCACATATACATTATAGCCACATACACATATACATCACATATGAACAAAAAAATTAAACTAATAAAAATAAAAAAAACATATAGCCACATATGAACAAAAACATATAGCCACATACATACACATATACATTATATATATATATATATATGATCAAAAAACAATTAAACTAATAAAAAACAGAGCCGGGGCGGCGGCTCTCACAGCGGGGGCGGCGAGGGCGGGACTGGGCGGGGGCGGCGAGGGCGCCGACGAGCACGTGCGGGCCGGGCAGGGGGCTCGGGGCGCCGACGCGGCGCGCGCGAGCAGGGTTGCACGAGGTGGGGCGGCGCGTGGGGGCAAGGCGACGGCGACGAGCACCGGGCGGCGACCCGTCGAGACAAGGGCGCGGGGCGACGGCGACGAGGAGCGGGCGGCGACGGCGAGCACGGGCAGCCTGGCGGCGTCGGGGGCAACTGGCGAGGGATCTGAAAATTTCCCAAGTGTTGGCTTATATAGGCACACCTTTGGTCCCGGTTGGTGGCACCAACCGGGACCAATGCCACCCTTTAGTCCCGGTTGGTGCCACCAACCGGGACCAAAGGTCCCTTTTAAGCAGCGCAAAGGGCGGGAAGCGGCGGCCTTTGGTCCCGGTTGGTGGCACCAACCGGGACTAAACGGGGGGCATTGGTCCCGGTTGGTGCCACCAACCGGGACCAAAGGCCTTGCGCTGCCCGCGGCCAAAAGTTTAGTCCCACCTCGCTAGTTGAGAGGGGCTCGGAGTGGTTTATAAGCCCCACTGCGGCTGCCCTCTCGAGCTCCTCTCAAATGTAGGCTTACGGGCCTAATGTCACACTGTGCTATCTGTGGGCCTATTGGGCCTTCTGCGGGCCTGAATCCTGGCCCAGGTTGGGTTTCTAGTCGTATTCAGGCCATGGTGGCCCAATAGGTGGCAGTTTTTTTTAAAAAAATCCAGTTTTTTGGTTCTGTTTTTTGCATTATTTATTCTCTTTTGTTTTTTGCTTTATTTTTTAATTCTTTTTGCTTTTAGGTCAGCAAAATTATAAAATGTCTGTTAGTGCCATTAGTTTTAGAAAAAATATAAACTTTCTATTAGTGCCATTAGTTCTTTATGAAAATTCTTTTTGCTGTATTTAGTTTTTTTTGTTTTCTTTTTTGCTATATTTATTTTGTTTTGTTTCTACTTACAACGAAAAACTTATTTATTTTATTTTATTTTGTTTCTAATTACTTATTTATTTTACTTTATGATAATTCTTTTTGCTATTAAAGTTTCTATCAAAAAAAGTTCTTTATGAAAATTCTTTTTGCTTTTAATGATTAAAAATAAAAAAGAGGCGCAATGCTCGTTGATTTGCTTCAAGCCTTTCGGAATAGTGTAGACTTCACTGCACAGAGCTTGATGCAGTCTACCTTATTCCTCAAGGCTTGAAGCTAAGCAACGTGAGCATTGCGCCTCTTCTTCATCGTCTCTGCACTCAGGGCTTATAAACCGCTCCTAGTGCCTCTCAGCTAGCGAGGTGGGACTAAAAAACTGCTTAGTAAGAAACTCTAGTACTGGTTCGTGCCACGAACAGGTACTAAAGGTGCTCGTGGGGCCACAGCCTCATTAGTACCGGTTCGTGGCACCAACAGGGACCAAAGGGTGGAATTGGTCCCGGTTCGTGCCACCAACCGGGACCAATGGCCTTGCACAGCGGCGTGGTGGTGAGTTTAGTCCCACCTCGCTAGCTAAGAGAGAGCCGCACCTGTTTATAAGGTGCGGTGCGCCTGAGCTGTCGAGCTCCTCTCTAAAGCAGGCTTACGGGCCTAACCTCTCTGTACATGCCTGTGGGCCTACTGGGCCTTCTGCGGGCCTTAATCCTGGCCCATGGATGGGTTTCTAATCGTATTCAGGCCGTGGTGGCCCAGTAGGTGGCATAATTTTTAATTTTTGGCCTGTTATTTTTCATGCATTTACTAATTATTTTGAGCTATAAGACCCTAAAATTGAAAAGCATTTCAAATGAACTCTGAAAAGGTTGAAAGTTGGCATGGTATCATCATTTCATCCACATAGCATGTGCAAGAAAGTTGAGAGGGTTACGGCAAAAACTAGATGCACTTCTTGTACAAAACGGACAATGGTATCATACTCGTCTATTACAAAGTTGGCATGGTATCATCATAATAGTTGCGGGAGAAAGTCTTCACTTTTTCTTCGCTTGTGTCATTTGCTTATTGCGTCGTAACCATGGATAATCTTCATCGTTTATCAGGATGCTTGGGTCAGCCTTGACTTTGAAGGGAGGAATTTCATGAAACTTTTCATAATCTTCAGACATGTCTGTCTTGCCCTCCACTCCCACAATGTCCCTTTTTTTAAAGAACTATGTGGCGCTTTGGCTCATCGTATGATGTATTCGCTTCCTTATCTTTTCTTTTCCTCGGCCTGGTAGACATGTCCTTCACATAGATAACCTGTGCCACATCATTGGCTAGGACGAACGGTTCATCAGTGTACCCAAGATTGTTCAGATCCACTGTTGTCATTCCGTACTGTGGGTCTACCTGTACCCCGCCTCCTGACAGATTGACCCATTTGCACTTAAACAAAGGGACCTTAAAATCATGTCCGTAGTCAAGTTCCCATATGTCCATTATGTAACCATAATATGTGTCCTTTCCCCTCTCGGTTGCTGCATCAAAGCGGACACCGCTGTTTTGGTTGGTGCTCTTTTGATCTTGGGCGATCGTGTAAAATGTATTCCCATTTATCTCGTATCCTTTGTAAGTCAATACAGTCGAAGATGGTCCCCTGGACAACGAGTACAACTCATCACAAACAGTGGTGTCACCTCTGAGACGTGTTTCCAACCAACTGCTGAAAGTCCTGATGTGTTCACATGTAATCCAGTCGTCACACTGCTCCGGGTGTTTGGAGCGCAGACTGTTCTTGTGTTCATCGACATACGGGGTCACCAAGGTAGAGTTCTGTAGAACTGTGTAGTGTGCTTGAGACCAAGAATATCCGTCCCTGCATATTATTGAGTCCCCCCCTCCAAGCGTGCCTTTTCCAGTCAGTCTCCCCTCATACCGCGATTTAGGGAGACCTATCTTCTTAAGGCCAGGAATGAAGTCAACACAAAACCCAATGACATCCTCTGTTTGATGGCCCATGGAGATGCTTCCTTCTGGCCTAGCGCGGTTACGGACATATTTCTTTAGGACTCCCATGAACCTCTCAAAGGGGAACATATTGTGTAGAAATACGGGCCCCAGAATGACAATCTCGTCGACTAGATGAACTAGGACGTGCGTCATGATATTGAAGAAGGATGGTGGGAACACCAGCTCGAAACTGACAAGACATTGCGCCACATCACTCCTTAGCCTTGGTATGATTTCTGGATCGATCACCTTCTGAGAGATTGCATTGAGGAATGCACATAGCTTCACAATGGCTCATCGGACGTTTTCCGGTAGAAGCCCCCTCAATGCAACCGGAAGCAGTTGCGTCATAATCACGTGGCAGTCATGAGACTTTAGGTTCTGGAACTTTTTCTCTGGCATATTTATTATTCCCTTTATATTCGACGAGAAGCCAGTCGGGACCTTCATACTGAGCAAGCATTCAAAGAAGATTTCTTTCTCTTCTTTCGTAAGAGCGTAGCTGGCAGGACCTTCATACTGCTTCGGAGGCATGCCGTCTTTTTCGTGCAAACGTTGCAGGTCCTCCCGTGCCTCAGGTGTATCTTTTGTCTTCCCATACAGGCCCAAGAAGCCTAGCAGGTTCACGCAAAGGTTCTTCGTCACGTGCATCACGTTGATTGAAGAGCGGACCTCTAGCTCTTTCCAGTAGGGTAGGTCCCAAAATATAGATTTCTTCTTCCACATGGGTGCGTGTCCCTCAGCGTCATTCGGAACAGCTAGTCCGCCGGGACCCTTTCCAAAGATTACGTGTAAATCATTGACCATAGCAAGTACGTGATCACCGGTACGCATGGCGGGCTTCTTCCGGTGATCTGCCTCGCCTTTGAAATGCTTGCCTTTCTTTCGACATTGATGGTTGGTCGGAAGAAATCGACGATGGCCCAGGTACACATTCTTCCTGCTTTTGTCCAGGTATATACTTTCAGTGTAATCTAAACAGTGCGTGCATGCGTGGTATCCCTTGTTTGTCTGTCCTGAAAGGTTACTGAGACCGGGCCAATCGTTGATGGTTACAAACAGCAACGTGTGCAGGTTAAATTCCTCCTGTTTGTTCTCATCCCACGTACGTACACCGTTTCCATTCCACGGCTGTAAAAGTTCTTCAACTAATGGCCTTAGGTACACATCAATGTCGTTGCCGGGTTGCTTAGGGCCTTGGATGAGAACTGGCATCATAATGAACTTCCGCTTCATGCACATCCAAGGAGGAAGGTTATACATACATAGAGTCACGGGCCAGGTGTTGTGATTGCTGCTCTGCTCCCCGAAAGGATTAATGCCATCCGCGCTTAAACGAAACCATACGTTCCTTGGGTCAGCTGCAAAATCAGCCCAGTACTTTCTCTCGATTTTTCTCCACTGCGACCCGTCAGCGGGTGCTCTCAACTTCCCGTCTTTCTTACGGTCCTCACTGTGCCATCGCATCAACTTGGCATGCTCTTCGTTTCTGTACAGACGTTTCAACCATGGTATTATAGGAGCATACCACATCACCTTCGCAGGAACCCTCTTCCTGGGGGGCTCGCCGTCAACATCACCAGGGTCATCTCTTCTAATCTTATACCGCAATGCACCGCATACCGGGCATGCGTTCAGATCCTTGTACGCACCGCGGTAGAGGATGTAGTCATTAGGGCATGCATGTATCTTCTGCACCTCCAATCCTAGAGGGCATACGACCTTCTTTGCTGCGTATGTACTGTCGGGCAATTCGTTATCCTTTGGAAGCTTCTTCTTCAATATTTTCAATAGCTTCTCAAATCCTTTGTCAGGCACAGCATTCTCTGCCTTCCACTGCAGCAATTCCAGTACGGTACCGAGCTTTGTGTTGCCATCTTCGCAATTGGGGTACAACCCTTTTTTGTGATCCTCTAACATGCGATCGAACTTCAGCTTCTCCTTTTGACTTTCGCATTGCGTCCTTGCATCGACTATGACCCGGCGGAGATCATCATCATCGGGCACTGGTTCCTCTTGATCTTCAGCAGCTTCCCCCCTTGCAGCATCATTGGGCACATCGTCTGGTTCCTCTTGACCTTCAGCAGCTTCCCCCGTTGCAGCATCACCGTATTCAGGGGGCACATTGTTGTCATCGTCCTCTTCTTCTTCGCCGTCTTCCATCATAACCCCTATTTCTCCGTGCCTCGTCCAAACATTATAGTGTGGCATGAAACCCTAGTAAAGCAGGTGGGTGTGAAGGATTTTCCGGTCAGAGTAAGACTTCGTATTCCCACATATAGGGCATGGACAACACATAAAACCATTCTGCTTGTTTGCCTCAGCCACTTCAAGAAAATCATGCACGCCCTTAATGTACTCGGAGGTGTGTCTGTCACCGTACATCCATTGCCGGTTCATCTGCGTGCATTATATATAATTAAGTGTGTCAAAAACCATTACAGAACATCATGAATAGATAATTAAGTGACCAAATTAATAGAAGTTCATCATCACATTAGAACCAAAGTACATACATAGTTCTCATCTAACAACATATATATAGCTCTCCAGAGCATCTAATTAATTAAACCATACATAGAAACTATGTAAAACATTTCAATGCGAAAACAAATGCGATCATAATCGCAACCAAGGTAACAATTGATCCAACGGCATAATGATACCAAGCCTCGGTATGAATGGCATATTTTCTAATCTTTCTAATCTTTCTAATCTTCAAGCGCATTGCATCCATCTTGATCTTGTGATCATCGACGACATCCGCAACATGCAACTCCAATATCATCTTCTCCTCCTCAATTTGTTTTTATTTTTTCCTTCAAGTAATTGTTTTCTTCTTCAACTAAATTTAACCTCTCGACAATAGGGTCGGTTAGAATTTCCGGTTCAACCACCTCCTAGATAAATAAAATCTATGTCACGTTGGTCGGTATATTTGTCATAAACAATAAATGAACCAAATAGTTATAAAAAGATAATATATACCACATCCGAATCATAGACAGGACGAGGGCCGACGGGGGCGGATACCAAAACCATCGCACTATGTAATAAGAAGGAATAATAAAAGTAACAAAATTAGACAAGTAACTATCTAAAGTAAGAATTTTTTTTCCTTTCGGAAAGAAGATAAGAACAAGAGGCTCACCACGGTGGTGCTGGCGACGAGATCGGCGCGGGCGATCGACGGCGGTGAAGACGAGGACGAGACGTGACGGACCGCTAAATCTAGACAAATCTCGGGGAAAATGGAGCTCGGAGGTCGAGTTTCGAGAGGACAAAGATTAACTAGTGTGGCTCAGACATTTCATCGAACACCTCATGTGCATAGGAGGTGAGCTAGAGCACCCAAATGCCCTCCCCTCGCCGGCCAGAAAAAACAGAGCACTCTGGAGTGCTCTGCTGTGGCGATGGGGTATATATAGGGCACCAACCGGGACCAATGCCCCCTTTAGTCCCGGTTGGTGGCACCAACCGGGACCAAAGGCCTTGTGCTGGAACTGGCGCGGTGCGGTGGGATGTTTAGTCCCACCTCGCTAGCCGAGAGGCTTCGACAGTGGTTTATAAGCGCAGCTGCGCTGACCACTTCGAGCTCCTCTCAAATGCAGGCTTACGGGCCTATTCTGTCACTATTTGCCTGTGGGCCTACTGGGCCTTCTGGGGCCTGAATCCTGGCCCATGGATGGGTTTCTAGTCATATTCAGGCCGTGGTGGCCCAGTAGGTGGCATAATTTTTTTCCTCTGTTTTTTTTCTCTTTTGCTTTATTTGTTTTGTTTTGTTTCTACTTACAACAAAAAACTTATTTATTTTATTTCTAATTACTTATGTATTTTACTTTAATTATTTTATTTTTATTTAATTTACTGCTGCTATTTTTATTTATTTTACTGCTGCTATTTTTACTTAATTTATTAAGATTTATTTATTGTAGTTACTATAGTTTATTTTATTTTATTTTATTAAGGTTTACGAGCTGTGGGAGGGACAAGGGGTGGCGACGTGCTGTGGGACACGATGCACGGGCCGAGGAGGGAATTTAGGGTTAAGTTTTTATACAGGAACGGTTAGACGGGCTTTAGCGGGCTTTCACCGGGCTTGTTGGGTTTTACCAGGTCATCGATGAGAGTTTCCAAAAATGTCATTAGAAATCCGTCATGGATTAACAGGTTTCTTGTAGTGATATGTCGAGCACAATGAGTGGTGATCCTCCGGCCTCCCACTCGCACGCAGCCGCCGCCACCCTCCCGCTCGCTCGCCGCCGCCGTCGTCACCAGTCCCGGCCATGGTGCCGCCGCTGCCGTCGTGCCCCTGAAGACCTATTCATCTTGCCTGAAGGTGATCCTGTGTCAGATCCTCCACTTAACCCGCGTGGACCGGCTCGTGGGTCACTGTCAGTGGGTCCCTTGGGCCCACTGGTCAGGTTTGACCAGTCGCCCCCGCCTCCTTCCTCCTCTGGCCGAACAGAGGCGGGGCTCCGGCAATCAACGCCGGCGAACGGCGGCTCCTCGCGGGGTCCTGGGGGCGGGATGGATCCGCCAGGCCGGGGCGGTCCTCCCGGTGGTCGAGGAGGTGACGGGGATGGAGGGAGTCGCCGGCGGCGAGCTCCGCGGCGGATGGCAGCTTCGGGAGGTTTGGGGCTTTGGCCTACGGTGGTTCCCCGACGCAGCTGAGGGTTTGGGCGGCTCCGCACAGTCGAGGGGAGGAGGATGGTGGTGCTATACGGACGGGGGGGCTCTGGTTGCGACTGAATGGACCGGAGGGCGGCGGCGGCTGTACTGGCCGAAGATGGGGAAGAAGACCCTCCCTGGTCGATTGCCTGCTATGGGGGTGCTAGGTGGGGTGGCTTGAGGTCGCTTGAGGGACTGGACGGACTCGGGGGCTCTTTATATAGGCGGCCAGAGTCGGTTCCAACGGCGGCCGTGGATAAGAACGGCGAACCGCCGTTCTCTAGCCTGCAGGACGTCGTGGCGGCGATGGGCACTAGTGGACGAGCTCGCGGATAAGCTTGGACTGCTCCAGAGGCGAGCTGGCGAGCGGCTGTGGCTCGGGCGGCGCCGTCCATGGCAGGGGCCTGCTGTGGCCGGCCGTCGTGCCCCTGAAGACCTATTCATCTTGCCTGAAGGTGATCCTGTGTCAGATCCTGCATGATACCTCATCACTACAACACGTCGACGGCGGTGTATGAGGCGTCCATGGCCCTGGTGGCGCCTTCAAGGGAGGACGCATGATCTTCAAGGGAGGACAGGCCATCAGATTCATCCACTTGGTAGCGTCTATGTTTATCCAGGTTTGACGGTTCTTCTTTTCATTATCTAGTCTCTCAGGGATGTCAAACGTACCCTCAACAACTAACGTCAGCATTTATTTTTTTCTGTAGTGAACCCCCTCGATGAATGCATGTCTGTTGCCGTGGCTAGAGAAAATTCTACATATCCACATCCTGATAACCAACAAGATAAGTAGCAGCTTTGATATGGAGGTTTTTTCCTTCACTGCGTGCTTTTTCTTTGTGCCCTTTACTGTACTGTAGTAGCATTTGCTAAATTGCATTGAGAGAATAGGACGGCACAACAAGCTAGGGCTTCAAGAAAACCAACCAAATTCCTTTTTTTTTTGGGATCAACCAACCAAATTGCTGTAATAGCACGATCCGCAAGACCTAGAAGGGATCTACACATGACATCGGTGGCTTCTCCTCCGCCTGCTATTTGCCGCTTTGACACTGTTGACAGATCCGAGTTCCACCTGCTAGGCTCGAATGGTAGATGTTACGGGCAACTGTATGTGAATCCCACTCCAAGGGATCGCCCTTCTCTATCCCAGATATGGCGGTTATGGAGTTGATGGCTCGTGTTTTTTTTCCTCTTTTGCTTTATTTTTTGTTTGTTTTGTTTCTACTTACAACAAAAAAAATTATTTATTTTATTTCTAATTACTTACGTATTTTACTTTAATTATTTTATTTTTATTTATTTTACTGCTGCAATTTTTATTTATTTTACTGCTGCTATTTTTACTTAATTTATTAAGGTTTATTTATTGTAGTTACTATAGTTTATTTTATTTTATTTTATTTTATTTTATTATGGTTTATTTAGTTTTATTTATTTTATTAAGGTTTATTTATTTTATAAATATAAAAAAATGAACATAGATGCGCTTATAGATAAAATTAACCCTAAATTCACAGTAAATTTCAATTTACTGTGAATTTAGGTGAAATTCCCTGTATAAGGGCATCTATTTTCACTTTAAGAGAAGCTCAACAAGGCATAGAGGGACGGGCTTATAAACTGGTGTGAGCACCCTTCGGTTGGCGAGGTGGGACTAAACACTGGCCGCAACTAGGACCAGCCCTTTAGTCCCGGTTTGTGGTATGAACCGGGACTAAAGGGTGGTGGGCCAGGAGCGTGGCCCATTGGTCCCGGTTTGTCCCACCAACCGGGACCAAAGGGTCCGGACGAACCGGGACCAATGCACCCACGAGGCCCAGCAGGCCCCTGGCCGCATGAACCGGGACCAATGCTCACATTAGTCCCGGTTCGTGACTGAACCGGGGCTAATGTTAAAACTGTCCTGTGACCTAAGCCCTGTTTTCTACTAGTGATTCATGCCCTAAGCGGCGGCTCAGAGCAGCCCGGCGTCGTCGACGTCGCCGTCCACCAGCCGTGCGCGCCCCGCCGTAGGCTCCTTCCGCAGCAGGGGCACTCCCTCTTGAAATGCCCTCTCACGCCGCACTTGTAGCACATTCCGCGACGACCCGCCGCCTGATGCTGTGCTCGCCGCGCCGTCGTCGTCGTCCCGCGCACCTCCATGACGCCGTTCCCGCGCCCACCATTGCGCCGCCGTGTACAGCAGCTCGCCGTCTGCCCGCTCGCCGCCCGCCTGCCCGCGTCGACGCAGCCGCTCGTCGAACGCCTTCAGTCGCCCCAGTGCGTCCTCGAACAACAGCGACGACAGGTCGCAAAAGTGCTCCATCCCGGCGACCGCCGCGTACCGGCGATCCGGAACGCAGTCTAGCAACTTCTTCACCATCGCCGCATCGTCGAGGGTTGATCCCATCCCGGTGTAGCGCGCCGCCATGCCGCTGATCTTGCCCACAAAGGCGTCAAGCGACTCCCCGCCATCCATCCGCAGGAGCTCGAACTCGCTGCGCAGCGTGCCCAGCCGCGACGCCTTGACATGATCGTCCCCGACGAACCGGGACTTGAGGCTGCTCCATATCTCCGCCGCCGTCTTTTTCGCAGCCACCTGCAGCAGCAGATTGTCGGCGAGCGCCCGCAGGAGGTAAGCCCGCGCCGGCATATCTTTCTTGGAGATCACCACCGAGGCCACGTCCTCTAGCGGCACCACCGCCTCCCGGAGCCCGGCGGCGTCCAGGTCGGCCTCCACCTTGATGTCCCAGGTGGTGTAGTTCTCCCCTGTAAGCACGGGCACCGGCTGTGACACCAAGCCACCCGAGCCGCAGGCGTACGGGACGAGCGCCATCGCCGGCACGCCCAGATCTTTACCTCGCTCTGATGCCAATTGTTGGAACCGCCAGTCCCTAACCCTAGCTCTCCCCTCCCTCTCGCTCGGCTCAATCTCTGTTGTCGTGGCTCGGTCAAAAGAAAGAGGAAGAAGAAGATGAGAGGAGTGGTGGACACAGGTGTTTTTCCAGTGCACGCACGCCTCCTTGTTCCCTCGAGCACGAACTTGACCGTGTCATCTGTTACAACGATCACCCCGCGGCTTCATTCCCCGAGCCAGCGCACTGGACATGCACCCACGCCTCCACTCGCCCCTGATCGTGCCCGCGCCCTCCGTGGTCTGACCGCGCCCACGCCGCGCCCCGACGCCCGCGTCACACGGCCAGCTCCAACGGCTCGCGCCCGATCAGGCCGCCAACGGCTCGGCAACAGACCCAACACACTACCCTGTTGCATGGACACGCCCGTGCACCCAACGCGCACACACATGCACGCCCTACTACTCGGACCCGACGCGCCCGGGATGCCCAGCACGCGCCCATACCCGCAATTGACGTGCCCGGCCCGTTGTCGTGGCTTATTCGCCCATCATTCACGCCCTAAGCTGCGGCTCAGAGCAGCCCGGCGTCGTCGACGTCGCCGTCCACCAGCAGTGCGCGCCCCGCCGCCGGCTCCTTCCGCGGCAGGGGCACTCCCTCTTGAAATGCCCTCTCACGCCGCACTTGTAGCACATTTCGCGACGACCGACCGCCTGATGCTGTGCTCGCCGCGCCGTCGTCTTCGTCCCGCGCTCCTCCATGACGCCGTTCCCGCGCCCACCATTGCGCCGCCGTGTACAGTAGCTCGCCATCTGCCTGCTCGCCGCCCGCCTGCCCGCGTCGACGCAGCTGCTCGTCGAACGCCTTTGGTCGCCCCAGTGCGTATTCGAACAACAGCGTCGATAGGTCGCAAAAGTGCTCCATCCCAGCGACCGCCGCGTACCGGCGATCCGGGACGCAATCCAGCAACTTCTTCACCATTGACGCATCGTCGAGGGTCGATCCTAGCCCGGCATAGCGCGCCGCCATGCCGCTGATCTTGCCCACAAAGGCATCAAGCGACTCCCCGCCATCCATCCGCAGGAGCTCGAACTCGCTGCGAAGCGTGCCCAGCCGCGACGCCTTGACATGATCGGCCCCGACGAACCGGGACTTGAGGCTGCTCCATATCTCCGCCGCCGTCTTTTTCGGAGCCACCTGCAGCAGCACATTGTCGGCGAGCGCCCGCAGGAGGTAAGCCCGCGCCGGCTTATCTTTCTTGGAGATCATCACCGAGGCCGTGTCCTCTAGCGGCACCACCGCCTCCCGGAGCCCGGCGGCGTCCAGGTCGGCCTCCACCTTGATGGCCCAGGTGGTGTAGTTCTCCCCTGTAAGCACGGGCACCGGCTGTGACACCGAGCCACCCGAGCCGCAGGCGTACGGGACGAGCGCCATCGCCGGCACGCCCAGATCTTTACCTCGCTCTGATGCCAATTGTTGGAACCGCCAGTCCCTAACCCTAGCTCTCCCCTCCCTCTCGCTCGGCTCAATCTCTGTTGTCGTGGCTCGATCAAAAGAAAGAGGAAGAAGAAGATGAGAGGAGTGGTGGACACAGGTGTTTTTCCAGTGCACGCACGCCTCCTTGTTCCCTCGAGCATGAACTTGACCGTGTCATCTGTTACAACGATCACCCCGCGGCTTCATTCCCCGAGCCAGCGCACTGGACATGCACCCACGCCTCCACTCGCCCCTGATCGTGCCCGCGCCCTCCGTGGTCTGACCGCGCCCACGCCGCGCCCCGACGCCCGCGTCACACGGCCAGCTCCAACGGCTCGCGCCCGATCAGGCCACCAATGGCTCGGCAACAGACCCAACACACTACCCTGTTGCATGGACACGCCCGTGCACCCAACGCGCACACACATGCACGCCCTACTACTCGGACCCGACGCGCCCGGGATGCCCAGCACGCGCCCATACCCGCAATTGACGTGCCCGGCCCGTTGTCGTGGCTTATTCGCCCATCATTCACGCCCTAAGCTGCGGCTCAGAGCAGCCCGGCGTCGTCGACGTCGCCGTCCACCAGAAGTGCGCGCCCCGCCGCCGGCTCCTTCCGCAGCAGGGGCACTCCCTCTTGAAATGCCCTCTCACGCCGCACTTGTAGCACATTTCGCGACGACCGGCCGCCTGATGCTGTGCTCGCCGCGCCGTCGTCTTCGTCCCGCGCTCCTCCATGACGCCGTTCCCGCGCCCACCATTGCGCCGCCGTGTACAGTAGCTCGCCATCTGCCCGCTCGCCGCCCGCCTGCCCGCGTCGACGCAGCTGCTCGTCGAACGCCTTCAGTCGCCCCAGTGCGTCCTCGAACAACAGCGTCGACAGGTCGCAAAAGTGCTCCATCCCAGCGACCGCCGCGTACCGGCGATCCGGGACGCAATCCAGCAACTTCTTCACCATTGACGCATCGTCGAGGGTCGATCCTAGCCCGGCATAGCGCGCCGCCATGCCGCTGATCTTGCCCACAAAGGCATCAAGCGACTCCCCGCCATCCATCCGCAGGAGCTCGAACTCGCTGCGAAGCGTGCCCAGCCGCGACGCCTTGACATGATCGGCCCCGACGAACCGGGACTTGAGGCTGCTCCATATCTCCGCCGCCGTCTTTTTCGGAGCCACCTGCAGCAGCACATTGTCGGCGAGCGCCCGCAGGAGGTAAGCCCGCGCCGGCTTATCTTTCTTGGAGATCATCACCGAGGCCGCGTCCTCTAGCGGCACCACCGCCTCCCGGAGCCCGGCGGCGTCCAGGTCGGCCTCCACCTTGATGGCCCAGGTGGTGTAGTTCTCCCCTGTAAGCACGGGCACCGGCTGTGACACCGAGCCACCCGAGCCGCAGGCGTACGGGACGAGCGCCATCGCCGGCATGCCCTGATCTTTACCTCGCTCTGATGCCAATTGTTGGAACGTCCAGTCCCTAACCCTAGCTCTCCCCTCCCTCTCGCTCGGCTCAATCTCTGTTGTCGTGGCTCGATCAAAAGAAAGAGGAAGAAGAAGATCAGAGGAGTGGTGGACACATGTGTTTTTCCAGTGCATGCACGCCTCCTTGTTCCCTCGAGCACGAACTTGACCGTGTCATCTGTTACAACGATCACCCCGCGGCTTCATACCCCGAGCCAGCGCACTGGGCACGCACCCACGCCTCCACTCGCCCCTGATCGTGCCCGCACCCTCCGTGCTCTGACCGCGCCCACGCCGCGCCCCGACGCCCGCGTCACACGGCCAGCTCCAATGGCTCGCGCCCGATCAGGCCGCCAACGGCTCGGCAACAGACCCAACACACTACGCTGGTGCATGGACACGCCCGTGCACCCAACGCGCACACACATGCACGCCCTACTACTCGGACCCGACGCGCCCGGGATGCCCAGCACGCGCCCATACCCGCACTTGACGTGCCCGGCCCGTTGTCGTGGCTTATTCGCCCATCATTCACGCCCTAAGCTGCGGCTCAGAGCAGCCCGGCGTCGTCGACGTCGCCGTCCACCAGCAGTGCGCGCCCCGCCGCCGGCTCCTTCCGCAGCAGGGGCACTCCCTCTTGAAATGCCCTCTCACGCCGCACTTGTAGCACATTTCGCGACGACCAGCCGCCTGATGCTGTGCTCGCCGCGCCGTCGTCTTCGTCCCGCGCTCCTCCATGACGCCGTTCCCGCGCCCACCACTGCGCTGCCGTGTACAGTAGCTCGCCATCTGCCCGCTCGCCGCCCGCCTGCCCGCATCGACGCAGCTGCTCGTCGAACGCCTTCAGTCGCCCCAGTGCGTCCTCGAACAACAGCGTCGACAGGTCGCAAAAGTGCTCCATCCCAGCGACCGCCGCGTACCGGCGATCCGGGACGCAATCCAGCAACTTCTTCACCATCGACGCATCGTCGAGGGTCGATCCTAGCCCGGCATAGTGCGCCGCCATGCCGCTGATCTTGCCCACAAAGGCATCAAGCGACTCCCCGCCATCCATCCGCAGGAGCTCGAACTCGCTGCGCAGCGTGCCCAGCCGCGACGCCTTGACATGATCGGCCCCGACGAACCGGGACTTGAGGCTGCTCCATATCTCCGCCGCCGTCTTTTTCGGAGCCACCTGCAGCAGCAGATTGTCGGCGAGGACCCGCAACACGTATGCCCGCGCCGGCTTATCTTTCATGGAGATCACCACCGACGCCATGTCCTATGGCGGCACCACCGCCTCCCGGAGCCCGGCGGCGTCCAGGTCGGCCTCCACCGTGATGGCCCAGGTGGTGTAGTTCTGCCCTGTGAGCACGGGCACCGGCTGTGACACCGAGCCACCTATATGGCTCCTGCCAGTTGCCGATAACTCGGTTACAAAACATGATCATCTCATACAATAAATTTAGGATCATGCTTTGACCATATCACATCACAACATGCCCTGCAAAAACAAGTTAGACGTCCTCTACTTTGTTGTTGCAAGTTTTACGTGGCTGCTACGGGCTTAGCAAGAACCGTTCTTACCTACGCATCAAAACCACAACGATAGTTTGTCAAGTTGGTGCTGTTTGAACCTTCGCAAGGACCGGGCATAGCCACACTCGGTTCAACTAAAGTTGGAGAAACTAACACCCGCCAGCCACCTCTGTGCAAAGCACGTCGGAAGAACCAGTCTCGCGTAAGCGTACGCGTAATGTCGGTCCGGGCCGCTTCATCCAACAATACCGCCGAACCAAAGTATGACATGCTGGTAAGCAATATGACTTATATCGCCCACAACTCACTTGTGTTCTACTCGTGCATATGACATCTACGCATAAAACCAGGCTCTGATACCACTGTTGGGAAACGTAGTAATTTCAAAAAAATTCCTACGCACACGCAAGATCATGGTGATGCATAGCAACGAGAGGGGAGAGTGTTGTCCACGTACCCTCGTAGACCGAAAGCGGAAGCGTTAACACAACGCGGTTGATGTAGTCGTACGTCTTCACGATCCGACCGATCAAGTACCGAACGCACGGCACCTCCGAGTTCAGCACACGTTCAACTTGAAGACGTCCCTCGAACTCCGATCCAGCCAAGTGTTGAGGGAGAGTTTTGTCAGCACGACGGTGTGGTGACGATGATGATGTTCTACCGACGCAGGGCTTCGCCTAAGCACCGCTACGATATTATCGAGGTGTAATATGGTGGAGGGGGGCACCGCGCACGGCTAAGAGATCAATAGATCAATTGTGTGTCTATGGGGTGCCCCCCTGCCCCCGTATATAAAGGAGCAAGGGGGGAGGCGGCCGGCCTAGGAGGAGGGCGCGCCAAGGGGGGAGTCCTACTCCCACCGGGAGTAGGACTCCTCCTTTCCTTGTTGGAGTAGGAAAAGGGAAGGGAGAAGGAGAAAGAAGGAAGGGGGCGCCGCCCCTCCCTAGTCCAATTCGGACTAGTCCATGGGGAGGGGTGCGGCAACTCTTTCGGGCCTTTCTCTCCTTTCCCGTATGGCCCATTAAGGCCCAATACGAATTCCCGTAACTCTCCGGTACTCCGAAAGATACCCGAATCACTCGGAACCTTTCCGATGTCCAAATATAGTCGTCCAATATATCGATCTTTACGTCTCGACCATTTCGAGACTCCACGTCATGTCCCTGTTCTCATCCGGGACTCCGAACTCCTTCGGTACATCAAAACACATAAACTCATAATATAACCGTCATCTAACTTTAAGCGTGCGGACCATACGGGTTCGAGAACTATGTAGACATGACCGAGACACGTCTCTGGTCAATAACCAATAGCGGAACCTGGATGCTCATATTGGCTCCCACATATTCTACGAAGATCTTTATCGGTCAGACTGCATAATAACATACGTTGTTCCCTTTGTCATCGGTATGTTACTTGCCTGAGATTCGATCGTGGGTATCTCAATACCTAGTTCAATCTCGTTTCCGGCAAGTCTCTTTACTCGTTCCGTAATACATCATCTTGCAACAAACTCATTAGTTGCAATGCTTGCAAGGCTTAAGTGATGTGCATTACCGAGAGGGCCCAGAGATACCTCCCCGACAATTGGAGTGAGAAATCCTAATCTCGAAATACGCCAACCCAACAAGTACCTTCGGAGACACCTGTAGAGCACCTTTATAATCACCCAGTTACGTTGTGACGTTAGGTAGCACACAAAGTGTTCCTCCGGTAAACGGGAGTTGCATAATCTCATAGTCATAGGAACATGTATAAGTCATGAAGAAAGCAATAGCAACATACTAAACGATCGAGTGCTAAGCTAACGGAATGGGTCAAGTTAATCACATCATTCTCCTAATGATGTGATCCCATTAATCAAATGACAACTCATGTCTATGGCTAGGAAACATAACCATCTTTGATCAATGAGCTAGTCAAGTAGAGGCATACTAGTGACACTCTGTTTGTCTATGTATTCACACATGTATCAAGTTTCCGGTTAATACAATTCTAGCATGAATAATAAACATTTATCACGATATAAGGAAATAAATAATAACTTTATTATTGCCTCTAGGGCATATTTCCTTCATGTAGTTCTCCCCTGTGAGCACGGGCACCGGCTGTGACACCGAGCCACCCGAGCCGCAGGCGTACGGGACGAGCGCCATCGCCGGCACGCCCAGATCTTTACCTCGCTCTGATGCCAATTGTTGGAACCGCCAGTCCCTAACCCTAGCTCTCCCCTTCCTCTCGCTCGGCTCAATGTCTGTTGTCGTGGCTCGATCAAAAGAAAGAGGAAGAAGAAGATCAGAGGAGTGGTGGACACATGTGTTTTTCCAGTGCATGCACGCCTCCTTGTTCCCTCGAGCACGATCTTGACCGTGTCATCTGTTACAACGATCACCCCACGACTTCATACCCCGAGCCAGCGCACTGGACACGCACCCACGCCTCCACTCGCCCCGGATCGTGCCCGCACCCTCCGTGCTCTGACCGCGCCCACGCCGCGCCCCGACGCCCGCGTCACACGGCCAGCTCCAACGGCTCGCGCCCGATCAGGCCGCCAACGGCTCGGCAACATACCCAACACACTACCCTAGTGCATGGACACGCCCGTGCACCCAACGCGCACACACACGCACGCCCTACTACTCGGACCCGACGCGCCCGGGATGCCCAGCACGCGCCCATACCCGCACTTGACGTGCCCGGCCCGTCGTCGTGGCTTATCCGCCCATCATTCATACCCTAAGACGCGGCTCAGAGCAGCCCGGCGCCGTCGATGTCGCCGTCCACCAGCAGTGTGCGCCCCGCCGCCGGCACCTTCCGCAGCAGGGGCACTCCCTCTCGAAATGCCCTCTCACGCCGCACTTGTAGCCTGATGCTGTGCTCGCCGCGTCGTCGTCGTCGTCCCGCGCACCTCCATGACGCCGTTCCCGCGCCAACCATTACGCCGCCGTGTACAGCAGCTCGTCGTCTGCCAGCTCGCCGCCCGCCTGCCCGCGTTGACGCAGCCGCTCATCGAACGCCTTCAGTTGCCCCAGTGCGTCCTCGAACAGCAGCGTCGACAGGTCGCAGAACTGCTCCATCCCGGCGACCGCTGCGTACCGGCGATCCGGGACGCAGTCCAGCAAATTCTTCACCATCGCCGCATCGTCGAGGGTCGATCCCAGCCCGGCGAAGCGCGTCGCCATGCCGCTGATCTTGCCCACAAAGGCCTCGAGCGACTCCCCGCCATCCATCAGTAGGAGCTCGAACTCGCTGCGCAGCGTGCCCAGCCGCGACGCCCTGACACGATCGGCCCCGACGAACCGGGAATTGAGGCCGCTCCATATCTCCGCCGTCGTCTTCTTCGCAGCCACCTGCAGCAGCAGACTTTCGGTGAGCGCCCGCAACAGGTAAGCCCGCGCCGGCTTATCTTTCTTGGAGATCACCACCGACACCGCGTCCTCTGGCGGCACCACCGCCTCCCGGAGCCCGACGGCGTCCAGGTCGGCCTCCACCTTGATGGCCCAGGTGGTGTAGTTCTCCCCTGTGAGCACGGCCACGGACTGTGACACCGAGCCACCCAAGCAGCCGGCGTACGGGACGAGCGCCATCGCCGGCACGCCCTGATCTTCACCTCGCTCTAATGCCAATTGTTGGAACTGCCACTCCCTAGCCCTAGCTCTCGTCTCCCTCTCGCTTGGCTCACTCTCTGTTGTCGTGGCTCGATCAAAAGAAAGAGGAAGAAGAAGATCAGAGGAGTGGTGGACATATGTGTTTTTCCAGTGCACGCATTGGGCACTCACCCACCCCTCCACTCGCCCCTGATCGTGCCCGCGCTCTCCGTGCTCTGACCGCGCCCGCGCCGCGCCCCGACGCCCGCGTCACACGGACAGCTCCAACGGCTCGCGCCCGAGCAGGCTGCCAACGGCTCACCAACAGACCCAGCACACTACCCTGGTGCATGGACACGCCCGTGCACCCAACACACGCACACACGCACGCCCTACTCCTCGGACCCGACGCGCCCGGGATGCCCAGCGCGCGCCCATACCCGCACTTGACGTGCCCGGCTCGTCGTCGTGGCTTATTCGCCCATCATTCACGCCATAAGCCGCGGCTCAGAGCAGCCCGGCGTCGTCGACGTCGCCGTCCACCAGCAGTGCGCGCCCCGCCGCCGGCTCCTTCCGCAGCAGGGGCACTCCCTCTTGAAATGCCCTCTCACGCCGCACTTGTAGCACTTTCCGCGACGACCCCGCCGCCTGATACTGTGCTCGCCGCGTCGTCGTCATCGTCCCGCGCACCTCCATGACGACGTTCCTGCGCCCACCATTGCGCCGCCGTGTACAGCAGCTGGTCGTCTGCCCGCTCACCGCCCGCCTGCCCGCGTCGACGCAGCCGCTCGTCGAACGCCTTCAGTCGCCCATTGCGTCCGCGAACAGCAGTGTCGACAGGTCGCAGAACTGCTCCATCCCGGCGACCGCCGCATACCGGCGATCCGGGACGCAGTCCAGCAACTCCTTCACCATCGCCGCATCGTCGAGGGTCGATCCCAGCCCGGCGTAGCGCGTCGCCATGCCGCTGATCTTGCCCACAAAGGCGTCGAGCGACTCCCCGCCATCCATCCGCAGGAGCTCGAACTCGCTGCGCAGCGTGCCCAGCCGCGACGCCCTGACACGATCGGCACGACGAACCGAGACTTGAGGCTACTACATATCTTTGCCGTCGTCTTCTTCGCAGCCACCTGCAGCAGCAGATTGTCGGCGAGCGCCCGCAACAGGTAAGCCCGCGCCGGCTTATCTTTCTTGGAGATCAGCACCGACGTCGCGTCCTCTGGCGGCACCACCGCCTCCCGGAGCCCGGCGGCGTCCAGGTCGGCCTCCACCTGATGGCCCAGATGGTGTAGTTCTCCCCTGTGAGCACGGGCACCGGCTGTGACACCGAGCCGCCCGAGCAGCCGGCGTATGGGACGAGCGCAATCGCCGGCACGCCCTGATCTTTACCTCGCTCTGATGCCAATAGTTGGAACCGCCACTCCCTAGCCCTAGCTCTCGTCTCCCTCTCGCTTGGCTCACTCTCTGTTGTCGTGGCTCGATCAAAAGAAAGAGGAAGAAGAAGATCAGAGGAGTGGTGGACACAAGTGTTTTTCCAGTGCACGCACGCCTCCTTGTTCCCTCGAGCACGAACTTGACTGTGTCATCTGTTACAACAATCACCCCGCGGCTTTATACCCCGAGCCAGCGCACTGGGCATGCACCCACGCCTCCACTCGCCCCTGATCGTGCCCGCACTCTTCGTGCTCTGACCGCGGCCACGCCACGCCCCAACGCCCGCGTCACACGGCCAGCTCCAGCGGCTCGCGCCCGATCAGGCCGCCAACGGCTCGCCAACAGACCGAACACACTACCCTGGTGCATGGACACGCCTGTGCACCCAACACGCGCACACACGCACGCCCTACTCCTCGGACCCGACGCGCCCTGGATGCCCAGCACGCGCCCATACCCGCACTTGACGTGCCCGGCTCGTCGTCGTGGCTTATTCGCCCATCATTCACGCCCTAAGCCGCGGCTCAGAGCAGCCCGGCGTTGTCGACGTCGCCGTCCACCAGCAGTGCGTGCCCCGCCGCCAGCTCCTTCCGCAGCAGGGGGCACTCCCTCTTGAAATGCCCTCTCACGCCGCACTTTTGGCACTTTCCGCGACGGCCCCGCCGCCTGATGCTGTACTCGCCGCGTCGTCGTCATCGTCCCGCGCACCTCCATGACGCCGTTCCTGAGCCCACCATTGCGCCGCCGTGTACAGCAGCTGGTCGTCTGCCCGCTCGCCGCCCGCCTGCCCGCGTCGACGCAGCCGCTCGTCGAACGCCTTCAGTCGCCCATTGCGTCCGCGAACAGCAGTGTCGACAGGTCGCAGAACTGCTCCATCCCGGCGACCGCCGCATACCGGCGATCCGGGACGCAGTCCAGCAACTCCTTCACCATCGCCGCATCGTCGAGGGTCGATCCCAGCCCGGCGTAGCGCGTCGCCATGCCGCTGATCTTGCCCACAAAGGCGTCGAGCGACTCCCCGCCATCCATCCGCAGGAGCTCGAACTCGCTGCGCAGCGTGCCCAGCCGCGACGCCCTGACACGATCGGCACGACGAACCGAGACTTGAGGCTGCTACATATCTTTGCCGTCGTCTTCTTCGCAGCCACCTGCAGCAGCAGATTGTCGGCGAGCGCCCGCAACAGGTAAGCCCGCGCCGGCTTATCTTTCTTGGAGATCAGCACCGACGTCGCGTCCTCTGGCGGCACCACCGCCTCCCGGAGCCCGGCGGCGTCCAGGTCGGCCTCCACCTGATGGCCCAGATGGTGTAGTTCTCCCCTGTGAGCACGGGCACCGGCTGTGACACCGAGCCGCCCGAGCAGCCGGCGTATGGGACGAGCGCCATCGCCGGCACGCCCTGATCTTTACCTCGCTCTGATGCCAATAGTTGGAACCGCCACTCCCTAGCCCTAGCTCTCGTCTCCCTCTCGCTTGGCTCACTCTCTGTTGTCGTGGCTCGATCAAAAGAAAGAGGAAGAAGCAGATCAGAGGAGTGGTGGACACAGGTGTTTTTCCAGTGCACGCACGCCTCCTTGTTCCCTCGAGCACGAACTTGACTGTGTCATCTGTTACAACAATCACCCCGCGGCTTTATACCCCGAGCCAGCGCACTGGGCACGCACCCACGCCTCCACTCGCCCCTGATCGTGCCCGCGCTCTCCGTGCTCTGACCGCGGCCACGCCGCGCCCCAACGCCCGCGTCACACGGCCAGCTCCAGCGGCTCGCGCCCGATCAGGCCGCCAACGGCTCGCCAACAGACCGAACACACTACCCTGGTGCATGGACACACCCGTGCACCCAACACACGCACACACGCACGCCCTACTCCTCGGACCCGACGCGCCCGGGATGCCCAGCACGCGCCCATACCCGCACTTGACGTGCCCGGCTCGTCGTCGTGGCTTATTCGCCCATCATTCACGCCCTAAGCCGCGGCTCAGAGCAGCCCGGCGTCGTCGACGTCGCCGTCCACCAGCAGTGCGTGCCCCGCCGCCAACTCCTTCCGCAGCAGGGGGCACTCCCTCTTGAAATGCCCTCTCACGCCGCACTTGTAGCACTTTCCGCGACGACCCCGCCGCCTGATGCTGCACTCGCCGCGTCGTCGTCATCGTCCCGCGCACCTCCATGACGCCGTTCCTGAGCCCACCATTGCGCCGCTGTGTACAGCAGCTGGTCGTCTGCCCGCTCGCCGCCCGCCTGCCCGCGTCGACGCAGCCGCTCGTCGAACGCCTTCAGTCGCCCATTGCGTCCGCGAACAGCAGTGTCGACAGGTCGCAGAACTGCTCCATCCCGGCGACCGCCGCATACCGGCGATCCGGGACGCAGTCCAGCAACTCCTTCACCATCGCCGCATCGTCGAGGGTCGATCCCAGCCCGGCGTAGCGCGTCGCCATGCCGCTGATCTTGCCCACAAAGGCGTCGAGCGACTCTCCGCCATCCATCCGAAGGAGCTCGAACTCGCTGCGCAGCGTGCCCAGCCGTGACGCCCTGACACGATCGGCACGACGAACCGAGACTTGAGGCTACTACATATCTCTGCCGTCGTCTTCTTCGCAGCCACCTACAGCAGCAGATTGTCGGCAAGCGCCCGCAACAGGTAAGCCCGCGCCGGCTTATCTTTCTTGGAGATCAGCACCGACGTCGCGTCCTCTGGCGGCACCACCGCCTCCCGGAGCCCGGCGGCGTCCAGGTCGGCCGCCACCTAATGGCCCAGATGGTGTAGTTCTCCCCTGTGAGCACGGGCACCGGCTGTGACACCGAGCCGCCCGAGCAGCCGGCGTATGGGACGAGCGCCATCGCCGGCACGCCCTGATCTTTACCTCGCTCTGATGCCAATTGTTGGAACCGCCACTCCCTAGCCCTAGCTCTCGTCTCCCTCTCGCTTGGCTCACTCTCTGTTGTCGTGGCTCGATCAAAAGAAAGAGGAAGAAGAAGATCAGAGGAGTGGTGGACACAGGTGTTTTTCCAGTGCACGCACGCCTCCTTGTTCCCTCGAGCACGAACTTGAATGTGTCATCTGTTACAACAATCACCCCGCGGCTTTATACCCCGAGCCAGCGCACTGGGCACGCACCCACGCCTCCACTCGCCCCTGATCGTGCCCGCGCTCTCCGTGCTCTGACCGCGGCCACGCCCCGCCCCAACGCCCGCGTCACACGGCCAGCTCCAGCGGCTCGCGCCCGATCAGGCCGCCAACGGCTCGCCAACAGACCGAACACACTACCCTGGTGCATGGACACACCCGTGCACCCAACACACGCACACACGCACGCCCTACTCCTCGGACCCGACGCGCCCGGGATGCCCAGCACGCGCCCATACCCGCACATGACGTGCCCGGCTCGTCGTCGTGGCTTATTCGCCCATCATTCACGCCCTAAGCCGCGGCTCAGAGCAGCCCGGCGTCGTCGACGTCGCCGTCCACTAGCAGTGCGCGCCCCGCCGTCGGCTCCTTCCGCAGCAGGGGGCACTCCTTCTTGAAATGCCCTCTCACGCCGCACTTGTAGCACTTTCCGCGACGACCCCGCCGCCTGATGCTGTGCTCGCCGCGTCGTCGTCATCGTCCCGCGCACCTCCATGACGCCGTTCCCGCGCCCACCATTGCGCCGCCGTGTATAGCAGCTCGTCGTCTGCCCGCTCGCCGCCTGCCTGCCCGCGTCGACGCAGCCGCTCGTCGAACGCCTTCAGTCGCCCCAGTGCGTCCGCGAACAGCAGCGTCGACAAGTCGCAGAACTACTCCATCCCAGCGACCGCCGCGTACCGGCGTCCGGGAAGCAGTCCAGCAACTTCTTCACCATCGCCGCATCGTCGACGGTCGATCCCAGCCCGGCGTAGCGCGTCGCCATGCCGCTGATCTTGCCCACAAAGGCGTCGAGCGACTCCTCGCCATCCATCCGCAGGAGCTCGAACTCGCTGCGCAGCGTGCCCAGCCGCGACGCCCTGACACGATCGGCCCCGACGAACCGGGACTTGAGGCCGCTCCATATCTCCGCCGCCGTCTTCTTCGCAGCCACCTGCAGCAGCAGATTGTCGGCGAGCGCCCGCAACAGGTAAGCCCGCGCCGGCTTATCTTTCTTGGAGATCACCACCGACGCCGCGTCCTCTGGCGGCACCACCGCCTCCCGGAGCCCGGCGGCGTCCAGGTCGGCCTCCACCTTGATGGCCCAGGTGGTGTAATTCTCCCCAGTGAGCACGGGCACCGGTAGTGACACCGAGCCACCCGAGTAGCCGGCGTACGGGACGAGCGCCATCGCCGGCACGCCCTGATCTTTACCTCGCTCTGATGCCAATTGTTGGAACCGCCACTCCCTAGCCCTAGCTCTCCTCTCCCTCTCGCTCGGCTCACCCTCTGCTGTCGCGGCTCGATCAAAAGAAAGAGGAAGAAGAAGATCAGAGGAGTGGTGGACACAGGTGTTTTTCTAGTGCACGCACGCCTCCTTGTTCCCTCGAGCATGAACTTGACCGTGTCATCTGTTACAACAATCACCCCGCGGCTTTATACCCTGAGCCAGCGCACTGGGCACGCACCCACGCCTCCACTCGCCCCTGATCGTGCCCGCGCTCTCCATGCTCTGACCGCGCCCACGCCGCGCCCCGACGCCCGCGTCACACGGCCAGCACCAATGGCTCGCGCCCGATCAAGCCGCCAACGGCTCGCCAACAGACCCAACACACTACTCTGGTGCATGGACACGCCCGTGCACCCAACACACGCACGCCCTACTCCTCGGACCCGACGCGCCCGGGATGCCCAGCGCGCGCCCATCCCCACACTTGACGTGCCCGGGTCGTCGTCGTGGCTTATTCGCCCATCATTCATGCCCTAAGCCGCGGCTCAGAGCAGCCCGGCGTCGTCGACGTCGCCGTCCACCAGCAGTGCGCGCCCCGCCACCGGCTCCTTCTGCAGCAGGGGGCACTCCCTCTTGAAATGCCCTCTCACGCCGCACTTGTAGCACTTTCCGCGACGACCCCGCCGCCTGATGCTGTGCTCGCCGCGTCGTCGTCGTCGTCCCGCGCACCTCCATGACGCCGTTCCCGCGCCCACCATTGCCTCGCCGAGTACAGCAGCTCGTCGTCTGCCCGCTCGTCGCCCGCCTGCCCATCGACGCAGCCGCTCATCAAACGCCTTCAGTCGCCCCAGTGCGTCCTCGAACAGCTGCGTCGACAGGTCGCAGAACTGCTCCATCCCGGCGACCGCCGCGTACCGGCGATCCGGGACGCAGTCCAGCAACTTCTTCACCATCGCCGTATCGTCGAGGGTCGATCCCAGCCCGGCGTAGCGCGTCGCCATGCCGCTGATCTTGCCCACAAAGGCGTCGAGCGACTCCCCGCCATCCATCCGCAGGAGCTTGAACTCGCTGCGCAGCGTGCCCAGCCGCGACGCCCTGACACGATCGGCCCCAACGAACCGGGACTTGAGGCCGCTCCATATCTCTGCCGCCGTCTTCTTAGCAGCCACCTGCAGCAGCAGATTGTCGGCGAGCGCCCGCAACAGGTAAGCCCGCGCCAGCTTACCTTTCTTGGAGATCACCACCGACGCCGCGTCCTCTGGCGGCACCACCGCCTCCCGGAGCCCGGCGGCGTCCAGGTCAGCCTCCACCTTGATGGCCCAGGTGGTGTAGTTCTTCCCTGTGAGCACGGGCACCGGCTGTGACACCGAGCCACCCGAGCAGCCGGCGTACGGGACGAGCGCCATCGCCGGCACGCCCTGATCTTTACCTCGCCCTGATGCCAATCGTTGGAACCGCCACTCCCTAGCCCTAGCTCTCGTCTCCCTCTCACTTGGCTCACTCTCTGTTGTCGTGGCTCGATCGAAAGAAAGAGGAAGAAGAAGATCAGAGGACTGGTGGACACAGGTGTTTTTCTAGTGTACGCACGCCTCCTTGTTCCCTCGAGCACGAACATGACCGTGTCATCTGTTACAACAATCACCCCGCGGCTTTATACCCCGAGCCAGCGCACTGGGCACGCACCCACGCCTCCACTCGCCCCTGATCGTGCCCGCGCTCTCCATGCTATGACCGCGCCCACGCCGCGCCCCGACGCCCGCGTCACACGGCCAGCTCCAATGGCTCGCGCCCGATCAAGCCGCCAACGGCTCGCCAACAGACCGAACACACTACTCTGGTGCATGGACACGCCCGTCCACCCAACAGACGCACACACACACGCCCTACTCCTCGGACCCGACGCGCCCGGGATGCCCAGCGCGCGCCCATCCCCGCACTTGACGTGCCCGGGTCGTCGTCGTGGCTTATTCGCCCATCATTCATGCCCTAAGCCGCGGCTCAGAGAAGCCCGGCGTCGTCGACGTCGCCGTCCACCAGCAGTGCGCGCCCCGCCGCCGGCTCCTTCTGCAGCAGGGGGCACTCCCTCTTGAAATGCCCTCTCACGCCGCACTTGTAGCACTTTCCGCGACGACCCCGCCGCCTGATGCTGTGCTCGCTGCGTCGTTGTCGTCGTCCCGCGCACCTCCATGACGCCGTTCCCGCGCCCACCATTGCGTCCCCGTGTACAGCAGCTCGTCGACTGCCCGCTCGCCCCCCGCCTGCCCGCGTCGACGCAGCCGCTCATCGAACGCCTTCAGTCGCCCTAGTGCGTCCTCGAACAGCAGCGTCGACAGGTCGCAGAACTGCTCCATCCCGGCGACCGCCGCGTACCGGCGATCCGGGACGCAGTCCAGCAACTTCTTCACCATCGCCGCATCGTCGAGGGTCGATCCCAGCCCGGCGTAGCGCGTCGCAAAGCTGATCTTGCCCACAAAGGCGTCGAGCGACTCTCCGCCATCCATCCGTAGGAGCTCTAACTCGCCGCGCAGCGTGCCCAGCCGCGACGCCGTGACACGATCGGCCCCGACGAACCGGGACTTGAGGCCGCTTCATATCTCCGTCGCCATCTTCTTCGCAGCCACCTGCAGCAGCAGATTGTCGGCGAGCGCCCGCAACAGGTAAGCCCGCACCAGCTTATCTTTCTTGGAGATCATCACCGACGCCGCGTCCTCTGGCGGCACCACCGCCTCCCGGAGCCCGGCGGCGTCCAGGTCGGCCTCCACCTTGATGGGCCAGGTGGTGTAGTTCTCCCCAGTGAGCACGGGCACCGGCTGTGACACCGAGCCACCCGAGCAGCCGGCGTACGGGACGAGCGCCATCGCCGGCACGCCCTGATCTTTACCTCGCTCTGATGACAATTGTTGGAACCGCCACTCCCTAGCACTAGCTCTCGTCTCCCTCGCGCTTGGCTCACTCTCTGTTGTCGTGGCTCGATCAAAAGAAAGAGGAAGAAGAAGATCAGAGGAGTGGTGGACACAGGTGTTTTTCCGGTGCACGCACGCCTCCTTGTTCCCTCGAGCACGAACTTGACCGTGTCATCTGTTACAACAATCACCCCGCGGCTTTATACCCCGAGCCAGCGCACTGGGCACGCACCCACGCCTCCACTCGCCCCTGATCGTGCCCGCGCTCTCCGTGCTCTGACCGCGCCCACGCCGCGCCCCGACGCCCGCATCACACGGCCAGCTCCAACGGCTCGCGCCCGATCAGGCCGCCAACGGCTCGCCAACACACGGAACACACTACCCTGGTGCATGGACACGCCCGTGCACCCAACAGACGCACACACGCACGCCCTACTCCTCGGACCCGACGCGCCCGGGATGCCCAGCGCGCCCATACCCGCACTTGACGTGCCCGGCTCGTCGTCGTGGCTTATTCGCTCATCATTCACGCCCTAAGCCACGGCTCAGAGCAGCCCGGCGTCGTCGACGTCGCCGTCCACCAGCAGTGCGCGCCCCGCCGCCGGCTCCTTCCGCAGCAGGGGCCACTCCCTCTTGAAATGCCCTCTCACGCCGCACTTGTAGCACTTTCCGCGACGACCCCGCCGCCTGATGCTGTGCTCGCCGCGTCGTCGTCATCGTCCCGCGCACCTCCATGACGTCGTTCCCGCGCCCACCATTGCGCCGCCGTGTACAGCAGCTCGTCCTCTGCCCGCTCGCCGCCCGCCTGCCCGCATCGACGCAGCCGCTCGTCGAACGCCTTCAGTCGCCCCAGTGCGTCCGCGAACAGCAGCTTCGACAAGTCGCAGAACTGCTCCATCCAAGCGACCGCCGCGTACCGGCGATCTCGGAAGCAGTCCAGCAACTTCTTCACCATCGCCGCATCGTCGAGGGGTGATGCCTGCCCGGTGTAGCGCGTCGCCATGCCGCTGAACTTGCCCACAAAGGCGTCGAGCGACTCCTCGCCATCCATCCGCAGGAGCTCGAACTCGCTACGCAGCGTGCCCAGCCGCGACGCCCTGACGCGATCGGCCCCGACGAACCGGGACTTGAGGCCGCTCCATATCTCCGCTGGCGTCTTCTTCGCAGCCACCTGCAGCAGCAGATTGTCGGCGAGCGCCCGCAACAGGTAAGCCCGCGCCGGCTTATCTTTCTTGGAGATCACCACCGACGTCGCGTCCTCTGGCAGCACCACCGCCTCCCGGAGCCCGGCGGCGTCCACGTCGGCCTCCACCTTGATGGCCCAGGTGGTGTAGTTCTCCCCTGTGAGCACGGGCACCGGCTGTGACACCGAGCCACCCGAGCAGTCGGCGTATGGGACGAGCGCCATCGCCGGCACGCCCTGATCTTTACCTCGCTCTGATGACAATTGTTGGAACCGCCACTCCCTAGCACTAGCTCTCGTCTCCCTCTCGCTTGGCTCACTCTCTCTTGTCGTGGCTCGATCAAAAGAAAGAGGAAGAAGAAGATCAGAGGAGTGGTGGACACAGGTGTTTTTCCGGTGCACGCACGCCTCCTTGTTCCCTCGAGCACGAACTTGACCGTGTCATCTGTTACAACAATCACCCCGCGGCTTTATACCCCGAGCCAGCGCACTGGGCACGCACCCACGCCTCCACTCGCCCCTGATCGTGCCCGCACTCTCCGTGCTCTGACCGGGCCCACGCCGCGCCCCGACGCCCGCATCACACGGCCAGCTCCAACGGCTCGCGCCCGATCAGGCCGCCAACGGCTCGCCAACAGACGGAACACACTACCCTGGTGCATGGACACGCCCGTGCACCCAACAGACGCACACACGCACGCCCTACTCCTCGGACCCGACGCGCCCGGGATGCCCAGCGCGCCCATACCCGCACTTGACGTGCCCGGCTCGTCGTCGTGGCTTATTCGCCCATCATTCACGCCCTAAGCCACGGCTCAGAGCAGCCCGGCGTCGTCGACGTCGCCGTCCACCAGCAGTGCGCGCCCCGCCGCCGGCTCCTTCCGCAGCAGGGGCCACTCCCTCTTGAAATGCCCTCTCACGCCGCACTTGTAGCACTTTCCGCGACGACCCCGCCGCCTGATGTTGTGCTCGCCGCGTCGTCGTCATCGTCCCGCGCACCTCCATGACGTCGTTCCCGCGCCCACCATTGCGCCGCCGTGTACAGCAGCTCGTCCTCTGCCCGCTTGCCGCCCGCCTGCCCGGATCGACGCAGCCGCTCGTCAAACGCCTTCAGTCGCCCCAGTGCGTCTGCGAACAGCTGCTTCGACAAGTCGCAGAACTGCTCCATCCCAGCGACCGCCGCGTACCGGCGATCTCGGAAGCAGTCCAGCAACTTCTTCACCATCGCCGCATCGTTGAGGGGCGATGCCTGCCCGGTGTAGCGCGTCGCCATGCCGCTGATCTTGCCCACGAAGGCGTCGAGCGACTCCTCGCCATCCATCCGCAGGAGCTCGAACTCGCTGCGCAGCGTGCCCAGCCGCGACGCCCTGACGCGATCGGCCCCGACGAACCGGGACTTGAGGCCGCTCCATATCTCCGTTGGCGTCTTCTTCGCAGCCACCTGCAGCAGTAGATTGTCGGCGAGCGCCCGCAACAGGTAAGCCCGTGCCGGCTTATCTTTCTTGGAGATCTCCACCGACGCCGCGTCCTCTGGCGGCACCACCGCCTCCCGGAGCCCGGCGGCGTCCAGGTCGGCCTCCACCTTGATGGCCGAGGTGGTGTGGTTCTCCCCAGTGAGCACGGGCACCGGCTGTGACACCGAGCCACCCGAGCAGCCGGCGTACGGGACGAGCGCCATCGCCGGCACGCCCTGATCTTTACCTCGCTCTGATGCCAATTGATGGAACCGCCACTCCCTAGCCCTAGCTCTCCTCTCCCTCTCGCTCGGCTCACCCTCTGTTGTCGTGGCTCGATCAAAAGAAAGAGGAAGAAGAAGATCAGAGGAGTGGTGGACACAGGTGTTTTTCGAGTGCACGCACGCCTCCTTGTTCCCTCGAGCACGAACTTGACCGTGTCATCTGTTACAACAATCACCCCGCGGCTTTATACCCCGAGCCAGCGCACTGGGCACGCACCCACGCCTCCACTCGCCCCTGATCGTGCCCGCGCTCTCCATGCTCTGACCGCGCCCACGCCGCGCCCCGAGGCCCGCCTCACACGGCCAGCTCCAATGGCTCGCGCCCGATCAAGCCGCCAACGGCTCGCCAACAGACCCAACACACTACTCTGGTGCATGGACACGCCCGTGCACCCAACACACGCACACACGCACGCCCTACTCCTCGGACCCGACGCGCCCGGGATGCCCAGCGCACGGCCATCCCCGCACTTGACGTGCCCGGGTCGTCGTCGTGGCTTATTCGCCCATCATTCATGCCCAAAGCCGCGGCTCAAAGCAGCCCGGCGTCGTCGACGTCGCCGTCCACCAGCAGTGCGCGCCCCGCCGCCGGCTCCTTCTGCAGCAGGGGCACTCCCTCTTGAAATGCCCTCTCACGTCACACTTGTAGCACTTTCCGCGACGACCCTGCCGCCTGATGCTGTGCTCGCCGCGTCGTCGTCATCGTCCCGCGCACCTCCATGACGCCGTTCCCGCGCCCACCATTGCGTCGCTGTGTACATCAGCTCGTCGTCTGCCCGCTCGCTGCCCGCCTGCCCGCGTCGACGCAGCCGCTCATCGAACGCCTTCAGTCGCCCCAGTGCGTCCTCGAACTGCAGCGTCGACAGGTCGCAGAACTGCTCCATCCCGGCGACCGCCGCGTACCGGCGATCCGGGACGCAGTCCAGCAACTTCTTCACCATCGCCGCATCGTCGAGGGTCGATCCCAGCCCGGCGTAGCGCGTCGCCATGCCGCTGATCTTGCCCACAAAGGCGTCGAGCGACTCCCCGCCATCCATCCGCAGGAGCTCGAACTCGCTGCGCAGCGTGCCCAGCCGCGACGCCCTGACACGATCGGCCCCGACGAAACGGGACTTGAGGCCGCTCCATATCTCCGCCGTCGTCTTCTTAGCAGCCACCTGCAGCAGCAGATTGTCGGCGAGCGCCCGCAACAGGTAAGCCCGCGCCGGCTTATCTTTCTTGGAGATCACCACCGACGCCGCGTCCTCTGGCGGCACCACCGCCTCCCGGAGCCCGGCGGCGTCCAGGTCGGCCTCCACCTTGATGGCCCAGGTGGTGTAGTTCTCCCCTATAAGCACGGGCACGGGCTGTGACACCGAGCCACCCGAGCAGCCGGCGTACGGGACGAGCGCCATCGCCGGCACGCCCTGATCTTTACCACGCTCTGATGCCAATCGTTGGAACCGCCACTCCCTAGCCCTAGCTCTCGTCTCCCTCTCGCTTGGCTCACTCTCTGTTGTCGTGGCTCGATCGAAAGAAAGAGGAAGAAGAAGATCAGAGGAGTGGTGGACACAGGTGTTTTTCCAATGCACGCACGCCTCCTTGTTCCCTCGAGCACGAACTTGACCGTGTCATCTATTACAACAATCACCCCACGGCTTTATACCCCGAGCCAGCGCACTGGGCACGCACCCACGCCTCCACTCGCCCTTGATCGTGCCCGCGCTCTTCGTGCTCTGACCGCGCCCACGCCGCGCCCCGACGCCCGCATCACACGGCCAGCTCCAACGGCTCGCGCCCGATCAGGCCGCCAACGGCTCGCCAACAGACGGAACACACTACCCTGGTGCATGGACACGCCCGTGCACCCAACAGACGCACACACGCACGCCCTACTCCTCGGACCCGACGCGCCCGGGATGCCCAGCGCGCCCATACCCGCACTTGACGTGCCCGGCTCGTCGTCGTGGCTTATTCGCCCATCATTCACGCCCTAAGCCACGGCTCAGAGCAGCCCGGCGTCGTCGACGTCGCCGTCCACCAGCAGTGCGCGCCCCGCCGCCGGCTCCTTCCGCAGCAGGGGCCACTCCCTCTTGAAATGCAATCTCACGCCGCACTTGTAGCACTTTCCGCGACGACCCCGCCGCCTGATGCTGTGCTCGCCGCGTCGTCGTCATCGTCCCGCGCACCTCCATGACGTCGTTCCCGCGCCCACCATTGCGCCGCCGTGTACAGCAGCTCGTCCTCTGCCCGCTCGCCGCCCGCCTGCCCGCATCGACGCAGCCGCTCGTCGAACGCCTTCAGTCGCCCAGTGCATCCGCGAACAGCAGCTTCGACAAGTCGCAGAACTGCTCCATCCCAGCGACCGCCGCGTACCGCCGATCTCGGAAGCAGTCCAGCTACTTCTTCACCATCGCCGCATCGTCGAGGGGCGATGCCTGCCCAGTGTAGCGCGTCGCCATGCCGCTGATCTTGCCCACAAAGGCGTCGAGCGACTCCTCGCCATCCATCCGCAGGAGCTCGAACTCGCTGCGCAGCGTGCCCAGCCGCGACGCCCTGACGCGATCGGCCCCGACGAACCGGGACTTGAGGCCGCTCCATATCTCCGCTGGCGTCTTCTTCGCAGCCACCTGCAGCAGCGGATTGTCGGCGAGCGCCCGCAACAGGTAAGCCCGCGCCGGCTTATCTTTCTTGGAGATCACCACCGACGTCGCGTCCTCTGGCAGCACCACCGCCTCCCGGAGCCCGGCGGCGTCCACGTCGGCCTCCACCTTGATGGCCCAGGTGGTGTAGTTCTCCCCTGTGAGCACGGGCACCGGCTGTGACACCGAGCCACCCGAGCAGTCGGCGTATGGGACGAGCGCCATCGCCGGCACGCCCTGATCTTTACCTCGCTCTGATGACAATTGTTGGAACCGCCACTCCCTAGCACTAGCTCTCGTCTCCCTCTCGCTTGGCTCACTCTCTGTTGTCGTGGCTCGATCAAAAGAAAGAGGAAGAAGAAGATCAGAGGAGTGGTGGACACAGGTGTTTTTCCGGTGCACGCACGCCTCCTTGTTCCCTCGAGCACGAACTTGACCGTGTCATCTGTTACAACAATCACCCCGCGGCTTTATACCCCGAGCCAGCGCACTGGGCACGCACCCACGCCTCCACTCGCCCTGATCGTGCCCGCGCTCTCCATGCTCTGACCGCGCCCACGCCGCGCCCCGACGCCCGCATCACACGGCCAGCTCCAACGGCTCGCGCCCGATCAGGCCGCCAACGGCTCGCCAACACACGGAACACACTACCCTGGTGCATGGACACGCCCGTGCACCCAACAGACGCACACACGCACGCCCTACTCCTCGGACCCGACGCGCCCGGGATGCCCAGCGCGCCCATACCCGCACTTGACGTGCCCGGCTCGTCGTCGTGGCTTATTCGCCCATCATTCACGCCCTAAGCCACGGCTCAGAGCAGCCCGGCGTCGTCGACGTCGCCGTCCACCAGCAGTGCGCGCCCCGCCGCCGGCTCCTTCCGCAGCAGGGGCCACTCCCTCTTGAAATGCCCTCTCACGCCGCACTTGTAGCACTTTCCGCGACGACCCCGCCGCCTGATGCTGTGCTCGCCGCGTCGTCGTCATCGTCCCGCGCACCTCCATGACGTCGTTCCCGCGCCCACCATTGCGCCGCCGTGTACAGCAGCTCGTCCTCTGCCCGCTCGCCGCCCGCCTGCCCGCATCGACGCAGCCGCTCGTCGAACGCCTTCAGTCGCCCCAGTGCGTCCGCGAACAGCAGCTTCGACAAGTCGCAGAACTGCTCCATCCCAGCGACCGCCGCGTACCGGCGATCTCGGAAGCAGTCCAGCAACTTCTTCACCATCGCTGCATCGTCGAGGGGCGATGCCTGCCCGGTGTAGCGCGTCGCCATGCCGCTGATCTTGCCCACAAAGGCGTCGAGCGACTCCTCGCCATCCATTCGCAGGAGCTCGAACTCGCTGCGCAGCGTGCCCAGCCGCGACGCCCTGACGCGATCGGCCCCGACGAACCGGGACTTGAGGCCGCTCCATATCTCCGCTGGCGTCTTCTTCGCAGCCACCTGCAGCAGCAGATTGTCGGCGAGCGCCCGCAACAGGTAAGCCCGTGCCGGCTTATCTTTCTTGGAGATCTCCACCGACGCCGCGTCCTCTGGCGGCACCACCGCCTCCCGGAGCCCGGCGGCGTCCAGGTCGGCCTCCACCTTGATGGCCCAGGTGTTGTGGTTCTCCCCAGTGAGCACGGGCACCGGCTGTGACACCGAGCCACCCGACCAGCCGGCGTACGGGACGAGCGCCATCGCCGGCACGCCCTGATCTTTACCTCGCTCTGATGCCAATTGATGGAACCGCCACTCCCTAGCCCTAGCTCTCCTCTCCCTCTCGGTCGGCTCACCCTCTGTTGTCGTGGCTCGATCAAAAGAAAGAGGAAGAAGAAGATCAGAGGAGTGGTGGACACAGGTGTTTTTCGAGTGCACGCACCCCTCCTTGTTCCCTCGAACACGAACTTGACCGTGTCATCTGTTACAACAATCACCCCGCGGCTTTATACCCCGAGCCAACGCACTGGGCACGGACCCACGCCTCCACTCGCCCCTGATCGTGCCCGCGCTCTCCATGCTCTGACCGCGCCCACGCCGCGCCCCGAGGCCCGCCTCACACGGCCAGCTCCAATGGCTCGCGCCCGATCAAGCCGCCAACGGCTCGTCAACAGACCCAACACACTACTCTGGTGCATGGACACGCCCGTCCACCCAACACACGCACACACGCACGCCCTACTCCTCGGACCCGACGCGCCCGGGATGCCCAGGGCACGGCCATCCCCGCACTTGACGTGCCCGGGTCGTCGTCGTGGCTTATTCGCCCATCATTCATGCCCAAAGCCGCGGCTCAGAGCAGCCCGGCGTCGTCGACGTCGCCGTCCACCAGCAGTGCGCGCCCCGCCGCCGGCTCCTTCTGCAGCAGGGGGCACTCCCTCTTGAAATGCCCTCTCACGTCACACTTGTAGCACTTTCCGCGATGACCCTGCCGCCTGATGCTGTGCTCGCCGCGTCGTCGTCATCGTCCCGCGCACCTCCATGACGCCGTTCCCGCGCCCACCATTGCGTCGCTGTGTACAGCAGCTCGTCGTCTGCCCGCTCGCAGCCCGCCTGCCCGCGTCGACGCAGCCGCTCATCGAACGCCTTCAGTCGCCCCAGTGCGTCCTCGAACTGCAGCGTCGACAGGTCGCAGAACTGCTCCATCCCGGCGACCGCCGCGTACCGGCGATCCGGGACGCAGTCTAGCAACTTCTTCACCATCGCCGCATCGTCGAGGGTCGATCCCAGCCCGGCGTAGCGCGTCGCCATGCCGCTGATCTTGCCCACAAAGGCGTCGAGCGACTCCCCGCCATCCATCCGCAGGAGCTCGAACTCGCTGCGCAGCGTGCCCAGCCGCGACGCCCTGACACGATCGGCCCCGACGAACCGGGACTTGAGGCCGCTCCATATCTCCGCTGTCGTCTTCTTAGCAGCCACCTGCAGCAGCAGATTGTCGGTGAGCGCCCGCAACAGGTAAGCCCGCGGCAGCTTATCTTTCTTGGAGATCACCACCGACGCCGCGTCCTCTGGCGGCACCACCGCCTCCCGGAGCCCGGCGGCGTCCAGGTCGGCCTCCACCTTGATGGCCCAGGTGGTGTAGTTCTCCCCTGTGAGAACGGGCACCGGCTGTGACACCGAGCCACCCGAGCAGCCGGCGTACGGGACGAGCGCCATCGCCGGCACGCCCTGATCTTTACCTCGCTCTGATGCCAATCGTTGGAACCGCCACTCCCTAGCCCGAGCTCTCGTCTCCCTCTCACTTGGCTCACTCTCTGTTGTCGTGGCTCGATCGAAAGAAAGAGGAAGAAGAAGATCAGAGGAGTGGTGGACACAGGTGTTTTTCCAATGCACGCACGCCTCCTTGTTCCCTCGAGCACGAACTTGACAGTGTCATTTGTTACAACAATCACCCCACGGCTTTATACCCCGAGCCAGCGCACTGGGCACGCACCCACGCCTCCACTCGCCCCTGATCGTGCCCGCGCTCTCCGTGCTCTGACCGCGCCCACGCCGCGCCACGACGCCCGCGTCACACGGCCAGCTCCAACGACTCGCGCCCGATCAGGCCGCCAACGGCTCGCCAACAGACCCAACACACTACCCTGGTGCATGGACACGCCCGTGCACCCAACACACGCACACACGCACGCCATACTCCTCGGACCCGACGCGCCCGGGATGCCCAGCGCGCGCCCATACCCGCACTTCACGTGCCCGGCTCGTCGTCGTGGCTTATTCGCCCATCATTCACGCCCTAAGCCACGGCTTAGAGCAGCCCGGTGTTGTCGACGTCGCCGTCCACTAGCAGTGCGCGCCCCGCCGCCGGCTCCTTCCACAGCAGGGGCACTCCCTCTTGAAATGCTCTCTCACGCCGCACTTGTAGCACTTTCCGCGACGACCCCGCCGCCTGATGCTGTGCTCGCCGCGTCGTCGTGTAGTCACGCGCAACTCCATGACGCCGTTCCCGCGCCCACCATTGCGCCGCCGTGTACAGTAGCTCGTCGTCTTCCCGCTCGCCGCCCGCCTGCCCGCGTCGACGCAGCCGCTCGTCGAACGCCTTTAGTCGTCCCAGTGCGTCCGCGAACAGCAGCTTCGACAAGTCGCAGAACTGCTCCATCCCAGCGACCGCCGCGTACCGGCGATCTCGGAAGCAGTCCAGCAACTTCTTCACCATCGCTGCATCGTCGAGGGGCGATGCCTGCCCGGTGTAGCGCGTCGCCATGCCGCTGATCTTGCCCACAAAGGCGTCGAGCGACTCCTCGCCATCCATTCGCAGGAGCTCGAACTCGCTGCGCAGCGTGCCCAGCCGCGACGCCCTGACGCGATCGGCCCCGACGAACCGGGACTTGAGGCCGCTCCATATCTCCGCTGGCGTCTTCTTCGCAGCCACCTGCAGCAGCAGATTGTCGGCGAGCGCCCGCAACAGGTAAGCCCGTGCCGGCTTATCTTTCTTGGAGATCTCCACCGACGCCGCGTCCTCTGGCGGCACCACCGCCTCCCGGAGCCCGGCGGCGTCCAGGTCGGCCTCCACCTTGATGGCCCAGGTGTTGTGGTTCTCCCCTGTGAGCACGGGCACCGGCTGTGACACCGAGCCACCCGACCAGCCGGCGTACGGGACGAGCGCCATCGCCGGCACGCCCTGATCTTTACCTCGCTCTGATGCCAATTGATGGAACCGCCACTCCCTAGCCCTAGCTCTCCTCTCCCTCTCGGTCGGCTCACCCTCTGTTGTCGTGGCTCGATCAAAAGAAAGAGGAAGAAGAAGATCAGAGGAGTGGTGGACACAGGTGTTTTTCGAGTGCACGCACCCCTCCTTGTTCCCTCGAACACGAACTTGACCGTGTCATCTGTTACAACAATCACCCCGCGGCTTTATACCCCGAGCCAACGCACTGGGCACGGACCCACGCCTCCACTCGCCCCTGATCGTGCCCGCGCTCTCCATGCTCTGACCGCGCCCACGCCGCGCCCCGAGGCCCGCCTCACACGGCCAGCTCCAATGGCTCGCGCCCGATCAAGCCGCCAACGGCTCGTCAACAGACCCAACACACTACTCTGGTGCATGGACACGCCCGTCCACCCAACACACGCACACACGCACGCCCTACTCCTCGGACCCGACGCGCCCGGGATGCCCAGGGCACGGCCATCCCCGCACTTGACGTGCCCGGGTCGTCGTCGTGGCTTATTCGCCCATCATTCATGCCCAAAGCCGCGGCTCAGAGCAGCCCGGCGTCGTCGACGTCGCCGTCCACCAGCAGTGCGCGCCCCGCCGCCGGCTCCTTCTGCAGCAGGGGGCACTCCCTCTTGAAATGCCCTCTCACGTCACACTTGTAGCTCTTTCCGCGATGACCCTGCCGCCTGATGCTGTGCTCGCCGCGTCGTCGTCATCGTCCCGCGCACCTCCATGACGCCGTTCCCGCGCCCACCATTGCGTCGCTGTGTACAGCAGCTCGTCGTCTGCCCGCTCGCAGCCCGCCTGCCCGCGTCGACGCAGCCGCTCATCGAACGCCTTCAGTCGCCCCAGTGCGTCCTCGAACTGCAGCGTCGACAGGTCGCAGAACTGCTCCATCCCGGCGACCGCCGCGTACCGGCGATCCGGGACGCAGTCTAGCAACTTCTTCACCATCGCCGCATCGTCGAGGGTCGATCCCAGCCCGGCGTAGCGCGTCGCCATGCCGCTGATCTTGCCCACAAAGGCGTCGAGCGACTCCCCGCCATCCATCCGCAGGAGCTCGAACTCGCTGCGCAGCGTGCCCAGCCGCGACGCCCTGACACGATCGGCCCCGACGAACCGGGACTTGAGGCCGCTCCATATCTCCGCTGTCGTCTTCTTAGCAGCCACCTGCAGCAGCAGATTGTCGGCGAGCGCCCGCAACAGGTAAGCCCGCGGCAGCTTATCTTTCTTGGAGATCACCACCGACGCCGCGTCCTCTGGCGGCACCACCGCCTCCCGGAGCCCGGCGGCGTCCAGGTCGGCCTCCACCTTGATGGCCCAGGTGGTGTAGTTCTCCCCTGTGAGAACGGGCACCGGCTGTGACACCGAGCCACCCGAGCAGCCGGCGTACGGGACGAGCGCCATCGCCGGCACGCCCTGATCTTTACCTCGCTCTGATGCCAATCGTTGGAACCGCCACTCCCTAGCCCGAGCTCTCGTCTCCCTCTCACTTGGCTCACTCTCTGTTGTCGTGGCTCGATCGAAAGAAAGAGGAAGAAGAAGATCAGAGGAGTGGTGGACACAGGTGTTTTTCCAATGCACGCACGCCTCCTTGTTCCCTCGAGCACGAACTTGACAGTGTCATTTGTTACAACAATCACCCCACGGCTTTATACCCCGAGCCAGCGCACTGGGCACGCACCCACGCCTCCACTCGCCCCTGATCGTGCCCGCGCTCTCCGTGCTCTGACCGCGCCCACGCCGCGCCACGACGCCCGCGTCACACGGCCAGCTCCAACGACTCGCGCCCGATCAGGCCGCCAACGGCTCGCCAACAGACCCAACACACTACCCTGGTGCATGGACACGCCCGTGCACCCAACACACGCACACACGCACGCCATACTCCTCGGACCCGACGCGCCCGGGATGCCCAGCGCGCGCCCATACCCGCACTTGACGTGCCCGGCTCGTCGTCGTGGCTTATTCGCCCATCATTCACGCCCTAAGCCACGGCTTAGAGCAGCCCGGTGTCGTCGACGTCGCCGTCCACTAGCAGTGCGCGCCCCGCCGCCGGCTCCTTCCACAGCAGGGGCACTCCCTCTTGAAATGCTCTCTCACGCCGCACTTGTAGCACTTTCCGCGACGACCCCGCCGCCTGATGCTGTGCTCGCCGCGTCGTCGTGTAGTCACGCGCAACTCCATGACGCCGTTCCCGCGCCCACCATTGCGCCGCCGTGTACAGTAGCTCGTCGTCTTCCCGCTCGCCGCCCGCCTGCCCGCGTCGACGCAGCCGCTCGTCGAACGCCTTTAGTCGTCCCAGTGCGTCCGCGAACAGCAGCTTCGACAAGTCGCAGAACTGCTCCATCCCGGCGACCGCTGCGTACCGGCGATCCGGGACGCAGTCCAGCAACTTCTTCACCATCGCCGCATCGCCGAGGGTCGATCCCTGCCCGGCGTAGCGCGTCGCCATGCCGCTGATCTTGCCCACAAAGGCGTCGAGCGACTCCCCGCCATCCATCCACAGGAGCTCGAACTCGCTGCGCAGCGTGCCCAGCCGCGATGCCCTGACACGATCGGCCCCGACGAACCGGGAGTTGAGGCCACTCCATATCTCCGTCGCCGTCTTCTTCCTAGCCACCTGCAGCAGCAGATTATCGGCGAGCGCCCGCAACAGGTAAGCCCGCGCCGGCTTATCTTTATTGAAGATCACCACTGACGTCGCGTCCTCTGGCGGCACCACCGCCTCCCGGAGCCCGGCGGCGTCCACGTCGGCCTCCACCTTGATGGCCCAGGTGGTGTAGTTCTCCCCTGTGAGCACGGGCACCGGCGGTGACACGGAGCCACCTGAGCAGTCGGCGTATGGGACGAGCGCCATCGCCGGCACGCCCTGATCTTTACCTCGCTCTGATGCCAATTGTTGGAACCGCCACTCCCTAGCCCTAGCTCTCGTCTCCCTCTCGCTTGGCTCACTCTCTGTTGTCGTGGCTCGATCAAAAGAAAGAGGAAGAAGAACATCAGAGGAGTGGTGGACACAGGTGTTTTTCCAGTGCACACACGCCTCCTTGTTCCCTCGAGCACGAACTTGACCGTGTCATCTGTTACAACAATCACCCCGCGGCTTTATACCCCGAGCCAGCGACTGGGCACGCACCCACGCCTCCACTCGCCCCTGATCGTGCCCGCCCTCTCCGTGCTCTGACCGCGCCCACGCCGCGCCACGTCGCCCGCGTCACACGGCCAGCTCCAACGGCCCGCGCCCGATCAGGCCGCCAACGGCTCGCCAACAGACGGAACACACTACCCTGGTGCATGGACACGCCCGTGCACCCAACAGACGCACACACGCACGCCCTACTGCTCGAACCCGACGCGCCCGGGATGCCCAGCGCACGCCCATACCCGCACTTGACGTTCCCGGCTCGTCGTCGTGGCTTATTCGCCCATCATTCACGCCCTAAGGCACGGCTCAGAGCAGCCCGGTGTTGTCGACGTCGCCGTCCACCAGCAGTGCGCGCCCCGCCGCCGGCTCCTTCCGCAGCAGGGGCCACTCCCTCTTGAAATGCCCTCTCACGCCGCACTTGTAGCACTTTCCGCGACGACCCCGCCGCCTGATGCTGTGCTCGCCGCGTCGTCGTCGTCGCGCGCACCTCCATGACGCCGCTCCCATGCCCACCATCGCCGCCGTGTACAGCAGCTCGTCGTCTGCCCGCTCGCCGCCCGCCTGCCTGCGTCGACGCAGCCGCTCGTCAAACGCCTTCAGTCGCCCCAGTGCGTCCGCGAACAGCAGCGTCGACAAGTCGCAGAACTGCTCCATCCTAGCGACCGCCGCGTACCGGCGATCTGGGAAGCAGTCCAGCAACTTCTTCACCATCGCCGCATCGTCGAGGAGCGATCCCTGCCCGACGTAGCGCGTCGCCATGCCGCTGATCATGGCCACAAAGGCGTCGAGCGACTCCTCGCCATCCATCCGCAGGAGCTCGAACTTGCTGTGCAGCGTGCCCAGCCGCGACGCCCTGACACGATCGGCCCCGACGAACCGGGACTTGAGGCTGCTCCATATATCCGCTGGGGTCTTCTTCGCAGCCACCTGCAGCAGCAGATTGTCGGCGAGCGCCCGCAACAGGTAAACCCGCGCCGGCTTATCTTTCTTGGAGATCACCACCGACGCCGCGTCCTCTGGCGGCACCACCGCCTCCCGGAGCCCGGCGGCGTCCAGATCGGCCTCCACCTTGATGGCCCAGGTGGTGTAGTTCACCCCAGTGAGCACGGGCACCGGCTGTGACACCGAGCCACCCGAGCAGCCGGCGTACGGGACGAGCGCCATCGCCGGCACGCCCTGATCTTTACCTCGCTCTGATGCCAATTGTTGGAACCGCCACTCCCTAGCCCTAGTTCTCCTCTCCCTCTCGCTCGGCTCACCCTCTGCTGTCGCGACTCGATCAAAAGAAAGAGGAAGAAGAAGATCAGAGGAGTGGTGGACACAGGTGTTTTCACGCACGCCTCCTTGTTCCCTCGAGCACGAACTTGACCGTGTCATCTGTTACAACAATCACCCCGCGGCTTTATACCCCGAGCCAGCGCACTGGGCACGCACCCACGCCTCCACGCGCCCCTGATCGTGCCCGCGCTCTCCATGCTTTGACCGCGCCCACGCCGCGCCCCGACGCCCGCGTCACATGGCCAGCTCCAATGGCTCGCGCCCGATCAAGCCGCCAACGGCTCGCCAACAGACCCAACACACTACTCTGGTGAATGGACACGCCTGTGCACCCAATACACGCACACACGCACGCCCTACTCCTCGGACCCGACGCGCCCGGGATGCCCAGCGCGCGCCCATACCCGCACTTGACGTGCCCGGGTCGTCGTCGTGGCTTATTCGCCCATCATTCACGCCCTAAGCCGCGGCTCAGAGCAGCCCGGCGTCGTCGACGTCGCCGTCCACCAGCAGTGCGCGCCCCGCCGCCGGCTCCTGCTGCAGCAGGGGGCAGTCCCTCTTGAAATGCCCTCTCACACCGCACTTGTAGCACTTTCCGCGACGACCCCGCCGCCTGATGCTGTGCTCGCCGCGTCGTCGTCGTCGTCCCGCGCACCTTCATGACGCCGTTCCCGCGCCCACCATTGTGTCGCCGTGTACAGCAAATCATCGTCTGCCCGCTCGCCGCCCGCCTGCCCGCGTCGACGCGGCCGCTCATCTAACGCCTTCAGTCGCCCCAGTGCGTCCTCGAACAGCAGCGTCGACAGGTCGCAGAACTGCTCCATCCCGGCGACCGCCGCGTACCGGTGATCCGGGACACAGTCCAGCAACTTCTTCACCATCGCCGCATCGTCGAAGGTCGATCCCAGCCCGGCGCAGCGCGTCGCCATGCCGCTCTTGCCCACAAAGGCGTCGAGCGACTCCCCGCCATCCATCCGCAGGAGCTCGAACTCGCTGCGCAGCGTGCCCAGCCGCGACGCCCTGACACGATCTGCCACGACGAACCGGGACTTGAGGCCGCTCCATATCTCCGCCGCTGTCTTCTTCGCAGCCACCTGTAGCAGCAGCTTGTCGGCGAGCGCCCGCAACAGGTAAGCCCGCGCCGGCTTATCTTTCTTGGAGATCACCACCGACGCCGCGTCCTCTGGCGGCACCACCGCCTCCCGAGCCCGGCGGCGTCCAGGTCGGCCTCCACCTTGATGGCCCAGGTGGTGTAGTTCTCCCCTATGAGCACGGGCACCGGCTGTGAAACCGAGCCGCCCGAGCAGCCGGCGTACGGTACGAGCGCCATCGCCGGCCCGCCCTGATAGTTGGAACCGCCACTCCCTAGCCCTAGCTCTCGTCTCCCTCTCGCTTGGCTCACTCTCTGTTGTCGTGGCTCGATCAAAAGAAAGAGGAAGAAGAAGATCAGAGGAGTGGTGGACACAGGTGTTTTTCCAATGCACGCATGCCTCCTTGTTCCCTCGAGCACGAACTTGACCGTGTCATCTGTTACAACAATCACCCCGCAGCTGTATACCCCGAGCCAGCGCACTGGGCACGCACCCACGCCTCCACTCTCCCCTGATCGTGCCCGCGCTCTCCGTGCTCTGACCGCGCCCACGCCGCGCCCCGACGCCCGCGTCACACGGCCAGCTCCAACGGCTCGCGCCCGATCAGGCCGCCAACGGCTCGCCAACAGACCGAACACACTACCCTGGTGCATGGACACGCCCGTGCACCGAACAGACGCACACACGCACGCCCTACTCCTCGGACCCGACGCGCCCGGGATGCCCAGCGCGCGCCCATACCCGCACTTGACGTGCCCGGCTCGTCGTCGTGGCTTATTCGCCCATCATTCACGCCCTAAGCCGCGGCTTAGAGCAGCCCGGCGTCGTCGACGTCGCCGTCCACGAGCAGTGCGCGCCCCGCCGCCGGCTCCTTCCGCAGTAGGGGGCACTCCCTCTTGAAATGCTCTCTCACGCCGCACTTGTCGCACTTTCCGCGACGACCCCGCCGCCTAATGCTGTGCTCGCCGCGTCGTCGTCGTCGTCCCGCGCACCTCCATGACGCCGTTCCCGCGCCCACCATTGCGCCGCCGTGTACAGCAGCTCGTCGTCTTCCCGCTCGCCGCCCGCCTGCCCGCGTCGACGCAGCCGCTCGTCGAACGCCTTCAGTCGCCCCAGTGCGTCCGCGAACAGCAGCATCGACAGGTCGCAGAACTGCTCCATCCCGGCGACCGCTGCGTACCGGCGATCCGGGACGCAGTCCAGCAACTTCTTCACCATCGCCGCATCGCCGAGGGTCGATCCCTGCCCGGCGTAGCGCGTCGCCATGCTGCTGATCTTGCCCACAAAGGCGTCAAGCGACTCCCCGCCATCCATCCGCAGGAGCTCGAACTCGTTGCGCAGCGTGCCCAGCCGCGACGCCCTTACACGATCGGCCCCGACGAACCGGGACTTGAGGCCGCTCCATATCTCCGCCGCCGTCTTCTTCGCAGCCACCTGCAGCAGCAGATTGTCGGCGAGCGCCCGCAACAGGTAAGCCCGCGCCAGCTTATCTTTCTTGGAGATCACCATCGACGCCGCGTCCTCTGGCGGCACCACCGCCTCCCGGAGCCCGGCGGCGTCTAGGTCGGCCTCCACCTTGATGGCCCAGGTGGTGTAGTTCTCCCCTGTGAGCACGGGCACCGGCTGTGACACCGAGCCACCCGAGCAGCCGGCGTACGGGATGAGCGCCATCGCCGGCACGCCCTGATCTTTACCTAGCTCTGATGGCAATCGTTGGAACCGCCACTCCCTAGCCCTAGCTCTCGTCTCCCTCTCACTTGGCTCACTCTCTGTTGTCGTGGCTCGATCAAAAGAAAGAGGAAGAAGAAGCTCAGAGGAGTGGTGGACACAGGTGTTTTTCCAATGCACGCACGCCTCCTTGTTCCCTCGAGCACGAACTTGACCGTGTCATCTGTTACAACAATCACCCCACGGCTTTATACCCCGAGCCAGCGCACTGGGCACGCACCCACGCCTCCACTCGCCCCTGATCGTGCCCGCGCTCTCCGTGCTCTGACCGCGCCCACGCCGCGCCCCGACGCCCGCGCCACACGGCCAGCTCCAACGGCTCGCGCCCGATTAGGCCGCCAACGGCTCGCCAACAGACCCAACACACTACCCTGCTGCATGGACACGCCCGTGCACCCAACACACGCACACACGCACGCCCTACTCCTCGGACCCGACACGCCCGGGATGCCCAGTGCGCGCCCATACCCGCACTTGACGTGCCCGGCTCGTCGTCGTGGCTTATTCGCCCATCCTTCACGCCCTAAGCCAAGGCTCAGAGCAGCCCGGCGTCGTCCACGTCGCCGTCCACCAGCAGTGCGCGCCCCGCTGCCGGCTCCTTCCGCGGCAGGGGTCACTCCCTCTTGAAATGCCCTCTCACGCCGCACTTGTAAACTTTCCGCGACAACCCCGCCGCCTGATGCTGTGCTCGCCGCGCCATCGTCGTCGTCCCGCGCACCTCCATGACGCCGTTCCCGCGCCCGCCATTGCGCCACCGTGTATAGCAGCTTGCCTTCTGCCCGCTCGCCGCCCGCCTGCCCGCGTCGACGCAGCCACTCGTCGAACGCCTCCAGTCACCCAGTGCGTTGTCAAACAGCAGCGTCGACAGGTCGCAGAACTGCTCCATCCCGGTGACCGCCGCGTACCGGCGATCCGGGACGCAGTCCAGCAACTTCTTCACCATCGCCGCATCGTCGAGGGTCGATCCCAGCCCGGCGTAGCGCGCCGCCATGCCGCTGATCTTACCCACAAAGGCGTCCAGCGACTCCCTGCCATCCATCCGCAGGAGCTCGAATTCGCTGTGCAGCGTGCCTAATCGTGACGCCTTGACACGATCGGCCTCGACGAACCGGGACTTGAGGCTGCTCCATATCTCCGCCGCCGTCGTCTTCGCAGCCACCTGCAGCAGCAGATTGTCGGCGAGCGCCCGCAGCAGGTAAGCCCGCGCCGGCTTATCTTTCTGTGAGACCACCACCGACGCCGCGTCCTCGCTGGCACCGACGCCGCGTCCCGAGCAGCCGGTGTATGGGACGAGCGCCATCGCCGGTACGCCCTGATCTTTACCTCGCTCTGATGCCAATTGTTGGAACCGCCACTCCCTAGCCCTAGCTCTCGTCTCCCTCTCGCTTGGCTCACTCTCTGTTGTCGTGGCTCGATCAAGAGAAAGAGGAAGAAGATCAGAGGAGTGGTGGACACAGGTGTTTTTCCAGTGCACGCACGCCTCCTTGTTCCCTCGAGCACGAACTTGACCGTGTCATCTGTTACAACAATCACCCCTCGGCTTTATACCCCGAGCCAGCGCACTGGGCACGCACCCACGCCTCCACTCGCCCCTGATCGTGCACGCGCTCTCCGTGCTCTGATCGCGCCCACGCCGCGCCCCGATGCCCGCGTCACACGGCCAGCTCCAACGGCTCGCGCCCGATCAGGCCGCCAACGGCTCGCCAACAGACGGAACACACTACCCTGGTGCATGGACACGCCCGTGCACCAAACACATGCACAAACGGACGCCCTACTCCTCGGACCCGACGCGCCAGGGATGCCCAGCGCGCGCCCATACCCGCACATGACATGCCCGGCTCATCGTCGTGGCTTATTCGCCCATCATTCACGCCCTACGCCGCGGCTCAGAGCAGCCCGGCTCGTCGTCGTGGCTTATTCGCCCATCATTCATGCCCTAAGCCGCGGCTCAGAGCAGCCCGGCGTCGTCGACGTCGCCGTCCACCAGCAGTGCGCGCCCCGCCTGGCTCCTTCCGCAGCAGGGGGCACTCCCTCTTGAAATGCCCTCTCACGCCGCACTTGTAGCACTTTCCGCGACAACCCCGCCGCCTGATGTTGTGCTCGCCGCGCCATCGTCGTCGTCCCGCGGACCTCCATGACGCCGTTCCCGCGCCCGCCATTGCGCCGCCGTGTATAGCAGCTTGCCTTCTGCCTGCTCGCCGCCCGCCTGCCCGCGTCGACGCAGCCGCTCGTCGAACACCTCCAGTCGCCCAGTGCGTCCTCAAACAGCAGCGTCGACAGGTCGCAGAACTGCTCCATCCCGGCGACCGCCGCGTACCGGCGATCCGGGACGCAGTCTAGCAACTTCTTCACCATCGCCGCATCGTCGAGGGTCGATCCCAGCCCGGCGTAGCGCGTCGCCATGCCGCTGATCTTGCCCACAAAGGCGTTGAGCGACTCCCCGCCATCCATCCGCAGGAGCTCGAACTCGCTGCGCAGCGTGCCCAGCCACGACGCCCTGACACGATCGGCCCCGACGAACCGGGACTTGAGGCCGCTCCATATCTCCGCCGCCGTCTTCTTTGTAGCCACCTACAGCAGCAGATTGTCGGCGAGCGCCCGCAACAGGTAACCCCGCGCCAGCTTATCTTTCTTGGAGATCACTACCGACGCCGCGTCCTCTGGCGGCACCACCGCCTCCCGGAGCCCGGCGGCGTCCACGTCGGCCTGCACCTTGATGGCCCAGGTGGTGTAGTTCTCCCCTGTGAGCACAGCTCCTATGGCCAGCTCCAATGGCTCGCGCCCGATCAGGCCGCCAACGGCTCGCCAACAGACCCAACACACTACCCTGGTGCATGGACACGCCCGTGCACCCAACACACGCACACACGCACGCCCTACTCCTCGGACCCGACGCGCCCGGGATGCCCAGCGCGCGCCCATCCCCGCACTTGACGTGCCCGGGTCGTCGTCGTGGCTTATTCGCCCATCATACACGCCCTAAGCCGTGGCTCAGAGCAGCCCGGCGTCGTCGACGTCGCCGTCCACCAGCAGTGCGCGCCCCGCCGCCGGCTCCTTCCGCAGCAGGGGCACTCCGTCTTCAAATGCCCTCTCACGCCACACTTGTAGCACTTTCCGCGACAAGCCTGCCGCCTGATGTTGTGCTCGCCGCGCCATCGTCGTCGTCTCGCGCACCTCCATGACGCCGTGTATAGCAGCTTGCCATCTGCCCGCTCACCGCCCGCCTGCCCGCGTCGACGCAGCCGCTCGTCGAACGCCTCCAGTCGCCCAGTGCGTCCTCAAACAGCAGCGTCGACAGGTCGCAGAGCTACTCCATTCCGGCGACCGCCGCGTACCGGCGATCCGGGACGCAGTCCAGCAACTTCTTCACCATCGCCGCATCGTCGAGGGTCGATCCCAGCCCGGCGTAGCGCGCCGCCATGCCGCTGATCTTGCCACAAAGGCGTCCAGCGACTCCCTGCCATCCATCCACAAGAGCTCGAACTCGCTGCGCAGCGTGCCTAATCGTGACGCCTTGACAAGATCGGCCCCGACGAACCGGGACTTGAGGCTGCTCCATATCTCCGTCGCCGTCTTCTTCGCTGCCACCTGCAGCAGCAGATTGTCGACGAGCGCCCGCAGCAGGTAAGCCCGCGCCGGCTTATCTTTCTTGGAGATCACCACCGACGCCGCGTCCTCTGGCGGCACCACCGCCTCCCGGAGCCCGGCGGCGTCCAGGTCGGCCTCCACCTTGATGGCCCAGGTGGCGTAGTTCTGCCCTGTGAGCACAGGCACCGGCTGTGACACCGAGCCACCCGAGCCGCCGGCGTACGGGACGAGCGCCATCGCCGGCACGCCCTGATCTTTACCTCGCTCTGGTGCCAATTGTTTGAACCGCCACTCCCTAGCCCTAGCTCTCCTCTCCCTCTCGCTCGTCTCACCCTCTGCTGTCGCGGCTCGATCAAAAGAAAGAGGAAGAAGAAGATCAGAGGAGTGGTGGACACAGGTGTTTTTCCAATGCACGCACACCTCCTTTTTCCCTCGAGCGCGAACTTGACCGTGTCATCTGTTACAACGATCACCCCGCGGCTTTATACCCCGAGCCACTGTACTGGGCACGCACCCACGCCTACACTCGCCCCTGATCGTGCCCGCGCCCTCCGTGCTCTGACCGCGCCCACGACGCGCCCCGACGCCCCCGTCACACGGCCAGCTCCAACGGCTCGCGCCCGATGAGGCCGCCAACGGCTCGCCAACAGACCCAACACACTACCCTGATGCATGGACACGCCCGTGCACCCAACGGACGCACACACGCACGCCCTACTCCTCAGACCCGATGCGCCCGGGATGCCCAGCGCGCGCCCATACCCGCACTTGACGTGCCCGGCTCGTCGCCGTGGCTTATTCGCCCATCATTCACGCCCTAAGCCACGGCTCAGAGCAGCCCGGCGTTGTCCACGTCACAGTCCACCAGCAGTGCGCGCCCCGCCGCCGGCTCCTTCCGCAGCAGGGGGCACTCCCTCTTGAAATGCTCTCTCACGCCGCACTTGTAGCACTTTCCGCGATGACCCCGCCGCCTAATGCTGTGCTCGCCGCGTCGTTGTCGTTGTCCCGCGCACCTCCATGACGCTGTTCCCGCGCCCACCATTGCGCCGCCGTGTACAGCAGCTCGTCGTCTTCACGCTCGACGCCCGGCTGCCCGCGTCGACGCAGCAACTCGTCTAACGCCTTCAGTCGCCCCAGTGCGTCCGCGAACAGCAGCGTCGACAGGTCGCAGAACTGCTCCATCCCGGCGACCGCTGCATACCGGCGATCCGGGACGCAGTCCAGCAACTTCTTCACCATCGCCGCATCGCCGAGGGTCGATCCCTGCCCGGCGTAGCGCGTCGCCATGCCGCTGATCTTGCCCATAAAGGCGTCGAGCGACTCCCCGCCATCCATCCGCAGGAGCTCGAACTCGCTGCGCAGCGTGCCCAGCCGCGACGCCCTGACACGATCGGCCCCGACGAACCGGGACTTGAGGCCGCTCCATATCTCCGCCGCCGTCTTCTTCGCAGCCACCTGCAGCAACAGATTGTCGGCGAGCGCCCGCAACAGGTAAGCCCGCGCCAGCTTATCTTTCTTGGAGATCACCACCGACGCCGCGTCCTCTGGCGGCACCACCGCCTCCCGGAGCCCGGCGGCGTCCAGGTCGGCCTCCACCTTGATGGCAGAGGTGGTGTAGTTCTCCCCTGTGAGCACGGGCACCGGCTGTGACACCGAGCCACCCGAGCAGCCGGCGTACGGGACGAGCGCCATCGCGGGCACGCCCTGATCTTTACCTCGCTCTGATGCCAATCGTTGGAACCACCACTCCCTAGCCCTAGCTCTCGTCTCCCTCTCACTTGGCTCACTCTCTGTTGTCGTGGCTCGATCAAAAGAAAGAGGAAGAAGAAGATCAGAGGAGTGGTGGACACAGGTGTTTTTCCAATGCACGCACGCCTCCTTGTTCCCTCGAGCACTGGGCACGCACCCACGCCTCCACTCGCCCCTGATCGTGCCCGCGCTCTCCGTGCTCTGACCGCGCCCACGCCACGCCCCGACGCCCGCGTCAGACGGCCAGCTCCAACGGCTCGCGCCCGATCAGGCCGCCAACGGCTCGCCAACAGACCGAACACACTACCCTGGTGCATGGACACGCCCGTGCACCCAACGCACGCACACACGCACGCGCTACTCCTCGGACCCGACGCGCCCGGGTTGCCCAGCGCGCGCCCATACCCACACTTGACCTACCCAGCTCGTCGCCGTCCACCAGCAGTGCGCGCCCCGCCGCCGGCTCCTTCTGTTGGAAATATGCCCTAGAGGCAATAATAAATTGGTTATTATTATATTTCCTTGTTCATGATAATCGTTTATTATCCATGCTAGAACTGTATTGATAGGAAACTCAGATACTTGTGTGGATACATAGACAACACCATGTCCCTAGTAAGCCTCTAGTTGACTAGCTCGTTGATCAATAGATGGTTACGGTTTCCTGACCATGGACATTGGATGTCGTTGATAACGGGATCACATCATTAGGAGAATGATGTGATGGACAAGACCCAATCCTAAGCCTAGCACAAGATCATGTAGTTCGTTTGCTAAGGGCTTTTCTAATGTCAAGTATCAGTTCCTTAGACCATGAGATTGTGCAACTCCCGGATACCGTAGGAATGGTTTGGGTGTACCAAACGTCACAACGTAACTTGGTGGCTATAAAGGTGCACTACAGGTATCTCCGAAAGTTTCTGTTGGGTTGGCACGAATCGAGACTGGGATTTGTCACTCCGTGTAAACGGAGAGGTATCTCTGGGCCCACTCGGTAGGACATCATCATTATGTGCACAATGTGACCAAGGAGTTGATCACGGTATGATGTGTTACGGAATGAGTAAAGAGACTTGCCGGTAACGAGATTGAACAAGGTATCGGGATACCGACGATCGAATCTCGGGCAAGTAACATACCGGTTGACAAAGGGAATTGTATACGGGATTGATTGAATCCCCGACATCGTGGTTCATCCGATGAGATCATCGTGGAACATGTGGGAGCCAACATGGGTATCCAGATCCCGCTGTTGGTTATTGGCCGGAGAACGTCTCGGTCATGTCTGCATGGTTCCCGAACCCGTAGGGTCTACACACTTAAGGTTCGATGACGCTAGGGTTATAGGGAATAGATATACGTGGTTACCGAATGTTGTTCGCAGTCCCGGATGAGATCCCGGACGTCACGAGGAGTTTCGGAATGGTCCGGAGGTAAAGGTTTATATATGGGAAGTCCTGTTTTGGTCACCGGAAAAGTTTCGGGTGCTATCGGTAACGTACCGGGACCACCGGGAGGGTCCCGGGGTCCACCAGGTGGGGCCACCGGCCCCAGAGGGCTGCGTGGGCCAAGTGTGGGAAGGGACCAGCGCCTAGGTGGGCTGGTGCGCCTCCCACAAGGGGCCCAAGGCGCAGGGAAGGGGGGAAGGGGGAAACCCTAGGCTCAGATGGGCCTAAGGCCCACCTAGTGGTGCGCCCCCTTCTCTCCCCCCTCTGGCCGCCCCCCTAGATGGATCTAGGGCTGGCCGCACCCCTTGGGGGGGGAACCCTAGATGGGGGCGCAGCCCCTCCCCCTCCCCTATATATAGTGGGGGTTTTGGGACTGCCATAGACATGAGACTTCCTCTCTCTTGGCGCAGCCCTACCCCACTCCCTCCTCCTCCTCTCCCGCGGTGCTTGGCGAAGCCCTGCAGGATTGCCACGCTCCTCCATCACCACCATGCCATTGTGCTGCTGCTGGACGGAGTCTTCCCCAACCTTTCCCTCTCTCCTTGCTGGATCAAGGCGTGGGAGACGTCACCGGGCTGCACGTGTGTTGAATGTGGAGGCGCCGTGGTTCGGCGCTTAGATCGGAATCAACCGCGATCTGAATCGCTACGAGTATGACTCCTTCATCCGCGTTCTTGCAATGCTTACGCATCGCGATCTACAATGGTATGTAGATGCACTCCCCTTCCCCTCGTTGCTAGATTACTCCATAGATTGATCTTGGTGATGCGTAGAAAATTTTGAATTTCTGCTACGTTACCCAACGGTGGCATCATGAGCTAGGTCTATGCGTAGTTTCTATGCACGAGTAGAACACAAAGTAGTTGTGGGCGTCGATGTTGTCAATTTACTTGCTGTTACTAGTCTTATCTTGATTCGGCGGCATCGTGGGATGAAGCGGCCCGGACCGACCTTACACGTACACTTACGTGAGACAGGTTCCACCGACTGACATGCACTAGTTGCATAAGGTGGCTAGCGGGTGTCTGTCTCTCCCACTTTAGTCGGATCGGAATCGATGAAAAGGGTCCTTATGAAGGGTAAATAGAAATTGGCATATCACGTTGTGGCTTTTGCGTAGGTAAGAAACGTTCTTGCTAGAATCCCATAGCAGCCACGTAAAACATGCAACAACAATTAGAGGACGTCTAACTTGTTTTTGCAGGGTATGCTATGTGATGTGATATGGCAAAAAGGATGTGATGAATGATATATGTGATGTATGAGATTGATCATGTTCTTGTAATAGGAATCACGACTTGCATGTCGATGAGTATGACAACCGGCAGGAGCCATAGGAGTTGTCTTAATTTATTGTATGACCTGCGTGTCAAAGAAAACGCCATGTAATTACTTTACTTTATTGCTAACCGTTAGCCATAGTAGTAGAAGTAATAGTTGGCGAGACAACTTCATGAAGACACGATGATGGAGATCATGGTGTCATGCCGGTGACAAAGGTGATCATGCCGCGCCTCGAAGATGGAGATCAAAAGGCGCAAGATGATATTGGCCATATCATGTCACTTTAAGATTTGCATGTGATGTTTGTCATGTTTACATCTTATTTTCTTAGAACGACGGTAGCATAAATAAGATGATCCCTCACTAAAATTTCAAGAGACGTGCTCCCCCTAACTTTGCACCGTTGCGAAGGTTCGTTGTTTCGAAGCACCACGTGATGATCGGGTGTGATAGATTCTAACGTTCGAATACAACGGGTGTTGACGAGCCTAGCATGTACAGACATGGCCTCGGAACACATGCGAAACACTTAGGTTGACTTGACGAGCCTAGCATGTACAGACATGGCCTCAGAACACAAGAGACCGAAAGGTCGAACATGAGTCATATAGCAGATACGATCAACATGGAGATGTTCACCGATGATGACTAGTCCGTCTCACGTGATGATCGGACACGGCCTAGTTTGACTCGGATCATGTATCACTTAGATGACTAGAGGGATGTCTATCTCAGTGGGAGTTCATTAAATAATCAGATGAACTTAATTATCATGAACATAGTCAAAAGGTCTTTGCAAATTATGTCATAGCTTATGCTTTAGTTCTACTGTTTAAGATATGTTCCTAGAGAAAATTTAGTTGAAAGTTGATAGTAGCAATTATGCGGACTGGGTCCGTAAACTGAGGATTGTCCTCATTGCTGCATAGAAGGCTTATGTCCTTAATGCACCGCTCGGTGTGCTGAACCTCAGCGTCGTCTGTAGATGTTGCGAAACATCTGACATACACGTTTTGATGACTACGTGATAGTTCTGTGCGTATTGCTAATCGTTTAGAATTGTGGCACCAAAGACGGTTTTTGAAACGTCGCAGAACATATGAGATGTTCCGAAGACTGAAATTAGGATTTCAGACTAGTGCCCACGTCAAGAGGTATGAGACCTCTGACATGTTTCTTAAGCCTGCAAACTAAGGGAGAAAAGCTCAATCGTTGAGCATGTGCTCAGATTGTCTGAGTACCACAATCACTTGAATCGAGTGAGAGTTAATCTTCCAGATGAGATAGTGATGGTTCTCCATAGTCACTGCCACCAAGCTATTAGAGCTTCGTGATGAACTATAACATATCAGGGATAGATATGATGATCCTTGAGCAACTCGCGATGTTTGACACCGCAAAAGTAGAAATCAAGAAGGAGCATCAATTGTTGATGGTTAGTAAAACCACTAGTTTCTAGAAGGGCAAGGGCAAAAGGGATACTTCATGAAACAGCAAATCATTTGCTGCTCTAGTGAAGAATCCCAAGGTTGAACCCAAACCCGAGACTAAGTGCTTCTGTAATGAGGGGAACGGTCACTGAAGCAGAACTACCCTAGATACTTGGTAGATGAGAAGGCAGGCAAGGTCGACAGAAGTATATTGGATATACATTATATGAATGTGTACTTTACTAGTACTCCTAGCAGCACCAGGGTATTAGATACCGGTTCGGTTGCTAAGTGTTAGTAACTCGAAATAAAAGCTGCGGTACAAATGGAGACTAGCTAAAGGTGAGATGACGATATGTGTTGGAAGTGTTTCCAAGGTTGATGTGATCAAGCATCGCATGCTCCCTCTACCATCGATATTTGGTGTTTGCGTTGAGCATGATTGGATTATGTTTATCGCAATATGGTTATTCATTTAAGAAGAATAATGGTTACTCTGTTTATTTGAATAATACCTTCAATGGTCTTGCACCTAAAATGAATCTCGATCGCAATGATACACATGTTCGTGCCAAAAGATATAAAATAGTAATGATAGTACCACATACTTGTGGCACTGCCATTTGAGTCATATTGGTATAGAACGCATGAAGAAGCTCCATGTAGATGGATCTTTGGACTCACTCGTTTTTGAAAAGATTGAGACATGCGAACCATGTCTATTGGTATATATGCATGAAGAAACTCCATGCAGATGGATCATTTGGACTCACTTGATTTTGAATCACTTGAGACATGCAAATCATACCACATGGGCAAGATGACTGAAAGGCCTCGTTTTCAGTAAGATGGAACAACAGAGCAACTTGTTGGAAGTAATACATTTGATGTGTGCAGTCCAATGAGTGCTGAGGCACGCAGTGGATATCGATATGTTCTTACTTCACAGATGATTTGAGTAGATGCTGAGAATATTTACTTGATGAAACACAAGTCTGAATTATTGAAAGGTTCAAGTAATTTCAGAGTGAAGTTGAAGATCGTCGTGACAAGACGATAAAATGTCTATGATACGATCATAGAGATATCTGAGTTACGAGTTTGGCACACAATTAAGACATTGTGGAAAGTGTTTCACAATTAATACCGCCTGGAACACCACAGTGTGATGGTGTGTCCGAACATCATAACTGCACCCTATTGGATATGGTGCATACTATGATGTCTCTATACCACAATCGTTTATGGGTTAGGCATTAGAGACAACCGCATTCACTTTAAATAGGGCACCACGCAATTCCGTTAAGACGACACCGTTTAGAGAAACCTAAGTTGTCGTTTCTTAAAAGTTTGGGGCTGCGATGCTTATGTGAAAAAGTTTCAGGCTGATAAGCTCGAACCCAAAGCGGATAAATGCATCTTCATAGAATACCCAAAACAGTTGGGTATACCTCCTATTTCAGATCTGGAAGCAAAAGTAATTGCTTCTAGAAACGGGTCCTTTCTCGAGGAAAAGTTTCTCTCGAAAGAATTGAGTGGGAGGATGGTGGAGACATGATGAGGTTATTGAACCATAACTTCAACTAGTGTGTATCAAGGCACAGGAAGTTGTTCTTGTGGCACCTACACCAATTGAAGTGGAAGCTTATGATAGTGATCATGAAACTTCGGATCAAGTCACTACCAAACCTCGTAGGACGATTAGGATGCATGCTACTTCAGAGTAATGCGTGATCCTGTCTTGGAAGTCATGTTGCTAGACAACAATGAACCTACGAGCTATGGAGAAGCGATGGTGGGCCCATATTCCGACAAATGGTTAGAAACCATGAAATCCGAGATAGGATCCATGTATCAGAACAAAGCATGGACTTTGGTAAACTTGCCCGATGATCGGCAAACCATTGAGATAAATGGATCTTTAAGAAGAAGACGGACGTGGACGGTAAGGTTACCGTCTATGAAGCTCGACTTGTGGCAAAGAGTGTTTTCACAAGTTCAAGGAGTTGACTACGATGAGATTTTCTCATCCGTAGCGATGCTTAAGTCCGTCGGAATCATGTTAGCATTAGCTGCATTTATGAAATCTGGCAGATGGATGTCAAAACAAGTTTCCTTACCAGTTTTCGTAAGGAAAGGTTGTATGTGATACAATCAGAAAGGTTTTGTCGATCCTAAGGATGCTGAAAGGTATGCTAGCTCCAGCGATCCTTCCATGGATTAGAGCAAGCATCTCGGAGTCAGAATATACGCTTTGATGGAGTGATCAAAGTTTTTGGGTTTATACAAAGTTTGTTAGAAACTTGTATTTACAATAAAGTGAGTGGGAGCGCTACAACATTTCTGATAAGTATATGTGAATGACATATTGTTGATCCGAAATGATATAAAATTTCTGGAAAGCATAAAGGGTTGTTTGAAAGGAGTTTTTCAAAGGAAGACCTGGATAAAGCTGCTTACATATTGGGCATCAAGATCTATAGAGATAGATCAAGACGCTTGATGATACTTTAAAAGAACGCACACCTTGACATGATTTTGAAAGAGTTCAAAATAGATCAGCAAATAAGGAGTTCTTGGCTGTGTTACAAGGTGTGAGTATTGAGTATGACTCAAGACCTGACCACAGCAGAAGAGAGAGAAAGGACGAAGGTCGTCCCCTATGTTTTAGACGTAGGCTCTACAGTATGCTATGCTGTGTACCGCACATGAAGTGTGCCTTGCCATGAGTTGGTCAAGGGGTACAATAGTGATCCGGGAATGGATCACATGACAGCGGTCGAACTTATCCTTAGTATCTAGTGGACTAAGGAATTTTCTCGATTATGGAGGTGAAAAGGAGTTCGTCGTAAAGGGTTACGTTGATGCGAACTTTGACACTAATCCGGATGACTCTGAGTAGTAAACCGGATTCGTATAGTAGAGTAGTTATTTGAAATGGCTCCAAGTAGCGCGTGGTAGCATCCACAAGATGACATAGATATTCGTAAAGCACACACGGATCTGAAAGGTTCAGACCCGTTGACTAATAACCTCTCTCACAAGCATAACATGATCAAACCAGAACTCATTGAGTGTTAATCACATAGTGATGTGAACTAGATTGTTGACTCTAGTAAACTCTTTGGATGTTGGTCACATGGTGATGTGACCTGTGAGTGTTAATCACATGGTGATGTGAACTAGATTATTGACTCTAGTGCAAGTGGGAGACTGTTGGAAATATGCCCTAGAGGCAATAATAAATTGGTTATTATTATATTTCCTTGTTCATGATAATCGTTCATTGTCCATGCTAGAACTGTATTGATAGGAAACTCAGATACATGTGTGGATACATAGACAACACCATGTCCCTAGTAAGCCCCTAGTTGACTAGCTCGTTGATCAATAGATGGTTACGGTTTCCTGACCATGGACATTGGATGTCGTTGATAACGGGATCACATCATTAGGAGAATGATGTGATGGACAAGACCCAATCCTAAGCCTAGCAAAAGATCGTGTAGTTCGTTTGCTAAGAGCTTTTCTAATGTCAAGTATCAGTTCCTTAGACCATGAGATTGTGCAACTCCCGGATACCGTAGGAATGCTTTGGGTGTACCAAACATCACAACGTAACTGGGTGGCTATAAAGGTGCACTACAGGTATCTCCGAAAGTGTCTGTTGGGTTGGCACGAATCGAGACTGGGATTTGTCACTCCGTGTAAATGGAGAGGTATCTCTAGGCCCACTCGATAGGACATCATCATTATGTGCACAATGTGACCAAGGAGTTGATCACGGGATGATGTGTTACGGAACGAGTAAAGAGACTTGCCGGTAACGAGATTGAACAAGGTATCGGGATACCAACGATCGAATCTCGGGCAAGTAACATACCGGTTGACAAAGGGAATTGTATACGGGATTGATTGAATCCCCGACATCGTGGTTCATCCGATGAGATCATCGTGGAACATGTGGGAGCCAACATGGGTATCCAGATCCCGCTGTTGGTTATTGGCCGGAGAACGTCTCGGTCATGTCTGCATGGTTCCCGAACCCGTAGGGTCTACACACTTAAGGTTCGATGACGCTAGGGTTATAGGGAATAGATATACATGGTTACCGAATGTTGTTCGGAGTCCCGGATGAGATCCCGGACGTCACGAGGAGTTCCGGAATGGTCCGGAGGTAAAGATTTATATATGGGAAGTCCTGTTTTGGTCACCGGAAAAGTTTCGGGTGCTATCGGTAACGTACCGGGACCACCGGGAGGGTCCACCAGCTGGGGCCACCGGCCCCAGAGGGCTGCGTGGGCCAAGTGTGGGAAGGGACCAGCCCCTAGGTGGGCTGGTGCGCCTCCCACAAGGGGCCCAAGGCGCAGGGAAGGGGGGAAGGGGGAAATCCTAGGCTCAGATGGGCCTAAGGCCCACCTAGTGGTGCGCCCCCTTCTCTCCCCCCTCTGGCCGCCCCCTAGATGGATCTAGGGCTGGACGCACCCCTTGGGGGGGAAACCCTAGATGGGGGCTCAGCCCCTACCCCTCCCCTATATATAGTGGGGGTTTTGGGGCTGCCATAGACATGAGACTTCCTCTCTCTTGGCGCAGCCCTACCCCTCTCCCTCCTCCTCCTCTCCCGCGGTGCTTGGCGAAGCCCTGCAGGATTGCCACGCTCCTCCATCACCACCATGCCGTTGTGCTGCTACTGGAAGGAGTCTTCCCCAACCTCTCCCTCTCTCCTTGCTAGATCAAGGCGTGGGAGACATCACCGGGCTGCACGTGTGTTGAACGTGGAGGCGCCGTGGTTCGGCGCTTAGATCGGAATCAACCGCGATCTGAATCGCTACGAGTACGACTCCTTCATCCGCGTTCTTGCAACGCTTCCGCATCGCGATCTACAATGGTATGTAGATGCACTCCCCTTCCCCTCGTTGCTAGATTACTCCATAGATTGATCTTGGTGATGCGTAGAAAATTTTGAATTTCTGCTACGTTACCCAACACCTTCCGCAACAGGGGGCACTCCCTGTTGAAATGCCCTCTCACACCGCACTTGTAGCACTTTCCGCGCCGACCCCGCCGCCTGATGCTGTGCTCGCCATGCCATCGTTGTTGACCCGCGCACCTTCATGACGCCGTTCCCGCGCCCGCCATTGCGCCGCCGTGTACAGTAGCTCGCCGTCTGCCCGCTCGCCGCCTGCCTGCCCACGTCGACGCAGCCGCTCGTCGAACGCCTTCAGTCGCCCCAGTGTGTCCTCGAGCAGCAGTGTCGACAGGTCGCAGAACTGTTCGATCCCGGCGACCGCCGCGTACCGGCGATCCGGGACGCAGTCTAGCAACTTCTTCACCATCGCCGCATCGTCGAGGGTCGATCCCAGCCCGGTGTAGCGCGCCGCCATGCCGCTGATCTTGCCCACAAAGGCGTCGAGCGACTCCCCGCCATCCATCTGCAGGAGCTCGAACTCGCTGCGCAGCGTGCCCAGCCGCGACGCCCTGACATGATCGGCCCCGACGAACCAGGACTTGAGGCTACTCGATATCTCTGCCGCCGTCTTCTTCACAGCCACCTGCAGCGGCAGATTGTCGGCGAGCGCCCACAGCAGGTAAGCCCGCGCCGGCTTATCTTTCTTGGAGATCACCACCGACGTCGCGTCCTGTGGCGGCACCACCGCCTCCCGGATCCCGGCGGCGTCCAGGTCGGCCTCCACCTTGATGGCCCTGGTGGTATAGTTCTCCCCTGTGAGCACGGGCACCGGCTGTGACACCGAGCCACCCGAGCCGCCGGCGTACGGGACGAGCGCCATCGCCGGCACGCCCTCATCTTTACCTCGCTCTGATGTCAATTGTTGGAACCGCCACTCCCTAGCCCTAGCTCTCCTCTCCCTCTCGCTCGGCTCACTCTCTGTTGTCGTGGATCTATCAAAAGAAAGAGGAAGAAGAAGATGAGAGGAGTGGTGGACGTAGGTGTTTTTCCAGTGCACGCACGCCTCCTTGTTCCCTCGAGCACGAACTTGACCGTGTCATCTGTTGGGGAACGTAGCAGAAATTTAAAATTTTCTACGTATCACCAAGATCAATCTATGGACTCATCTAGCAACGAGAGAGAGGGGAGTGCATCTACATACCCTTGTAGATCGCGCGCGGAAGTGTTCAAGAGGACGGGGTTGATGGAGTCGTACTCGTCGTGATCCAAATCACCGATGATCCTAGCGCCGAAGGGACGGCGCCTCCGCGTTCAACACACGTACGGAGCGGGGACATCTCCTCCTTCTTCATCCAGCAAGGGGGGAGGAGAAGTTGATGGAGATCCAGCAGCACGACGGCGTGGTGGTGGAAGTAGCGGGATCCCGGCAGGGCTTCGCCAAGCGCAAGCGGGGAGGAAGAGGTGTCACGGGAGGGAGGGAGGCGCCAGGGCTTGGGGTGCTGCTCCCATGCGCCTCCCCACTATATATAGGGGTGGAGGGGGCTGGTTTCTTGCCCTCCAAGTCCATTGGGGCGTTGGCAAAGGTGGGGGAAAGAAATCCCATCATTTCCCTTCCCCACCGATTGTTATCCCCCTTTTTTAGGGATCTTGATCTTATCCCTTCGGGATATGATCTTATTCCTTCTAAGGTGGGATCTTGGTGCACCTTGACCAAGGGTGTGGGGCCTTGCCCCCACTACCCACGTTCATGTGGGCCCCCCCATGCAGGTGGGCTCCACTTCGGAACCTTCTAGAACCTTCCCGGTACAATACCGAAAAATCCCGAACATTTGCCGGTGGCCAAAATAGGACATCCCATATATAAATCTTTACCTCCGGACCATTCCGGGACTCCTCGTGACGTCCGGGATCTCATCCGGGACTCCGAACGACTTTCGGATTTCCGCATACTAATATCTCTACAACCCTAGCATCACCAAACCTTAAGTGTGTAGACCCTACGGGTTCGGGAGACATGCAGACATGACCGAGACGACTCTCCGGTCAATAACCAACAGCGGGATCTGGATACCCATGTTGGCTCCCACATGTTCCACGATGATCTCATCGGATGAACCACGATGTCGAGGATTCAATCAATCCTGTATACAATTCCCTTTGTCAATCGGTACGTTACTTGCCCGAGATTCGATCGTCGGTATCCCAATACCTTGTTCAATCTCGTTACCGGCAAGTCACTTTACTCGTACCGTAATGCATGATCCCGTGACCAAACACTTGGTCACATTGAGCTCATTATGATGATGCATTACCGAGTGGGCCCAGAGATACCTCTCCGTCATACGGAGTGACAAATCCCAGTCTCAATTCGTGCCAACCCAAAAGACACTTTCGGAGATACCTGTAGTGCACCTTTATTGCCACCCAGTTACGTTGTGACGTTTGGTACACCCAAAGCATTCCTACGGTATCCGAGAGTTGCACAATCTCATGGTCTAAGGAAAAGATACTTGACATTAGAAAAGCTCTAGCAAACGAACTACACGATCTTGTGCTATGCTTAGGATTGGGTCTTGTCCATCACATCATTCTCCTAATGATGTGATCCTGTTATCAATGACATCCAATGTCCATGGTCAGGAAACCATAACCATCTATTGATTAACGAGCTAGTCAACTAGAGGCTTACTAGGGACATGTTGTGGTCTATGTATTCACACATGTATTACGGTTTCCAGTTAATACAATTATAGCATGAACAACAGACAATTATCATGAACAAGGAAATACAACAATAACCATTTTATTATTGCCTCTAGGGCATATTTCCAACAGTCTCCCACTTGCACTAGAGTCAATAATCTAGTTCACATCACCATGTGATTAACACTCAAAGTTCACTAGAGTCAATAATCTAGTCCACATCACCATGTGATTAACACTCAATGAGTTCTAGGGTTTGATCATGTTATGCTTACGAGAGAGGTTTTAGTCAACGGGTCTGCAACATTCAGATCTGTGTGTGCTTTACAAATCTCTATGTCATCTTGTAGATGTAGCTACCACGCGCTACTTGGAGCTATTCCAAATAACTGCTCTACTATACGAATCCGGTTTACTACTCAGAGTCATCCGAATTAGTGTCAAAGTTTGCATCGACGTAACCCTTTATGACGAACTGTTTTACCACCTCCATAATCGATAAAATTCCTTAGTCCACTAGATACTAAGGATAAGTTCGACCGCTGTCATGTGATCCATTCCCGGATCACTATTGTACCGCTTGACTAACTCATGGCAAGGCACACTTCAGGTGCGGTACACAGCATAGCATACTGTAGAGCCTACGTCTAAAGCGTAGGGGACGACCTTCGTCCTTTCTCTCTCTTCTGCCGTGGTCAGGTCTTGAGTCTTACTCAATACTCACACCTTGTAACACAGCCAAGAACTCCTTCTTTGCTGATCTATTTTGAACTCCTTCAAAATCTTGTCATGGTATGTATTCATTTGAAAGTACTATTAAGCATTTTTGATCTATCCTTATAGATCTTGATGCTCAATGTTCAAGTAGCTTAATCCAGGTTTTCCATTAAAAAACACTTTTCAAATAACCCTGGATGCTTTCCAAAAATTCTACATCATTTCTGATCAACAATATGTTAACAACATATACTCATCAAAAATTCTATAGTGCTCCCACTCACTTCTTTGGAAATACAAGTTTCTCATGAACCTTGTATAAACCCAAAATCTTTGATCATCTCATCAAAGCGTTCATTCCAACTCCGAGATGCTTACTCCAATCCTTAGAGGGATTGCTGGAGCTTTGCATACTTGTTAGCATCTTTCAGGATTGACAAAACCTTCTGGTTGTATCACATACAACCTTTCCTCAAGAAAATCGTCGAGGAAACAATGTTTTGACATCCTATCTACAAGATTTCATAAATAATGCAGTAACTGCTAATATAATTCTAACAGACTCTTAGCATCGCTACGAGTGAGAAAGTCTCATCGTAGTTAACTCCTTGAACTTGCCGGAAAACATCTTAACGACAAGTCGAGCTTTCTTAATGGTGACACTTACCATCATTGTCTATCTTCCCTTTAAAATCCATCTGTGCCCAACAGCCTTACGACCATCAAGTAGTTCTTTCAAAGTCTATACTTTGTTTTCATACATGGATCCTCTCGGATTTTATGGCCTCGAGCCATTCGTCGGAATCCGGGCCCACCATCGCTTCTCCATAGCTCTTAGGTTCATTGTTGTCTAGCAACATGACTTCCAAGACAGGATTACGTACCACTCTGAAGTAGTACGCATCCTTGTCGTCCTATGAGGTTTGGTAGTGACTTGATCTGAAGTTTCATGATCACTATCATAAGCTTCCACTTCAATTGGTGTAGGTGCCACAGGAACAACTTCCTGTGCCCTGCTACACATTAGTTGAAGTGACGGTTCAATGACCTCATCAAGTCTCCACCATCCTCCCACTCAATTCTTTCGAGAGAAACTTTTCCTCGAGAAAGGACCCATTTCTAGAAACAATCACTTTTGCTTCCAGATCTGAAATAGGAGGTATACCCAACTGTTTTGGGTATTCTATGAAGATGCATTTATCCGCTTTGGGTTCGAGCTTATCAGCCTGAAACTTTTTCACATAAGCGTCGCAGCCCCAAACTTTTAAGAAACGACAGCTTAGGTTTCTCTAAACCATAGTTCATACGGTGTCGTCTCAACGGAATTGCGTGGTGCCCTATTTAAAGTGAATGCGGTTGTCTCTAATGCCTAGCCCATAAACGATAGTTGTAATTCGATAAGAGACATCATGGTATGCACCATATCCAATAGGGTGCAGTTATGATGTTCGGACACACCATCACAATATGGTGTTCCAGGCGGTATTAGTCGTGAAACAATTTCCACAATTTCTTAATTGTGTGCCAAACTCGTAACTCAGATATTCATCTCTATGATCATATCACAGACATTTTATCCTCTTGTCACGACGATCTTCAACTTCACTCTGAAATTACTTGAACCTTTCAATAATTCAGACTTGTGTTTCATCAAGTAAATATTCTCAGCATCTACTCAAATCATCTGTGAAGTAAGAACATAACGATATCCACTGCGTGCCTCAGCACTCATTGGACTACACACATGAAATGTATTACTTCCAACAAGTTGCTCTCTTGTTCCATCTTACTGAAAACGAGGCCTTTCAGTCATCTTGCCCATGTGGTATGATTTGCATGTCTCAAGTGATTCAAAATCAAGTGAGTCCAAATGATCCATCTGTATGGACTTTATTCATGCATATATACTAATAGACATGGTTCGCATGTCTCAATCTTTTCAAAAACGAGTGAGTCCAAAGATCCATCAACATGGAGCTTCTTCATGCGTTTTATACCAATATGACTCAAGTGGCAGTGCCACAAGTATGTGGTACTATCATTACTATCTTATATCTTTTGGCATGAACATGTGTATCACTACGATCGAGATTCAATAAACCATTCATTTTAGGTGCAAGACCATTGAAGGTATTATTCAAATAAACAGAGTAACCATTATTCTCCTTTAATGAATAACCGTATTGCGATAAACATAATCCAATCATTTCTATGCTCAATGCAAACACCAAATAATAATTACTCAGGTTTAACCCCAATCTCGATGGTAGAGGGAGCATGCGATGCTTGATCACATCAACCTTGGAAACACTTCCAACACATATCGTCATCTCACCTTTAGCTAGTCTCCGTTTATTCCGCAGCTTTTATTTCGAGTTACTAACACTTAGCAACCGAACCGGTATCTAATACCCTGGTGCTACTAGGAGTACTAGTAAAGTACACATTAATATAATGTATATCCAATATACTTCTGTCGAGCTTGCCAGCCTTCTCATCTACGAAGTATCTAGGGTAGTTCTGCTTCAGTGACCGTTCCCCTCATTTAAGAAGCACTTAGTCTCGGGTTTGGGTTCAACCTTGGGTTTCTTCACTAGAGTAGCAACTGATTTGCCGTTTCATGAAGTATCCCTTCTTGCCCTTGCCCTTCTAGAAACTAGTGGTTTTACAAACCATCAACAATTGATGCTCCTTCTTGATTTCTACTTTCGCGGTGTCAAACATCGCGAGTTGCTCAAGGATCATCATGTCTATCCCTGATATGTTATAGTTTATCACGAAGCTCTAATAGCTTGGTGGCAGTGACTATGGAGAACCATCACTATCTCATCTGGAAGATTAACTCCCACTCGATTCAAGTGATTGTAGTACTCAGACAATCTGAGCACTAGCTCAATGATTGAGCTTTTCTCCCTTAGTTTGCAGGCTTAAGAAACTTGTCAGAGCTCTGATACCTCTTGACGTGGGCATTAGTCTGAAATCCCAATTTCAGTCTTTGGAACATCTCATATGTTCTGCGACGTTTCAAAACCGTCTTTGGTGCCACAATTTTAAACCGTTAGCATCACACACTGAACTATCACGTAGTCATCAAAACGTGTATGTCAGATGTTTCGTAACATCTACAGACGACGCTCGAGGTTCAGCACACCGAGCGGTGCATTAAGGACATAAGCCTTCTGTGCAGCAATGAGGACAACCCTCAGTTTAGGGACCCAGTCCGCATAATTGCTACTATCAACTTTCAACTAAATTTTCTCTAGGAACATATCCTAGTAGAACTAAAGCGTAAGCTACGACATTATTTGCAAAGACCTTTTGACTATGTTCATGATAATTAAGTTCATCTGATTATTTAATGAACTCCCACTTAGATAGACATCCCTCTAGTCATCTAAGTGATACATGATCCGAATCGACTAGGCCGTGTCCGATCATCACGTGAGACGGACTAGTCATCATCGGTGAACATCTCCATGTTGATCGTATCTACTATACGACTCATGTTCGACCTTTCGGTCTCTTGTGTTCCGAGGCCATGTCTGTACATGCTAGGCTCGTCAAGTCAACCTAAGTGTTTTGCTTGTGTTCCGAGGCCATGTCTGTACATGCTAGGCTCGTCAACACCCGTTGTATGCGAACGTTAGAATCTATCACACCCGATCATCACGTGGTGCTTCGAAACAACGAACCTTCGTAACGGTGCACAGTTAGGGGGAACACATCTCTTGAAATTTTAGTGAGGGATCATCTTATTTATGCTACTGTCGTTCTAAGCAAATAAGATGTAAACATGACAAACATCACATGCAAATCATAAAGTGACATGATATGGCCAATATCATCTTGCGCCTTTTGATCTCCATCTTCGAGGCGCGGCATGATCACCTTCGTCACCGGCATGACACCATGATCTCCATCATCGTGTCTTCATGAAGTTGTCTCACCAACTATTACTTCTACTACTATGGCTAACGGTTAGCAATAAAGTAAAGTAATTACATGGCGTTTTTTATTGACACGCATGTCATACAATAAATTAAGACAACTCCTATGGCTCCTGCCGGTTGTCATACTCATCGACATGCAAGTCGTGATTCCCTATTACAAGAACATGATCAATCTCATACATCACATATATCATTCATCACATCCTTTTGGCCATATCACATCACATAGCATACCCTGCAAAAACAAGTTAGACGTCCTCTAATTGTTGTTGCATGTTTTACGTGGCTGCTATGGGTTTCTAGCAAGAACGTTTCTTACCTACGCAAAAGCCACAACGGTGATATGCCAATTGCTATTTACCCTTCATAAGGACCCTTTTCATTGAATCCGATCCGACTAAAGTGGGAGAGACAGACACCCGCTAGCCACCTTATGCATCAAGTGCATGTCAGTCGGTGGAACCTGTCTCACGTAAGAGTACGTGTAAGGCCGGTCCGGGCCGCTTCATTCCACAATGCCGCCGAATCAAGATAAGACTAGTAACGGTAAGCAAATTGAACAAATCATCGCCCACAACTACTTTGTGTTCTACTCGTGCATAGAATCTACGCATAAACCTGGCTCATGATGCCACTGTTGGGGAACGTAGCAGAAATTTAAAATTTTCTACGTATCACCAAGATCAATCTATGGAGTCATCTAACAATGAGAGAGAGGGGAGTGCATCTACATACCCTTGTAGATCGCGCACGGAAGCATTCAAGAGGACGGGGTTGATGGAGTCGTACTCGTCGTGATCCAAATCACCGATGATCCTAGCGCCGAACGGACGGCACCTCCGCGTTCAACACACGTACGGAGCGGGGACGTCTCCTCCTTCTTGATCCAGCAAGGGGGGAGGAGAAGTTGATGGAGATCCAGCAGCACGACGGCGTGGTGGTGGAAGTAGCGGGATCCCGGCAGGGCTTCGCCAAGCGCAAGCGGGGAGGACGAGGTGTCACGGGAGGGAGGGAGGCGCCAGGGCTTGGGGTGCTGCTCCCATGCGCCTCCCCACTATATATAGGGGTGGAGGGGCTGGTTTCTTGCCCTCCAAGTCCATTGGGGCGTTGGCAAAGGTGGGGGAAAGAAATCCCATCATTTCCCTTCCCCACCGATTGTTATCCCCTTTTTTAGGGATCTTGATCTTATCCCTTCGGGATATGATCTTATTCCTTCTAAGGTGGGATCTTGGTGCGCCTTGACCAGGGGTGTGGGGCCTTGCCCCCACTACCCACGTTCATGTGGGCCCCCCCATGCAGGTGGGCTCCACTTCGGAACCTTCTAGAACCTTCCCGGTACAATACCGAAAAATCCCGAACATTTGCCGGTGGCCAAAATAGGACATCCCATATATAAATCTTTACCTCCGGACCATTCCGGGACTCCTCGTGACGTCCGGGATCTCATCCGGGACTCCGAACGACTTTCGGATTTCCGCATACTAATATCTCTACAACCCTAGCGTCACCGAACCTTAAGTGTGTAGACCCTACGGGTTCGGGAGACATGCAGACATGACCGAGACGACTCTCCGGTCAATAACCAACAGCGGGATCTGGATACCCATGTTGGCTCCTACATGTTCCACGATGATCTCATCGGATGAACCACGATGTCGAGGATTCAATCAATCCCGTATACAATTCCCTTTGTCAATCGGTACGTTACTTGCCCGAGATTCGATCGTCGGTATCCCAATACCTTGTTCAATCTCGTTACCGGCAAGTCACTTTACTCGTACCGTAATGCATGATCCCGTGACCAAACACTTTGTCACATTGAGCTCATTATGATGATGCATTACCGAGTGGGCCCAGAGATACCTCTTCGTCATACGGAGTGACAAATCCCAGTCTCGATTCGTGCCAACCCAACAGACACTTTCGGAGATACCTGTAGTGCACCTTTATAGCCACCCAGTTACGTTGTGACATTTGGTACACCCAAAGCATTCCTGCGGTATCCAGGAGTTGCACAATCTCATGGTCTAAGGAAAAGATACTTGACATTAGAAAAGCTCTAGCAAACGAACTACACGATCTTGTGCTATGCTTCGGATTGGGTCTTGTCCATCACATCATTCTCCTAATGATGTGATCCCGTTATCAATGACATCCAATGTCCATGGTTAGCAAACCATAACCATCTATTGATGAACGAGCTAGTCAACTATAGGCTTACTAGGGACATGTTGTGGTCTATGTATTCACACATGTATTACGGTTTCCAGTTAATACAATTATAGCATGAACAACAGACAATTATCATGAACAAGGAAATACAATAATAACCATTTTATTATTGCCTCTAGGGCATATTTCCAACATCATCTGTTACAACGATCACCCTGCGGCTTTATACCCCGAGCCAGCGCACTGGGCACGCACCCACGCCTCCACTCGCCCCTGATCGTGCCCGCGCCCTCCATGGTCTGACCGCGCCCACGCCGCGCCCCGACGCCCGCGTCGTACGGCCAGCTACAACGGCTTGCGCCCGATCAGGCCGCCAACGGCTCGCCAACAGACCCAACACACTACACTAGTGCATGGACACGCCCGTGCACCCAACACACGCACAAATGCACGCCCTACTCCTTGGACCTGACGCGCCCGGGATGCCCAGCGCGCGCCCATACCCGCACTTGACGTGCCCGGCTCATCCTCGTGGCTTATTCGCCCATCATTCACGCCCTAAGCCGCGGCACAGATCAGCCCGGCATCGTCGACGTCGCCGTCCACCAGCCGTGCGCGCCCCGCCGCCGGCTCCTTCTCCAGCAGGGGGCACTCCCTCTTGAAATGCCCTCTCACGCCGCACTTGTAGCACTTTCCGCGACGACCCCGCCGCCTGATGCTGTGCTCGCCGCGTCATCGTCGTCGTCCCGCGCACCTCCATGAAGCCGTTCCCGCGCCCACCATTGCGTCGCCGTGTACAGCAGCTCGTCGTCTGCCCGCTCGCCGCCCGCCTGCCCGCGTCGACGCAGCCGCTCGTCGAACGACTTCAGTCGCCCCAGTGCGTCCTCGAACAGCACCGTCGACAGGTCGCAGAACTGCTCCATCCCGGCGACCGCCGCGTGCCGGCGATCCGGGACGCAGTCCAGCAACTTCTTCACCATCGCCGCATCGTCGAGGGTCGATCCCAGCCCCGCATAGCGCGTCGCCATGCCGCTGATCTTGCCCACAAAGGCGTCGAGCGACTCCCCGCCATCCATCCGCAAGAGCTCGAACTCGCTGCGCAGCGTGCCCAGCCGCGACGCCCTGACACGATCGGCCCCAACGAACCGGGACTTGAGGCCGCTCCATATCTCCGCCGCCGTCTTCTTCGCAGCCACCTGCAGCAGCAGATTGTCGGCGAGTGCCCGCAACAGGTAAGCCCGCGCCGGCTTATCTTTCTTGGAGATCACCACCGACGCCGCGTCCTCTGGCGGCACCACCGCCTCCCGGAGCCCGGCGGCGTCCAGGTCGGCCTCCACCTTGATGGCCCAGGTGGTGTAGTTCTCCCCTGTGAGCACGGGCACCGGCTGTGACACCGAGCCACCCGAGCAGCCGGCGTACGGGACGAGCGCCATCGTCGGCACGCCCTGATCTTTACCTCGCTCTGATGCCAATTGTTGGAACCGCCACTCCCTAGCCCTAGCTCTCATCTCCCTCTCGCTTGGCTCACTCTCTGTTGTCGTGGCTTCATAAAAAGAAAGAGGAAGAAGACTGGTGGACACATGTGTTTTTCCAGTGCACGCACGCCTCCTTGTTCCCTCGAGCACGAACTTGACCGTGTCATCTGTTACAACAATCACCTCGCGGCTTTATACCCCGAGCCAGCGCACTGGGCACGCACCCATGCCTCCACTCGCCCATGATCATGCCCGCGCTCTCCGTGCTCTGACCGCGCCCAGGCCGCGCCCCGATGCCCGCGTCACACGGCCAGCTCCAACGGCTCGTGCCCGATCAGGCCGCCAACGGCTCGCCAACAGACCCAACACACTACCCTGGTGCATGGACACGCCCGTGCACCCAACACACGCACACACGCACGCCCTACTCCTCGGACCCGACGCGCCCGGGATGCCCAGCACGCGCCCCTACCCGCACTTGACGTGCCCGGCTCGTTGTCGTGGCTTATTCGCCCATCATTCACGCCCTAAGCCGCGGCTCAGAGCAGCCCGGCGTCGTCGACGTCGCCGTCCACCAGCAGTGCGCGCCCCGCCGCCGGCTCGGCACTCCCTCTTGAAATACCCTCTCACGCCGCACTTGTAGCACTTTCCGCGATGACCCCGCCGCCTGATGTTGTGCTCGCCGCGCCGTCGTCGTCGTCCCGCGTACCTCCATGACGCCGTTCCCGCGCCCGCCATTGCGCCGCCGTGTACAGCAGCTCTCCTTCTGCCCGCTCGCCGCCCGCCTGCCCGCGTTGACGCAGCCACTCGTCGAACGCCTTCAATCGCCCCAGTGCGTCCTCGAACAGCAGCGTCGATAGGTCGCAGAACTGCTCCATCCCGGCGACCGCCGCGTACCGGTGATCCGGGACGCAGTCCAGCAACTTCTTCACCATCGCCGCATCGTCGAGGGTCGATCCCAGCCCGGGGTAGCGCGCCGCCATGCCGCTGATCTTGCCCACAAAGGCGTCCAGCGACTCCCCGCCATCCATCCGCAGGAGCTCGAACTCGCTGTGCAGCGTGCCTAACCACGACGCCTTGACACGATCGGCCCCGACGAACCGGGACTTGAGGCTGCTCCATATCTCCGCCGCCGTCTTCTTCGCAGCCACCTGCAGCAGCAGATTGTCGGCGAGCGCCCGCAGCAGGTAAGCCCGCGCCGGCTTATCTTTCTTGGAATCACCACCGACGCCGCATCCTTTGGCGGCACCACCGCCTCCCGGAGCCCGGCGGCGTCTAGGTCGGCCTCCACCTGATGGCCCAGGTGGTGTAGTTCTCCCCTGTGAGCACGGGCACCGGCTGTGACACCGAGCCACCCGAGCAGCCGGCCTACGGGACGAACGCCATCGCCGGCACGCCCTGATCTTTACCTCGCTTTGATGCCAATTGTTGGAACCGCCACTCCGTAGCCCTAGCTCTCCTCTCCCTCTCGCTCGGCTCACCTTTGTTGTCCTGGCTCGATCAAAAGAAAGAGGAAGAAGAAGATCAGAGGAGTGGTGGACACATGTGTTTTTCCAGCGCACGCACGCCTCCTTGTTCCCTCGAGCACGAACTCGACCGTGTCATCTGTTACAACGATCACCCCGCGGCTTTATACCCCGAGCCAGTGCACTGGGCACGCACCCACGCCTCCACTCGCCCCTGATCGTGCCCGCGTTCTCCGTGCTCTGACCGCGCCCACGCCGCGCCCCGACGCCTGCGTCACACGGCTAGCTCCAACGGCTCGCGCCCGATCAGGCCGCCAACGGCTCGCCAACAGACCCAACACACTACCCTGGTGCATGGACACGCCCGTGCACCCAACACACGCACACACGCACGCCCTACTCCTCGGACCCGACTCGCCCGGGATGCCCAGCGCGCCCATACCCGCACTTGACGTGCCTGGCTCGTCGTCGTGGCTTATTCGCCCATCATTCACGCCCTAAGACGCGGCTTAGAGCAGCCCCGCGTCGTCGACGTCGCCGTCCACCAGCAGTGTGCGCCCCGCCGCCGGCTCCTTCCGCAGCAGGGGCACTCCCTCTTGAAATGCCCTCTCACGCCGCACTTGTAGCACTTTCCGCGATGACCCCGCCGCCTGATGCTGTGCTCGCCGCGCCGTCGTCGTCGTCCCGCGCACCTCCATGACGCCGTTCCCGCGCCCGCCATTGCGCCGCCGTGTACAGCAGCTCGCCTTCTGCCCGCTCGCCGCCCGCCTGCCCGCGTTGACGCAGCCGCTCGTCGAACGCCTTCAATCGCCCCAGTGCGTCCTCGAACAGCAGCGTCGATAGGTCGCAGAACTGCTCCATCCCGGCGACCGCCGCGTACCGGTGATCCGGGACGCAGTCCAGCAACTTCTTCACCATCGCCGCATCGTCGAGGGTCGATCCCAGCCCGGGGTAGCGCGCCGCCATGCCGCTGATCTTGCCCACAAAGGCGTCCAGCGACTCCCCGCCATCCATCCGCAGGAGCTCGAACTCGCTGTGCAGCGTGCCCAGCCGCGACGCCTTGACACGATCGGCCCCGACGAACCAGGACTTGAGGCTGCTCCATATCTCCGCCGCCGTCTTCTTCGCAGCCACCTGCAGCAGCAGATTGTCGGCGAGCGCCCGCAGCAGGTAAGCCCGCGCCGGCTTATCTTTCTTGGAATCACCACCGACGCCGCGTCCTTTGGCGGCACCACCGCCTCCCGGAGCCCGGCGGCGTCTAGGTCGGCCTCCACCTGATGGCCCAGGTGGTGTAGTTCTCCCCTGTGAGCACGGGCACCGGCTGTGACACCGAGCCACCCGAGCAGCCGGCCTACGGGACGAACGCCATCGCCGGCACGCCCTGATCTTTACCTCGCTTTGATGCCAATTGTTGGAACCGCCACTCCGTAGCCCTAGCTCTCCTCTCCCTCTCGCTCGGCTCACCTTTGTTGTCCTGGCTCGATCAAAAGAAAGAGGAAGAAGAAGATCAGAGGAGTGGTGGACACATGTGTTTTTCCAGCGCACGCACGCCTCCTTGTTCCCTCGAGCACGAACTCGACCGTGTCATCTGTTACAACGATCACCCCGCGGCTTTATACCCCGAGCCAGTGCACTGGGCACGCACCCACGCCTCCACTCGCCCCTGATCGTGCCCGCGTTCTCCGTGCTCTGACCGCGCCCACGCCGCGCCCCGACGCCCGCGTCACACGGCTAGCTCCAACGGCTCGCGCCCGATCAGGCCGCCAACGGCTCGCCAACAGACCCAACACACTACCCTGGTGCATGGACACGCCCGTGCACCCAACACACGCACACACGCACGCCCTACTCCTCGGACCCGACTCGCCCGGGATGCCCAGCGCGCCCATACCCGCACTTGACGTGCCTGGCTCGTCGTCGTGGCTTATTCGCCCATCATTCACGCCCTAAGACGCGGCTTAGAGCAGCCCCGCGTCGTCGACGTCGCCGTCCACCAGCAGTGTGCGCCCCGCCGCCGGCTCCTTCCGCAGCAGGGGCACTCCCTCTTGAAATGCCCTCTGACGCCGCACTTGTAGCACTTTCCGCGACGACCCCGCCGCCTGATGCTGTGCTCACCGCGCCGTCGTCATCGTCCCGCGCACCTCCATGACGCCGTTCCCGCGCCCGCCATTGCGCCGCCGTGTACAGCAGCTCGCCGTCTGCCCGCTCGCCGCCCGCCTGGCCGCGTCGACGCAGCCGCTCGTCGAACGCCTTCAATCGCCCAGTGCATCCTCGAACAGCAGCGTCGACAGGTCGCAGAACTGCTCCATCCCGGTGACCGCCGCGTACCGGCGATCCGGGACGCAGTCCAGCAACTTCTTCACCATCGGCGCATCGTCGAGGGTCGATCCCAGCCCAGCATAGCGCGCCGCCATGCCGCTGATCTTGCCCACAAAGGCGTCCAGCGACTTCCCGCCATCCATCCGCAGGAGCTCGAACTCGCTGCGCAGCGTGCCCAGCCGCGACGCCCTGAGACGATCGGCCCCGACGATCCGGGACTTGAGGCTGCTCCATATCTCCGCCGCCGTCTTCTTCGCAGCTACCTGCAGCAGCAGATTGTCGGCGAGCGCCCGCAGCAGGTAAGCCCGCGCCGGCTTATCTTTCTTGGAGATCACCACCGACGCCGCGTCCTCTGGCGGCACCACCGCCTCCCGGAGCCCGGCGGCATCCAGGTCGGCCTCCACCTTGATGGCCCAGGTGGTGTAGTTCTCCCCTGTGAGCACGGGCACCGGCTGCCACACCGAGCCACCCGAGCCGCTGGCGTACGGGACGAGCGCCATCACCGGCACGCCCTGATCTTTACCTCGCTCTGATGCCAATTGTTAGAACCGCCACTCCCTAGCTCTAGCTCTCCTCTCCCTCTCGCTCGGATCACTCTCTGCTGTCGTGGCTCGATCAAAAGAAAGAGGAAGAAGAAGATCAGAGGAGTGGTGGACACATGTGTTTTTCCAGCGCACGCACGCCTCCTTGTTCCCTCGAGCACGAACTCGAACGCCCTAGTCCTCGGACCCAACGCGCCTGGCAAGCCCAGCGCCCGCCCATACCCGCACTTGACGTGCCCGGCTCGTCGCCGTGGCTTATTCGCCCATCACGCTGATGCTGCACTGGATTCGACGACATGCATGTACATGGTGCTCATGTTGTCACAGTAAAAAACAGTGCCGTGCGGCATGGGTTGATGGAGCTCGGTATGCAGCTGACGTAGCTAGGTGGTCTCGGCGACGCAGTTGGCGACTACACGGTACTCGACTTTGGCTCTGGACCATGAGACAGTTGGCTGGCAGCGAGAGGACCAGGAGACCAGGTTGTCGCCAAGGAAAACACAGAAGCCAGAAGTCGATCGTTGAGTGTCAGGACACCCGCCCCAATTCGCGTAGGAGTAGGCAGTGAGATCGCGTGACGTGGAGCGGTGCAGCTGAAGCCCAAGATGCGATGTCACGTGGACATAACGGAGGATCCGTTTAAGGAGCTGAAAATGGGCCTCATGCGGGTCACGCATGAAGAGACACACATGTTGAACCGCGTACGAGAGATCAGGGCGCGTGAGGGAGAGATACTGGAGAGCGGCAGTGAGGCTCCGGTAATGTGTGGGGTCACTAAAATGAGAGCCTGGGTAAGCGGACACTTTGGAGCGTGTGTAGATGGGAGTGGAGATCGGTGTGCAGTTCAACATGTGGGCACAGTCAAGGATCTCAAGTGCATATTGTTGCCGGGAGAGAAAAAGTCTCTGGGTGGTACGATGTACATTGACGCCCAAGAAATGACGAATATCACCTAAATCGCTCATGGAGAACTCGTGTTTGAGGGAGTTGATGATGTGGCGGAGGAGAGCGGTGGTGTTGGTGGTGAGAATGATAGCATCGACATAAAGTAAGAGATAGGCAATGGAAGAGCCATGGTGGAGAATGAAGAGTGATGAATTTCTCTTGGAGGCCGCAAAACCGATGGAGTGAATGAATGTTTTAAAGCGATGGAACCATCTGCAGGGCACTTGTTTGAGGCCATAGAGAGATTTATGGAGGCAGCAAATATGAGTGGGGTGATCGGGCTTGACGAACTCAGAAGGTTGTTGATAGTAGACCGTCTCGCGAAGATCACCATGAAAAAAGGTATTTTTTTTACATCCATTCAATGAATGGGCCATGAGCGAGCAGTGGCCATGATGAGCACCACACAGATCGTTGCCGGCTTGACCACTGGGATAAACGTCTCATCATAGTCCACCCCGTGATGCTGAGAAAAGCCACAAACCACCCACCGAGCTTTATACCAAGCAAGGGATCCATCTGGATTGAGCTTATGGCGGAAAACCCATTTGTCAGTCACCACGTTCATACTTGCATGAGGAGAAACTAAAGAGCACGTGGCATTCAACATTAGGGCATTATATGTAGGGTAACACAACAACAAAAAATCGGTACTATGAGCGCACCCAGGATCCCTATATATGAAGATGCATACAAGGTTTGATCTGATCATTACAAACTTGTAGTAGCAGCGGAAAGAGAGTTGGTGAAGATCGGCGGTGCAGATCCCCGCAGCTAGGATTTTCCAACGTCTCAACCGCGAGGATGTTCTCCCTCGGGCAACCCTTTGGGTAGGCACTCAAAGATATATCGGGTTGCACACATACGGTGTCAGCTATCCGATAGGGCTTTGCCATCCAGGACTAGGCGCTACCGGAACGAGGCAGCCTTTCAGCTCTACAAAACTATTTCGTGGAGGGAGAGAGAGAATGGCAGATCATTGCATGCCATTGTATGAGAGCTCAAGAGAGAACTTGGATGAGAATGGAAAGCCCTTTCGACCTCTATTTATAGGGAAACAAGGGGTAGAGGCTTGCTGGAAATACCAAAAAGCCCTCAGATTTTTTCCCACTATACATGAGATATTTTCCCTTAATAATGTTTCCATTATTCATCCCACTATGCATGAGATATTTTCCTCTAATAGTGTTGCCACTATTCATCCCACTATTTATGAGATCTTTTCCCCTCAACTATTTCGACACGCTCATCACGTATGGATAGACTAAGCAAAGCGCAAGCACGTCACCTCGCAACACCAAACACTCACAAGCTCCACATAGTCGCCGGTGAAGGCGACTTTGCTATGAAGTATGAGCTAGAGGGCCGTTATTTCAATCGACATCGACACCTTGGACCGATTGATTCAGAGTTTGTGAGAACAGTACCTTTTATTTTGAAATAAATAAATAAAATGAAAAATACTGAAATGGAGTGATCTAGAAGATCTTATATTTCTTTACAGAGGACGGGGAAACCTTCATCGCCGCCGGTAGCCTTCCTCTGCCAATGTCCCCCGCATCGCCGCCGCCGGAGGTCCGGCCGACGAAGCCGTGCCGTGCAGGGATGGCAGCGGCGGGGCGGTTTTGTCATTCCCCTCGCACATGACTCCTCCCCCAAACAACCCCTCCGATGCCATCACCTCCCCGCGCGCGGTGTCGCCAGTGGGCCATCCGGTGTCGCTGCGCCGCGCCTGAGGATGGGGGCGGCAGGGCCGCATCACCCCCTTCGCGCTACAGCTCCTCCTCCCCGCCCCAAAATCCGATCCGGTGAGCTGCAGGCTTCCCTCCCCTCCAACTGTTGCTGTGTTCGTCCTGCCAGTCTGGCGAGACAGCGCGACCATGGCCGTCGTGCACCTTCCCAAATCACGACTCTTGCCCCTTGTTGGCGGAGCTTCCTTCTTGTTGCTATTCTCTGGGGCGTGCGAGGACTTGTGTGTAGATGACAGGCTGGCCAAGGCTTGGTCTTGCCCCGTGTTGCAGACCACCATCCGTCTCCGACGGCGTCTCCTCCAAGTTACGGTGACAGCCTCTCCCCGTGTGTGGTCAAAGTGTTGTTTTGGGCAGCGGGTTGGAGCTTCGCGGCGGGTCCCTACCGACACTGTTCCGGTCCTAGCGGCTACGGACCTGCGTTCTCTGGTGTTCATGGTCTATCGGCATCCCTACCGACGTGATTTCGGCCCCGACACTCTAGCGTTGCGCCCCCTTCCAGAGTCTTCGGTTTGTCGGTGTTCTGGCGGCTTTGCCTCCGGCAGCTCGGATCTACGCTCCCTTCCAGCTCTAGCTCGTCGGCGGCGCCGGTCACCATTCTACCCCCCACGCGCGGCTTTCTACCATGCTGCCTTCCCGACCCCGTCAACACTCACGGCATGTCATTTTCAAAGCTCGTGTTCTTCCAGCAGCAGGTGTAGCTCCACCACTTCACTATCGGGATGGCGGTCGATCGGCGGATTGTCTTCCTCATCTTCGGATCCTGAGCTGGCGGCTACGGGATTGCTCGGACTCAGGCCAGGCGAAATCCATGCTCGGCTTGCCGATGCTAGCAGCGGCGACACTGGTGTCGTTTCCCTTCCTGGAGGCACTGCCATGGCCTTTATCCTTGTCCCTCTTCGAGCATTGGGGGAAACCCTAGGTTCGGTTCTTCGGATCGGATGGTGGCGGCATGACAACGTCGCACCCCTTCTTGAAGGCGCTATCTTATTCACTCGCGGCGTCCCCGGTGCTGGATTTGGAGATGTCCGACATCGTGCTAGTTCGGCCTGCCTTTCTGTTTAGGATTAGTGGGTTTAGTTGTGTCATTTCCCCTGTTCGAGCTGAGCACCCCTTGTCTCCCTGCTCCAGGTTCCATGATCATGCCTCCTTGTGTTCATGCCATGTGTTGTATTCTCTATTGTACGCATTGTCTTTCTCCTATCAATGAAAAGATACGCAAGCTTTGCGAATTCACGCAAAAAAAAAAAATTCAGAGTCTCCCGCCCGAAAACCAACCACTCTAGACCAAATTTGTTTTTGGGTTCCCGCTCGCGTCGCGCGAAAATCACATTGTTTCTCGATCATGTGACCCGGCCCAGCACGAAAAGAAAAGCCCAATTCAAATCACAATCCTCCCTCCTCCTAACCCTACCCTAGCACATCGTCCATTCCCACGCCGCCGCTCCTCCCTCCCCCCTCTCACGCCGCCACCACCACCGCCCCCTCTCCGGCGAACTCTCCCTTCTCCCAATCTTGAATCCAACAAAGCGAACCTGTGTCCACCATCTGTAGATGAAGAAGAAGCACGTGCACGAGCAGCAGGCGATCCTTCCCCATGGCCATGACTGCACGGAGCAGGACCACTCGCCGCCGACCGGCAACCAAGGCCGCGACGGCAAGGCGCCGCCATTCCCCTCCACCGAGGAAGAGTCTGAGGTATGTAATATGTTCCCCTCCTCTACCATCTTCCAATCTTGAATCCAATCCAATACAGGGGACGTTAAACTGAACCTAAACGAACTGCCTTTGGATCCTTTTCTAACAACCACCAGCAGCAGCAGCCCGGGGTGGATCTTCCTGAAGGCGCCATCGTCGAGATCCTGTCCAGGGTGCCCTACAGGTCGCTCTGCCGCTTCAAGTGCGTGTCCAAGCCATGGCTGGCCCTCTGCTCAGACCCGAACGTCCGCAAGAGGTCGCCGCAGACCCTGTCGGGCTTCTTCTTCAAGGACCATGGCCGCTTCAATTTCCGTAATTTGTCCGGAAAAGGCCCCCCTTTGGTCGACCCTTCGCTCCGTTTCTGGCGCGGGATCTACGACTGCTTCTCGGTCGAGCAGTGCTGCAGCAGCCTCCTCCTTTGCAAATGTTTGAAATCACATCACTGGGAAGATGAATGCGATTACGTCGTGTGCAATCCTATGACAGGGCAGTGGACCGTGCTGCCTCCTATAGGATGGCTGGACGAAGAGGATGGTGCTATGGTGTATTTCGAACCGATAAGGGACATCTTCCTGGGTTTCGACGCGGCAGTCCCGTCCCGCTTTGTGGTGTTTGTGCCCCTGACCAACTGTTTCTGCGAATTCACAGAGATGGCCATCTACTCGTCGGAAACCGGACGCTGGACCAAGGTGCAGAGTGAGTGGGGTTACAAAACTATTCTGGTTGGCAATTCAGAATGCGTCTTCCTCAACGGCACCATGCACTTGGCTACCCATTATGCTTTAGTAGTCACCGTCGACACGGAGGGGAAGGTTTGGAGGGAAATTGAAATGCCTGAGCACTCGCCAGACACAAATCAGTTGGCTTCCATTGGGAAGTCCCAAGGACGCTTGTATGCGTGGCAAATTGAAGACGATCATGATTGCCAACTCTATGTGTGGGTTCTTGAAGATTGTGGTGGTGGAAAGTGGACCCTCAAGTATACTGTTAACGTTCCAGAACTGTTTGGGAGGCAACCTGGCCAAGATGATATGTCCTATAAGGTGTTTGCGATTCATCCAGATTGTGATTTGATTTTTCTTACAGACGAGGAGGAGATGGCAGTATCGTATGATATGGAGAATCAGAAAGTCAATGCTACCTGCACTTTTTCTCAAGAATTCGAGGATGTTCTACCTTACGTCCCATGTTTTGCTGAATGGGCTTCAGATGCTCACTGAAAGTACTACCTGCAGCTTAGTGTCCTTAGCGTGGCACTTAAGAAAAAGCGGTTGTTGGGTATTGGGTATTGCCTGATCTTCTTGTTTTGTGGCACTGGATTGGATGTGTCCTAGCGTCTATATCTGCTTCAGTTTTATCTTCCTATCTCTTTGTGCCCTGAACTTCTAATGGGTTTTGTGGCTTTGTACCGTGCTGGTTAAGCATAAAGAATCTGCAAGGGACCCTTAATTGATCATTATTGTCTTATTGATGTCACCTTGTTAGCTCCTATGTGGGGTAAATCTAAGAGATGTCAAACTCCTTTTATTTCCATTTACATCGTACAAGTGTCTTATCTTTGTCAAACTCATTTTATTTCCATTTACATAGTACAAGTTTCTAGTATGAAATTGGTTATCTTTTGATGTCGTGTTGTTATTCTGCATTTGGAACTATCACTCTCATTTGCCAGATTTGGAAGGTTTTCAATTTAGAAATGCAACATGTCAGAGTAGCCTCTGCATTTGCAGAGAGGGTAAAAATCTGTATGGTGTTCCATTGTTGTTTCAGTCTATATATGCAGCTTAACAAAGCTGGACAAATTATCATTTCTTTTTTTTATGGGAAGAGAAGTCCCCTTCCCAAGGGGTGGATAAACAGCATAATTCACTGAAATGATATGTTTGTAGGTAAGACAGGGGTAATGGTGCACACAAGTTAGCCGTTCATTACTACTACTACAGTACTTACTAGTCATGCAGCTCCACTGTTCATTTTTGTTTTGATTAAGCTATCCGTGGCTAATATCTTTCATTTAAGCTGCCCATGACCAATATTTCTCTACTTGACTTCTCACTGGTCTGTTAAGATTCTAAGTTGTTGTCCTACTAAATCTAGTATTTCTGAGGAATATTATATTTTTGCTGACCATATCATAACCTGCAGATTCTTCTCGTCCTTTACCTACGTGTCATTAGCATTCCAAGGCTTGCATTGAGTTGCTAATTCGCAGAGTGATTTGGTTTGTAATTATATATTTTTCCCAAAATTGGGAGCTTTACTGATTAGTGAATAGGTTTACAATCCATAGCCAACGGCTTTTGAGATTCTCAGGGACATCTTGTAACCACAGGTCGGTACGATGCTCTGAGCATGAAAATTTAGCTAGGAAATCTGCAACCCTATTCTGGCTTCTATCTAATTTCATGATGATCAGCTCCCTTTCTTCCACGAATAACTTCTTCGCCTCTCTAACTAGATGGCCCGCTTTCTTCCATGAACAACTTCTTCACCTCTCTAACCAGATGGCCTATTCGTGACTTCTTTCGGCTCAGGTTCTTGAGCGTCTTAATCATATTCCAGCAGTCAGTTTGAAGGACAAACTGCCCTGTTGCATAGGTGGTTGCTGCCTGAATCCCTTCCTTGTCTGCCAACAGTCCTGCTTCAAAGGGGTCTTCACACCTAGCCACATACTTGTAGAATGCAAGAACCAAGTCACCAACCGAGTCTCTAATAATCACGCCGAGGCCTGCATCTTTGTTCTGGACATGGTAGGCTCAATCGACCGAGATCGCCAGTTTTCCTTCTGCTGGCGGTGGCCATGGGGCATAGGCCGTCGCCCTAAGCTTGTGTTCACGCTGCACACAATATTCATCTGCAAGTCCTTTCCCCTTGATAGGATCCTGTCCATCTTTGCGTTTAATTTGGGATAGCGAATTATTGTAGCTACCAAGAAACTCTTTGTTACATGCACTGGTGGCACTGGTTTATTATGCACTTGATCATTCCTTTGTTGCCAGTTCCTCCAGATTATCATGATCACATTCTTTCTTTCCTTCATTAATTCGTGCTAGAAGATCTAGTAACCATTCCGGTCCAGTGTTGACAAATTTTATTCTTCCTTTTTTAGACTGGTAAATTTGAATTGGAGAAGAAGCCAAGTCCAATCTGAGCATTACTTGTAAAATTTGTGAGATCGTACTGCAGTGGACTACCAATTGTTACTTTGCTACATAGTACTTACATTGATTTAGGATTCAGTAGTCAAATCAATATTGTTCAAAGTTCAAACATTGTCTTTTGGAGCGGGGTGCACTCCCTTTCGGGTTAGCAGAGCCAAGCAGCCTATTCTGGTGCCTTCATTCTTCAAACCCTTGTATTTTGTTCGATGCAAGTTTTTGGCGGATGAGGACATTCAGTTTAGGAGCTATTAACTAGATCAAAATTAGATCGTGTTCCAGTCTGAACTACCGCTGTCTCGAACTTCCACGCAGGATAGATACACCCCCTGCTATTCTTTGCTGAAAGCTGCCTGCATTTTGCCAAAACGGAAAATTGTCCATTTGCTTGGCTGGCCAAGTCTTGACATGAGATGAGTGTGACCGCTTGTGACAGTTTTGTCTTCCGGCACAAAATTCATGCTACATTGTTCCTTATAAATAGTCAAGTCTCGGTTGAAAAGCTCCAAAATGTCATCTTTTGGCCACTGGTTTTTGGAGGTTGAGGGTTAAACTTAGGCTGCTAGCTACTTGTTGCATGTGCTATCTATCTGGTCGGGCGGACACTGTGGTGTTGTGCCATTGACAGCAAACCACAGATCTCAGTGTAAGATCTCATGAATATATCATCAACTGAGACATCACGAAGTCTCAGTCTAGCAAGGCTGATTACGAAAACATTTGCATGTGATTCCCCATGCCGCAGACTCCTTTTCTTATTGTTTGCAAGTAACAGCTATTTGCAACATATATTCTGTTAAAATATACCATACAAGGTTTAAAGTAAACCATCAGTTACATGCAGGACAAATGGGACAAAAACATAACTGAAACTAACTGTCAGCAAAAATAATAACCCGAAACTAAGAGGATGAGTGGAAACAGTATCAGGTTTAATAGTTCGTATGTGCTTGGTAAAATCTTTCACCAATCAAAGGATTGCAGGCCAAGATTTCGGTTACCAGGTCGAACCCACATAAGTAGGTCTTCCAGTTACATTATAACAAGTTCAGAACAGAGTGTGTTTTTTTGTCTAAACATAACAAGATGTTTGTGAACCCATTCTTCCCCTTCTCATTATAATAGAGCCTATGCTAGAACAAGAACTGGCATGAAGTAACAAGGTAGGATTAGGCATAACAAATAAAGTAGAGATCCTAGAACCACACATAAAATAGATATCGCGTAGAGCTACCATCCATGTTGCTGCATCATCATCAAACATGGAAGACAAACTTTCTACGAGCAACCAAAAATTAATTTATCAAAAATCTAGTGAGTCATGCAGAGTAGATTTGATTATTTTATGCACTAGATTACATAGGTGTAGGCGGACATACAAGCATGGAAGACAAACTTTTACCCCATTCCGTTAGAATCCCGTTGGAAACAAAGGAAATTCAGATTGGTCTTGATGTACTTTTACTCTTTTACTACAAAATAATCGCACAATTCTTTATTATGAGCGGCTATCTGAACCTCTAATAATGCAATTATGTCTCATGCATCTGCACCTATGATCGATGACTGCTATAGTTTTTCCACATGGCACTCTTTATGAAACATCAAAAGTGGCACCAATTCAGGTAGAGAAAAGCAGAGTAGTCGTTGGTTGCATCTATGATGATTGTTGTAGTATTTCACAGGGCACCACTAGAAGATGTAAAGACCGACTAAGAGCAAGTACAATAGAGCTGAGTCAGCGTGTTATAAGGAATAAACTAGTATATTTCTGCTTAGTTGGAGGAAAAAGAAGAGGAGAGAGAAGGTAAGCGGGCTCTTCGTGAAGAGCACGTGCTCCTAAGCACTTTGTGAGAATGAAAGGTGGGCCACATAATAAAAAAGTAGTACATTCTTTTGATCTACTATTATACATGTTCGCTATAAGATGGGTTGTAGATGACATTTCACTGGCTTATAGCCAGCAGCTGGCTATACTATTAACCATGCTCTAAAGAAGCATGCACGCAGCAAAAAAACATTGGATTACCCTACGTGACGAACGAACAATCGTTAAACATGCGTATGCATTGGCATGGTTGCCATCGCCAATGAGTTAGCATGGTTGTCGGCCTCTTCATCTTGGTTACCATGGCCAATGCCGTCGGCCTCTTCATCTTGGTTGCCATGGCCAATGTCGTCGGCCTCTTCATGTTGGTCGCGCCTGTCTTCGCTTTGGGTATTGTCGGGATTGAAGCCTTGTGAGGGAGTCCTGGATTAGGGGGTCCTCGGACAGCCGGACTGTTGGACTATGAAGATACAAGATTGAAGACTTCGTCCCGTGTCCGGGTGGGACTCTCCTTTGCGTGGAAGACAAGCTTGGCAATTCGGATATGTAGATCTCCTCCCTTGTAACCGACTCTGTGTAACCCTAGCCCCCTCCGGTGTCTATATAAACCGGAGGGTTTAGTCCGTAGGACAACAACAATCATAATCATAGGCTAGCTTCTAGGGTTTAGCCTCTACGATCTCGTGGTAGATCAACTCTTGTAATATTCATATCATCAAGATCAATCAAGCAGGAAGTAGGGTATTACCTCCATAGAGAGGGCCCGAACCTGGGTAAACATTGTGTCCCCCGCCTCTTGTTACCATCCGCCTTAGACGCACAGTTCGGGACCCCCTACCCGAGATCCGCCGGTTTTGACACCGACATTGGTGCTTTCATTGAGAGTTCCACTGTGTCGTCACCATAAGGCTTGATGGCTCGTCTTGTTGTCAAGGACAACATCACCTCTGGGGGAGCCTTGGCTGTAGGCCAAACTCTCCGACTAGGCGGCTTCGTCATGACCGCCCGTTCGGCCGTTGCGCCGACGATGACTTCTCGGGTCATCAAAAACAACCTCCACGTCGGCTCGGGATTCGCCGAGCAGATGGATCCAATGGAGCTCTCTTCCTTGAATGGGCTCTTGGATCGCATCGCCGCATTGGGAGTCGCTACGGACTATGATCGGATCGGGCTTAAACCCGACCAATGGGAGATTAACTCTCCGCCGGTCACCCATCAGATAGCGGTGGTGGAGGAGCAACGCAGCGATTCTTCCTCTATCTTGAGGACAAACTATGTCCGGATTCCCGAGCTCTCCGAGCCGGATACCCGTCTACGGGAGGACATGGCCCAAGCTTTGAACCTAGAATCAGACAGTGGGCCAGATCTATTGGTCAACATCCCGGAGCCCGAACTGCCAAGTTCGGAAACTCCTCCGCCCCTGGGTCTCAGATCGGGTCAGGGTTCGGACCTAAATCTACCCACCCACCCAGATATAAGTGATCTTTCCCACATTAGACAAGAGCCCCAAGAGACAGTACATCACTATTGGGCCAGATTCCTCCTTGTAATGAGCAAGGTCAAGGACTGTCGCGAGGAAGACGCAATTTCATTCTTTTGCAAAAATTGCACGGACAAGGGAATCCTCAACGCCATCAGTCGCCGTGACATAGCACACTTCGCTGACTTGGCAGCCATAGTACAGAAGTACTGTGCGATGGAAAGCGCCTGGAAAACCCAAACAAAATTCTGGGATCCTCCGGCTCTCACTAAACCCCCCGTCCGAACTAAAAGGGTGTACTCTCATAAGTCACCCGATCCAATTACAAAGAAACAAAAGCCCACTATAGGGCGTGGAACCGTATTGGAGGGATGGCTCAATGGGCCATGCAAAATTTACAGTACAGCGGATGCCATGCCAACACATAGCCTTAGAGCATGTTGGATACTCCGGCAGGTGGCCAAGAGTGGCGAGGATATCCTCATCAACAATACAATAGAGCACCATCCCGTGGAAAATAACAATACAATATTGACAGTCTTCGAGACCTTCGCCTCAAATAATAGGCGCAAGCGAGTACTCCGCAGCCTTGCCGAAGTCTGCCACGTGGCAGCAATAAATCCATGGAGCGATACGGCTATAACCTTCAATACCAGTGACGAACCTACATTCCGAACAGCCCGAGCACCAGCCGCCTTGGTCCTTAGTCCAATTGTGGACGGCTTCCGGCTTACTAAAGTGCTCATGGACGGTGGCAGCGGATTAAACCTCATCTATGAGGAGACTCTTCGAAAAATGGAAATAGACAAGAGCCACATTGAGCAAAGTAGCACGACCTTCAGAGGAATCATCCCTAGTCGGGAGGCACGATGTGCAGGAAAAATCACACTATATGTGGTATTCGGCACGTCGGAGAATTATAGGTCCGAAGAAATCACATTCCAAGTAGCCCCGTTCAGTAGCGGATACCACGCCCTTTTAGGGCAGGAGGCATTCACGATCTTCCAAGCTATACCCCATTACGGGTACATGAAGCTCAAAATGCCCGGGCCCAATGGAATCATCACTCTAGCTAGTGATCCGGACATAGCACTCCGTGCCGAAAATAAAACCGCCGCACTAGCCCTCGAGGCGTTATCCGAAACCCTTGCGGCCGAAGAACTAACTGCGCTGCGCTCCACACTGGACAGGGACGACTTGATACTCGACAAAAGACCCAAGTCCACCTCTTTCAAACCAGCGGACAAAATAGTCAAATTCCAAGTCCACCCAATGGACCCTACAAAAACAACATCCATCGGGGCATAGTTAAACCCCACAGTAGACGCCGCATTGCGGGAGTTCTTGCGCGAGAATTGGGACATCTTCGCCTGGCATCCTTCAGACATGCCAGGAATCCCACGCAGGCTGGCCGAGCATAACCTTAACATTCTAAAGGGGTTCAAGCCGGTCAAGCAGACTCTGTGGCGTTTCACTGAGCCTAAGCGACAAGCCATGGGAGAAGAGCTAGCCAAGTTACTTGAGGCCGGATTCATTAGAGAAATAAAACATCCGGACTGGCTAGCAAACCTGGTGATGCTACCAAAGAAGGACAAATCCTGGCGCCTATGTGTCGATTTCAAGGACCTTAACAAGGCTTGCCCCAAGGATCCCTTCCCCCTACCCGCATCGATCAAATTATCGACGCTACCGCAGGACACGACTCATTGTGTTTTCTCGACGCATACTCCGGATACCATCAAATTAAGATGGCGGAGTCCGATCAAGCCGCAACGGCATTTATCACTCCATACGGCCCCTTCTGTTTTAACACCATGCCTTTCGGGCTCAAAAACGCCGGTGCAACCTATCAACGCATGATTCAGACATGCCTGGAAACACAAATTGGCAAAACAGTGGAGGCATACGTAGACGGCGTGGTCATTAAAACCAGACACGTCGAATCCTTAATAGACGACTTGAGGCTCACATTCGACAATCTCCGAACATATGACATCAAGCTCAATCCGGAAAAATGCGTTTTCGGCGTGCCCGCCGGAAAGCTCTTGGGCTTCATCGTCTCCAGTAGAGGAATTGAAGCAAATCCGGCTAAAATCCGAGCTCTGTCATAGTTGGCTATCCCAACAGACCTCAAGCAAATCCAGAAATTAACTAGATGCGTGGCTGCCTTAAGCCGCTTTATCTCCCGATTAGGAGAAAAGCACTACCCCTTTATCGCCTTCTTCGACGCACCAAACACTTTGAATGGACGGATGCGGCCACGGCTGGACTGGAAGAAATAAAAGCCGTTTTGGCCACCAACCCAATCTTGGCCGCGCCAAATGTCGGCGAACCAATGCTGTTATATATAGCGGCAACGCACCAGGTTGTAAGCGCAGTGCTCGTCGTCGAACGAGAGACGGACGGACATAAGTTCCCGCTTCAAAAGCCGGTATACTACGTATCCACTGTCCTCACTTCATGCAAATCATGGTACCCACATTATCAAAAGATAGCATACGCGGTCTTCATGGCATCCCGGAAACTACGACACTACTTTCAAGAGTGTTCAATCACGGTGGCCTCTGAAGTACCACTCAACGACATAATAAATAACCGCGATGCCACTGGCCGGATTGCTAAATGGGCTATTGAGCTCCTCCCGTTCGACATAACATACAAACCACGGCGGGCCATTAAGTCGCAAGTACTGGCTGATTTCGTCGCCGAATGGACAGAAGCCGAACTCCCTAAAGAGTACGGCGCGTACTCCAATTGGAACATGCACTTTGACGGCTCTAAGATGCTGGCTGGTCTGGGGGCAGGCGTCGTCCTGACATCCTCCACCAGAGATACAGTACAATACGTACTCCAAATATTATACATAGACTCCAACAACGCAGCAGAATATGAGGCCCTGTTGCATGGTCTCCGGATGGCAATCTCCATGGGCATTCAACGCCTACAGGTGCGTGGGGATTCGAACCTCGCAATATCTCAAATAAATGGAGACTTTGACGCCAAGGACCCAAAAATGGCGGCTTACCGCAATGCCGTCCTCAAAATGTCAGCTCGGTTCAAGGGGCTCGAATTCCACCATGTGGCCCGAGAAAACAATCAAGCGGCGGATATCCTCGCCCGCATCGGCGCTAAACGCGACCCTGTCCCACCTAATATCTTCTTGGAAAGGCTGTTTAAGCCATCCGTGGTGTGGGAAGGGGAGACCAGCAACAACAGTCCGGATCCGGCCACAACACCAGATCCTGAACACTCTGACATAATCGAAGGCTCCGCCACCGAAATAACACCTTCGGCCCACGTGATTATGGCTGTCATCGCCCCGTGGACAGAACCCTTCTTGGCTTACCTAAATAGGCAAGAACTCCCCGAGGACCCAAACGAGGCACGTTGCATTGTGCGACGGTCTAAAGCCTACAAGGTCCACGAGGGAGAGCTTTATAAGAAAAGCGCTACCAGAGTACTTCAAAGGTGTATCTCCGAAGAGGAAGGACGGCAACTTTTGGCAGAAATTCATGCTGGACTCGGCGGCCATCACGCCGCAGATCGGGCCCTGGTAAGCAAGGCCTTCCGTACGGGTTTCTACTGGCCGACAGCCCGAGCAGACGCACAGGACCTCGTCAAACATTGCGTCGCGTGCCAGCTTTTTGCAAACCAAAACCATATGCCACCTACCGCTCTCCAAACAATACCCATTACTTGGCCCTTTGCGGACTGGGGGCTTGATATGGTCGGACCCCTTAAAGAAGGAAGCCATAAGAAAAGAATACCTATTGGTCATGGTGGATAAATTCACCAAATGGATAGAAGCCAAACCAGTTAAAACGGCCGAGTCCGGACCAGTGATAGACTTCATATCCGGGGTTGTACACCGTTATGGTGTCCCCCACAGCATCATCACCGATAACGGCTCAAACTTCACAGCTGACGAGGTAAAAACTTGGTGCGGCAACATGGGCATTAAGCTCGATTATGCCTCCGTCTATCACCCCCAAACAAACGGTCAAGTCGAACGAGCAAATGGTCTTATTATGGGCGGCATTAAACCCAGACTAGTGCGATCCTTGAAGGAATCAGATACGCACTGGGTTGAGGAGCTCGACTCCGTACTATGGGGACTGCGGACCACGCCGAATCGCACTACCGGATACACACCGTTTTTTATGGTGTACGGCGCAGAGGCGGTACTGCCCTGCAAAATCATTCATGACTCACCTCGAGTGCGCATGTACGAAGAGAAAGAAGCCGAGCTTGATCGGCAGGACAGTTTAGATGCCCTGGAGGAGGAGCGTGACGTTGCAAAAGCCCGCTCCGCATTCTATCAGCAACAGGCTCGACGGTATCAAAGCAGGGAAGTACGGGCCAAAACTTATAACGTTGGCGAACTCGTTCTACGCCTACTACAGAAGAAAAAGGACAAGCTCAAGCCCAAATGGGAAGGTCCCTTCATCATCGATAAAGTTCTCACCGGTGGAGCGTACCGTCTGCGTGATGCATCGGACAATCGACTCGAGCCAAATCCATGGAACGCGGCCAGACTCCAAAGATTCTACGCCTAGTGCCGGACTCTGTGTTCGTCTCCTTACCTCCGCCCTTATATATATATATCCGCTATCTGTCTTTCTTTCTTTCCTCCCCTTTTCTTCATGGCATTAAAAGCTTAAAGTGTGTCTTGACTACACAATCTTGACGCGCCATGCGTGCTCATTATACCTGGGGGCTTCTTATACAGAAGCTTAATATAATTATATTCCGGGCCTTATGCCCCCTGCACATGTGTTACTTTTCCACATGTACCTTTTCTTCGCCATTATATGCATCGATATGACTTAAGTTTTGGCCAAGCTGGGTTGCCTGGCTCTTGTGTTTATGCCCTACGTTCCCGTTAATTCGGCCAGGGCATAAGGGGAGCACCTCTGCGATTGTTACTGCCGGGTCAGCCGGATGTGTACCTCAGACTGGATGAAGCCGAAAGCTAGTGTTCCTAAGGGAATATTCGGTCGGTGAACAAAAGATGACTTCTACTTATTGCAATACATACCTCCAGATGTTTATATCCTGCGTCCCTTTTCGCAGTTCAGACATGCACATTAAGGCATGCATACCCAGGGAAAGGAACCCTTAACGGAACTATTCTCCCTGGAAGATGTTTCTTACTATCCATGTAATATAACATAGCTAGTTGGGTACTTGTCTGTTCAAGCACTTATGACCCCTACGCCTGGTCTCCACGCGTACCCCGGCTTTTACATAACTGAGCGGGTATTCGGATACACTCCGGACTGTCGGGTCCGGAGGTCGAAGCGAAAAGGTCCGCCATGACAAATGATTTCCGGCTAGGGACAATATATGTCATTTGAAGTACACAGTCACTTAGACTGACTAAATTCTTCTTCTATACCATCCAACAGGTTGTCTAGCCTACAATCCTGCTGAGAATACTTGGTCATATACTAGACTAACGGGGATCTCTTTCCCATCAGACCCTACAGGTCCGACCTCGGCCATGTGGTTCGGGTCAGCCTTGGTATATCGCTTCTTCACATGGCCCAGGCTTCCCTTGCACCTTGTCGGTAGGCCGATATCTTCCATGAGGCGGATGGCCACAAGGCCTGGGCAATGCCCTGCATCACCTACCGAACTTGTTCGTGCAGTTGTGAGAGCTCTTGCAGAACATCGCCCGCAGATCCGGGCATCTCCTCTTCGGGACGACCCGTCAGTATACCTACAGATATAACTCTGTTAGCCGGTTTCTTCGCCGAACTCTATAAAAGTTCGTTCAAGCACTTACTAAACATGCCGCGTCGAAGCCTCTTATTCTTCTTTACGGAGTCAGCAAGCTGGGCCCGAACATCTTTCAGTTCAACACCCAGCCGGGTATTGGCATCTTGGAGATCGTTTTTCTCCCGCCTAACCCGCGTAAGCACGCGCTCGCCAGCCTCTAGCTGTCATTGAGCATGTTGCGCATCCCCTCGCACGATCTTCGGATTCACTCCGGGATTATCTGCAGAATCTATTGTTAGACGTCCATGCATGCCGAATACTATCTGGTACATGTCATTTCATTCTTTTCGATCAAGACAAGTATTACCAGATGGAGCCTTCTTGGACTCCTCCATTCCGGCAACTGCGGCTCGTAGCTGGGCTTTGCACTCCTCCAGCTCTTGAGACAACTGGGTATTCTTCTCCGTAAGAACCTACGACAACAACGATCCTTAAATCAGTTGTGCCAACTGTTTCAAGTCTCAGGGGCTACTGATATACATAATTATTAGATTTTCTTACCCGTATATCCTTTACATACTGGTCCGTGGCTCTAGCAAGACCATTTTGAGCAGCGCGGATGTACGCGTCTCCTGAGTTGAAGGCATCGAACGCCTCTTGAGAGAAACAAGCGTCGTGGAGTATGGCCCGGCGACGCCTGTGATTCATGGCACTCTCCACTTCGGAATTCGTAGCGGACAGCCTATCCGCATCCTCTGTAGGAGGAACATCCGGTGTTGGCCCCACGTTAGCGTCTGCCCCTAAGTCTGGCTCTGGAACCCGGCTGGTGGAGGCGTTGCCGGCAGGCTCTCCGGATATGGTGCGGTGAGCGTCTTTTCTACTAGGAAACATGGACGTTATTATATTTTAAAAGACGATGATAACCCACAAGTATAGGGGATCAATTGTAGCCTCTTTCGATAAGTAAGAGTGTCGAACCCAACGAGGAGCTAAAGCTAGAAAAAATATTCCCTCAAGTTCTATCGACCACCGATACAACTCTACGCACGCTTGACGTTCGCTTTACCTAGAACAAGTATGAAACTAAAAGTACTTTGTAGGTGTTTTCGGATAGGTTTGCAAGAATATAAAGAGCACGTAAATAAAAACTAGGGGTTGTTTAGATAAAGACACAATAAAGTAAATATAGCGAGTGTGGAAAAGTGGTGGTAGGAGTTGCGAAATTGTCCCTAAGCAATTGACTACTTTACTAGACCGATAGCAAGTTTTATGTGGGAGAGGCCACTGCTAGCATGTCATCCCTTACTTGGAATTCTATGCACTTATGATTGGAACTATTAGCAAGCGTCCGCAACTACTAACGTTCATTAAGGTAAAACCCAACCATAGCATTAAGATATATTGGTCCCCCTTCAATCCCGTATGCATCAATTTCTATGCTAGGTTGAAGCTTCTGTCACTCTTGCCCTCCAATACATAGTCCTATCAACATACAACTAACCCTATGGTGTGATCCACGCGCGCGCTCATATGATGGGCACCAAAGGACAGCAACATAACCACAAGCAAATTAAATCAATCATAGCAATTCATCAACCACCGATAGGACAACGAAAATCTACTCAGACATCATAGGATGGCAACACATCACTTGATAATAATATGAAGCATAAAGCACCATGTTCAAGTAGAGGGTACAGCGGGTTGCGGGAGAGTGGACCGCTGAATATAGATGGGGGAAGGTGATGGAGATGTTGGTGAAGATGGTGAAGGTGTTGATGAAGATCGCGGTGATGATGATGGCCCCCGGTGGCACTCCGGCGCCACCGGAAGCGAGGGGGAGAGAGCCCCCCTTCTTCTTCTTCTTCCTTGACCTTCTCCCTAGATGGGAGAAGGGTTTCCCCTCTGGTCCTTGGCTCCCATGGCGTGGGAGGGGCGAGAGCCACTCCGAGATTGGATCTGTCTCTCTGCCTCTCTCTGTTTCTGCGTTCTCCTCTGCTGCCCTTTCACCGTTTCGTATATATATGGAGATCCGTAACTCCGATTGGATTGAAACCTTCGCCGTGATTTTTTACCAAAAATTAGCTTTCTTGCGGCCGAAGAAGGGCATCAACTGCCTTACGAGTGGCCCACGAGGGTCAGGGGCGCACCCGGGGGGGGGGGGGCAGGCGCTCCCCCTGCCTCGTGGCCACCTCGGGCACCGTCTCGTGTTGATCTTTCTCCCAGATTTTCCAAATATTCCAAAAATAAGCTCCATCCATTTTTATCCCGTTTGGACTCCGTTTGATATGGATATTCTGCGAAACATAAAACATGCAACAAACAGGAACTGGCACTGGGCAATGGATCAATATGTTAGTCCCAAAAATAGTATAAAAAGTTGCCAAAAAGTATGAAAGTTGTATAATATTGGCATGGAACAATCAAAAATTATAGATACGACGGAGACGTATCAGATGACAACCACGGAGCGGGGTTCTTTTTCATACCTCTGCGACGGCGTCTCAGTCCTGACCGCCTTCCTTTTAAGCCTACCCGGCTTCGGTGCCCCTTGTTGGTGAGTCACTGCGGGTTCGGCATGGCGTCCGGAGGACCTTCCCTGTAAGACACCATATATGTGCGGTAGGTGAAGTGCAAAAAGGGATCCTTCTCGGAAGTTGGGACTCCGGTTTTACTTACATGCGATGCAGGGAGTAGTCCAGGATAATCGGCTATGATGGCCACCAAGGCACCGTCGCAGCTTAATTGATAGAACGTCCTGTCGATGAGCTCCACAAATGTGTCCGGATCTTCTTCGAGTCCGGGGTCGAGGGCCCGGTCAGGGTCCTCTGGTTGTGGAGGCGGGCTGTGGACCTCCCTCACAGCTTTTCGCAGTTCCTGCTATGAAATAGCAAGGTAAATACTTATGACGAAGAATGCGGGAAGGTTCGGAGTAAAAAGTAGCAGCTCACCCAGTTTGGGGGGTTGTACATGGAGAATCCATCCCGTGGCTTAATGCGGATGAACTCCTCTTTCTCTCCTTTATATAAATCGGACAGTATTTTCGCTAGAGCAGCGACGGAGTCCGGTCCCTTACGACTGCAGCGGGTGGCATCGTCTTCTCCATTGAAGTGCCACATGGGTTATCCCCGATATGAAGTGGCTGCACCCCCCGCATTATACATATTGACATAACCTCGACTATTGTCAATCCTGATTTGGTCAGCGTTTTTATCCGGCCCATCAGGAAAAGGACTTCTCTGTTATCTTCCTCCTGGGGGCTCCGAGGGCGCCAGCTACGGCGTTTCTTCAAAGGGGCGTTGTCGAACTCAGGAAGGCCCATCCGAATAGGGTCCGGAAGGGGGACGTCCTCCATGTAAAACCACTCCGAAGGCCAGTCTTCGGATGTCTTCTTCGGAGTACCGGACAGGTATCCAGTCCCGGCGATGCGCCATATCTCAGCTCCGCCCACTTGATATATTGACCCCTCCTGTGTACGCGGTACGAGGCAGAATAGCCTCTTCCATAACTTGAAATGAGCTTCACAGCCCAAAAATAGCTCGCAAAAGGCGACGTAGCCAGCGATGTGTAATATGGAGGCGGGAGTAAAGTTATGCAGCTGGAGGCCGTAGAACTCCAGGAGCCCGCGGAGGAACGGATGGATGGGAAATCCAAGCCCCCTTAGTAAGTAAGGGACAAGGCATACCCGCTCCCCCATGGATGGGTTGGGAAGGCTCTCCGCTTGCTCCCCGCCGTTGTAAGTGGCCAGTCCGGCTCGAACGGGGGCCATATACGCTGGAGGGAGAAACCCCTGGGTCTGTAACTCGACTAATTGGCTGTGGGGGACGGAACACTTCTTCCAATTGCTTGGCTTAGGGCTACGGGAGCGAGAGGAGGAGCTGCGATGGCTGGCCATGATGGGATGGACTTTTCCGGGCGCGCTTCGATGGATACTTGCTGTGGGAGGATGGTGTGATCTGGATCTGAGGATCCCCGTATCTTTAAATAGACGATTTACTTACATGGTTAGGGTGGCAAGTGTAAAAATGCCCCGACTTCTCGCATTCGCTCGACACATGGAGGATAGCCATTATTAGGCGCAGAAGCCGAGGAGTGCAACATTCATGGGAAGCCGGACACTACTCGACAGGTACTCAGAATTTGGAGAAGAACCCTCCTTGCAATGCCGAAGACAATCTGCGTGCCGGACTCATCGTCATTGAAGACTGGTTCAGGGGCTACTGGGGGAGTCCTGGATTAGGGGGTCCTCGGACAGCAGGACTATATACTTTGGCCGGACTGTTGGACTATGAAGATACAAGATTGAAGACTTCGTCCCGTGTCCGGGTGGGACTCTCCTTTGCGTGGAAGGCAAGCTTGGTAATTCGGATATGTAGATCTCCTCCCTTGTAACCGACTCTGTGTAACCCTAGCCCCCTCCGGTGTCTATATAAACCGGAGGGTTTAGTCCGTAGGACAACAACAATCATAATCATAGGCTAGCTTCTAGGGTTTAGCCTCTATGATCTCGTGGTATATCAACTCTTGTAATACTCATATCATCAAGATCAATCAAGCAGGAAGTAGGGTATTACCTCCATAGAAAGGGCCCGAACCTGGGTAAACATTGTGTCCCCGCCTCTTGTTACCATCCGCCTTAGACGCACAGTTCGGGACCCCCTACCCGAGATCCGTCGGTTTTGACACCGACACCTTGCCCTTGGCCCTCGGTGTGGAAGGCTTGGCCATGGCCTTCGTAGATGACGTCCTCCATGAAAGCGTTGAAGTTGGGGCCGTCTTGCCCGGCGTCGGTACGACGACTCATCAAACAGGTTGCAGGCGTCGGGAAGGTTAGCCATAGGAATCGCCCGTGGCCGCTTGCTTTGTATCCCGGTGGCTTACTGACCGGCGACACCCAACCCAGCGCATGACATTGGGGTCGATGAAGGCCGCGGGGGTGGGGGTGGCCGGCGTGATCACACTATCGTCCCGCAACATGGGGAAGCGGTTTGCACCATGCTCTTGTGTCAGATAAACACAACCTGTTTGCCGTGTTGTGGAGGATCTCGTCAACTGGCCCTGTGGAGGGCGAACGGCCGACGAGCATGTGGCCGGCGCGGGTCAGCTAAACACTAGCATGAGGAGGGCGTGCGTCGCGCTGCCTGTGTGGCCTTGACGACAAGGGTCTCGTTGTCCTCAACTGCGTCCTTGTGTTGTGCAGCAGCGGCCCTGAGGCCATACTGGGCTGCAGCTTTCCTCTCCGCAGTAGCGGCCCTCCGGGTTATCCTCTTGGATGATTCTTGAATGAGTCGTTCGAGCCCCACCTTTGGCTTCTTTTTCATCGCGGTACGGGTGGAGGTGGCGCCCGGGAGGATGGCGGTTGGTTGCTGCGGGGCGGCGACCATGGAGCTGGGAAGGGGCGGGGGAGGGCGAGAGGGTTTTTGGGAAAGAAGGTGGAAATGAGAGCATTGTGTTCCCCATGGGCTGGCCAGGCAAGGGCAAGGGCTCGCGTCCCGTTTGTCCGTGTCGTGTCCATTTTGACCCAAACGCAAACTAATTTCAGGCCGGAAATGGGTCGCAGACAAACAGAAAACAAACTCAAACGAACGCGATAACCCAAACGAACGCGGCTAGACGAAATGGGGTGTGTGTTGGAGTTGGCCTAACAGGTAGCAGTTTGCAGGCAGTCGGTCAGCAGAAAACATTTTCTGTATTTGTTTCTACAAAAATATTTGATCCAAATGACCATCGCACACACGCTTTGTCATTTCTTTTCTACATTTTTGGTGAGGCGCCCATTCCACTTCTCAAGGGGGAAAACAAAGCCATAAAGCATGAAAGCCACGATGTCCCTGAAAACCCTCGAGACTCAGCGAGCCGCGCCGATCTGCGCTTCATGCCTAGGACAAACCACCATATGCAGTCCAGTGCCTCGATCTAGGACGCGATGCCGAAGGAGGACGAGGAGGAGGCAGACATGGAGAAGCTGCTTGGAAGAAACAGATGAGACCCATGCATGGTGGATGGCATTCCGGGTCTCCTCTTGGATGATTCTTGGTTGAGTCGGTCGAGCTCCACATTTGCCTTCTTTTTCGTCGCGGGACAGGTGGAGATGGCGCCCGAGAGGATGGCGGCGGGTTACTGCGGGGTACCGGCCATGGAGCTAGGAAGGGGCGGGGGAGGGCGAGAGGGATTTTGGGAAAGAAGGTGGAACTGAGAATGTTGTGTTCCCCATGGGCTGGCTAGGGGAGGACAAGGGCTTGTGCCCCGTCCGCTTGTGTCTTGTCTGTTTCAACGCAAATGCGAACTAATTTTGGGCCGGAAATGAGTCGCAGACGAATAGAAAACAGACGACTGTCTGTTTGCGGGCGCGTTTAGGGCCACGATAACCCAAACGAACGCGGCCGGACGAAATGGATCGTTTCTTGGTGTTGGCCTAACAGGTACTACTTCTGTCCTATTTTATTAGTCCTTTTAGTATTTTGTGTCAAATTTTGACTAGAGATTCAACTAACAAAATATTAATGAATGTCACAAAAAATTATATTGTTGTATTCGTATATGAATATAGTTTCCAATTATATTATTTTTTATAACATGCATTAACATTTTGTTCGTTAAATCTAAAGTTAAAATTTGATGTACAATGCAAAGAGGATCAATAAATCAGGACGGAGATAGTAGCAGTTTGAGAGGGTGCTTGGATACGTTTTAGTCCTATGACTAAAAGTAGTAGGACTAAAACTTGCTAGCCTCATCCATGCTTGGATCCAAATACTAAAGAGACTAAAATCAAGTTAATGAACATTTATTATCCTTCAAACCCTCCAATCTAGAACTCGCCTGTTTAAAGAAGAGGAGTTAAATGAGGAGAGAGAGGATTAATCCACATTTTAGTAGGGGTACCCCTGACTAAAAAAATTTAGTCTCAAGACTAGTTTTAGCCCCTCTTTAGTCAGGGGTGCTTGGAACTTTAGCATCGTAAAGAGACTATTTTTAGTCAGACTAAAATAAGTTCCTTGGATCCAAGCACCCTCTAAGGTGTTACTAAAAAAAGGTAGCAGTCTGCAGGCGGTAGAACAAAACATTTTCTGTATTTTTTTTCTAGAAAAATATTTCATCCAAATGACCATCGCACACACGCCTTTTCATTTCTTTTCTACATTTTTTGGTGAGGCGCCCATTCCACTTCTCAAAAGGGGAAAACGAAGCCATAAAAGCCACGATGTCCTTGAAAACCCTCGAGACTCGGCGAGCCGCGCCGCCTGCCTAGGACGACCCACCCTGTCGAGTGCCTCGATCGAGGAGGCGATGCCGCAAGGAGGACGAGGAGGCGGCGAGCAAGGCTGCACGGAGCAGGGCCACGTGCCGGCGACTCTCCACCCAGGCCAGGGCGAGGAGGCTCCATGCCATTCGCCGCCGCCGTTCCCCATCAGCGAGGTAGGTCCAGAGGTTTGCTCCATTTGTAACTATTCCTTCTCCCAATCTTCTATCCAAGAAAGGAACCTGTATGAATCGTGTCCACCCTCCACCATCTGTAGATGAAGGAGGAGCATGGGCACGAGCAGCAGGCCAGCCTTCCCCATGACTGCACGGAGCAGTACCATACGCGGTCCACCGGCAACCAAGGCCGCGATAGCGCCACGCCACCATTCCCCTCCACCGATGAAGCGTCTGAGGTATGTTCCCCTACACTGCCTTCTTCCAATCTTGAATCCAAATATCCAATCTCACGTTGAAACTAAACGAGCTGCCTCTACAATGTGTAAGAACCAGCAGCAGCAGCAGCAGCCCGGGGCGGATCTTCCTGAAGGCGCCATCGTCGAGATACTGTCGAGGGTGCCCTACAGGTCGCTCTGCCGCTTCAAGTGCGTCTCCAAGCCATGGCTGTCCGCAAGAGGTCGCCGCAGACGTTGTCTGGCTTCTTCTTCATCGACCGCGGGCGTTTCAATTTCCGTAATCTGTCGGGAAGAGGCCCCCCTTTGGTCGACCCTTCGCTCGCTTTCTTGCGCGGGAGCTACGATTGCTTCTCGGTCGAGCAGTGCTGCAGCAGCCTTCTGCTTTGCAAGTGCTGGGAATCGCGTCATGATGAGGAAGACGAATACGATTACGTCGTGTGCAATCCTATGGCCGGGCAGTGGACTGTGTTGCCTCCTGTAGTATGGCTGGACGAAGAGGACGGTGACATTGTGTATTTCGAGCCAATAATGGATATCTTCCTGGGTTTCGACGCAGTAGCTCCGTCCCGCTTTGTGGTGTTTGTGCCCCTGACCAACTGTTTCTGTGAATTCACCGAGATGGCCATCTACTCGTCGGAAACCGGACGATGGACCAAGGTGCAGAGCGAGTGGTATTACAAGACTATTCTGGTTAGGAATTCAGAATGTGTCTTCCTGAATGGTCACGGTCGACCCGGAAGGGAAGGTCTGGAGGGAGGTTGAAATGCCAGAGGACATGCCAAACACAAGTCATTCGCCTTCCATTGGGCAGTCCCAAGGACGCCTGTATGCGTGGCAAATTGATAACGATCATGATTGCCAACTCTATGTGTGGGTTCTTGAAGATTATGGTGGTGGAAAGTGGACCCTCAAGTATACTGTCAACGTTTGAGAGCTGTTCGGGAGGCAACGTGGCGAAGATGATATGTCCTATAAGGTGTTCGTGATTCATCCTGATTGTGATTTGATTTTCCTTACTGACGAGGACGAGATGGCAGTGTCATATGATACGGAGAATCAGAAAGTCAATGCTACATGCACTTTTTCTCAAGAATTCCAGGATGTTCTGCCTTACATTCCATGTTTTGCTGAATGGACTTCTGACGGTGACTGAAAGTACTGCATGCAGCTTAATGTCCTTAGCTTGGCAATTCATTAAAAGAAGTTGTTGGTTATGGGCCTAATCTTGTTGTTTTGTGGCATTGGCTTGGATATGTTCTAGCTTTCTATGTCTAGTTCAGTTTGATCTTCCGGAAAGTAGTGGCTACTCTCGGGTGTAGTACACCCGAGTTTAGCAAAAGATTGAAAAAATGTGATCAAACATTGTCCAAAAAATCTGAAATTTTTTCAACTTTTTACTAACTTGGGTGTAGTACACCCGAGTCCTATCTGTTTGTGTCCTGAACTTGTAATGCGTTTTGTGGCTTTGAACAATGCTGGTTAAGAATAGAGAATCTGTAAGGTACCCTCTAATTGGTCATTATTGATGTCACCTTGTTCGCCCCTATGCTGTGTGATTCTAAGAGATGTCAAACTCCTTGTGTTTCCATTTAGATTGTACAAGTGTCTTATCTATGCCAAACTATTTTTATTTCCTTTAAATTGGTATCTTTTGATGTCAAATATTGATGTCGTGCTGTTATTCTGCATTTGAAACTATTACTCTCTCATTCGCTTGATTTGGAAGGTTTTCAATTTAGTAATAGAACATGGCAGAGTAACCGCTGCATTTACAGGGGGTAAACAATCTGCATGGTGTTCCATTGTTGTTTCAGTCTATAACTCTATATTTGCAGCTTAATAGAGCTAGACACATTATATTTTCTTTCCTTTTTTCCTTTTAGATAGGAAGAGGATTTCCCTTTCCCATGGGGTAGATAATACCATAATTCACTGAAATGATTTGTTTGTAGGTAGATAGGGGTAATGATGCACACAAGTTAGTCGTTCATTACTACTACTAGAGTACTTACTATTCATGCAGCTCCACTGTTGATTTTTGTTTTGATTAAGCTATCCATGGCTGATATCTTCGTTTAAGCTGCCCATGACCAATATTTTCTACTTGACTTCTCACTAGTTTGTTAAGATTCTAAGTTGTTGTCCTACTAAATCTATTTCTGAGGCATCTTATATTTTTGCTGACCATATTGTAACTCGTGCAGATTCTACTAGTGCATTACATATCATGTTGTTAGCACTCCAAGGCTTGCTTTGAGTTGCTAATATGTAGAGTGATTAGTTTCATAATTGCTGACTCTTACCTATTTATTATTTTTCTAGACTGGTAAATTTGAATCGGAAAAGAAAGCCAGGTCCAATCTGAGCATTGCTTGTAAAATTTGTGAGATCTTACTGCAGTGTACTACTAATTGTTACTCCCTCCACTCCAAAATACTTATCGTAGTTTTAGTTAAAATTTGATCTAAAACCACGACAAGTATTATACAACAGAGGGAGTACTTTGCTACTACATAGTACTTACATCGGGGAATCAGGACTCAGGAGTCAAATCAATATTGTTCAAAGTTCAAACATTGTCTGTTGGAGTGGGATGGGCTTCCTTTCGTGTTAGGTCAGCCAAGCAGCCCATTTGTGGTGTGTCTTCATTCTTCAAACCCTTGGATTTTGTTCGGCGCAGGTTGTTGGTGGATGAGAACATTTAATTTCAGAGTTCATGATATATTAACTAGATCAAAATTGGATCTTGTTCCAGTCTGAACTTCTGCTGTCTCGAACTTATACGCAGGATAGGTATCACCCTGCTATTCTTTGCTGAAAGCTTCCTGCACTATGCTGAAGCTAAAAATTGTCCATTTGCCTGGCTGGCCAAGTCTTAAGGTGAGATGAGTGTGAGCCCTTGACAGTTTTGTCTTCTTCCTGCACAATCTGGTTAGAATTCATACTACCCTTGTGACCGCTGGCTTTTGAAGGTTGCATGTGTTATCTATCTGGTCGGGCGTCCACTATGGTGTTGTGACTTCGACAGTAAACCATGACGAAAGCATTTGCATGTGATTCGCCATGCCGTGGGCTCATTTTCTTATTGTTTGCAATTACCAACTCTTTGCAACATATGTTCTGTTAAAATAAACCATATAAGGTTTAAAGTAAACCATCAAGCTGGTTGATGGAACTAAAACAAAATCGAAAATAACTGTCAACAAAAATAATAGTCTGAAACTAAGACCGACCGGATGAGTGGAAATATTATCAAGTTTAATTGTTCATATGTTCTTGATAAAATCCTTCACCGATCAAAGGATCCCAGGCTATGATTTCCGTTACTAGGTTAAACCCCACATAAGTAGGTCTTCCAATTACATTCAAACAAGTTCAGAGCACAGCGTTTTCTTTCTTGTCTAAAGAGAATAGGACGCTTATGAACGCATTCTTCCCCTGCTCATTATAATAGAGCCCATGCTAGAACAAGAACCGGAATGAAGTTACAAGGTAGGATCCCCCGCGTCGCCCCCCGCTCGGGCGACTCGGGTGGCTCCCCAATCCTAGCCGCCGCCGGGGCCTAGCCAATCTTCCTCCCCTCCTCCCGCCGCCGCCGGAGGACGCCGCCGGCTTGCGCCCGGAGGCCGACGACGGTGGCGGGGGCTCTTCCTCCCTCCTGCGTCTTAGGGGTGGCGAGGCCTCAACATGCATGGAGGTGCGGCCGATCTAGAAGCGACGGCGTTGGCTTCGACGGCGGCGGCGGTCGGCCCTGCCTCGGGCCAGGCGGCGGCTGCGGCGGCTGGCCTGGATCGGGCGGTGGCGCGACGCGGTCTTCGGCGGCATGTCATCTGGCTTTAGATCGGCGGCGGCGTCGAGGGCTTGGTGGACTGCTTGGCGGCACCCATGGCAGATCTGATCTGGCCAGTGTAGCCAATGGTGGTGGTCATCTTCTTCGTCGGTGGTGGCCGGCCAGAAGCTTGGTGATCGGATCTTGAGATCCATCATCTAGTCCCGGCTGCGAGTTGGGGAGACATGGTTGCCGGTGAAAACCGAGCCGATGGCAGGCGGTGGCGGCGTTCTACGCCGTTACCTAGATGAAAGGCATCGTCGTGTAACTGCTGTCGACCCACTCGTGCTGCTCTGGGGGAAACCCTAGGATCTGGTGTTCCAGATCGGACGATGGCGGCACTGCGGTGTTGTTTCTTTCTTGGGAGCATCGTTTGTGGAGCAGCGCTGGAAGTCAGAGGCAGGAGGTGGAGCGGCTTCGTCTTGCACGGAGCTTCGGTGGAGATGTCAAGTCATGCCTGACCGACAGGTGCTACGCTTTGTCATGCCTGGTCGGCAGGTGCTACGCACGACAAATCTTTCAAGGACTTCAAGCTGTGTCGGCTGGTGGTACATGGCAGCATGGCGCTGAGGTGTATCACTGGCGACCGCGACGTGCTCAGCTGTTGGCGCGCAGGCACTAGTAGAAAAAGGGCCTTTAGTCCCGGTTCATAAGGGCCTTTAGTCCCGGTTCTGGAACCGGGACTAAAGGGTCGTTCTTACACGAACCGGGACTAAAGGCCCTCCACGTGGCCGCTGCCTGGAGGTCCACCTTTAGTCCCGGTTGGTAACACCAACCGGTACTAAAGGAAATTTTATGATTTTTTTTGAATTTTTTTTTATTTTCAAATTTCTGAATTATTTTAACCTCTAATCTCTAATCACCCCTCATCATTTCAAATCATCTAACTTCCCGGACGGTCACCCATCCTCTCACTACTCCAGCCTGAGCACGCTTAACTTCCGGGTTCTATTCTCCCTCGTTTCCAAGTCTGCACTTGTTGTTTTCCTGACAATAGTAGGATGTCAATCCTATTAACCCTCAGGAATTTAGCTTGAGCATGAAGTCACACATTTCACTGTTTGAGTTTGAAACTATTGTTCTAAAAAAACAATAATTATTTAGTAACAATAATATTTCTTGAATAAGTAGTTTGACCACAGTTTGACCAGATTTGACCAAAATTCAAAAAAACTGAAATAATTATTTAGTAACACTAATATTTCTTGAATAATTAGTTTGACCATTGTTTGACCAGATTTAACCAAAATTCAAAAAAACTAAAATAATTATTTATTAACACTATTATTATTGAATAATTATTTAGTAACACTAATACTTCTTGAATAAGTAGTTTGACCATAGTTTGACCAGATTTAACAAAAATTCAAAAAAACAGAAATTTGAGCATAACTTTTTTTCCCTTTTAGAATTTGAGGATTCTAAAAATTTGCAAACAGGCCGTAGGCAGGATTTTAATTTTTGAAGTTTTTATCATTTTCTTTTGCTTTTTACAAAACTGAAAAGGCGATCCGGGGGGTAGAGTTTGAAAATGGGACCTTTAGTACTGGTTCGTGCCATGAACCGGCACTAATGCCTCAAACCCCATTAGTACTGGTTGGTGGCTCGAACCGGGACTAAAGGTCTAACCTTTAGTACCGGTTGGTGCCACGAACCGGTACTAATGGGCATCGCACCCTTTAGTCCCGGTTCGTGGCACCAACCAGGACTAATGCTTGTACGGTGCCCTAGCCGCTCGAACCGGGACTACATTAGTCCCGGTTTGTAATACAACCGGGATTAATGCTCCTTTCTGGCCGAACCAAAGCCCTGTTTTCTACTAGTGAGGGAGGAGGTGCCGTTGGGCGCCGTGGTGGCATCGACGATAGCTAGACCGAGCAAGGTTGATGCATCAGTACAGTTCTGAAGATGGAGCGGTGGCAGTTGGCGGCGGCGGCCTCTGAGAGCACGCCGGACCAGTGTGTGCCCCAGACCCGGCAAGTGGCTAGGTTGGGGTCTCAGGTCCTAGATGTTAGGCTTGGCTGCGATGTCTGTTTGGTATTAGGCCCAGGCTATCTGCACCCCTTCATCAACTGGATAGGTGTAGCGACATTTGTTGCTTAGACGGCGGCTTTAGTCTTACTGTTGTATGACTTTGTAAGGTCTTGTGAGAATAATTAATAAAGTGGTCGTATGCATCGCCCAGATGCAGAGGCCGGGGGTCATCCTCCTTTTCTAAAAAAAGGATTAGGCATAACAAATAATTAGAGATCACAAAACCACACATAAAATATATATCGCGTAGCTACCATCCATGCTTTTGCATCATTAACAAATAACTCGCTTTTCTACAACCATGTATTTTAAGCAAACAAGTATTTCATTTATCAAAAATCAAGTGAGTCATGCAGACTAGATTTGATTATTATATAGAAAAGATTGCATAGGTTAGGCAGACATACGAGCATGGAAGTGAAAATTTTACCCCCATTCTATTAGAATCCCTTTGGAAACAAAAGAATTTTAGATTGGTTTTGATGTACTCACACTATTTTCCTACAAAATAATTGCACGATTCATTACCATGAGCAGCTATCTGAAACCTTTGATACTGCAATTACATCTCCCTCCATCTGCATTTATGATGGCTGCTTTCTTTACTCACATGACACAATTTATGAAACTTTATATGACACCAATTTCAGCAGAGCGGTCATTGGTTGCATATCTATAATGACTGCTTTGGTATTTTCCCATGACACCACTAGAAGATATAAAGACTGACTAACGAGGCATGCACGCAACAAGAATATGTGGATTAGTTTCTTATATCCCTTTAAGAAAGTGTGTCTGCTGTCTCGAGCGCTGTCCTTTTTCTTTCTGAAATAAGGTGAGGCATATTCAGTGATGATGAGATGCTTTGATTCGCATGTCAACTCCTTGAGCATATTGTCTTCGTTGTCACTGTGAATGATATGGGTAGACTCGCTACACGAAAGCATCACATCTCCCTTTTTGACAGAACCATGTAACTTATCATGGATGTGTTACCATTGACAACTCGATGTAATGCTCTAGTGCCCATATCTCATTTGAGTAGTTTTGCACCAACCAAATATTCATGGTTTTAATTCTATCATCCTGCAAGATGATGTCATGTTGACAATCAATATCAAATAATCTTGTGTTTTTCAGGCAGAGGTTGGAGAGCGCATCGATCTGAATGACTCGATCACTAACTCGACAACAAAGAAAAAATAATTTATTTTTTACTTTTTTGAATTATCTCGAGTGTGTCGGTGCGACTCCATTGGCTGCAAAGGAAAATAAATATTTTTGTCTTAGAAATGATCCAAGCAATTTTTGTATGGGGGAAAAGTAAAATAAATATTTGTATGCTAAACTTTTATGCTTATTTAATTTAATTGTACCAGACTAGATTATTGTAACAAAAAAATATCATAATATAGTTACTGAGCATAATTTTTCTATTGCTTATATATCATAGTTAACCACATACTGATGTTTTTATAGAGTAGTTATAGTGTGTCTTGTTACAAAATTGTAATATGCCAATATTTTTTTTACTTCTACTAAATTTAAATTTTACGATGTAAGGAACTCCTTTTAACATTGCACAAATTATATACATAAAAACACATATTTGCATGTATGGGTGTGTTCATACGTACTTTAGTATGATTAAATATCATGGGTACTTCCCCGCAAAAAAAAAAAATCATGGGTACAAATTTCTAATTCATACACTATAAGAAATATGTTAATAATGGTTTGCAGTGTACTACTGGGAAAGCATGTCTCTAGAAACTTTGAGTGTATAACAAATGTTCTTGCAAGTTGGATTCAGTAATAAGTTGACATCATTTGTATGCTTTGTACTTGTATTGAGAGCAACATCGTTATTGTAATAATCAAGAATAAAATATTGCCGATTCTTTTGTGTGTGTATACAATCTGGTCATTTCATATGCTCATCTAGAATGCACTTGGTTTAACTTGGTGTATTCGAGAACTCATACCATTTTCTCCAATGAAAAGTTGCACATTAAGTTAACGTAGAAATCTAACTATTATAACATGCAACATGCCCATCAGGCAGTAGCAGCATGATTAAATTTATAAGTTCATAACCCTTGCGCCCATTCGCATTTTGGTCAGAACAAATCTACTAATTCTTTTAACCAGTTAATAAGAGGGATCTTTAACTAAGAATTTTTTTGAAATGTAAAAATATGAATTTTCACGAATTTTGAATTTTGTATTTGGAGACCTCCATAGAGCTCAGCCTCCAAAAGCAATTTACGATATTTTGGACCTAATATAAGATAGTATATTGATTACTAGTGCAATTTTCGCATTTGTGGTCCTCCTACTCTCGGGCCGGCCACACTGCCGCCGAAACCTGTAACTATTATCAACAAAGCTTCTCATTTCCTTTCTGGTACTGCACACCATCGAACACCACTTGTCTACACTTTGGTAGGCACGTCACCTGGCTCACCCTAGCTTACCATGTTTCCTTCTTCACCAACCCGAGTTCGGAATCCCTACCTCTGCTCGGCTATTTGAGGACATGGACATGAGCAGCGTGCCTCCATCAGATAGACATGATAACTGCTCTCCTAACGCTGGCTAACCCCCGTCTCCCAACCTCTCCAGCCGTAGCGTGGTGCCACTCGTCTATTCCAGTGGGTAGTCTTCCAGCTTCGAGTGATAGACATGGCAAGGCGGCTTGTCGCAGGTTGTTTCCCTCCCCTTGATGCTCGACCCATGTTTCCCAAACCCTCACCTCGACTCCTAGCCTGTCGCATATGGTGTAGTTATCCTGCTATTATATTCTGTTTTAAGTGTTTTTACGTTGTGGTTGAAGTGATTTTGTCATGTTGTTAAGTGTTATACAAACAATTACCCCACAAAACCATGCAGCAAAAGTAAAGCTAGCCTAGTTGAGAGTTGTCCATGGGAAGAATAATACAGAAAGTTTTGTCATATTTATACTCTTTAATGTACAAGGCTGCATCCCCTAGCACATTCCCTACGTCCGGCTTTGCTTTTGGATTGCAGCAGAAAGAGTTGCCCATGGTGTATCCTCCACGTATGTTCTTTTTTCATCCAGAACCACATCCCCTAGCGCATGAACCTCCTCAAGAAGACGATCGTCTTGTCCACATCCCGCGAGCTCTTCTCTGCTCCGTTGAAACTTCCAGCTACATCATCTTTCGTTGGAACATCACCCAAGATTTTCGGAGCCGCCTTGGTGTTAGTTTGCTGGACAATCTTGATGTCTGGCGCCTCCATGACACCCCCATCCCCCATGGGATCCCTCATTTTGCCGTGTCCATGTTCATCATCTTATGTTGCCAGCACATCTATAAACATCACAATGGTGTTTTTTTGCCCTCCCCACATCCAATGTTGTCATTAAACGTCTTTTCCTTGATGATATGCATCCACCTAGAGGACAATACTGCTTCCAGACAACACACTATTGCTGATGCTTAGCGTGAGGTGGTCGTTCATCTCTACCGCCCCCTCCTCTGCGCGTGTCTCTCCTCAGGGGCGGAGACAGGGAGGGGCGAGCAGGGGCTAGACCCCTGCCAATCGCTCGCCCCCCTCAATGATTTGTAACAGGTACTATACTATGTGTGCTAATTGGCCGGAGCTAATTGCATGGTTAGCCCGCATACAAATTATTAATTGAACTGGCTACACAAATTATCGGAAGCCAAAGCCCAATGGCCCACGTAGGCATGTACGTGGTGGCCTGGCTAGCTACTCTTTTGACTTTCCTAAACAAAAAAACTACTCTTTTCATCGATTATCTGAACGTGCGTACATGTATGTTCTGCCCTAGGGCGTCTTTTTTCCGCTGCCAGCGCCGCCGCCGGTCGCCGCTCGTGCCTATCTGTGTCTACCATTGCCGCTGCCCGCTCATCATGACGACGCCATCGGTTGATTTACAGTGTCCTCTCCGGTGTCAAATGTAGGCTACATACAGATCAGAGCACGGCTAAACATCGAGAGATCAGATAGAGGAAGAAGGTATTAAGATTTCTGTTTTGAATTATACAATCTTAGTTTGGTCAATTGGTATTATGTGTAATTAAGGTCATTAATCTATTAATCAAGTTTTTTTTGCTATAGTAGTCAAAGATGAAACAAAAGGCACCAACAATTAAGGGGATAAATTCTTTTTTCAAGCCAATTTCTTTGACTTCAACCTCCAACATTACTGGTGTCGAAAATGTAAATCCATATGAGGAGGAACCTATTGCAAATAACAATATCGCTGATCAAGAGGTTGTGGCGTCGATGGAAGTCGCACAACAATGTAGAATTGGAAGCACAACTTATGAGAGTGACCCAGTAAGCTCCAACAAATTTGGGAACTCCCTGTTAATAAGAACGAACAAGCACAACCCTTTTATATTCTGGAAGGTACTTATCAACCTTGCCTCAGAGAATATCCATACATTATCATTTTATATTTTGGAGAACAATTGTACAAACAGCTGCAAATATGGTTGTACAAGCAACTGAAGCTTAAAGTACAATTAATTCCATCAAGTACGAAAGATTATTCTATTTTGAGAATGACAACATATATAATATACTTTAGTAAAAAGTAACAATTTCTTTTCTTGATGATTTCATGAGGTGTTAACATTTGAAGATTGTGCTTATAGAGATAACGATGAATCTCCACAATCTACAAATCAAAGTAATCTTCTTGAACTGCTGAAGCTGTTGGCTTATTTATTTTCTCGAACCATTGAAGTTGTTGCCTTATTATAGCAAATAAATGATGTTGTCTATGCGAACTATACCTACATATCGTGCAAAAAGAAATTCTTAAGTTTCTTTCTCGAAAAGTTCAGAAACGAATTAGAGAAGAACAATTATACTAATAATGTTATGTATATAGTAGACGGAACTTCAGATGAATCAAAATGAATAAGAAATGGTTTTAGCTTTTCGCCCCCCTCATGTCCAAATCCTGGCTCCGCCCTGTCTCTCCTTGTACCTACATGTTGTAATCTGCCTTTGGAGCTTTTGCAATTAATTTTCAGGTGGAGAACCTTCCACCGGTGGCATAATGAAAAGACACATACTTGTATATGTATTAGGCGGGTCTAATTCGTACCCATCATTGCTTCATCTCTGCGTAACTGAGTCCAATGAGCAGGATCAAGGTTCACCGCATATAATCGCACGCAACCAAAGGTCTGCGGGCTTAGTCAGACGTTCGCCCATGCTAGCCATTATCCAGTTGTCATTTTATGTTTCTTTGCGTGTTCATTCTAGCAACATTTTCTTGAAGAAAGGTCAAGTATTAGTTTTCATCGGCTATGGTTACTAGGGCTGCAAGAAAAGCTCGAGGCTCATGAGCCGCTCGAGATCGACTCGTCTTTTGACTCGACTCGAGATCAACTCGAAAAGAAACAAGCTGAATTTGAACATTTTATGTAGCTCGACCGAGAAACGAGCCGATCTTGAGCCAATGTTGGCTCGCTCGGTTTTAGCTCGCTAGCTCGACAGAATATCATTATGTTAAATGAGCATTCCATATATTAAATGAAAATAATATAAATTATTACCATATATGTTGTCCATAATTTTTCTTCATTTTATTTACCAACGAACATGGAAACTTAATTAAGTGCAGAGAAGATTTAGGCCTAATTATGGCACGTGGTCGACTATGTGTTAAATATCCTATATTTTGCCAAAGGTTCCCAGCATATTCACCTTAATTTTTTTGTTTTCCATCCATAGATTTATAATTTTTACCATCTCATTTAGCTCGAAACTAGCTCGAGATCGACTCGAGATCGTACAAGCTGAGCACGAGTCATGTTCTACAGCTCGATCATGAGCTTCACTTAGTTTGAGCTCGCTCAAATTTTCATATGAGTTGAGCTGAACCAACTCCAACTCGCTCGAGCTCGACTCGTTTGCAGCCCTAATGGTTACTGCTGAGAATTTTTATTGCAATTTAAAACCTAATTTTGTTACTATATTCCTTTTTAATATTTGCTAAAGCACATCTAGACGTGCCATAAGTATTGCACATCTAAATCCTATGTTATTGATCTTACGCGGAGATTCGTGTGGGTATTTTCTGTTTTCTTTTCTTTTTCTTTCTATGCTTCATTGAACCACTTAGATGTGCAATAACTAGGACACATCTAGATGTGCCCTAGACATTCCCATTTTATTATTAATTTACTATGTTCATTTTGCGCTCTATGAGTGAAGATTGGGTAACTTTGGCTGCAGTTGTTGTTATTATTGTTAAGGCCAATAGAGGTTTTTATCTTCTTATGTTAGGTTTTTAACCTGATTTGTCATTTGATAATTATTGTACACATGTATTCATCCGTGGGCCTAAACCATATGATTCTGATCATTGCATTATGGCTTAAACCTATATACTCACAGGAATAAGAGGGGTTTGAAGAATGAAGATACACATGCTTGGTGACATTGTATAGGCTGCTTGGCTGCTCGGCTCACCCGAAGGAAGCCCATCCAGGCCATTTGATTATATTTGAACAATAGTCAAACAATACAACCTCATGAAGCATGTAAGGACATATACAAGATCCATTAGTCTTAGAGAATTGGATAATGCACAGTTGGATGAAACATGTTTTACACATGGGCGTACTTTCCATAAATCACTGAAGCCCTCTAGCTAGGCTTAGACAACAACTGTGTTTATAGTAGTACATAAGAAGTTAAGAATAATCAAGATCATACAAAGATCTATCATGCCATGATGAGTTGAACGAGAGGCCTAGGCCCAGACTTTAATCATCCTTCTCAACGCCCTTTTATCATGATCCCTCCACTGGCATTCTTGCTGTCCGAGCCCGACCATGTCCCAATCCCAGAGTCCGTTGTATCGAACATTGCCACCATTGAGAAGAACAAGGCGTTGCAAGGATGTGCAGGTGCTCACGAGGTACTTCAGATGTTCCATTTGGCGTCACGTGAGCGTAAATCCGATCAAGACCAGCTCCTTCATGTGAGGGTGGCATATCTCATGGCCGGCCGTTGACCATATGATCCCGAACGACTCTGGAGCCTCCTCCGAGTGAGCCACGTGGATGTGCAGGACCTCAAGTGACGGCGCGTCCATCAAGAAGGTGCGCGTCCATGAGATGTCCCAGTTGGAAGGCAGGTCGGAAATAAGGAGCCTTTTCAGGTGGAGCAAAGGCTTGTCTAGTTCCTTGGATCCAATCCATCTCTTGGGCCCGGTGAACCGGATGACGAGGTTTGCCATGGTTGTCGACACGCCCAGCAGGAAGTGGTTGAGCTGATCGTACGGGGCCGCTAGTGAAGCCACGCCGTGGGCCGCAGGCAGGCAAGTCTGGGGACCCCCGTTCCCAGAACGCCGACAGTAGCCTCCGGGCCCAAGGCGTGCTCGAACTTGGCTTCGAGATGAAGCCAAAGGGCAAGTGCGGAGCGCCGCGGGCCCCAACAGCCTGCGGCTTTGGTCGACGCGTGACGATTGATTTGACGTGTGTGTCTCCGCTTCCCCATGCTGCCTCGGCAACTGCCCGACTTGACGAGTCCCTGCTGCATGCAAGGAAAAAACCATCATTACCTGTGATCGTGGGGATCGCCGGTTGGCCTTCTCCTGCTATAAATGCAAGAAAAAACCATCGTTACATGCAAGGAAAAAGTATATGTGTTGAATCCAATAACACTAAGTATCTTTAGATTTTTGTCCATGCTGATTGGTTTATGCCTAATTGTTGCATTTTACAATGAGGTAGTGCCATTTGCAAGTACCAGATGTGCCTTGTGTTCAGATAAGCTTTTCCCAAGATGTAAAATACTACAAAGGTCTTAGTGCTACTTCATTATTATTTTATTTATATTCATTATAAATACATCTCATGCCTTGCAAGCTTAGCTTATTTCCCATCAGATGAGTGCTTCCAATTATTTCACTGTAACTATATTGGAGACAAACACAATTCAGTAATGTATTTTGTTCCAATAGATCTCAGGGAGTGAATTGCAGAAAACATCGACGTTGAAGGCTAGGGTTGCAGGAACCACACTTCTACAGTTTTGTGCCAAAATCATTAATTTCGAGGCTAATTTTTTGCAAAAAACACTAGTTACCAGATTTGGCTCATTTGATGACGATTATGACAGGTAGGGCCCATAAATAATGATGTGGCATAACTGTTCATGCTGGACGTCGTTACAGATTTTCTTTTACCAAAAACTACCGCCCTTCTTCAATCAAAAAATAAAAAAACAGCCCTGGGCACAGGGGCCGCCTCTGCCGTGTCCTCCTGGAGCTGCCCCTCCCTCCCGGCGCCGTCTGTCCCTCGCTAGCGCCGCCCCTCCCTCGCCGAGCCGCCTCCCCATGCCCTCCACCGCTCCGAGCTTCGAGCTGACCCGCAACAAGCCCGCATGGCCGGCGCCGCCGCAGCTCGCGCCCGTGCGCGGCCGGCGCGGCTGCTGCTCGTGCCCGCGCCGGCCCGGCGCGGTTACTGCCCATGCGCACCTCGGCTTCCACCACTTCGAGCTCCGGGCTGACCAGAAGCATGCCCGCATGGCCGACGCGGCTGCTGCTCGCGCCCGACGCCGCTGCTGCCCCTGCGCACGTAGGCCTCCATCGCGCTGAGCTGACCCGCCGGATGCCCGCAGGGCCGGCGCCGGCGCCGCTCCCGCCCATGCGCGGCTGGTGCCGCTGCTGCTCCTCCCGAGTTCGCCGCCGGCCGGGGAGACGGCCACAGGCGGCGCCGCCCCTGCGGAGTACCATGGAGAGGACCACCGCAGACCCAAGATCGGTGCGCCGCCACCTCTCCTCTCCCGGCGTCACCCTCCCCGACGATCTGATCGTGGGGGAGATCCTCGTCCGGCTTCCGGCCAAGTCGCTCTTCCGGTTCCGTGCGGCGTGCCGCTCCTGGTGCAGCCGCACCTCCACGCACCAGTTCATCTCCTCCTTCGGCCGCAAGCTTCCTCTCGTCGGTCTGTATTCGAACCCCCTGAAAAGCTTACACGACAAATCTGGCCTCGAGTCTGTGGATGTTCTTGCCGCCGCCAACAACCTCAGATCTGTCCTCACTTTCGATTGCTACTCGAACTGGCTCTGCGCTTCCTAGGATGGCCTCTTGTTGGTGTCCTACGGCAATGGCCGCCACACCATTTGCAACCCTGCCACCCGGCAATCGATCCCGCTCCCTCAGCTCACCGGAGGAGTCGTTGCAGGGTTGTACTCGTCGCCCACCGCCGACAGGGGCGTGGAGTACCGTACTCTGTTTTCCAAGGGAAGACTCCCCATCTGCAATCCCAAGTACTACATCCTCACCGCCGGCTCACCAATGGAGCCCAGACCCGTCCAGCTGCCTGAGGAACCCGACAATCTGAAGATAGCGTTGCTCCATGGCATCAACGATCCCACTCCAAGCCTGTGCCATCGGCCAACAGTTATGCTCAACAGCTGTCTTCACTACGTGCCAGAGTCATGCCGTCATGACAAAGTGGTTGTTTTCGATACGGTGGCCGAGTCATTCAGATCCATTCAATCTCCGACTGCCGCCCAAGAAAATACTCGCTTGTTTGAGATGGGCAGTCAGCTTGGCCTCAGCTTGTACAATGGCACAAGTGATACAGTGAGCATTTGGTCGCTGCATGATTACAACAATGAGATGTGGGCGCTAAGGCATTCCATTAACTTGTCAATGGTGGTCACATCCTCAATGAGAAGTTAGTGCTAATTTCCTGCAGAGGTTCTAGCCAGCTTATTCACTGTGATACTGAAGCAAATGTACTGAACCAGTTAACATGTGAACCAAGAGATCCAAGCGTCACTGGACATTGGTTCAAGGAGAACATTTCGAGGCATGATTTCTTCCCGAGGAAAAAAGGGCAGCGCCTGAGACAGCAGACACGCTTTCTCAAAGGCCTCTAAGAAGGTAATCCCCATTTCTCGATGCGTACATGCCTCTTTCCGTCTTTACATATCGCTTTTCTGCCTTTGGCTAATCTGAATCATTAGTTTATTCATATAAAGTGCCTAATTCACTAGGTTCATCTGACTAATGAAGTCATAATTTGCGATACTGTAGAGGGTTCTTGGTTTCTGTGGACTTGGTGCTCCAATTTTTGGTTCAGAGATATTAGCTTTGATTCTGAATTCTCGGTTTCTCTGTGGGGTTATTGGTTCTTGTGCGGGCTTGGATTCTTGTTCAGACATACTAGCTCTTATTCCGAATTTTTCCAAAATAATTGTTGAAGAACAGGACATGGAGGACCTGAAACCTCTCCAGGAAGGTGTCCCTTCTCGTATTTGGTTTGTCCCTTCGTGCTTTAGCTATTGTGGTTTCAATGTGGTAGGGGAGCAGGAGTGTGCTCAAGGTTGCCTTTACTGGAGCTGTCTGTTTGATTAGCGTGAATGGGGAGAACTGACTTCTTTGTGACATATATTATACAGAAACAGCGTACATCCTATAAATTCTAAACTATGTCATCTTAAGTCAAGTGGTTTTTGATAGTTCTTTTTTTGCGTGGATGGTTTTTGATAGTTATTATATATTCCCATACATTAGGCACACACCCTGCAGACCCTATATGCTTGTTGTGTGCATATGTGTTGTTCTGGATGTCTTTATCGAATATGAATGTAGTTTACACAATGTACCTTTTGGTTCCCAAATGAACAGGACCTGTGATATTTCAAATTCCCATATCATTGTAGAGTCATTAAGTTAGGAAAGTGATATTGTCAGCTTCAAATTCCCATATTCCAAATAATGCCCCGAAGCAGGCACCACCAAACCAAGCAGTGCATCTTTGTGAAGTCAGGCCAATGAGAACGTCAAGACCAAGATCTAGGTTAGGAAGGAAAAGCTTTAAGGGCGTGCTCGGGATACACTTGAGCATAATTCCCTCGACCAATGTGGGCAAGGCGCTACCCCCAAACATGAAAATTCCGACAACATCATTCAGGAGGAGGCGCACAGGGCCCACCCCGAGCATCTTCAGCGCCCTCGAGCAGCAGCTCAACTCTAGCGGGGCATTCAATGCAATGCTTGCGCAGCTCTTTTTGAGTTCCAAAGGTTGACCGACGCGATGAATGCACGCATGCACACCTATGATGGCCTACACATCATAGGCATCCATCATAAGTCTATAGTTTGACGGTTTGTCTCGTCCCGAGGCGATAGCACTTGAAGCTTATCAATGGATGTGATGGGCACCCCTCCTTTTGACTTTAGCACCACTATGAGCGACACGTCTGTTTCAGCTTTGTGCCACCATCCCGTGGGTCGCGCTAAGCTCTCGATGGTTGAGTATGCGAACCGACTCAGCCTGTTGCCTGTTTCATCATGACCGCCTAACAGGTCCGCTTAGGAAGGTGTCGTTTTGTACCCCGAGAGATTTAGTGTAGCAACTGAATGGTGTAGGCCAATGTGGTGCCCTCCAGGGCTATATTAGGAGAGGACCAAGGCCATAGCAAGAGGATGGATCTTTTTTTGTTAGACTCTTGGGAAAGCTAGCTCTAGAGACAAACTCAACTGAAGGTTAGAACTAGGAGAAGAGCAAGAGAGCTATTGCGAGCAGTAGTTTGTAGCCACTCTTGTACACATATCAAGAACAAGAGCAGGACGTAGACTGTTACACCTCGCTGAATATTGCTGAAGTGTGTTATGCCTTGGTTGAACAACAAAAAGGGGATTAACCTTAATCCCTGATGTCGACCATCACACGTCGACATCTAGCACGCCAGGTAGGGGGTATGACTTTAGTTTCTTTGAACCCGATTACCTCAGCCATGTTCTTGCACGAATCTCGGCGGCAACGTCAGCGAGGCCAGTCATCACCAGCGCGCAAGGGTCCTCTCGGCATGGATGACCACCCTAGTGCATCGGGGAAGCCCAGTTGACTTCTCGCCGTAGGGTGACCGCCAAAGGAACGGTCTAGGAGGTAGCAATTAACCATCCATGTTCTCCTTCAACGCCCTCCATTTACGGTGGTAGAGGAATCCCCCATGGGCGTTTGGCTCTGGGAGATTGCAGGTTTGGTAGACGTCGCCCACCACCAGTTCACAGTCAAAAGTGCCCGCCGTAATTGAGATGACGACCTCGACTCCCTGGGGGTGCAAGACCGTGGCGTGCATCCATTGAGGTGCTTCCGCACCCACTACGCGTCACCAGCTCAATGTATTGGCCCGAGAAGTAAACACCACACTCCCAAGTATCGGCGCGTCCTGACAGCTCAAATGCTTAGACATCTCGATCGCATTCAACCGTGATGACCACCCCAGGAGCATGATGGGGTGGGACAACTTCCATCGGTGGTCCCTCGATGATTTGCAACATGAAGATAACCAACATGTTGGTGGATGGAGGCGTGGGCCTCAACATCTTCTCCCTTAACATCTTCGAAAAGATGCAAGTGCCCCCAGGGTGCCTGCGACCGACGAAGTCGTTTAGTGGCGTCACTCCAGGGGTCACGGTGCCGCTCAGGCACGTGTCCTTGATGGTCACCTTCGACACCAAAGATAACTACCGGCCGGGAAGCATCGTTTTCGACATTGCCAAACTCAACTTCTCTTACAACGACATCCTCGGGCTCCCGATGCTTGTAAAGTTCATGGCGGTAGCTCACTACACCTACCAGACGCTCAAATTGCCCAGGCCTCAAGGCTCGATCTCCATACCGGCCGATCTTCGGAGCTTTGTGTTCTATGCGGAAAAGATGTATGTGACAGTGGCCGCTTCAGCCAACGACATAAGGATCGACCCGATTGCTCGGATCTGGCCCAAAGAAAGTCTAGGCTTTCCTCTGACGGCGTTGCCATATTCAAGGAGACACCGCTCGGTGAAGATCTGAAAAAACTACTATTGACCTAACCTGAATTACTGTAAAGTAGATAAAAGTAAACGACAATGTTCTTCTCTGCTCTTATTGACAGGGTTGGCGCCTTTATATAATAGACAAGACTTGGCCAACAAGCCAGAAATCTATTCAAACTCTAATACAATCTCTTAAATTGACTGGACTCTTTCCTAACAAAGATGCTTAATCAACTAGGACTCTAATCAAGGGATAAGACTCCACGTTTGATGGGCTGGTCCACATAACATCTGTCCCTTAAAAAGTAGCTTGTCTGCAAGCTATAGGTTGTCACTTGCCTTGGGTGCTACCATATGTGGAGCTATCGATCATAGTTATCAGCCTTGATGAAGAAGAGCCGCACACACCGGTGGCCCCGAACATAAATCTCGTTGCAGTTGAAGGCCTTGGCGATGACGTTCTGCTAACTCGGTAGTAGTGAGGCACTGAACCTATCGTGGTGGGGTTGGCTTTGGAGTGGTTGATGACAAAACATGTTAGTGGCGCTGGTGGGGAAGGTATTATAGTTGTGTTTATCGCAGGAAGATAGCAGGGGCACAAGAGCCCGGTAGGACCAGAAGGCTAGTGTGGTGACATTGTTGGAGGGAAATGTCTCTGATCATAGGCCTTGACGAAGGAGGTTGCGGTGTTGAGGTTAGATGGTCGCATAACCATCGGCCACCCTGATGTGTACAGAAACCATTGTTGGGACGGTGTTCACGGCTCGTTGTTGCGCCACATGAGCGCTAGAAACTTGCTGGTCTAGTCAACAATCGAGGAAGTAAATGGCAAACGTGCTAACTTGCTCAAAGGATTTCGTGCGGAGTGGCGGCCCAAACCAAACATGCAAGCTTCCTTGAGCTGCTCCCATGTCGGCATGCCGAAATCGCGCTCGAGTTGTAAGTACAAGAACTGAGTGTCATTGGTGAGGTGGTACGTTGCAGTCCAGACCTTGTCAGCTTCGGCCGTGCACTGTGAACGAAAAAATTGCTCGCACCTATGGAGCCAACTCAGAGGATCGACCGGACCATCATACGTAGGGAGGTCGAGCTTGTGGAAGTGAGGTACACATGAACCGAAACCTGAGCCGAGGTGATTGTTAGGTTGGGGCGAAAGGGAGCAGATGGGCAGGGTGGATCCATAGATGGCTTGTGCAGGGGGCGCAACCAGCTACGTATGAAATCGGTTGGCAGGTGGAGACATAAAGATGGCAGAGGCGGTGGTGAAAATCTTCTGCTGCTACAGCTTATTGTAGGGCTGCTGTTGGTAGGTGGGTGGCAACATTGGGGTGGAATTTGGGGTGTAGGGCTAGGGTGCCAAATGGTCCAGATTGATATTAGAGGGTGGCTGGGACGAGTAAGGAGATGGCTGGAAGTGGTAAAAGCCGGTGGCTGATGGTGGTTGGTAGCAAAAGTGAGGGGGTGGTGGGGGTGGGCAATCTGCTTGGCAAGGTCTTGCGGCGGCGACGATTCCCCCGCTGGAGAAGGGAATTCCAAAGGCGCTGTTCGCAAGGGGTAGCACCAGGGGCGAGTCGTCACCGGCGAGGAGGGCCTGGCCTGCAAAAGCGGCTGCTGTAGTCATGGAATCTGGAGGTGGGTGCAAGGCCAGCAATCGTTGCTTGAGCGTTCGCAAGCGCTGCACTAGCCCAGCGAGGAGTGTCTGGACCTCTACTCGTTGGAGTGCGAAGGCCTCCAATTGCTTCGTGATGATCTTAATTCGCTCCATAATCTCGATCTCAATTTCTTTGTCCGCCATCTAGATGGATTTGATACCAAATTGGAGGACCTACTACTGACCTAACCCTAATTACTGAAAAGTAGATAAAATTTAACGACCATATTCTTCTTTGCTTTATTGAGAGGGGTTTGGCCCTTCATATAATACACAAGACTTGTCCAACAAGTCGGAAATCTATTCAAACTCTAATACAATCTCTAAACCGACTGGACTCTTTCCTAACAAAGACGCTTAATCAACTATGACTCTAATTAAGGAATAAGACAACATGTTTGATGGGCTGGTCCATATAACAAGATCCCGTGAGGAACGCCAAAACTGGCAACCGACTCATTGCTAGATAGGAAAGCGTGTTCCTCTTTTTCCTTCGAGAAAACTCGGGCGTGTTTTGTTGGATATTCTTGGGGTCCCCGGGGACGTGATCGAGCATCGCTTATCTGTGTGCCCAAGCGCGTGGCCTATATGGCAAAAGACACGCCGACAAGCACTCGAACGAAAAGATATCATTCTAGCAAAAGTGGATAGACTATGGAAGGCACGCTTCATCCGGGAGGTGATCCACCCCGAGTGGTTTGCCAACCCCGTCATCACCCTGAAGGCCAACGGCAAGCTGAGGATGTGCATGGACTTCACTGACCTCAACAAGGTCTTCCCCAAGGACCCTTTTCCTTTGCACCACATCGACCAGATTGTGGACTCGATGACGGGATGCAGTCTCTTGTGCTTCCTCGATGCATATTCCGGGTGTCACCAGATTCGCATGGCTAAAGAGGACGAGGAAATGACAATGTTCATCACCCGGGTGGGAACGTTCTGTTACATTCACATCCCTTTTGGCTTAAAAAATGTTGGGCCCACTTATCAGCGAGCCATGCACATCGCACCAGAGTCGTAAAGACTAACGATCAAGCCACACTCCTCGACAATCTTGCAGAAACCTTTGACGACCTTCGCCGTGTGCACATGAAGCTTAACCTCAAGAAGTGTGTTTTCAGTGTGCCTTTGGGAAGCTCCTTTGTTTCCTTGTCTTGAGCAGTGTCATAGAAGCCAACCCTGGGAAGATCACTGCCCTTGATTAAATGCGTCCGATGACGTGCCTCAAGGACGGGCAGTGCCTCAGGTTGCATGGCAGCTTTGGGAAGATCCATCTCCAAGCTCGGGGAGCGAGGCCTCGCTTTGTTCAAACTCCTCGAGAAGCTAGGTCCATTCGAATGGACCCATAAGTCGAGCAAGCTCTACAAGGCCTCAAGCAGTGCCTGACCTCTCCGACAATCCTAGTGGTGCCAAAACCCGATGAACTGCTGTTACTATACATCGCGGCCACTCCCCTGGTCGTAAGCGTCGTCTTGGTGGTGGAGCAGGAGAGAAGTGGGGTCCAAGCTCAGGCCTGAGCCCGCATCTCCTCCTGCATCCAATCAAGCTGCTGGGTCCAAGCTCCAGCGGCTTTTGAGATGGTAGCCGATTGCGATCTAGCAATAGCTCAAGCTCCCGTCCAGCCCCGAGCCCGAGCTCCCCTCTCCCAGCCTCGGGTTGGCGGGGGCGGGGGCTAGCTAGTCAGGGAGCCCGCACATGCTCCCCTACTTCAAGGATGTCGTGTACAACGACCAGTCTACTTCATCAGCGAAGTCTTATGCGATGGCAAGTCACGATACCCGCAAGTCCAAAAGCTCCTCTACGCAGTCGTAGCAGCATCAAGGAAGTTGTGACACTACGCGGTCTTTGCGGGCATTCCCGAAGGATGTACGTAGAGTCAACATGATATGTTCCAGCTCAAGCCAAAGCGTGCAAGGAAACGAGCAAGCCGGCGACCATCTGCGCGCACCATCTCACAAGGGGCCTCTGTTCAAAGTACCAATGCTGCTAACACGCGACATAACTTGGTCGAACAATGGCATTCTCGAGGCGAATATAAAGATTGACCCAAACAAGCAGGGTCAAACAATTAACCAAAGCGTGCGAAACAACAACATACAAGGTTTCATTTACAAGCTCAACCTGAGCCCTCGTCATATGTTGGTGCCCTCTTGATAATACCTCCAGTCGTCCCCCCCGGCTCCCGCGTCGTCCTCCTAGGGCGACTCGGGGGCGACTAGGGTTTCCCCCCGCGCCGCCACCCCCTCCAGCCCCTCCTCCCCTTGCCGCCACCAGAGGTACGCCTGCCTAGGAGGCTGCCGATGAAGGTGGCGGCGAGGCTCTCCGTCGCTTCGTCCCTTGGCGAAGGACCCCTGACGCCGGGGCGGCGGCCCCGGACGGCGAGGCGGCGCTACCTTCGCGACAGGTGGCGGGCGCGGGATGCGGCGGACGGCCTCCTCGGCAGCTTGGGCAGCGAGGAGCCGGCAGGAGGTGGTTGTGGCGTGGGCTTCTTCCACTCCAGATCTGAAGGTCGGGTCTCTCTCCTCCTCTGCTTCACTCCCCCCTCTGGCCGTGTCAGATCTGTTGCTTTGGCAAGTAGATCCCGTGCCGGCGGGGTGACGGTGGTATACGACTGCGTCTGGGGTAATCCTTTGGCCGGTTCTCCGGCCACGGCGGCGACGGCGCGCGCGCGCGTGGTTTTCTCCCTGGAGGCGCCGCTGAGGACCTGCTCTATCCACCCCCGTCCCAGATCCCGGGTGAAAGCTCAAAACCCGTCCCGGGGTTAGGCGGCGGCGTCGCCCTGCGCGCCGTTCTCTTCTTGGAGACGCCGCCTGGGGCTCTCTGGTTCTTCGGGAGAGTGGTAGTGAGATTGGAGAGCGCTCGTCGGCGGCGAGCCCAAGGGGTGATTTTTTTGTGTAGGGTGTGCGTTCCTGCAGGTGTATGCCTCGACGGAGTCTTGCTCTGCGGCGGCAAGGTTGTGGCTGTGCCATGTTCGGAGAGGGATAGGGTTCCCCGTCCTGTGGACAGCCGTGACGCCCACCGCAGATGCATCTCCCCTTGTGCGGTCACTGGAGCGACTCCTAGTGCTTCCACTTTTCGCCCCAGGTGCTCTGTTGTGCTTCTTCGACGATCCTCCTGGCAGCTTTCCTTCTGTTTCTCGGTGTCCAAGGAAGGGGGCAGTGCAGCGGATGTGGTGTGTCTTCGGTGTGGCGAGGACCGATTGTGTGCTTGCTCAGGTGTGTCGGCCGACGCTTGCTCTAGCTCTCGGGTGAGCTCCCAACGTTCCGATGGTACGACGCCTTCGAGCCTAGGCGAGAGGATAGGGTTCCTCTTCGGCGTTGGAAGACAAGTGTTTGTTTTTTGTCCGATGCTACATGGTCAGGCGACCCTCGGTGCTTCCATGCTACTGATTGCTCCTCGATGCTTCTTTGCTTTCCTGTATCTGGTCCCGGGGTGCAGCGGGCTTCGACATTACTTGCAGGATTTTCTCGTGTGTTGTCTTGGTGTGCAGTAGTGTGCGTTGCGTTGTTAGCTGTTCAGTCAGCTCTAATGTATCTTTTTGTCGCTCATGCATGGTGGCCTTGTGTAATCCTGGCCGGTTGATGGCTTTGTTAATTCAAAGCCGGGCTCTTCTTGAGCCTTCGTTCCAAAAAAAAAAAAATACCTCGCAGGTCGCAGGCCCCAACAGTGTACTCAGCATCCTTGCTGACCTCTTCAAAGAAAGACTCCGGGTGCCGGTCTCCCGGACGTTCCACACCAATGGCCCAAGATTCATGTTGGCATCATGCGCACGCACGTCGACAAGCACCTGGCGGGCTCCCTCATATGCTCCAGAGAAGAGCCAGCCATCCATCTGTTGCGGCGACCTGCCAAGAAGAGCCAACACACTGTCGAGGTCGGATTGAAGCTCCGGACCCTCACAGAAAAATAGTCCCAACAGTGGCCCCAAGCGTGATCGGCATATTCTTCACCGTTCTGCGACCTCCTGGAGCCTGGCATTAACATTGTCATTGTGGATCTTCGGGCGCGGTGCTGCAACACGCATGTAACATACGCGTCAAGCAAGCACTCAGACACAAAGACACGAAAGAAGCCAAAACAACAAAATGCTTACCTTGAGCCGCGGCAACAAGATCCTGGCAGTGCTGCTGTGCCTCGCCCAGCTGCGTGGACATGTCACCGTTGATCTTCTGGAGACGAGCGACCTCCTCATTCCCACGGGCCAACTTGGTCTGAAGGCCGAGCTCCTTTTTAAGGGCCTCGAGCTCATTCCGAAGCATGCACTACTGCTCTTTACTTCCTTGCAGTTCACCGCACAAGGCATTGCACCCATGTCCAGCTGACGACCCAAGGTATTATCCAGATTGATCACGACAAATAGCAGCAATGGTCCCAAAGTTCCCATTCCTGTCCATCTGTGCGTCAAAAAATTATTTTGGTTGAATCTTCAATATATTTGCTAACAAAAGAGTGAGTCTATTGGGGACTTTGATATATACCTTCATGGATGGCCTTTCTATGGGCAGTTCAGATAGCCCAAAGTGTCTACATTAGGTTCGGTTGTTTCTATGAGGTGTTCCAAGAGATCTGAATCAACAAGTGCCCAAACACCTCTAAAAGAGGAGCATTCCACCAGTGAGTGTTTCCATGAGTCAGACGAACTGCAGAGGGAACAAGCGTCAGACATGGCAATGTTTCGGTGTTCCCGAACATCATTCGTCAACAAAGATTGTAAAGCAAGTCACCAACGAAAAAACTCAAGTTTCGGCAGTACCAAAGTGTTCCACAACTTTGTCCAGGCCTTATTCTCCTCTGAAGAGCTCAAAGAGCTAAGATGTTCATTGAGCCAGTACTCCCTCCTCCTTTTCGTCGCTACCAACAGAAGATAAGTCGACCGAACTGAAAAGTTCCCGGATCTCTCAAAATTCTAAGCCTAGATATCATGGACATTGTTTGTGCATAGAGGAATCTGCATGATTGTCGTTGCATGGGAGGAATGTCTCCTCCACACTACATTTGCATTATCTATGATTTGTGCTACCATGGTTGGTGGATCTGCCGAAAGGGATAGCAAGGGCCTCATCATTTCATTCCTGGAATCCAATTGTGATTGTAGATGTTTGTAATTAAACCATTACCAATGTGACTCATCAATGTGGAAAATATAGATAGCGTGCAATATTTCTGTGTTATTGATAAGACCCTCATATAGGGTATATATAGAAATACATGCGAGGAAGAGAGACTTAAAGCACAGGACAAGTTATACAAGGTTTAAACCTATCAAAAAGGTGTGGTAGCACCCGGGCTTCCCGACCCCCTTTTATCTGTTCCGATCGTCCTTGATGAGATCCGTGCTCTGGCCTGCCGAACAGCAGAACGTTAGCAACGGTTGTCTGTTTATTCAGAGCATTTGACCAAGCTAATGGAGGCGTTTCTAGGGATAAGTAGGGAACCGGGGAGGCAGAGTAGGCAGCAGATGCTAGGCCCTCTAGCTTGTAGGTCTGACAACCCCAGCCTTCACATGGACAACTAATAAAAGTTAGAATCAAAATGTAGTCTTTTTTTCCGTTGTTTTGAACCACAGGCCGACTGGTATATCCTTTTTTGATAGGAGGCCGACATGTCAATCCTGATGTCGACTGGTCACAAGCGAGTACGCGAGGTGGATTCTGCCTACGCTACTATGAACAGTACTACATCCGTTCTGATTTATTGGTCCCCTTATATTTTGTATCAAATTTTGATTATAGATTTAACTAACAAAATATCAATGCATGTCAGCAAAAAGTATATTGTTGGATTCGTATTTGAACATAGTTTTCAATGGTATAATTTTTGGTGGCATACATTGACAATTTATTAGTTAAATCTGTGGTCAATTTGACACTAATACGAAGGGGACCAATAAATCAGGACAGAGGTAGTACCAGTCTAGACCCAGTTGCGATTAAAATACTTCAGGCTCATGTGCTCAACTTCCCCTATGGTTGCTAATCAAACCCATGGTACAGAACCAGGCGCAAATCTAGACAAGTTCAACTCTACATGATGGTCGTGATAAAGGGGTGCCTAGACACCCGGGTGCTCAAAAGTCAGTCTCCATGACATAGAGTGTTAGGGTCCCTGCCAGCATGGACCCCCTGGTCAGCCACGACACGAATGCAACCATCAGGCCCAGGAGAACCCCAAGACCCAACGAGCGCTACCTGGGCCCATAATGGGCCAACCAAGCTGGCATCGATACTTAAGCTAGGAACACCGAACAGAGGAGGCATCCAGAGGATCAGGCTATCGGCGACGGCTACCTACTTTGTTCCCCTTTCCTGTTCTTCTTGTTCTTCCTGCAACCACAATTCCCCAATTCATGTAAACTCTGTATCTTAAACTACTACTTCGAAGAGCTTGATTGAGAGAAATACTAGTGTTGTCTATCATCTGGTATCGGAGACCAATTCCACCTCTCCCCGCGCGCCGATCTGGCTCAATTCATTGAAACCAGATCACTACATCAAGCACGCGTGCAGTTGATCCCCATGCATCCCTTGATCCAATCGTTCCTGGAGCGCCTGGAGACCATCCTGAAGGAGCACACCGCGGCGATCCACGCCTCCAACGCCAAGGTCGACGATCTGGTGGCATGGCGTCCTAATCTTGAGCGGCGCGTCACCGATCTGGGCGACTCCGTGGCAGCCCTCCAGCTCGCGCATCAGCCGGTCACTAAGGAGGGTGCAGTAACCCAAGTTCCGCCGACAAGCAACCTCCCGCCTGCGACGGCCGGCATCCACATCGGAGCCACGTCTGGTGCGGCCGAAGCTCCCCAAGGGCCAGCAGGCCATGGTGTCTTCACCATCTCACGGGGGCCACCGATGGTGTCCTGCCAGACGCCGTTAACGCTCCCGGCAAACTGTCAGTGTGCAATCCCGTCTTCCCCTTCGGCTTTGTCTCCCGTCGCTCATGCCAGCCAGTTACTCACTCGACTTCGCCAAGCCCACCCATCCATCTCTTTTCCCAATTCGCCGGCGAGAACCCAAATATCTGGAAAATGCTGTGTGAGCAATATTTTTCAGATGTTTGGAATTCTTCCTTCGTTTTGGGTACCTATGGCTTCCATTTGGCTGCAGTCCATCCAGAAACGTCTCTCTGAGTATGATTGGGAGTCGTTCACAGCGTTGTTGTGTACTTGGTTCGGACGTGATCGGCACCAAATGCCGATCCGACAGTTCTATACTGTCCGCCAGACCTCTATAGTGGCCGATTATATTGAGAAATTTGAGGTAATCATTAATCACCTCAGCTCTTATTCTGACACCATTCATCCATACTATTTTTGACTTGATTCGTCCAGGGCCTGCGGAAGGACATTCGTGCGGTGGTGCTCGTGCAACGGTCGCCCGATCTGGACACGGCTTGTGCTTTAGCTCTGCTTCTGGAGGAAGTTGCTGATTGGGTTTTTGGTTCTCTTCCACGACCACCAGAAGCAGCGTCAAGGCCGGGTGCACCGCTACCACTACCTCCTTCACCAGCCCGCATCATACCAGCGGCACCAGTAACAGATGATTGACCGTGTGTTGTTTGCTGATGTGTGCAGAGGCCTATCATCGCAACAATAGACAAGGAAAAGGGGAAGGCGAATGGGAAGGAGAAGGAGAAAGAGAGGACCTTGGACTCCATTATGAAGAGTAAGTTGCCGCTCTCGGGGACCTCCGCCTCGACGTCCCCCTGACCCCACCGGCGCTGGCGTGCGTGCCGGAATCGCCGCTGCCTCTGGCTCCGCAAACGACTATGAGAGGGAGGCTACATCTTCCCAGGTATGTGTGTGCAAAATATATATTTGTGCAAGCTCATGTATGTGATGTTTTTTGCTTTTTGAAAGTCAAATTTATGTGTGCCCAAGCTCATATGTGCTGTTTTTGGTATCCAAATGTCAAATATATGTTTGTGCAAGCTCATGTGTGTGCTGTTTTTGCTATCCAAAAGTCAAATATATGTGTGTCCAAGCTCATGTGTGTGTTGTTGTTGTGTGCTAGGCAATGGAGCATGATAAGCAAGTGGAGGAGGATCATGAAGATGTGGAAGAGGATGAGGAGGAGGACGAGGAAGAGCAAGATACTTTGTTTGAGGTGCCGTCTGGGGTTGGTGACAAATCAGATTTAGATGAATTTCCGGATAGTGAAATTTTCTTTGTTTCGCTGTCAATATTTGATGTTTTTGCTGTGTAAAGTTCAAAGGATGTGCTGTCCAGAATTCAATAGAAATGCTGCCCAATTCTTTCTCTCATATCTCTTCCATTGTTACAATTTTTGTTGAAGAATTCATAGAAGAAAGCTTATTTTTCATTACTATGACCATTTCTTAAAACAATATACTGCTGGACGTTTCATTTTAAGCAGTATAAACTGTTTTTCTTTCAAAATATGGGTTTAATTACTGCAAAACAATCAACATTGTGGACTATATACAGAGGTTCTGTCTTCTGTAAGTAAAAATGAAGACTGGTGGCAGCTGGCTTTCGAGCCGGCTCGGTCTGAGCCGAGCCATACCCAAAACGAGCCGAGCCGCTTGAAGTAGGCTCGCTGGCTGAGCGAGCCGAGCCGAGCCGAGCCGCTCCAGAGCGAGCCAAAGCCAGGCTCGGATCAAGCTCGGCTCGGCTCGGCTCGTGTCCAGCCTAACCGTGGCATCGACGCGACGCGTGCTGATTCTTCCATGCTCAAGACGCTCCGTGATTATCGACGTGCCTGAGGCCTTTGTTTCAAGTGCGGCGAGCGCTGGGGGCACGAACATGTCTGTCCGACATCGGTGCAACTGCGTGTTGTGGAAGAATTGCTTGATCTCTTCAATATCGACAGTGCCAGCGACACCAGTGAGATGCCAGCAAGCTCAGAAATAGTTATGGCAATTTCTCGCCAAGCTCTGTTAGGAGGAGTCGCGCCCAAAGCCTTCCAGTTAAGGGCTTGGATTCAAGGCTGCGAGGTTCTCATGTTGGTTGATTCGGGCAATTTGACGTCGTTCATCAACAACACAATTGCAGGTCAGCTGTTAGGGGTGCGACCGTTACCTCGCGCGTGCATGGTTCGCGTGGCGGACGGTGGTGAACTCATGCACTGCAGAAATACCAGCCTATACTTGGTGCACACAGGGCAGAGAATTCACCACATATATGAAGTTGCTGCCATTGGGAACTTATGATGCGATTTTAGGAATGGATTGGCTGGAAACAAATAGCCCAATGAGGGTGGACTAGCGTGCAAAACTGATCGAGATTGCAACACCAGAAGGGCCTGCTCATTTGCGTGGTCACGAGTCCCGATCATCTTTCCGAATCATTGTCTTGGGTCAATATATATACATAAATTTATCATTGGCACATCGCTCCGTTCTCAGTAAGCCTCACCCGAATCGATCTTTCATACTCTTTCAACAATAAGTACGGCCTCAACGGCTGCTTTGGAGATGCACCTCAGCACACCCTGCCAGGGGCTCGGCATGGGAACGAATGAGTTGCCAGTAAAAGTCCGAACAACTCTATAGCGTACTTCGGCGTCGCAAGTTTGGCCTTATATGCATCAGCTCCGAATCATTGTCTTGGGTCAATAGTTGGGTTGCCCGGCTCCTGTGCTTGCTACCCTACGTTCCGCTCTATCAGCTAGGGTAGTAAAGGGAGAACTACTGCGATTGTGCCCTGGCCTAAACCGGATGAGCACCTCAGTAGAGAAAGCCGAAAGCTGACTGTCATGATGCGGCGAGAGCTGGTCAACCACTTGACGACTTATTGGAATCTTTAGCGATTCTCCGTGTAACACGAGGGATATTTTTCAGATCAGATATGTAAGGCACCATACGCTGCATACACACCAGGGGCTATGTCGTAGCCCCACCATAAAACTCATATGGTTAAGTGAAAGTGTTAACGCCTTATAGTCCGATTGCCTGGTTCGCTGCATTATCACCTCCTTCATGGACTAAGACGTTGGTTAAAGAGTGATTAAATGCTTTTCCGAACACCCCCGTACTTCCTACGAGGGGGCTGAAGCCGACGACTGGAAAACTTTCAGATTATATTAAAAACGACCGCTCAGGAGGAGTTCACACTTTTCGAGCAAAACATAAATAGATTAACTATAAAATTGTCTTTTACAATCATCATACACCTCACTCGAACATTACGTTTTTCGAGCACTGACCCTCTATCAAGCGAGCGGCCTCCAGGACGTCTTCAAAATAACGCTCCGGTTCCGGACGGTCCTTGCCTTCGGGATCATCTTTCCCCAGAATGTCTTGACTCGGGCAAAGGCCATCCGTGCACCTTCAATGCACGCCGATCGCTTCGCAGCATCGATTCGCGGCACCACATCGACAAGCTTCTACACCAAACCGAAATAGCTATTCAGCGCAGGCTCGGTTGGCCATAGCCGGATTATGACATCTTCATGGCAGCGCCAGATACCCTATGAAGTTCGGCCCATTGGGACATCTGTTCATTGAGCAGCAGAGGGCGCTTTGACACGCCAAACTGTGACCAAAAAAGCTAATCCGTTGCATATCCAGCTCGCGCTTGGTAATACCGTGCTGCATCGGAAGAACTCTTCGGCAAGTCCAAATACCCGTCCGGAGAACTCCACACTTGGTTCAGCTGAGCATAGTCCGGGTCGCCGAACTTAGTCTGCAGCACAAAAGGCTTTCCAGCCACTATCTCCTTCGCCTGCCGAACCTCCTCACGGAGTGCTCTGGATTTTGATCGCGATTCTCTCTCGCCTCCTGTCGGGCCTTGCCAGTTCAGCTGCTAAGGCTTTATTCTCCTTCTCAAGAAATTCGTAGCGGCCAGTAGCACTCTCCAACGCGAGTGTCATCGTGGATATCTTCTCCTCGTCCTGGCATCGCGCAGCCTGTTCAGCCTTCAATTCAGCCGATGCCCATTCAGCAGCAGCATCACTAAACCGGGCCCGCTCCTTGGCCCGGACTAGCTCCGCCCGAAGAGCCTCCACGGCGGCAGCACCATCTGCATTTCATGCACATTTCATATAAAGCTCTTTTTCGCGCCAAGCACACTGGTGTAAAGAATGCTCGAAATACAGACCTTGCGAGTCGTAAAGACGCCTGTTGATCAATGCAATGTCATCCTCCGCAATATCCAACTTTCGCTGAAGTTCTGCTACTTCCGTATTTTGGGCAGCCACAGGAGGGGAAGCAGCATGTATTTCAAATTAAATCAAGGTTAATACCTGAGCATATCTCTTTGATCCCCCGATCGCTTCCTTCAGAAGGCAATCCGAGTCTCAGGGGCTACTGCATATACAACAGGTGCATTCTGTCAATAAAATTCAATTGACAAAACTACATCAAAAACCTCAAAACCTCTTAGAAGGCTCGTGAAGGCCTCGTTCAATCCACTCTTCGCGGATAGAACCCTTTTGACCACCGTAACCATCAAGGAACGGTGCTCTTCTGAAATGGACGCTCGTCGTAGCATGTCCGTCAGCATTTCCGGCGCTCCTGGGTCTTCGGGAACCGCCGCCGGAGTACGGCATTCCTGTGAAGGAACCCGCTTACTTGCCTCCAGAACCGTCTCCGGCTGTAAACCGGACGGTTCGGGGACGCCAGTCTCGATCCCGGAACCCCGAGTGAGGGAGGCACCGCCTTCGGGTAACGCCTTCTTCGTTTCCTGTACTACTTGGTGTTCGGGAGGAGCCCTTTGGGACGATACCTCAGTATCATGCCCCCTATTGGGCGATGAGGCCGGAGAAGGCGTGTCACTCTCCATCATCTTCGGAAGAAGATCTCCCGAGGAGGAGGATGATTGAGAAGCACCAGGCGTTAACCTGCATGGATGAACATATATCGGATGATCACTTAACTAGTAGGAAAAGAATGAGGTGCGTTGGTTTTCCTCGAGGTTCGTCCTCGTCATCAAGCTCTATGACAGCCTCGGTCTCCCGGCCCAAGCCGCTCGACGATGGCGTTTTTCCTCTCTTGGAAGGCTTCCCCTCCTGATCTTCGGAGGCGGCCCTCTTCTTGCCATGGAGGGCTCCCTCTGCACCCTTACCCTTGGGCAAAAGGATTTCAGTTTCTCCGAACGCAGCCACCTGGTACGGTGTCGGAATCAGCATTCTCGTCAGCAGGGCGGTCGCAGGGTCTTCGGGAAGAGGCGTCGGACACCAGATTAGCACCACTTTCTTTATCCAGTCTTGTACAGGGACGGATTGTTCAGTATCTTGTTAAGAGATGCTTGAATGGAAGGTGCTCGGATATCAAGTACTTACCGAAGTGTCCGGATGATTGCAGTCAAGGCCAACGTCTTCGATGGTGTCCAGCCATTGCTCTCGTTCCCCGAAATATAATCTCCACATTCCTTCATGCATAGTGCCGAAGAAGTGTTGTAGAGTCCGCCGCTCTTCTGGGTTAAACTCCCACATACAGAGAGGCCGCCGCTGACATGGCAGGATTCGGCAGACCAGCATTACTTGAACGATGTTCACAAGATCCATGCCCTTCTCGGTAAGGCTTCGGATGCGACTTTGCAGAGTCTGCACTTCATTGACGGATCCCCAGTCCAATCCCTTATTGACCCATGAAGCGAGCTGAATTGGAGGGCCAGGTCGGAACGCAGGTGTAGCCGCCCACTTGGAGCCCCGCGGCTCGTTGATATAAAACCACCCCTGCTGTCATAGGTCGGAAGATTTGGCAAAAGATCCTTCGGGCCAAACCGCGCCGGCTAGCTTTCCTATTATGACGCTGCTGCACTCTACTTGCTCCTCCTCTGTCACCTGCGGCCTCACATCAAAGGTCTTGAGCCACAAACCAAAGTGCGGAGGAGTCCGGAGGAAGGCCTCACACGTGACGATAAATGTCGAGATAAGGAGAACAGAGTCCGGGGCCAGATCGTGAAAATCTAGCCCATAGTAGAACATGAGCCCCTGGACGAAGGGGTTAAGCGCGAACCCTATCCCGTGAAGGAAGTGGGATACAAATACTACCCTCTCGCCAGATCTGGGGGTCGGTATAACTTGCCCTTGTGCCGGAAGCCGATGAAGGATTTTCGGGGTCAGATACCTCGCTACGCGGAGCTTCGTAATATCCTCCTCTGTGACAGAAGAGGCCACCCACCGGCCCTGACGGTTGGATCCGGACATGATTAGGGTTGGTGGCGATTGGAACCCAAGGGTTGGAACTTGGGGTGGCTGGGGTTGAGGAAGGAGCAAGCGCAAGGGAAGAAGATGATACTAGGTCTCTATATAAAGGCCCCGAATACTGGGTGTCTCCCCCTGGGTCTCTAAACTTACCTATCACCAAGGAGTTGTACCCAGGGGACGGTTGGGTTACCCACGCCTGCATTAATAAAAATCCCGTAAATAAAGGGACACGATCTCTGCCTTGACGAGACGTGCCAATAAAACCGCGCCCCGAGACGTGGGGTGGCTCGCTAGCCGACGGTTGGAAATAGTAACCGGGCAGGCATGATACGATGTCATGAACAGTTATCAACAAGTTGGGCTCGTGGGATATTGTATTCTCTGCAATTATATACACGGGTCCGGATATACTTACTTCATCCGAAGATTATTCTGGAGTTCGGAAGGAGGGAACCCGCCTTGCAATGCCGAAGATAAATCTGCACGCCGGACTCCTCGTCATTGAAGTCAGGTTCAGGGGCTACTGAGGGAGTCCCGGATTAAGGGGTACTTGGGCGTCCTGCCTGTTATCCATGGGCCGGACTGATGGGCTGTGAAGACATGAAGACCGAAGACCATACTCGTGTACGGATTGGACTCTACTTGGCGTGGAAGGCAAGCTTGGCGACCGAGGATTCCTTCTTATGTAACCGACTCCATGTAAACCCTAGATCCCCTCGGTGTCTATATAAACCAAAGGGGATAGTCCGGAAAGGAGAACACATTTACTCATTACCATATTCACATAGGCCAGACTTCTAGGGTTTAGCCATTACGATCTCGTGGTAGATCAACTCTTGTAATACTCATATTCATCAAGATCAATCAAGCAGGAAGTAGGGTATTACCTCCATAGAGAGGGCCCGAACTTGGGTAAACATCGTGTCCCACGTCTCCTGTTACCATCGATCCTAGACGCACAGTTCGGGACCCCCTACCCGAGATCCGCCGGTTTTGACACCGACACTTGGACTTGCTGGAGGACCAGGCACATTCAATGGGGCCATGCACACTACTCTGCACCCTCTTCTGCGCCACTGTGTCTAGTTTTTCTTTGATTTTATATTGGTTATCAGCCAAACCTTGGAGGAGCACGTGCAACACTTGAAGCAAGTACTGACCCTGTTGAAGAGAGATCAGTGGAAAGCGGAACGATCCAAGTGTGAGTTTGGTCAACAACAACTGTCCTACCTAGGGCATGTCATAAGTTTAGCCAGGGTAGCAACGGAACCTGCGAAAGTACATGCAGTCGCTAATTGGGGGGACCCTACTGATCTCAAAGGAGTGTGCAGCTTCCTTGGATTAGTAGGGTACTACAGGTGCTTTGTGCGAAATTTCGGTGTGATCGCACGACCTCTTTTCAACCTCCTGAAGAAAGGTGCACCGTTTATTTGGACCAGCAGCCACTAGAAAAAAAGACACATCCGTGACATTTTGGGTCGAACGAAATTTTTTTTCTGTCATACATATGACACTTCTATGACGACAATTGTGACAAAACCCGGTATCATCATAGATGTGGTGGGCTCCTACTTCTATGACAGAAAATGGGCTTTTCGTCCTGGGCGGGCCGGAGACGCGGCTGCATGACATTCTTTGGGTCGTCCATGATGGAAAAAACCGTGGTAGAAGCGAGGGGGAGGAAAATTTTGGGCAGTTCCCGGTTACGGTGGGAGCTCGGGGGCCGAGCGATGCGCGTTTCTCTCGTACACATACGCGCATGTGTGCGATGCGTTGGCTCTAACTGAACCCGAGCGAGGCGTTGGGCTCTAACTGAACCCGAGCGATTGCACTGCAGGCTACGCGTTACTGAACCCGAGCGATCGATCGATGGCTGTTAACTGAACCCGATCGAGTGATTCCTTCGCTACTGCTGCTAACTGAAGCCAATCGATTGGATGAACAGTGAGCGTTGCGGGGGGGGGGGGGGGGGGGGTTGGATGAACAGTGAGCGGTGGCGTTGCCTCTGGATGAACAGGACCCCGTGGTGTGGAGGGCTGGATGAACAGTAGACGGTGGAGGGGTGCCCGTGGAGGGGTGGTTGAACAGTAGCCGGTGGAGTAGCGCGCGGTGGAGGCTGGATGAACAGGAGCCCGTGGAGGCTGGAGGAGGTCGACGGTAGCCCGTGGAGGCTGGAGGAGGTCGACGGTGGAGATGAACAGTATCTCGTGGAGTCCCGTTTTGCGGTACGCCACACCCCTCCCGATGAGCAGGACCCCCGTTTCGACCGTAGGAGGTCCGTTTCGTCCGTTTTGCGGTATGCCACACCCCTCCCGATCAACAGGACCCCCGTTTCGACCGTAGGAGGTCCGTTTCGTCCGTTTTGCGGTACGCCACAGCCCTCCCGATCAACAGGACCCCCGTTTCGACCGTAGGAGGTCCGTTTCCTCCATTTTGCGGTACGCCACACCCCTCCCGATCAACAGGAACCCCGTTTCGACCGTAGGAGGTCCGTTTCCTCCGTTTTGCGGTACGCCACACTCCTCCCGATCAACAGGACCCCCGTTTCGACCGTAGGAGGTCCATTTCCTCCGTCTTGCGGTACGCCACACCCCTCCCCATGAACACGACGCATTCCGTTGCCTCCCCATGAACACGACACATTCCGTTGCCTCCCCATGAACACGACGACGACGCTATTTCTCCGTTCCGACCCAGCCATGTACACGAGCCCTCGCCATACTTATGCGCGAGTAGGCGTTCGAGACCCTGCTCATATGTACGTACGTGGCCGTATTTTCTTTCTTGCACCCTGGCCGCTGTACGTACGTGTACATGCTACGTGCGCGCCTCTACTACGACACGTGCGCACCTCTACATCGACCAGTATATATGTACGTACACGTTCGCGACCAGAATGACAACACTACGTACGCTTCGACCAGGTGGGTCCCAACTGTCAGGCACTTCCTTGCCTGCGAAGATGTAGCTGGTGGGTCCTAGCAGTCAGGGGGCGAATCGTTTTGGTTTTTTTTTGCCCAGACGCACTTCCTTGCGTGCGAAGATGTAGCTGGTGGGTCCCAGCAGTCAGGGGGGCGAATCGTTTTTTTTTGCCCGGACGCACTTCCTTGCGTGCGAAGGTGTAGCTGGTGGGTCCCAGCAGTCAGGGGGGAAACGTTTTTTTCCCGAAATATGGTGGCCCGTCCGGTGGGTCCCTGCTGTCAGGTGGAGGAATCATTATTTTCCGCGTAATAAGGAGGCACTTCCTTGCTGCCGCCGTGGACCCAGCTGTCAGCCTCTCCACGTACAGTCCAGGTTCGATGGAAGTTGTTCCTTGACCACGTTGACCACGCCGCGCCGAGAGCACCAGGGCGGTGGACGACGGTGAGGCCTAGGAAGGGGACGACGCGGAGCCTGTGAAGACGCGGCAGTGGATGCCCACGCGGAGAGGAGTATGAGGGTTCACTCGTTCGGCTGCGGTGTGAGGCTGCCATCGCCGCAGGGCCTGGCCAGCGGTGGGAATAGTAGGGGGCGGTGAGGCCTCCGCGGCAGCACAGCCGACCACGGGAGGCAGGAGCAGGCGGCACGACCGGCGCTGCTTTGGGCGGCTGGAGCAAGAAGACCAGATGTTGAAGAAGCACTACGGCCATTGGATGGACATCGTACGGTCACTGGACCTAGAATCGTTCATATTCACTAAGTTGACAAAGCCCTCCGTCCCCGTCAACTTAGTAGGCCCACAAGTTAGCCTCCCACAAAGGTGGGTCCCAGCTAGCAGGGGGAGTATTCATTTCTTGTGCGTAATAAGGAGGCACTTCCGGTGGGTCCGAGCTGACAGCGGGGTGAACGTTTTTTTCGCGAAATACGGTGGCCCATCCGGTGGGTCCCAGCAGTCAGGGGGGAAACGTTTTTTCGCGAAATAAGGTGGCCCGTCCGGTGGGTCCCCGCTGTCAGGTGGAGGAATAATTACTTTGCGCGTAATAAGGAGGCACTTCCTTGCGGGCGCCGTGGACCCAGCTGTCAGCCTCTCCACGTACAGTACTCTTCCGATGGAAGTCGGTCGTTGACCACGTTGACCACGCCGCGCCGAGAGAACCAGGGGCGGTGGACGACGGCGAGGCCTAGGAAGGGGACGACGCGGAGCCGGGGAAGACGCGGCAGTGGAAGCCTGCACGGAGAGGAGTACGAGGGTTCACTGGTTCGGCTGCGGTGTGAGGCTGCCATCGCCGCAAAATAACAGGGGGTGTGGGTGAGTGGAGGGATGGCCTGGCCAGCGGTGGGAGTAGTATGGGGGCGGTGAGGCCTCCGGGCAGCACAGCCGGCCACGGGAGGCAGGAGCAGGCGGCACGACCGGCGCTGCTTTGGGCGGCTGGACCAAGAAGACCAGAGGTTGAAGAAGCACTACGGCCATTGGATGGACATCGTACGGTCACTGATGTTAGAATCGTTTATATTGACTAAGTTGACAAAGCCCTTGGTACGCTCCAACTTAGTAGGCCTACAGGTCAGCCTCCGAAACGGTGGGCCCTAGATGTCAGGGGGAGGAATCATTTTTTGGGCGGCCGAAGCTAAGAATATCCGAGATTGAAGAAGAAGCACGACATCCGTTGGATAGACATCCAACGGGCACTGCCGCTAGAACTGTGTGTTGACTATAATAAGTTGACAAAGCCTTGCATACGCGTCAACTTATTTTTTTTAGGGGACGCGTCACTTAGTAGGCCCACAAGTGTGTGGCAGAGAACTTATAGCTCATTTGCGTTTTGTAAAAATGTACAGCCCATTTTTGCATTCTAATGGAATTTACAACAGCCCATTTACAGTTTGTTAAAAGTACAGCCCATTTTCTAGCTAGGACAATGATTAATAATTTCAACCAACCATTGAAGACAGAATTCAATAAAATTTCCCACATTTTTTATGGGATCCAAAATATTTTTATCCCAAAATTTCTAGTCAGATTAAATATAAATTTGTATTACGTAAAAATCCAACGAAACATTGCGCGCGCAACAATGAAAATTTAAGATTTTCAAAATCCATAAATAATATTTTATAAACTAATTTCGTGTTTGGTGCATTTTTTATAGTTACTGCCCAGTTTTTATAATTACATCCCATTTATTATTTTTTAAAGCCCATTTTCCTGTTAAGCCTAATGCATCCCTCCTAGGAAAGATTTGCAGCCCAGCGGGGCGGAGAATAACAAGTTGACCTTGCCTGGGTATTCCTGAAAAAGACGTATAGCTGGGCTAGCCATTTTCATCTTGAAAAAATTAGTATCTGGGCTGGATATCTGGCCTGGGCTAGACGGGCCACAGCCCGCCCAGTTAATACCCTGCTCTCCTCTGAACAACAACGAAATCATCGCCAAGAAAAACTCTGCAGTGCTCACGCCTCAAAAACACAAATACTGCTCGAGCTGCTTGGTCCCAGCTGTCGGCCGCACCTTGTGCAATTCTCTCGTTTATATTGACTACATAGGTTGACAATGGTGTGGGACCGTGATGTCAGGAAACCAGGAGAAAGCAAAAAAAATATAGTTGTACATAATAAGGAGGCACTTGCGTACGTACGGCTATGGCCCTAGTGGGTCCCTAGTGTCATCCAGTCAAAATAAAGTCATCTCCTGAATCCTCATGTTCGTTGACGATGTTAACAATGCTCGGCGCCACGGCGAGCGCAACAACTCAAAGGACAATGGAGAGGGCCTCGCGGGCCCTATGGATGGTCTGATACAGCACCCGCTGCTCATTCAGGAAGCCAGGATCATCGGACACCTATGAGCACCTTCGAGAAACTGAGACGACATGAAACGGTAAGGCCGCGCTTGGGAGCTCTGGTTTATTTCAAACCTGTATTAACATACAAGTGTAATTTACTCGTCATCGGAAACAACGCGTAAAATACAGGCATAATGAAACCGAGGGCCCGAGGTCTGTAAGTAAAACCGGTGGGTAACGCGTGTAATTTGAGAGACCAGTGTATATTTTACGAGCACTGCTATATGGACGACATTACCAGACGATACATGCACGACGGGCGTATCATGCCATCCATGGGCAAGGCTGAAACAGCAGCTAACAGCTGGATTAGCAATCGTCCGAGTGTCGTTCAGCGTTTTTATCGTGTGTGAAGTACTTCCGATATTTTACTAGTCGAAATCGACCAACCAAGCGCCTTCGCCCGAGACCATCTGCTTTAATTTACAAGCGTCGGTTTTACAAGCGGTTTTGGTTGGAAAACGACGATCCAATCACGGCCTAATATCATGAGTTGGTCGGAAGATCATATGGTTTCACGTCTAACCTACCGGACTTGTCGTATAGGCTATGAATGAAACATCAGACGATGAACTTCTTAAGCATGGAAACAACAGAAGAGGATGATCTTCTTAACAAGCAAATCACTGGCATTAGATCGACATGCAAAACAATACGAAGCATTATTCTCAGGAGGCACGGTGTACAGCTCGTGATGCCGCATGCCACAACATTCCAAGCTCAACTTTGCAATCAAACACAAGGCCTGGCATTACATAGACAATATTCAGAACAAACTCTTAACACAGGAATATCTCAGCAGAGTAACTATTTACTTCTAAACTGAACACAGGAATAGGAAAAAACACTCGACGCTGCTCACAGCAAGGGCGTCCCACTCAAAAATATCAAATGCATGTCTTCTGGCTAACATCAATGAGCAAATTTTGATAAGGTTTTCCAATTCCAATATATTAAACTAACGTCTTCTTGCTAACATCAATGATTAAACTTTGACAAACTTTTCCCATTCAAAATATGTAATGCCTATGATCGTGGAGTCCTCTCGTAGCTTCTTGTACTTGTTTGGGCACTTTTTGCCCAGGGCACTCCATGTGTTGTCAAATTGCCAATGGTCTCTGCAGACTAGTCATGTCACCGGTGTCTAATAATACTCTGTAAAGCTTCTCGGTCATTCCTTCTGTAATGTAGCGCAAACAGTGACTGCTTCTTTCTACAAAGTGGAACGACCAACTGGACCCAGTAATGCAGCAGTTTGCCTTGGACACATTGGCTCCTTTTGTGCAGTTCAACTAAAATCGAAGTCGGAATAAAACCGAGCTTTAATTTTGATATACCTGTAAGCAACAATAGGTATAAGGGAAACAATTACTAAGAAATAACGGTTGATGACTTGTACTCCCAGAAGAAAAGCATCTACTGATCTACTTTATCTTAATGGGAAACAAAGCAGGAGAGTAGCAATTCTCCATCAGTGTGATTCATTCATATTGACTGAGACATTATCTTAACAATGCCTTGTTTCAACATGTATAAAGAACGACAAAGCAGAAAAGTACCATTCCTAAAACAATGCAACTGATTCATTTTAACAGAGACATTATCTTAACAATACCTTGGTTAAACATGTAGAAAGAACTACAAAGTAGGATAGTACCATTCCTAACAAGTGTTGCAGTTTTGAACTAAGATTCAGTAGTTAATTAATTCTGAGAGTGGCATTGCTTAATTTTACCAGCGGCATTAGATTAACGAAAAGCATAAACAGTTCCAGGGGAGAGTGGGCGCAACAACAGTATGTGCTTCCATCTACTTATAAAGGGGGTGATGCAGAGTTTGTTGTAACAAAGCAACAAGCATCATATCTGGGTTGGTCCCATTTTTGTTTACTACTTAATGGGAAAAGACAGCAATACCATCAATTCAACATTTATTTAAAACAGTACCAATACAAGTAGCACAACATCTCAAAGCACACTGCACAATCATGTGGATGAAGGCCTGTACTAACCTTTCATGAGACAGAAAAGATAAAATATGAATCTGCCAACACGAATAGGAAATCCAATCTCGTTTTGTGCAGTTGCACTGAAATCAAGCAAAGTGTTTCGCGTAGCGAAGCAAAATGTCGCAATAGCAACAAGTTGAATAGATATCCATGTTTAAACAGAGGCAAAAAAGGAATCAATTACTGGCTAATAAAGGAGGATGAAACATGCGGCCACAAAAATGGTAATCTCGCCAATCCCTAACAAGTGTTGCAATTTTGAAATAAGATTCAGTAGTTAATTCTGAGAGTGGCATCAATTACTGGCTTATAAAGGGGTGATGCTGAATTTGTTGTAACAAAGCAACAAGCATCATGTCTGGGTTGGTCCCATTTTTGTTCACTACTTAATGGAAAAGACAGCAATACAATAACTTCAATTTAACATTTATTTAAAATAGTACCAATACAAGTAGCACAACATCTCAAAGCACACTGCACATCATGTGGTTGAGACCAAGATTTGAAACAATTCGCCACGAAGACTGGAAACAAATCTCGATCTCCTTTTGTGCAGTTCCACCAAAATTAAGCAAAGTCACCGGTGTGACATTCAAGTTGAACTGCACAAAACACTCTTAAAACATAAGTGTTTCGAGTAGCGAAGCAAAATGTCGCAATAGCAACAAGTTGAATCGATAGCCCTGTTTTAACAGAGGCAAAAAAGGAAACAATTACTTGCCGATAAAGGAGGATGAAACAAACGGTGACAGAAAGAAGCATCTAACTTATCTTGGATGAAAAACAAAGTAGGACTGTAGCATTTCTAAAACGGTTGCATTGATTCATATTAACAGAGACATTCTCTTGAAACAACATTCGTTAAAAAATGTAATTTACTTTTAACAGTGGCATTGCTTCAATTTTCCGGCGGCATTCTTAGATTAACAACAGCAAAATAGATGTATGGGACATGCCAGCACCATGTGCGTCCACACGTATAAATGGGTGATGCAGAGTATGTAGCCAAGCAGCATATATGCGCTGGTCCCATATTTGTTCTCTTTGAACCTTCTTCCTATGTGAGGGCAGCAAATCTAGTCCTGCACAAACTACCCGACCCCCCAGTTTCTTTCCCTTTTCAACAAAGAGACCGGTTCCTTACAGATGTGTGTACTGGGTTACCCCCTTTTTCCCTTTTTGACCTACAAAGCGGCTGGATAGCCAGTCTATACTACTTTCCGCCCCTCCTTTCCTCATTGAACCACGTCCTATATTCTTGCTCCAGCCCACCGCACCCTTCTTTCCTCTTTGAACCAAGACCTAGATTCGACTACAAATCGAAAAAGATCCACATACAGCTAGAGCAACGACGGTTTCAAAGAAACTTATACGTTAGGGTCGTCGGGATGTGGCAAGGCGTGCGGCGGGAGGCCGGATCTGCCCACACTACGTACGGCAGCGAGGAAGAAGGGGTCGGTGGCCCTCCCGCACAGGCGCTGGGTGAAAGAGAACAGCGCAGCCGGCAGTGGATTGCCTCCCTCGCCGAAGGCGATAGAGTGAACGCTGCACCTCCTCCCCTTCCCGGTGCGACGGGATACGGACGCCTCCTTCACCAGCTGTGAGGGGGGAGAGAGAGACAAGAGGCCAACGCAGTCTTGTTTAGATCTGGTGAAGAGAGGGTGAGAGACTGTGAATATAGCAAACCCTAGCAAATGAACGCTGAGCCTCCAGCGTGCAACATATATGGAGAGGGTGAGAGAGCGAGACGCGAGAAACTCCATCAAACAAGAGGTTATAATGGAGTAAAAAAATCTCTCCATAGCAGTGGTTTTAAATAGAATACGCGCGTTTCCGGAAAAAGAAACGAAAACTGGCGGACAATTTTTTAAGGGTCTCTCTAGGACACATCTAGATGTGACATATTTATGTCACATCTAAGTTGATGTCCACTCTGTTTGTGGTCTTTTTTTCCTAGTTTTTTTTGTTTCTTGTTGCTACATTATATACTTGTGGGAGCTTAGATGTGATATCCTTAAATAACATCTAGATGTGAATTAGACAAACTGATTTTCTAACGTACCAAGAAAGAAAACTCGATTAAAAACACGCCCCCGCTTCCAGGTCGTGAGAGTCGTCGCGCACACACACATAGACATAGACATGCATATCCGTGTTTACGTAAAATTCCATTTCCATCTCCATCTCCAATCATATTTGTCCAACTGGCACATTATTTACGTTGTTAATTATATACGCAGCAATATTAACGTACAACATCTCTTGTTTGCGCACGTCCGGACCGCTGCCACGGCCGGTCCTGACCAACCCGAACCCTCTTCATCACCCGCGTGTGCTTCCCGCCCGAAACGGTCAGTGCCACATTCATGCCCGGCCAGAGCGGACGCGACCTCTCACTGGCGCCGGCATTGAAGCGGCGCCGGCCGAGAGAGCGTCGCCGGCGCCGCTTCCGGGTGCACGCGGCTGCTCCGCGTTCAAAGGTCGCAATAGCCGGCTACAACATGCATGTAAAAAGTTCTTGGGAGTCCGTGCTACAGCTAGCTGTCCTCCCCCAACTCGTCAATCTCTTCCAGTAGTGCTAGTACTCCATGGCGCGATCCATCGACAAGCAGGCGGGAAAGTTATTGTATACTCGGTTTGCGGTGAGTGGCATGCCGAGCGACCGTGTGGGGTCGAGCCGTGGAGGAGGGTGAGACACGAACACGACAGACGTGATTTAAACGTTGGTTTTGCTCGATGGCGCGATCCAACGAAACGTTGGTTTCTCTCCGTTTCCATTTTTTCTCCGAAAAAACGGAAACTTTCCACTCCATTTTCATTCCTATTCCAAGGTTGCCCCGTTACAACATTCCATCAAATACAAAGGAAAACTAACACGCATGCTGATGCATCTCAATGATTCACAGATCATAGCCAATATTTACTTCACAACTAAAGAAAAAAGTTGTGAGAGCGTGTACGAAAGAAAAACTACTGATGGGGTCACTACGACTTAAACCCTAAACCCTAAACATGATTTAATTTCCTGGCTGGGTAGAACCAGTCGAAGGAAAGATGGCTGGCACCCTCGGATCATACGATGCTTTTGTGCAGTTCCACTAAAATCGACCTGAGCATCCCTGATGGCAAATATATTGAAGAAGTGTGATTAGAATAATAGTACTGGCACTAGTTCATGAGACATAAACTCATCACAAGTAGAAGTCGGTAGAAGTAGAGAAAGATCGACATGGAGATGGAGCTACGGCAGTGGAGCAAGCCGGCTCCAAAAGGAAGATGGACTACCTGGGACGTCGGGCTGTAGCTAGAAGGGCGGTTGGGACACGACATCGGCCCATACCGCGGTGACCCCCGAATGGGACGCACCGACTGTGGGTTTTCTCCTCGCCGATGTCGACCGCGTCCACGCAGAACATTGTTCCCTTCCCCCAGCTGCGGGATCAGGCCCGTCGTTCTATGCTTGTGAAGAGAGCAACCTAAGCAAGCAGGCTTGTAGCTTAGGCTCCTGGTAGTGTATATATAGTGGTTTTCTTTTTCTCTCCATATCAACCATTTTATATTGCGTACGTGTCATTCAAGAGTGAAACGATGGTTGCTTCTTCCGACTAACTTACTGTGTGATTTGACTGCTCCTTAGTGGCCCCTACACGTACTCCCCCTACGTGTATGCAAAAGTCACACGTACACATGGACGCAGAAACGCGCGCGACGCCCTAATGCATGCATGTCCGAGCACACGACGGAACACACACGGTCACGCTCAAGTGCTCAACCTACACGTGCATGCACACACATACTCAGTCAGGGTGAGCTAGTGACCGTATAAACACTGGAAAATATATATATTGAGCGCAATGAGCGTATTATGAAGTCCACTGACCGTATTTTTACAAATATACAGTGACAGACAGTGTATTTATCTCGTTTGAAATTAAGCCATATTAACCAGAGAGGAGGCAGTATGGACTAGCATTACTTTGTTGTGTCCCGTCAACTTGCCGAACAAGGAGAAGGTTGCAGGACGGGAGAAGCTTGCACGCGGTGGCTCGCAGGACAAGGAGAAACTTTTGACTAATGCAAGCTCTCCTTCGCTCAGGCGGTGGACGTGCAACAGTTAATTCGGTGTCAGATTGCCAGAAGCATACACTATACTACTAGTGCTATTATTGTTTGACTTCCCGAATAGGCGAACAGCCAAGCGCAAAGTTTACTAGTACTACTACCATAGTCTATAAAGGTACGTACTATACTAGTACTAGGAACCGGATGGAGGAGCGTCTGCACTCTTATTATAATTTTAAAATGTGATAAAGCAATCTTCAACACATTTGGTTCTCTTCGAGAGTTCTCGCATGTGATAATGGAAGTTGATTGCATGGAACACTCGCCACAATTCTCGCTTAATTCTGGCTCATATCCTGTTACAAATAGTAGCGATCGGTAATATTTCCTCTTTTTTTGTTATCAGCATGTAAACAGGTCAGCAAACCTTGCGGCGCATCTTCATGCGAACCGTGCTTGCTGCACTTTGAATGTGGCCGAGAGCTGGCTTGATGAAACACCTCGCTTCCTACTTCTTTTTTTGCGGGGTACCTCGCTTCCTAGTGACCAGTGTCTTGGCTGATCGTCCTAAGAATGCTTATATATGAATAAAGCTCTCTCATTTACCCGCAAAAAAGATTAAGCCATATTAACCGGAAAGGAGGGAGTATGGACTAGCACTACTTTTTGGTGTGGCCCGTCAACTCGCAGAACGAGGAGAAGCTTGCAGGACAAGGTGAAGCTCGCTTACGCCTTTTGACTAATGCAACCTACCCTCAGTGGACATGCATCAGTCCATTCGGTGTCAGATTGTCAGAGGCATACACTGTAGTACCCAACATGCGGAGTACCATCATTGTTCGACTTCACGAAGAGGCGAAGAGCCAAGCGCAGTAGTAGGAGTAGTACTACTACTAGAACCGCATGGTGGAGCGCCTATACTCTTATTTGTTTTTATCTCTGATAAAGTACACGTTTATTCCGGAGAAGGGCGAAAAACGGCAGCCCAACATGTAATGAATGATATCGATCAACCAACCATGCTCGAATATATCTTGGCCTTCGTGCGAGCCCGTCTGTGTGTTCTCGCTCCTCGTCTCTCTCAAGGAACGGCGGGTTGGCTCTTTGCCGTGAATTGAGATCGGTTTGCTCACACTCCTGTCCCACATGTCATTGATATGCCAAGAGGAGGTGCGTTGACTGACTGGCCATACGCGTACTTGGTTTTGCACCTTCATACTACTCCTTCCTCCGTCATAGTTTACAGGGCGCGCTTCATTATGATGCATTTCTCTCAATGCATTTCCACCACCAGAGAGACTTTAGACGTGTTTGGTTTAATGCTCAATTAATTAGGGCGTGGTAACCGCAATCATGTCCACAATTTTCTCTCCATGTATTGTACTACTATGGAGTGGAGTAAGTGCATGCATGTGTGTACCCGGGGTGGAAGCATTGCATGCATGTGTGTACGCATTATTCCCTCTAGTAATAGACGTCGTGCTATAACTACCAATGCTATTTTTCAGGCCGATCGCTAGTCGCCTTGGTCCCACAGATTTTTTTTCTTTTTTCTGAAGCGCGCTGTGTAAACAGTGATGGATGGAGTAGTATGAGCGGATTCAAAGAAGAGCGTATTGATGGTTGCTTCTTCAGAGCAACTTACAGTGGGAAAGGTGGGGCTTATGATTTGACTGTTCATTACTCACTATTAATGGGGCGCAACGACCGGGCTGAGTCTCCCATGCGGTTGTGCACTACCCCCTCAGTTCTTAAATATACTCCGGAGTATTTGTCTTTCTAGAGATTTCAACGAGTGACTACTCAAATATTTGTCTTTTTAGAGATTTCAAATGGACTGGCACATACGGATGTATATATAGACATATTTTAGAGTGTAGATTCACTCATTTTGCTCTGTATGTAGTCACTTGTTGAAATCTCTAGAAAGACGAATAGAATATTTAGGAACGGAGGGAGTACACATACGAAGCAAAATGAGTGAATCTACACTAAAATATGCCCGTTTGAAATTTGTAAAAAGACAAATATTTAGGAACGAAGGAGTATAATTTTGTGCATGGCACATGGACCCGGATGATGAAGAGGCTTCTGGCAATGCTATCAAGCTTCCATCATTTGTTTACATAATTGACGTACTATACAAATAATTTTCCAGCGACATGAAAGTGTACAATGGTGTGAGATTTCAGCTTTTGTTTCGCGTGTCTTGCCATCGATGCTCTTTCGGAAACAATAAAAAACTAACTTCCTTGCTAATGCATGTCAATTATTAGCAGATCAGAGCTAATAATTACATCACAACTGAAGACAGAGTTGTGAGAAGGTGTTAAATTAAAATTGATCCATGCTTTCATTGGCAGCAACGTCCCCCAGCTCTGTCTAAATCAACAAGGCATGTTGGGAAAAAAAGTAGCTGTCTAGAGCATGCAACATTCCGATCATTTTGTGCAGTTCCACTAAAATAGAGCTGAGCATCCATGTTCCAAAGATATTAAGTGTGATTACGATAATAGAGGACTACTGATGAAACAATAAACACACAAATAGAAGTCGGTCACCTTTGCAGTCTCTCTTAAGACTAACTAGTTGGAGAAGATTAGGCTCGGAGTTGGATGAGGACGATAGAGCAAAACCAATCTCCCTTTGTGCAGTCGCACTGAAATGTAGAGACGTTGCCCGTGTGACATTTTAGTACAACTGCACAAAACACTCTTGAGAAAAAAGTGATTTTTGCAGTTCACCAAAAGGTCGCAATAGCAACGAGTAGAAAGGAAACAATTACTGGCCAATAACAGTTGATGACACATGCGATGACAAAAAAGAAGCATATTCCTTGTCCTAAGGGAAGATAACAACACGGTTGTGTTTGTCTAAAACGGTGTGAGGACGAGAATGCAATATGGAAAGTACGCCGGACGAGCTACGTTTTGGGCAAAGAACTATGGAAGATCCACATGCAGCGACGTGGGAAGACGGGCAGTGGAGCAAGGCCAGAGGGGATACCTGGAGGTCGTCGGGATGTAACTAGGTGAGCGGCGGCGGGCGGAATCTGCGAGCAGGTGGCGTAGGCCCTGCCGCGCCAGAGCTTGGTCAGAGAGAACGGCGTGTACCGCTGATCGGGACGTGCTGCCTCGGCACCGTCAAACGGAGAAACGATGCACTTCCTCCCTTTCCCCCGGCGGACGGGATGCGGCAGGATCAGTGACCAATGGTGAGAGAGAGAGAGGCCACCGCACTCCCTTTCCCCCGGCGGATGGGATGCGGCCGGATCAGTGACCAACGGTGAGAGAGAGAGAGAGGCCACCGCAGCCTTGTGTGAGATACTCTGAAGAGCGACAAACCAGGCAGGCAGGCTCCATTGTATATAGTGAGTGGACTACCTTTTTCTCCATAAAAATCGTTTTATATTCTGTGTATGTGCCATTGAGCGCTATAACTTCATTTAAAAATAACGCGGCAACGCGTCAAGTCGAACTTTGTTTCGTGCACGCGTGGTACACGACCTCCCTAGGTAAACAACCGCTACAGGCGTTCAAATTAGCACGTGGGCTGCCATTTCGTAAAGAAATGAGCTCCACCATGTACCCACGCGGGTGTGGCTGGGCACGAAGCGTGAGTACATGCACGGTGCACCTATTCTCTTCTTGTATACGTACACCACCTACGTGGGGTTGTGTGAGAGAGATACAAACCTAGAGAGATATAGTGTGTGGGTTCTTGAGAGTTTTTTTTGGGGGGGGGGTCAATCAAAAAATGTAACATATGCAATGTGTGTGAAATAGAGTCCTGGATATAACATATATATAGAGGGGGCGCTCCACGAGAAGAGAGTGGAGGTATCATCGGCTGGAGGTGTCCATAGAATCGAAGAGAAGGATGATGTGTGTGTGTGTGCGCGCGCGTGATCGATAAAGAGTGACATCGAATTTGTGTATGCCCACGTCAAAGATATAGAGTGGCTGGCCTACTGGAACGTGAGATGGGACATGTGCAGTTTGTCTCTGTGGCATGGATACCTACCTGCAGCGCTCGACTATCGGTGTGTGGTGGGGGAAGAGGGAGGCCCAATTAACTATAGAGGTACAATGGCTGATATATGTGTTGAGGAGGAGAGAGGCCTACCTCATGTATTAAGGAGATCGATCTGCCTCATGTATTAAGGGAGATCGATCGGCATCCATGCATATGTGCAGGAGAGGAATAAGGTTGGGAGAGAGATAGAGCTAGAGTGTTGGAGGGGGTGGTAGTGGAGTTGCTTCTAACAAATGGTGGGATAGGCTTGCTAGACAAATGGAGGGCACGCCCGCAATATCAATAAGAAAGGAGATGGCTGCTTGTTGTCTGTGCACGTGCGTGTGAGAGACGGGTCAGGAGGCATGCACGAATGATGAGGGGGGATGATGTGGCTGTGGTAAGCAGATGTAACTACATAGGAAGATCAATCGCCCTTTGTTAGAGAAAGGAGAGACATAACTTTTGAGGTACGTCGATCGATGGGGGGGTAGTTAAAGTCGATCTAGGTATATGTTGGGAGATCGATCGGTATACATGCATGTGTGTGTTAGAAGCAAATGAGGCACGAGGAGAAGGATAGAGAGAGAGGGATGCATGTAGGAGGTGGTACGAGAGGCATACTATATCGAGGGGGGAGGAGTGTGCGAGTACGAGAACGATGAAAAGAGTGGTGGGAGTGAGGCATGGACGGTGACAAGAGAAGAGGGGAAGCTTGTGTTTGTGCTAGGCACACCTGGCTAGAGAGGCATATCGATCGATGTGTGCCGTAAAGAAGGAGCTGGGGGGGCCTACACACACCGTGGGTGAACGACCTAAAGTGAAAAGACGAATTTGCGCGATGGAGCTAGAGAATGCTGAGGGAGGGTGAGAGGGATGCGGGCGTGTGCATGCACAAGAGAAAGTTAGCGCTAGCTACAAAGATAAGAGGGTTGTGTGGGTGTAAAAGACGAATAGAGATCATATATACTTCATTATAAAAAGCGAATTCGGATATTTGAAGAATTTATCATAGTGTTTCAAACCGACGCATGTGTGAATATATATAACGGTGATACACATGGTGTGGTTATGGACATGTTATACTACATTTAATATATTTTATCTCTACTCTTATAAAAAACGGAGTTGTTGATGATGGTGTGCCTGCCATCCTGCATTATAGGCCGTCCGATTTATATCTGGCGGATAGCAAGGAAACTATGATGGTTGAAGTTGGCAACAATCATGATTGTAGATTCTTATTGAAATAGAGAAACGAATTCAAATTTAGTTCGAATTGCAGCGGTAGTATAGACATTTGGAATGCACTAAAATGTTGGTATGAGTAGGTTACATGCTTTATACAGCAAGCGAAAAACTTTAATCGGACATAACATGGATTCATAGTCCGTCCTTCCATCTATATAGGGCCTAATGAGATTTTTAAGACCGCCTTTGACTATTGACAAGATTAATAGTACATGACATGCACAATGTGAAAATTATATCATTGAAAGAACCTTTCACACACGAATTTAATGGTGTGCTTTGTGTAAGTTGCATGTCATATATCATTGCTCTAATATTTGGTCAAAGTTAGCATCGAAAAACGCATTAGGCCCTATATAGATGGAAGGAGGGAGTAGCTTTGAATAGCATTTGTATAGTAAAACGGGGCAAGACTCTCTCTTTGTGTGGTGTGAATAGTTTTATTTTTTCGTTTTCTTTTTGGTTGAGGGAAGTGCGAATTGATTTGGTACGTACAAGTACAATATTACTACACGTTAGGCTTGTCCCTAAAATTCAACCTGCCTCTTGTTATATCCCGAAAATTCAGATATCGTGCTCCCAAAACTGGCGCCTTCACAACCCGCGCCTTGCTATCCCGAAATTACAACGCGCGTGAAAACTCCCTCCAGCTGCCAAATCCCGACACGCGAAATCCCCCTTCTAACCCTGAGCCGAAAGGGCCGCTAGTTCAAATCGGTGGGGGGTGCTTTTGTAACACACCCTTCATTTTGGACAAGCGCGTCCCTAAGTCATGCTTCACCCCCTCCCATCGCCCCCTTTTCGCCATTCGAAATCCCAGGCCGCCATAACCTCTCCGCTCCAGCCGCGAAACCCCACCCTCCTCCGTCCGCCACGTCACCGCTGCCCAGCCGGAGCCTCTTCCCCGATGACGTCGTCCACCGCAACAGCTCGATGTCCCTCGTCCACCTCCCCAGATGAGGATCCGTCGTCCATCTCGCCGTCCCACCGATTCAGCCGCCCCGTCCTCCACCTCCAAGGAGCTTCTCCGATGATCGCCTCGTCTATCGCGGCTGCTCCATCCCCACAGTGCCGCCTTAACCTGCTCCACCGGAACCGCAGCATCCTCACCGACTCCTCGGACGAAGCCGAGGCCTACTCGGCGCCACCAAAGAGGTTGTACACTCATCGCATCGCACCTTCTCCTTAACTCGACCTCCTGGCGCCGACGGTGCTCCATCCCGCACCCCCATGGAGCGGCTACCTTGAAGCCGGCGCCGCGGGCGACATCTCCACGGTGGCTCTCCCCAAGTGTGAGGCCCCTTCGGCGGCGGCGGCCATACCAGCCGGATCTGCTGCTGCTCCGGCTCTCGCTCGATCGCTCGCTCGCCCAGCTACTGTTGCTGCTCTCCCCCTCGCTCGTGCTGCTGCTCTGCTCGGATTAAGCCACACTTCAGTCGACTGAATCGACTTTTGGGTCAGTCGATTTTCAGGGGTTGGGGGGCTCGCCGGAGTTAAGGAAGAACCACCCGCAGCGGGGACGGGGGCTCGCCGGAGAGGTACCCCACTATCTATCTTAGGGTTCAGGGTGGAGGGCGGGGGTCCTAAAGGGCTGGCCGGGGCGGCGGTGGCGAGTTGTTTCGGGGCAGCGAGGCGGCGCTGGGGCCGGCGGTTCGGCCGGTGGTGGCTGGCGGCTCAGGGGGGTGCAGGTTGAAGATGAACTGCAGGCCCTCCCTAAACTACATGTCAAGTGCCTCTCTGCTACCATTGCGTTCAGTTTTGACAGTAGCATTCAGATTCCACAGTAAATTTCAGTTTCGACAGTTAAGTTCAGAGTCAACAGTTTTTACCTCATCTGTTGTAGTCAGGTGGTTTTTGGTGATGTTAATTTTACATCCATTTTACATCATCTATTGGAGATGCTATTAGAATCCCACTTGAGATTGACGATGTCTGTCTTGTGCTGCTTCAGCCTTGACGTCTTATGGCTCACCGGAGCTGCTCCAACAACAGAGCGATCCATCACAACAGAGCAGTGCCCTGGACGCCGTCTACAGATTCCTCAGATCTTCCTCCACACCTCCGACAGCCACCTCTGCCTCAACTGCTTCAGCGACCAACCCAATGATGCTGAGGTCGACACGGCTACGGCAAAGAGGTTGTACACTTGTTGCATCACTTATTACTATACATTCACGTCGATCCATTAGGGCTATTTTGGTTCAACGGAAAAACGTCGATCCACTGGTTGTTACCATCACTCTAAATTTCTGCATGCTCTCCTTACATAATCTCACCATATTTTTTTCGTATGCATGTCAGATATTGTACACAGTCATGCTGAACATGTAGAGAAAAAGAGAAAAGTTTTGCGCGGCAATACAATGTCATGCAGACATCGCTCCATGGTGGGTTCAATGGCAAACCCTCCCCACCCCTCTTCAGATTGTAATCCAGAGGAAGATATCTGTTCTAAGGCGGATTCAGACGCCGCTGACCACTCCTATTTACCCCCCAAGGTGTTTGCTCTACCTTGGCATGATGATGTTAGTCATATCATGCATATGTTGCCTTGCAGTGCCTACTTTTGACATCATATATGTCATCTGCTTAGTTTAGACATGTTCTGTAATGCCACCTGTTTAGTTTCTATATCATATATGGGAATTATGCAGTCTCATGTCTTTTAGCCAGCCATAATATATGTGAAATGTGCAATGTCATCCTGTTTAACCAGGCATCATATATTTGAATGATATCTTGCCCATCCTTTTCTTCATTACATTTCCATTTGTCGACAATGTTTGTACATTAAACTACTCTTCCTGTGAATCAGCCATTTGGGTGGGAGATGGAAAAATCTGGAGTGAAAACAAGGCCTTCAGAGCAGACAGTGCTACCTGTCGAAGCAGATCTCTTGTTGGGTCCCGATAGCTCCTCGGAGATGGATTCAGAGACAGATGGCCAGTCCTATTCCCCCACTGAGGTGTATGCTCTAACTTGGCACGGTTATACTGCTCATATCATGCATACGGTGTCTTGCATTGCATAGTTTAGACATCATATACACAATATTCAACACCATGTTCTTAGTTCAGACATCATATCGAATGCCCTCTGTTTAGCATATAAATCACATATGTGAATTAAATGATGCGATCCTGATTACTTAGATAACATGTAGGTGAATTATGTCATGCGATCCTGTTTAGTTATTCATCATATCTTTGAATTATGTTATGCTATGCTATCCAGTTTAGATAGACATCATATATGTGAAATTATGTCATGCTATCCGTTTTAGTTAAACAATATACATGTCAATTATTTCATGCCCTCTTTTTTCCACACTATCTATTGCATCTGTCTCTCATACAATGTCTGTACATTCAACTATGTTTCCTGTTTATCAGCCATTTGAATTGGAGCGGGTGATGCCAGTATCTAGCGGACTAAAAACACGGTCTTCAAATAAAACAGTGCTACCTCTTGGTGGAGATAGCACCCCGGTTGTACATGCACAAGAACCAGCCCTACCACACATAACCCAAACTCTCGCAGATTGTACCCCTACTGCGATGGACAGAGAACCAGCTTCACCCAATCTAACCCCAACCCCAGCCGATAGTAACCCAGTTCCTGTTGACACAGCACCATCTCCACCACAGAGCTCCCAAACAAGAGCAGTTAGTAAGGCAGCTCCAGTGCCCAAAGGGCCAGTACTATCACGGCGAACCCCAACTCCACCCGTTAGTACGCCTATTCCTGTGGAGGAAGCACAACCAGCTAGTCGTAGTTTAGCATCTATCGCATTTGATGTTGTTAAATCGTATGTGCGTATCTTCCCATCTTGGAAATATTATACTGAAGATGAAGGAAAATGCCAGTTGCAGGTGTTTGTTCAGGAGTTATGTGTAAGTAATGTTATTCATGGCAATTACTTTGCTTCGTCCCATACATCCTACCTCCATGATGGTTATAATACAGCAAATTTTTCCCATTTTTCTCTATAGAGAAGGACCGATTTGGAAACTCAGGATGAGGTAACCTGTGCTAATACCTCTGCTATCTTCAAGAATTCTTGGTGGCAGTATCGGAATTACCTGAAGAAAACGTACTTCACCGGCAAAGAAACTCATCAAATTCCCTTACGTTCTCCTGAGACACATTTACTGGACGATGACTGGGAACGCCTTGTTCTGTACTGGTCCTGAACCAAGAATGTGGTAAGGTCTATGAGCTCATTTTCTATTTTTAAGTATTATATTCTTGCGTCTTACTGTACTCCGTTCATGTAGAACAAGTGCCTAAACCTGATGAACAACTGTTCTAATTTAAGATTCCATTGCTATCATAGTTCAAAAAAGCGCTAGGCGTTAATTGTGTGTTTTGTCACCGCCTTGCGCTTTACTGACCAAAGCGCATGCTTATGCGCAGTTATGCACAGATTATGCGTAGTTATGCGCAATGCGTTTTGCCAACGCCTAGAGCCTAGGCGCGTTTAAGCGCTCGCTTAGGCGCGCCTTTTTTAACTATGATTGCTTTCCTCTTGTATCACTGTATTTACTCATACAAACTTATTTTTAAATTGAAGGATCCAATCGAAACTCCAATGGCACAGCAGGTATGTTCACGCATGTTTCTTTAACAGGTTTGCTCTTATCAATAGCTCTGTTGATTTTAATTTCAATTGTGTATACAGTTGACTTTCATATCATGCACATTACTAGCATCACTACAGAGCCAATAGTGTTGTTGTACATGTAGACCCGTGGTACCCATCTGAAATCTTGTTGTGCCGTGTAGTTTCACACGCTTTGTATTCTTTCACTGCTGCTTTGTCTTGAACTGATATGATTTGAACCGTGTCTCTATTTTGATTTGGCAAGACAATGCAGTGACCATAGGACATAGATATATGTTTGTTTGATGCTTTTATTATGTTTGTTTGATGCTTTTATTATGTACTAGTACTTGGCAATAGAAGACTTGGTAGTTTAATCCTGTCCACCTTACTAATGAACTGGTTCACCGAAATGAGTTTCATATACTAGTACATGCTAAACTTGTTATGTGTCTACTTGTTTCTTCTTTTAGAATGCTGAGAATATTGGGGAAGAGTGCCTTATTAAGCAATGGTAAAGGAAGTAATGCAGATAAGGTTCAGGATAGTGACACATCCTTGTTGGTCTCCAACAAAGCTGATAAAACAGCTAAGGAAGACTATCTTGAAGACAGCGAGACAACCCCAAAGTCCTGTCTTGGTTTAGGTTCGAGTTACTGGCCACTACCTCTTGCACAAGCTATTCAAACTCACTGTCTGAATCAGTTCGGTTTCTTGAGTCTCAACTACAAGCTGAAAGACATCGATCAGCTGTGCTGCGACAAGAAGCGGAAGGACTGCGGAAGTCCCTAGAGCATTCAGATGCATACTTTCTGGTGCAACAGCAAGCGTTGGAGGATTTTAGCGCCAAACAGGACAAAGCTAATCAGCTTGCTAAGCTTATTGCCAGCATGGTGGATACCCAGGATAACGTTTCTTGGGCTCTTCTGAAGTTGTTTCAGTTATGCTCTTGTTTTGCTGCCGCGTTTGTTTGCACTGGTGGCCAATTTTGACGGCCAGTGTATGTAATGTGCTGCTTTGTTCCCTATATTTGCACTGGTGGCGAACTTTGATGCCCAGTGGATGTAATATGTGTAATAGCGGTAATAGGCTAGCGTTAATTGCTTGCTTATTTATTTGCTTATTGTCTTGTTTAGTTGTTTGCTTGTAGTCACTGCAGTTCTTTTTCTGTTTTTTTCTAGTGGCCACAATAGCCTATTTTTGGTAACTAGGCCAAAATAATCATGGCAACACACGGACTGTTGTAACCATGGGCCTCCTGCAGGCCGTATGATCCATGGGCCTTCGTCCGGCCATAGGATCCATCGGCCTTCTATACGGGCCTTAGGGACCATGGGCCTTCTACGGGCCGTAGGGTCCATGGGCCTTCTACAGGCCGTACGATCCATGGGCCTTCTACGGGCCATACTATCCATGGGCCTCATACGGGCCGTAGGATCCATGGGCCTTCTACGGGGCGTATCATCATTTCGCCAATCATGGGTCGTACTATTCGTGGACCATAACGGGCCGTTAATAGGCCGTATTTGATAACTCTATGAAAACAGCCCAACGGGTTTTTTTGACATGAAAACGGCCCAACTTATTAACGGTCCGCAAACGGGCCGACTATAACGACGGGCTGAATTTGGCCCACAAGCAGAAAATGACAGTAATGGGCCGTATGTAACCGAATGCTGCAAATGAGCCCAAGAATCAATGGGCCCTGAGAAGGCCGAAAGATAACTTGGGCTGGAAACGGCCCAATGGAATAACGGGCCGTTAATGGGTATAAAGTGATACACTGTTCATTACGGGCCAGTTTCATCACGGGCCGTTAATGGGCCAAGAGTTACAAAGGTCCTCATATGGGCCGAAAGAAGTCATGGGCCACACATGGGCCGGAAGTTAAAACGGGCTGAATCATATTGGACGGCCCAGATGACGCTACTGGGCCTAATTCGGATAGGGCGTAACGGGCCCTGGGTTAGCGGGCTGTAAATGGGCTATATGCGAACAGGCCGTTAACAGGCTTTCCGTGGGCTGACCCGCCACCTTTTGACCAAGTCAAACGGGCCGGCCTTTTCACAGGAATGGGCCTCTGTTGGGCCGTGCCACATGTCGCCGTATCATAGGCGTCTTCGGTCCAATGAGCGGATGACATCTGTCCCAACGGTGAGCCGACACGTGTTTCCTCCAGCCAATGATGATTTTACACGTGGAAAATCCCCATTGGTCGGGGCTGTTAACGGGTTATCGGATCCGAAACCCGACCCGATAGCTTAACGGCGTTCCGTTACGGTGGATGCCACGTGTCGGTCACCCTTGACGAAAGTACTTCTGTGACGCACGATTTATCGTCATGGAAGTGGACACTTCCGTGATGATAATTTTGGTAATGTCATGGAACACTTCTACGACAACACAGGTATGACTATCTTGATTCTGTCATAAAATCGTCATGGATGTACATGCATGACAAAAAACGCGACCTACTGTGACAAACACGTATCATCACGGAAGTGTATTTTTTTGTAGTGAACACCGACACTTCCTTTCGACTGTTGAAGGAGCAACTCACATCGGCACCGGTCTTTGCTCTGCCGGATTTCAATGAGAAATTTGTGGTGGAAACAGATGGTAGTGACAAAGGAATTGGGCCCGTGCTGCAGCAGAAAGGTCACCCAATTGCATTCATGAGAAAAGCTTTGTCTCCCAGGTATCAAGGGTTGTCTACCTACGAAAAGGAGTATCTGGCAGTCACAGTCGAGGTGCACCAGTGACGAACGTATTTGCAGCATGCGGAAATCGTCATCTTCACTGACCAAAAAAGTCTGATACATCTGGAACAGCAACACCTTGCCACCCCTGGCAACAGAAGGAATTTACCAAACTATTGGGGTTGCAATCCCGCATCAAATATAAGAAAGGCACGGATAATACAGCGGCAGATGCTTTGTCGAGAGGCCCAGCGACAGAGACATTGGCCCTGGTTTTGGTCTGTCAGCCAGCATGGCCAGAAGATGTATTGAATAGCTACAATAGCAATCCTCAAGTGCATAAATTGCTTACTCAACTAGCTATCAGAGCAGATCCGAAAGGGCGGTATTCCTTGCAACAAGGTATCTTGCGCTTCCGCAGCCGGATTTGGCTGGGTGGGTCGACTTCTTTTGAGCAGCAAATCATGCCAGCCTTCGACGACAATGCTATGGGTGGTCACTCCGGGTTTCTAGTCATGTATCATCGAATCCGTCGTTTGTTTGCCAGGCCTAAGATGAAAACCCATATCAATTACTATGTGCAGTGCTGTACGTGTGCTAGCAAGCAAAGCCGGACATGGCAGCATCACGAGGTCTTCTCAAACCTCTTCCAATTCCAGCTGAACCATGGGATCTGATCACAATGGATTTTGTCGACGGGCTGCCGCAATCATGGAAATTCAATTGTTTATAGGTGATTATGGATAAGAGGACACGGTATGCTCACTTCCTGCCCTTGACACATCCGTACACAGCAGCAAAAGTGGCTCAGATCTACATGTCTCAGATATACAAGATAAAGGGTTCCCCAAAGCAATTGTGTCGGACAGAGATCCAATCTTCACAAGCAAGTTTTGGCAGGAGTTGTTTCAATATGCAGGTACGGAGCTGCGGCTGAGCACGGCCAACCATCCGTAGTCCAACGGGCAGACAGAGCGTGTGAACCAGTGTGTCAAGACCTTCCCACTAGCCTAGTTTTGGTACAATTCGTCGCATCATTCAACATGACACCGTTTAAGGCAGTGTTCGGGCACGAACCCAAACACTGGGGTTTGTCAGCAACTAATTCGTGCTCGGTTCCTTCTCTCACAGCATGGCTGGAGGAACGAGCAGTGATCCAAGACCTGGTACAGCAACATCTGCACCGTGCCCGCAACTACATGAAGTCGCATGCTAAAAAGAAATGCTTGTTTCGCGAGTTCTCTGTCGGGGACATGGTTTATCTCAAGTTGCAGCAATATGTCCAGTCATCGATGGCGCCACGGGTGAATCATAAGCTGTCGTTCAAGTTCTATGGGCCATTTCCTATCATCGAGAAGATCAACAAGGTGGCATACAAGTTGCAACTCCCACCTCAGGAGACAATGCATCCAGTGGTCCATGTATCAATGCTACGCCGTGCCCTGCTTCCTGGTACGCCAGTCATATCTGAACTTCCTTGCAATCTTGATGAATTAGTTGTTCCTGTGGAGATACTTCAGACTAAAAGGCGCCGCAAGAACGGAGCAATGGTCGAACAAGTCAAGGTGAAGTGGTCAGAAGCATCACGTATGGAACCAACATGGGAGGATCGAGAAACTCTGCAGGCGCGGTTTCCCCGTGCGGCGGCTTGGGGGCAAGCCATTTCACAAGAGGGGAGGGGGATGTTAGGGTCCCTACCAGCATGGACCCCGTGGTCAGCCACGACACGAATGCAACCATCAGGCCCACGAGAACCCCAAGACCCAACGAGTGCTACCTGGGACCAGAATGGGCCAACCAAGCTCACATCGATACTTAAGCCAGGAACACCGAATAGAGGAGCATCCAGAGGATCAGGCTATCGGCGGTAGCTACCTACTATGTTCCCCTTTCCTGTTCTTCATGTTCTTCCTGCAACCAGAATTCCCCAATTCATGTAAACTCTGTATCTTAAGCTACTACTTCGGAGAGCTTGATCGAGAGAAATACTAGTGTTGTCTATCATAGAGATCACATACAAATAACACATATACACTCGATCTAAATAATCAAAGCAAACATTGCATCAAAAGTAACTCAACATCAAAACAAGTGATTAAAAATAGAAGAAAGATGAGATGAATCAAACCCTAGTAGGGGTGTATGCATACCGGGGGGGGCGCCTGGATGCGTGCTAAGCTTCTTTCTGATCCGAAACGGTGCACCAGCGTGGTGGAAGTGGTAGCGATGGGGCATGTTCTGGCGGCGAACCAGGGCAAAGATGGGGGTTACACGGCCAGTCGTTAGATTAAGGATCGACGGAGCAGGGTAGTGTGGCCGGCGAGGTAGCTGTCGTGGCATGGTTGGTGAGCTCAGGGATGAGCTTGCCCGTGAGAGGCGAGATGGATTAGGGTGGTCAGGCATGCAGGCCAGGCGAGATTTACTCGCGCTGGGCCGGATAAAGTCTGTTTTAAACCCTGAACACGTACGCATCGTTGATTTTAAACCCCAACCTCCAAAGCCCGGAAGTATGTACCCTGAACTCCCTAATTCCAGTCGTTTTAGTCCTAATTATGTCTGAGAGGAGGATTAGGTGACATGGCACTGCGGGCCGCCGGGTTTGCTACTTAATTACGCCCCTCTCCCAGCTCTCTCTTTCTCAGTGGGGAACGGCGTTCTAGGGTTCGTCGGCGATAGAGAGAGTGTGCCGCTGCCGCCATCGCGGCGAACAACCACGATGTCTTGCTCCTCCGGTGATTCATCGGCTTCTCGAGGCGGTGGGCTCCGAAGGAGAGGCGCAGCAGGAAGGTCTCCGGTGCCCTATCGGGAGCAACCAATGGCTTACGAGCCAGCGGTGATTTGCACTCGGTGCAGCAGGAAGGCACCGCGGTGGATATCCTGGAGTCCGGTGAACCCTGGTAGGAGATATTATTCCTGCGTAGATTCTCAGGTATGCTTGATTCCTCACCTGTCCTCTTTTTTCTGTTTTTGTTGTGTCAAACTCTGAATTTTCTGTGTCATGAACTGAACAGCATGGCTTCATCGACTGGCATGACACCCCCACGACTCCATTTCTTTGTCAATTGCTAGGAGACCTACGGGATAAAGTGTGGAGGCTGGATGATGAGCTTGCTGGCCAGTCAAGGGAAGGAGAGGTTGCTGCTTTGAAAGAGGAATTGGAGAGGGAAAATGCTTTGGTAGCAGAAACTAGAGCTACATGTGCTGGCAGAGATGAGATGCAGATGTACAAGTGTCTGTTTTATGGCTTATTTCTCTTTGTTGCTGGTTTAGTTGCAGGTTTCCTCCTGTCTCAGTAGAGTTAGAGGTTTTTGTGGTGATGTAGTTCAGTGGTATTACATTGTAGTGGATATGGTGATGGCTGAAATGAATATGAAAGAGATCTTTTGGGCTTTTGGCAACATATGGCGTGAATTAAAATTGTGAATGTTACTGTGAATGGGCTTTTGGAAAATGAGAGTGCCAACAAAAAGTCTTTTGGCAGCATATATATATATATATATATATATATATATATATATATATATATATATATATATATATATATATATATATAGTGCTTTTGTCAGCATGTGTGTATATATAATGGCATCCCAAGGTTTTCGAGTCAACGAATCGTTATGGGTCGATGACTTGTCCATGACTAGTCGATGAGTACCAAATGGTCGATGACTACCAAAGGGTCGATGACTAGTCGATGAGTACCAAATGGTCGATGACTACCAAAGGGTCGATGACTAGTCGATGAGTACCAAATGGTCGATGACTACTCGATGAGTACCAAATGGTCGATGACTACCAAAGGGTCGATGACTAACGAAGGGTCGATGACTTGTCGATGATTAGCAAAGGGTCGATGACTACCAAATGGTCGATGACAGAACATATGGAATGGTTAAATGCAAATGGAATTGAGAGAACATTTAGTCAGACACATCACCATAAATTTTGGCAGCATATATCTTGGTTGACAACTAGTTCAGAATGCCAGCATTACATGGTTCAAAAGGAGTGACGGCATTACATGGTTCAAAAAGCCATAGTTCAAAAGTGACATCCAAACCACAAGTTCATACAGTAGTAAAAGTGACATCCAAACCACAATTACTGAAGATATAATCCATAAGCTGGAAAACATCTTTAGAAATTTCCACTAGCATAAAAGTAGCTCCCCAAGCCTGATTTTGCTGGTCCTCTGCCTGATCCTCTCCCAGATCCTCTCCTTGATCCTCTCCCTGCTCCTCTCCCAGCTATAGTGCTTCCAGCAGGATTGGAGCTAGTAGGCACTATAGGAGCTCTGAATCTTGATGTTGGAGCTTGAGATCCTGATGTGCCAGGTTGAGAGCTTGCTGCTCTAGTTCTAGGAGGTTGAAAGCTTGATGTTGGAGCTTTAGTTCTTGGAGCTTTAGACCTAGTTGGAGCTGATGATTTTGATCCATCAGTCTGAGCTTGCTGCAAACAAAGGAGATGAATGATCAGAGCTAACTAATTATGTATTTTCATAGTTCAAAAGTAAGAAAAACAGAGCAATGATCAGGTTAGTACCTCTGTTTCCCTTTGCTTTCTTCCTCTTTTTCCAAGAAATGGTTTAGTTTTCTGGGTTCTATCTCCATTCTTCTTACAACCACTTTTATTGTGTCCCTTAAGCCCACAAGATCCACAAGAGATTTCTATGCCATGCTTGCTCATTTTCTTTCCCTTTGGAGCTTCACCCTCTTCTCTCCTCCTGTCATTGTTCTTCTTCCTTGCTCCTGGCATGGCAATGTATCCAGGTGCAACTGGCCTAGGGTTTTGAGACACATGCCAGTTTTCTTCTCCTAGAACATGCTGGAGACAATGCTCATAAATTTTATTGAATGTCTCAATCCAGTAGCACTTGTCTATGTAGTCATCTACCTTTCTACCACTCCTGTAAATAGCTGAAATAGCATGACAACAAGGGAGGCCTGCCAGCTGAAAGTAACCACAAGTACATATCCTTTTTTCAAGATTTACTATGTACTTCTTTTTTCTGCCCTTCATGTGCTGCACCTCAAATCCCTCCTTGCCATTCCAGAGTACCTCAATGTATTGTGTCAATCTAATACTCACCTTTAGCTTCTTGAAAACATTTGGGCAAATTTTGCCCTTCCATGTTGCTGATTTGGCTCTCTACTCTTGCACCCTAACAAGCATCTTCTTTCTTATCATCTCTTGCTGTGAAATAATTGGGTAGAACCTTGATTCTATGATGGCATTGTTAAATGGCTCACAAAGATTATTGTCTACAGATTCACATTTAGCTCCTGTAGGAAAAAAAATGCCCTAGCCCAATGAACTGGTTCTGTCCTCATGATATCCTTTGCACCATTAGGAGTTAGCTGAGCAAGCCTTGTCTTGTTATAGTTAAAATCTTCTCTGTTTGCAGCTTTAGCAATTGCCCAAAATCTCTTTTGGTACTCATGGTCCTTGTATTTCTTCCTCCAGTTGGCATAGATATGCCTGGCACACATCCTGTGCTCTGCATTGGGAAAATAGTCACTCATGCTGTTAATCAAGCCCTGTAAAAGTGATACATGACTTATTTAGTAAATATTTAAGTTTGCTTCAGCTAGACACTACATATTTAATTACTTCAGTAAGTACAGCAAGTAAGATTTCAAATAGAAACTACATATTTACTAAATAAGATTTCCATTTAAGTAAAGCAAGTAAGCAAAGCAAGTAAAGCAAGTAAGTAAGTAAGTAAAGAATTACCTTCTGCTGATCAGAAATGAAAACCCAACCTGCTCCTTGGTCATTAATATCCAAGTCTTTGATTAACAGAACAATAAACCACTTCCAGCTATCATTGGTTTCTTTCTCCATCACAGCCCAAGCCGCTGGTACATCTGATTATTTGCATCCATTGCAATTGCAGCCAATAATTCACCTTGACAAGCTCCCTTGAAAAAGCAGCCATCCAGTCCAATGACTTTCCTGCACCCTGCTTTAAAACCTTTCTTCATAGCATCAAAACAAACATAAAACTGCTGAAATATGTTCTTCTGCAGCTTTGTGGGATCTAATGTAATGGCCACTGTACTGCCAGGGTTGCTCCTGAGCAGTTCTAGTTGGTAGTCAAACACTTTTGTGTACTCACTTTTCATGCCACACATGAGTTTGTCAAGTACAATTTTCTTTGCTGCCTTGCACTTTGAAACTGACATGTCAGCAAACATATCTTTGAGCACTGTGGCTTTAATGCTGTCAATTTTCCACATGCTAGGATAATGTGCGCATATCTATTTGCAATCACCTTAGTAGTAACAAGCTTGTTCTCCCTGTACTGTGCACAATTGTGCTCATCTTCATAGGTAATAACTTGAAACCTAGAGCGTCTACTTGTCTTGGCACCATACAACATCCAGGGGCAACCAGGCCAGCCACATTTTACTCTCACTCTATGCTCCTCAGATTTTACAAATGATATGCTCCTTTTAGTGGCAAGCCCATACCTCTTTAGTGCTTTCACTAATTGGTTCTTGCTCTTGAAAACCATTCCCAAACTAAAATGTGGAATTTCTGTGTCTGGGTTGAACCTAACATACTGGCTCTTCCTCCTAACTATCTGGCCATCTTAATCTTTATCATAACTATAGTCCTGATCAGATGACTCAAACTTCAGGTCCTGTACAACTTCTTCTACATTAGCAACTAGCTCTATAGGAACTGGACCTGTAGACTCCTTTGAAAACCAAATTTCTAAAGCTTTCATCTTCTTCTTGAATTTTTTAGCATGTTTTCTCAACTCTACTACCTCTGATTCCTCCCCACTTTCATCAGTGTGTGCCACATAATCTCGATCATCTGAATCTTTAGACTCTGAAACATTTCCTGCATCCTCTGGAATTGGAGCCACAATCTGGCTAGTAGCAACCGGCTGAGAAGGATTGAGAATTTGAGAAGCTTGGGGACAGATCATCAATTCTGCAATTGTTCTTCACAGGGCTACTTATCACTTGAGTTACCACACCTCCCTCATTAGGAACTAAGATATGTTCCAATATGTGTGACTCTGGTACTGCATTCACTTGCTGAACATTGCTCTGGACAGCATCTTCTTCCTCTGCTATGATAACTGCATCTGGTTCAAGCTCACTGCCATTGTTAACCAGGTCATCCAATTCATCTGCTCCAAAACCAGACACACTATCCTCTTCCTCTGGTTCATCTTGCTCTCCATTGTATTCCACAAATATGTTAGCAACACCTCCATCTATAATATGCTCTGACATCCTCATGCAACCCTCATCAGTATATAAAAACAATAATCCATTTAGCAACTCTCTCCCAGGCATAAGGAAATACAGCTTCATGCTATCTTTCACAGCTAAATGATCTCCTAGAAGTCCTTTCAGCTCAGGCAGTGATAGCTTATCCCTCTCTACCTCTGACATTGCAGTGTCACCCCCAACATAATCAAGACTTGGGCCAATATGGATGAACTCCCCCCCATAATGGAACCTCATATTCAACACTTCTGTTGGATCCATGATTGAAAAGAAAACCTGCAGTGCAAGCCATGTATAAGTTACTACAGCTTTACTGACAATTAAAATGTGTACAAAGTTGACACCTTCAGTACTGACAATTACAAAATCGATCTAAATGCCTACAAAATCGATTTAACCTACAATGCATATCTTGTATCACTCCATGTGCACTACATTGCGCCCCCAAAAAAATCAAATAAAAATGCTACAACTTTGCCCCAAAACCCCACCTTTCACCCCCTGTAAAACCCTAAACCTAACTCCACGAGATCAGAAAAAAAAACCAACAGATCAGTTACGGCGGATGAGGATGACGAACCCGCTGCTTTGCCGCCGGCGTGGTCGTCCAATCTTGCTGCGATCATCCACTGAGCGTCACCATTGCAGCCGCGGAGGGAGGTGATGCATCGGGAGAGAAGGGGAAGGGGCGAAGTGAGCGAGCCGGTCCGGCTCAACCATTTAGCCTGTCCAGTGACCGATCCGGCCCCACCACGCTTTGCTGACTCTAGGGATGGCAATGGGTAGGGTATGGGTGGGTACAACCCTTTTCTGCCCAAACCCATACCCACAAAAACTTTCTATACCCACCCATTTCAATACCCATGGGCACAAGTTGACACCCATGCCCATACCCATTGGGTATCCCATACCCAATGGGTATCCGATGGGTACAATATATAGCGTTTACTTGTTGAAAAAGTATAGAAATGAGTCTAAAATTCAAGTGATGATTGTCGATCAATTTAGCATCGACGATGCCCCTCCGGTGGGCCTTTTAGAGGTGGAAAGGGAGTACAATAAGTGGTCGGTAGAAGCCCGACACAAAGAGAGGCAGCCATGGGAACTAGGGTATACTGGTCCAAGTGTTGGGCAAGAGTCTGTTGCCGAATAGTCAAGATTTCACTATTTCGATGAGCCACATAGGTTGAAGGAAGAGTGGTGATCTGTAATTTGCGATCCTACGACTATGGCCGGTTTAGGGAATAAGGGATTGAGGGTTTGGCCATAGAAGTTGGATGTCGACCCCACATGTCAAAGGGGTTATTTTTATTTATTAATTTTTTTCTGGGTATCTACTGGGTTACCCATGGGCACAATTTCATACCCATGCCCTACCCATATATTTTGCGGGTATGGATACCCATACCCATGGGTACCAAATCTTGCCAAGTCTTACCCATGCCCACTATTTTCGGGTAGGGTACCCGCGGGTACCCATACCCATGGGCAAAACTGTCATCCCTAGCTGACTCAGCAACCCCTGGCAAATTATTTTGATGTAATCGAAGAAGTGGCGATCTACTCATCGGAAACTGGACGATGGACTTTTGCGCTGAATGAGTGGAGACGCGACGCTATGGTGCGTGGTGATCAATCTGCCATCTTTCTGAATGGAATTGTGCATTTGACTACCTTTGATTCTTCAATAGTAACAGTGGACAGTGAGGGAAAGATTTGGAGAGAAATTAGAGCGCCATACTTGTCGGATGCCATTGGACTGTCTCAGGGATGCTTGCATGCTTGGAATGTAGATGATCGTTGCCAACTCTTCGTTTGGGTTCTTGAGGATTATGCTAGCGGAAAATGGACCCTAAAGCACACTGCTAATGTTTTGGGACAGTTCGGAAGGCATTCTCGCAAAGATGACGAGTCCTACAAGATGTTGGCAATTCATCCAGATTGTAATTCATTTTTCCTTACTGATGGGAAGATGACAGTCTTATACAATATCGATAATCAGAAATTGCAAGTTATCAGCGCTTCCCAAGAATTAGTGGGCTGTGTGCCTTATATCCCTTGTTTTGCAAAATGGCCGTCGGTAACATTAGCGCCCTCATAAAAATGGCCAAAATCTTGTTGTTGTGGCACTAGCTTGGATATGTAACAACTCATATGTCACTGATGAAGGAAATGGCTCAGTTCCAGAAAACTTCATTTTTCATTTTTCTTGTTGTATCATTCTCGTTTTTATGTTCTTTCTTTCTCCTTTTAGCGGACTTTGTTTTCTTAAGGAGTGTAGAACAACATAACTGTTTGAATGAGATACCAGTCTAGACTATTGTAATAGCACACAGGTCCGCCATTCAGTAATACGTTTTCTGAATCTTTGTCTGGGTATGCTGTCCATGACCAATATTTTCTTCTCCAACTCTGACAACACATATTATAATCTAGAGAATCTTCTTGACACTGTGTAGCATTCTAAATTTTGAATCGAGTCCCTAGCATGCAAACTCTCTTCTTTTCAAATTTTTAATCAATGATTAAGAAGGATCTGACTAGGTTCTGTAATTTCAAACGAAAAAATTGAAACAAAAGGGGTTCCCCCCTGCCCCGACTTTTTTTTTATTAAGCAAAGGCAAGAAACCAAAGCGCCCAAACAGTTTACAGTTCTCGGCGCAAACCAAGAGTAGCTGCAGCAGAATAGGGCTTTTACAAGTTCACCTATCCGTGAGATGAACAAAGTGGCACATATGTTAGCTGGCATTAGTGAGCTCTCTGCTCATCCATCAAACTTTGTATGATAAGTTCATATAGGTCAATAAACTGTCGGATGTTCTCTCGAGAACACACGCATATGATGTTTTACACGTAATTGATGATGTCACGTGCAGGCTTTATGCCATTTTTGCATTATTACATTTTATCATAACTGTTGTTGTGCTACCTTTTTCCAGGATATTAACATGTTTTAAAATGTACTTGATATAATTCATTCAAATATATTCAAACGTTGTACTGATTTTAGGTTCAATCATCATTACAGCAAAGTACAATGTCCATGCCATGAGAAGTTTTACGAGGATGAAAGAACCGACGAGAAGGTACTGATGACATTCTCTGATAAGGCTCCTAGGACGCACTTTGAAGAAGGCCAAGGAAGTAGGGTCATCATGACGACTACTTCGAGGAGTGATCTTCTTTGGGGAAATCGCCAAGGAAGTACGGTTCATCACGACAACAACTTCGAGGAGTGATCTTCTTCGAGGAAGAAGGCCAAGGAAGTAGGGGTCATCACGACGACAACTTCAAGGAGTGACCTTCTTTGGGTGGACACCTAGTTCCGTTCGCCCAACTTCAAGGAGTGATCTTCTTTGGGTGGACACCTAGTTCCGTTCGCCCTGGGCGTGAGCGATCGTTTGCTTTTGTTATGCCGACACTACTGGTAACATAATGATTTTCATTTTGAGAGGTTATATCCATTTCCCTGATACTTCTTGCTTCTACTCCCTCCATTCCAAATTACTCGTCGTGGTTTTAGTTCAAATTTGAACTAAAACCACGACGAGTAATTTGGAACGGAGGGAGTAGTTCTATCAGAACATGCATGAACGAAGTATTTGCTGTTCAGCTCAGTAGGGCATTTCGTCATTCCACAAACGTGCGGAGTCTGGACAAATGAAATACCGTATGTCACAAATGGAATCCTAAACTAGTTTTATATACAAAGGCAAAATATACCCACAGACCTGAAACTATGTCAAGAAAATTTTGACACGACTAAACATCAACTGGCCTCAAAAGGATCCCCAGGGTGTCAGAATCAGCGGCAGCTCGAAACAAGACCACCGACCAAAAGAATGAAAGAATGATAATGATATCCCCAGCAGAAAGCTCTTCCCCAAACAGTCCTCGGCACAGCCATGATTCCCATGCGAGACGATCATCTCTTTCTATCAGACCGACCATTGGTGCCACACATTTTTCGCCATCGTTATCTCACGTTGCAGCAATGGGTGCTACCGGATTGCAATTTTCTCCACAGGCAGATCATGTGCTGGGGGGACTGATAGTGTGCGGTGATGTAACCGTCGAAGCAACCAGCCTGGTAGAACCTGACGTCGTGCCGATACTCTACTGGCCGACGAGTGATGTTGAATTTCTCCACCCACATGCCCATGTTGACATCTTCCATCTTAAATAGCTGCACAATAAAGAATTAACAATTTAGCCATCACCACTTCTGCACGACGTGAGTAAAATTCAGTGGGTAGGAATTGGATGGCGTCCAAGAGATAGATGTTTACCCGAAGTGTCTGATTGTCAAATTCAGATACGATGTAGCGTGCAATATCTGATGAGATCACATAGCCAGGCCCATTGGCATAACTTGGGTAAGCCTCCTCTGGCCATTCCTGGAAAGAAACAAGAAAACTATACTGATCAAGATGCCCTTCCGATATACCAGAAACAGGGAGATGGAAGGCCAACAAGGACAACACAAAGTACAGAACACCAGATTTTGTTGTCACAAGATTATATATCCATGTTCCAAGTATAAAATATGAACGCAAGACCTTTGACTCACCAGAGAAATGTAAAATCCACTTTCGATACCAAGTTATTTCTATAACGCACATATTCAAGTATATAACTTAAAACTGAACCGTGTTGATCCCATAGTTTTTACTCCTCTTGCACAAAGAATTTTTTCACGTAAAACAATTTGTCGACTGTGAATATTGATTTAATCATTCCAGCAACTATCCTCATAATTCACTACAAGATTTGCGCTTTTGATGTGCCTGCTAATTTGCGCAGCAAACACATAATGGTTTTCACAGATAGAATACCAGGTGCTGGTTGGTACTTGGTAATTGATTGGTTGCTTGTCATTTGGCAGTAAACGGAAACACGAGTGTGCTAGTTGGTTGTATTTTTCATTTCACATTTCTTAAGCAATATAGATGATGAATGGTGGTTCTGTAATACAGGACAGCAATTTACCTCATAAGTCACAGCCCACTTGCCAGATCTCAGTGGTCTATGGTAGTAGTTGATGCTTCCCACATACACACTCTTATCACTTTTAACTTTCTTTACTTGGTCCAGTACGGAATCAATTCTAACAAATGTATCATCATCACATTTCATCACATATTTAGCCGGGATGACTCGAACCTGGATGAACACGATCATCAATGAGTATATAAACATCAATGAAACTGGCGGCGTGAGACAATATGGCAGAACATAAGCAGTTATCCGACATATTTCAGTTCACTTACCCCATACTCCGCAATGGCAATGGTCTTCAAAACTACAAGATCATAACTATCCATGAAAGGCACTATGACGATGTCTTGGAAGAACTCTGCCTCCCTTTTCAACTCTGCATTGACCTCCATTTTACCATTCTGTGAAATTGCTTAATTTGGTCAGAGTTTCGTATATGCAAACAACAAGCAAAAAAAACAGGAGAAAAGCAAGTAATTACCAGGGCCACAAAGAACCGAGCTACAATATTAGATGATTTTCTTGTATACATCATCCATGACTTCCGCACCGCCATGCGTTCGGCAAAATGGCTCGCTGCTGACAGAATACCAATAAAAAGCTCGACAGGTTCAGTTGGTAGCGGTGGGGCTCTCCATTGCTCAGACATTTCAAGGTATCTCTCTGGGGAGAAACTAGGATGTGAACTGGGCAGAGAACTAGCAAAAATTGACTCAATATCAATGTCTCCATTCAGAGACAGTCCAGTTGCATCCTCAAGAGTGTAACCCTGTAGAGACCACCAAAATCAGATATGCAGATCTCAGGAGGCTACTCATGTAATTCAACCAGATTTGTGATGTGAGGATTTTCGACCGACGAACTTACAGTGCGGTAAGGAAATGAAGTGACATGCCTCCCATCAACATTGACATGGTAACCTTCCAAACCAGCTGTGAGAGTCAAAACAAACAACTTGCCTTCTCCGAATGGGTAGGGCCAACTGATGTGCACATCCTTTGACCTACCAATTAAACGTTTCACCCACCACTTCATCTTCGACTCCTCTGACTTGTTGTCATCATCCCGAATCCATTTCTCACACTTGAGTTGAGCATCAACTGAAAGATGTTATCCACGTCAACACGCCATTTTTACATGGAAATATTGGTATATATGCTGCTTGAAGTAAAAGAAAGTCCGATTTCAACTCATTTTAGAGTGATTTGGGAAAAAAGGGAATGGATGTGTTGCAGAATGACGAAAATGCCTACTTCCACGAAATAGTAACCCAAATATAATTAGAGAAGCTTCACTAAGCAGCCTTTACAAACAATGAGAATAGTTGCTGAACTAATTTGGTTGCAACCAACTAATGGAACAATCAGACTACATATGCATAACTAATTAAGCACTCAATTATTTGTGTTCTTCCTTCACTGATTGGCTAAGAAGAAATGGGAACAGGGAGTTCAAGCACCCACCCCCATGTTGAAGTCAAACTCACATCATTGCTGTATTCCTCAAAACACGGTTGCAGGTCCATGCTTGTTTAATTTTCATAAATAATATTCCACCAATTAGACAAATCAAGCACAATCGCCATCACAAACATTCTCCATAAAGCAAAAGAAATCGAACCCTCTCTGGAAATTTCTTGCCAAAGTTTGCACTTTTCTCTACGCTGTTAGTAGTACACACAATTAGCCCACTGAAATTGATGGCATCCCTTCCTAGTTCTTACCAACTTCAATCCAATCCTCTTAGATAACGCAAGAACACGAGATTGCAAGATGAAGTCAAATGAAATCAACATGGATTCAACTCAACCTAGCTAAAGTGCTGAACGAATTAAGCAGGCAAGCAAATCTGAAGCTCGACTCACCAGTTTCCTCGGCGGGGCGGGAGGCGAAGCCCTCGCAGCGGTGCGACTGCGCCCACTGCATCCTGTAGCAGCTGTTCATCTCAATCACCGGCTTGCCGCTGTAGTCCCCGCGGATCCTGGGGTTGAAGTGCAGGATCCTGGGCGGCGCCTCGCCGTCCACCACCTTGGTGCCCACCAGCTCCACCATGAACTGCGACACCATGAGGGGCGTCTTCCCGCCGTCCTTGCGCTGGGCGATCTTGGGGTCGTACTCGGGCCGCGCGGGCCTCGGGCGCGCCACCACCGTCACGTGCGACCCCACCGCCAGCCCGCACGGTAGCTCCACCGTCCGGACCCCGTCGGCGGGGAGCTTGTCCGCGTGGAGCGAGATGGAGGCCGGGCAGATCGGGGAGGACGGGGGCGGGGAGGCGGTGGTGGTGGATGCGGATGCGGATGCGGCGGTCTGGAGGTGCGCAAGATGGGGCTTTGCGGCGGAGAAGGCGTCGGCCGCGGCGCCGTCGAAGGGGGTCGCCGTGGCGTTGGACCGGGGGAGGAGGAGGAGGGAGGAGAAGATGGGGAGCGGCGGCGGGGAGGACGGGGAGGGGGACACGGCCGCGGGGAACGCGGGCCGGATGGGGGAGAAGCGCGAAGAGGGGAAGGCCGAGGCCTCGAGCTCGCGGCGGCGCGAGCGGTGGGTGGTCAGCGATCCTGAGGCTGAAGACGACGAGGATGGGGATGAGAACGGGAGCTCGAAGAGGAGGAGGAAGGCGAGGTAGGCCGCTCCGGCGACGACGAGAACCGCGCGGCACAGGCGCCGGCGCGGCATGGTGAGAATGGTCAGGTGCCGGAGGCGGAGGCGCGGAGCAAGGTTCTGGAAGGCGGCGGAAGGGGCGAGAAAGTAGCCGTTTGGGAGGACGGGACCATGTGCTGGCTAGCTAGCTACTTATTGCTTCTCCGACAGCACTCCGGCGACCAGACCGTTGCGAGGGTGGGGGTGGGCTGGCGGTGGTTCGCTGCGGCGCACGCAACAGCAAACACCGAACACACACACACACACATACACACACACAAAAGAAACAGAGCAATCGGCTCCGGATGATAATGATCTCAGCCGTTCAACCATCTGTATTCAACGCATCACGTTGCTTCAATGATGTACTTCCTTCCTTCTGGTTTACAAGGCCAATCTCATAAACTAAAAAAATTAAATTGTAAGGCTCATGTCTCGGCCCGCACAAAGCTTAAAAGCACCTCATGCGAGAGAACGGCCGAATCGGCCGTTTTTGACGAGTCGGACTCGCTCAAGCCATGCGTGCCGTTGCCTACATGCGTTGGGATGTGCGGGAGACGGTCTCGTAACTCCCCCTCTCTCTCTAGTCACCTCCCGCGCTCATTCACACCACGTTTCCTCTCTCTCCTTCACCGCCCCTTCGGTCTCTCCGATGACAGAGCTACGACCGCGCCTCCCCCCTCCCCCTTCTCGCCGGCAACAACGTCCTTTAGGACAAGTGGGGTTGTCGGCCCCGCCTCTTCGGTAGGGACCTCATGGCGGCAATCCGGACGTCATCCCCCTTCTGCACCAGGTCATGTGCGCCCGCCAATGCCCCACCCGCACCGTGCGCTCTGGCTCCACCTCCAATTCCGGACCTAGTCATCTTGGGTTCGACGACGACTAGGGAGCGACCCCCGTCGGCTGTGACAACGGCAACCCAAACGGATAGATTTTTTTTCACCCGTTCGAGGGTTTTCTCCCCCTTGCTCCGATGCAAGGCGGGGGGAGTACGACAGGCGCATCGACGATGGTGCCCTCATTCTCCACCCCGTGTGTCACGAGGACCACGACCAGGTCCCCAGGAATGGTCGGCTCATCATCGTCGGTGAGACCCCTGCTCCCGCAAGGGTTTTCTCCGTGGCCGGCGTACCTTAAACCGCAAACCGCTTTAGTAAGCGCCAATCTTTTCCCTGTGCTCGTGTTAGTAGTTAGGGTTTTCTTGCTTAGTTCGGATTATGCTTAGAGTAATGCGAGATTGGTTGGGATTGGATTCTATCTGATTCGATTCGAACCCAATCGATTTTGGTTGAATCAGAGCAATGCTAGATTGCTACTGCTTAGGGTGTTCATGCTAGATTGGTGCATCTGGTGATGCTTTTGCTACAACTACAATGCTACATTTCTATTGCTTAGTGTCTTCATGGTAGATTGGTACAATGTTACATTGCTGCCGGTGGTGTTCTTGGTACCACTATAAAATTTGGTATATTTAGTGGCAAAAACCCTGGTGACAAAATAGGAAACGTCGCCTAAAATCATTTTCTCTGACATTCCACCGTCACAAGGTGTTTTCCTCTCGGGGCAACGCCCTCGGCAATTTTGGCGATGTTCCGACCTGATTTTCGGCGACGCTATTGGGCATCACTAACCATCTGTATCCAATACATCACGTTCAATGATGTACTTCCTTCTTCTGGTTTAGAAGGCCAGTCTTATAAATTTTAAAATAAATAAATTGTAAGGCTCATTATCTTGGCCTGCACGGAATTTAAAAGCACCTCTAGGCCTGCATGAGAGGGAACGACCGAATCTGCCATTTTTGATGAGCCGGACTCCCTCAAGCCATGCGTGCTCGTTGCCTACATGCGTTGGGATGCGCGGGGGACGACGGGACAACTCATAACTTGTTGCCGGAAAAATTGTCGAAACGGAAAACTTGTTGTTTCTTTGGATCAATCTTTTTGTTCTGCAAATTTTGATATATTATTTGTATTTTTCTAAATTAGGATGATTTAGTTATGATTTTTCCAAGTTTAATGTGGTGACCTTTAGTCTCGTTAAAGACACCAACCGGGACTAAAGGGCTGGGAGAAAAAAAATGAAATTTGAAAAAAAATTGATTTTTTTTCAGTCCCGGTTGGTACCTCCAACCGGGACTAAAGATAGACCTTTAGTCCCGGTTGTAGATACCAACCGGGACTAAAGGTGCTCGCACCGTTCAAAGCCGGTCGCAAACCCTTTAGTCCCGCATTAGTCCCGGTTCGTAACGCGACCGGGACTATTGCTCCGATCCGGCTGGGATAAAAGCCCTGTTTTCTACTAGTGCTATGATCTGATTGTAGCACCACCCAAGTGCTACTGCCACTGATCATGGGTAGTCGCAAATGATCAGTGTAACTGCCAATGATCATTGCACTTTGCTTACTTTCATCCATTGAACTGACAAGGTCGAGAAGATGGAGTGGGACACCGCTGGCAGAGGGGTGCATGTCTCGCCAAAACCGAGGATGCTGAGGACATCATCCCCGCCAATCGCTGGCTTAGGAGGGTGGATGTGTCGGGCAGGGTAGCCTCCATGAGCCATCCGAGGGGCGCTGGCCAGAGGCCTCTCGACCACGAGGAGGGGGCACAAGAGACGATCAGGTTCTATGTGTAGATCAAGTATGAGGAAGACATCGTCATGCTGGTCATCCCGCCTTCCTTCAGGACAGTGATGAAGAAACAGTTAGTCCTCAACCCTCCCCTTGTCGTGAGCCTCTCTGCCAACAAGTGTTGTGAGTTCTGGTCGCGGATCCAGACATCTTAGGGGTAGATGGTGCTCGCGAGGGGCTGGGACTACTTTTGTCAGCGCCACAAGATTGTCCTCGGCGATCTGCTCGCCCTGCGGTGCATGGGATGCCCTGCTGTCTTAAACTTATGTCCTACTAGTATCATGCACTGCTTAATAGCTGCTAATGACAGTTGTTCTTATGTGATGTGTTATTAATTGTATTGTGTTATTCTTATGTGATGACTGATGTGAAGTGCTACATTTGTATGGTAAGACCACCACATTTGAAAGGGGTGAGCGGAACAACTACTTGCATGCAGCCAAGCAGTTGTGCTTTGCATCTGCTCACCCTGAAGCACAAATGCATGCAACCAAACAACAGGCCCTAATCTGGCCACTAATGCAATGCATGCAACCAAACATCATGCAAATGTTGGTTTGTGGCCTGCATTTTCTCAGCCAGACCCAACTAGAACAAGTATACAAAGGACCAAAAAAGACAGGCAACCAAGTACGCACATGAAGATCCCAACTTTGAACAAAGCTTACATGCCTCGTCTTGGCATTAGAGGCCACACCAACGTCACAAAGAGGAGGTCAAAGGACCAAACTGCAAAGAGAAGCTAGTCGTCGACACCAGCCTGACAAACCCTAACATCACCAGCTAGAGAAAGACAGTAGGAATCTACAAGCCATTGACATCATCGCAACAAACACCAACTAGATGGGGAGTCTCAAGAAAACATTTTTCATCAGATTGACGCTAGCGTCGCCACCAAAGAAGAGTCACCGTGTAACCCTAATAAACGTGCCAAAGAGGGGAAATGACTGCTCCATCCGATAGATCGGGAACTCTCTGCACTCTCACACCGATGAGGCCAGTGGAAGATGGGGTGGGGTAGGGCGACGGCACGATGCACCCGAAAAAAAATCTCTTCTCTAGGGTTTGGTGAGGAGATAACAACGCGTCTTAGACAAATATACACAATAAAACTGCATAGATGGTGTGATTAACAAAACGAATTATAAAGTGAGAGTTCACAACTTATCTTATTAATAAATGTACAAAAATCTTGGACCAATTCGATGGCACTATCTATAGAAATTCTGTGAAAGATCCACATGGTATGTGTGGTAAGCAACTTCATATTTGGAATAATGAAACTGAGCTATGATGCTCTAGCTAGGTGATTATATAATAGATCAGATCAGACAATCTATATCAAAGAAATCAAAGGAACAAACACTTTCTAATTCTGTTCATAAGTAGTAGAGCCCCCCAAAAAAAACAGGATTATTAGCCCGGAGGAGTGGGGGTACAATCTCCAAAATTCGAATCCGCTGCGAAGGCCCTGGTGGAGCGGGACCGCTGTTGGGTGTTCGGGGCGTCGCATCCGGATCCACAGACTCTGAGAAGGAAACAGGGGAAGACGGCAGCGCGGCGTGCAGACTGGATCGCTCGAGACGCGCACGACGCCTTTCGCCTGGCGGTGTGGCCCGCCCGTCGGCCGCGTGTCCTGTCGACGTGATCTCCGCTCCGCCAGCGTTAGATGATGCGGAAAGCATATTTTTTTGAACACAATCAGGTAGGCGGCTGATAACCGGCCGGCGTATCACCGCCGGGATCCAGCGGCCGATCGCGTTTCGCTGGAGCAACAACGAACCTGATTTTTTTATATAGGAAAAAAACAGCGACTACGAAGCGAAGCTTTGGCGGGCTCCACCCACGTGGAGGCAAATCGCAGCCTGTGATATGATATGATGCGTCGCCCTGGAAACGGGCCGAGTTTGTCTTTTTTTTCCGAGGGCAGCAGCAGTCGTCTCGGTCACGCCAGCATCGGGAGCCGGAGCTGGCATCGCTTTATCTCGGACCAGAAATGATGGAGAACAAGTGTAGTACACTAGGATGATCTACGGAATAATTCCGACAAAAAAGGATGGTCTACAGAATTTAGACGTCGCCCGTGATAGCCTCGCCGAATCCAACCGTGGGCTAAGCATGCAAAATTTGCCCAACTCTTTGCCACAACTACACATGCCCCATGCGTTGCTGCAAGATTTTGTTCAAGACGATAAACAAGTGCTAAGAAAAGAACTAAGGCCGACGCGGGCCGGCTGGCCCAAATTTTGGCTAGCAGTTGGATTAGTCCCCGCATAGCCGTCGGACGGCCGGGCTCCCTCCTCATCCTCTCTCTCGCCCCACCTGTAAAATCTGAAAAGAAAAAACCCTGCAGAACACATGGCGGCTGCCTCCTCCTCTGCATCGCAACGCATAGCGTGCGTCCGCCCCCTCACCGTCAACTGTTGCCACCAACGCTCGCCCTAGCCGGTGTTGCCCATCCCCACTTGCTCCCGGGAGAATCAATGGCGACAACGCCATGAAAAAATAACACGGGAAGACATGGCGGTTGCAAGGTGTCGGGTGCTCAAGTACTCATGCTTTATGTGACGCGTCGCACCGTCCATCGTTGGTCTTGGGTCGCGCTAGAGTCTGGTCGCGGCGCTCATCCTCGCTGGTCGTGGTGATGATGGCCTCCTTCGCAGGCCTAAGCCGGGCTACGCCTTGTAGCCTACTTGGGCATTAAATGTCCGATCGGTGGAGTGTGCCGCAAGGGCAACCTGCCCTCATGGCACATGTCCTGTATGCTCGGGGTCTCAACCACCGAGTTCGTTAATGCTGGCGTCATTAGCCTCCTCAAGGGTCTTCTATGTCGAGTTTGGCTGTGGTAGTGGTGTTTTCTATGCTTTTTTAATTTACGTGTCAACAGTAAAGTTCTGGTGAAGAAATATTACTGCTACTTTTAGTTTAATCTGGGTATTTCCGTTGACCCGAAGCTCTGCAGTAAAAGCCTAAAGCATGGTTCACCTTGCTAGCACCCACACCATTTGCCTCGAAGAACATCAGGCTATCGTCTGCAAATAATGAATGATTTACTCGTGGTGCTAAAGCAACCATTTGTAGACCACACATATTAGATGACTTGTTTGATTTTAAAAGGCACAAAACGCCCTCCGCTGCTAGCAAGAAAAGTTATGAGGAAATAGAGCCCCCCTGTCGAATTCTTCGTGATGTTTTGAATTCCTAGAGCTTCTTCCCACTAAACAGGACTGGGAATTTGATTGAATTTACCAGGCCCATGACAATACCAACCCACTTCTTAGTGAAACCAAGCTTTAACATGATGGCTTGAAGGTAATCCCATTCGACCTATCAAAAAGCTTCATCATGTCTAATTTTAATGCACAATGCTGGTTTTTTCCGCCCCGTTTCGCTTCATAAAATGGAGACACTCATATGCAACGATTATATTATCTATCATTAATCTGCGTGCAATAAAGGTTGATTGCTCCTCCGAGATGATATTAGGCAAAAGTAGCTTCAAACGGTTAGCTATGATCTTGGAAGAAATCTTATAGAAGCGGATCATACGGACTAATAGGCAAAACTGAGTGAGAAACGTCGGATTTTCTTTACCTCAACGATCAAAATCAAGATAGTCTCATTAATACATTCAACCGATTTTGTCCCTTCCACTATGCGCATAACCACTTTTGTTACCACTGCTATGCAAGCCTCCCAATGTCGTTGAAAATATGAGCTGGAAATCCGTCTGGACCTTGAGTCTTGATGGGAACATCTAAAAAGAGCACTTGTTTTACTTCTACTTTTAGTCTAATCTGGGTATTTCCGCTGACCTGAAGCTCTGCAATAAATGCTCAAAGCATGGTTCACCTCGCTAGCGCCCACACCATTTGCCTTGAAAAACATTTGGCTGTCGTCTACAAATAATAGATGATTTACTGGTGGCACTAAAGTAGCCACTTGTAAATCACACATATTAGATGACTTGTTTGATTAAAAGGCACAAAATGCCCTCTGTTGCTAGCAAGAAAAGGTATGGGGAAATAGCAAAGGTATGGGGAAATAGAGTCCCCTTGCCGGATTCTTTGTGATGGTTTGAATTCCTAGAGCTTCTTCCCACTTAAAGGAATCATGAATTTGATTGAATTTACCAGGCCCATGACAATACCAACCCACTTTTCAGTGAAACCAAGTTTTAACATGATGGCTTGAAGGTAATCCCATCCAACCTATGGTAAACCTTCATCATGTCTAAATTTAATGCATAATGTTGGTTTTTCTTCGCCTTGTTTCGCTTCATAAAATGGAGACACTCATATGCAGCGATTATATTATCTGTCATTGATCTGCCTGCAACAAAGGTCGATTGCTCCTCCGAGATGATTTTAGGCAAAACTAGCTTCAGACGGTTAGCTATGACCTTGTAAGCAATCTTATAAAGCACATTAGACAGGCTAATTAGCAAAATTGAGTGAGAAGCGTCAGATTTTTTTACCTCAACGATAAGAACCGAAATAGTCTCATTGATACATTCAACCGATTCTGTCCCTTCCACTATGCGCATAACCGCTTTGTGTTACCACTGCACTGTTTTTCTCCTGTTTTCTTGTTTCTTTTTTCTCTTCAGTTTTTTTCATCCTTTGTTTTTTCTCTCCTTTTCTTTTATATGTAGAATTTTGTTACACATTATTCATTTTCTCATATGTGCAAGAACATATTTTCAATACACATTTAACATTTTATGCATTTTTTCCAAATAAATGTTTCGATGTTTATTGTTTTCATACACATTGCACATTTTTGTATACATCTAGAACATTTCTTAATATAGGTTTAACGTTTTTCATATATATGATTAACATTTTTAAAATATATGCTGAGGTTCTATATTTTTAAAATATATGATTAACATTAACGTTTTTCTTACACATGTTTCTTATACATTTGATACATTTCTTGATACATGTTTAACATTTTATATATACACTTTTAACATTTCCTAAATACATGATTAACATTTTCTAAAGCATATATTTTTCGATGTCTACTTTTTTCTATACACATTTGCACTTTTTTAATACATCAGAAACATTTTTTCTATACACATTTAACATTTTTCAAATGCATGATTGACATGTTTTCAGAACATTACGTAGAGTATTTTTTGTAACAAATATATTTAAAATATATCGAAGATAAACAGAAAAAAAACAAAGAACCTGTAAAAACTGAAAAAATGAGGTAGTAGCCTCCCGCGCGCTGGGCCGGCCAAGTTAGACAGGCGCCAGGTTGTGTGCGCTCTAGTTGGACTGGCTCATTCGCGACCCATTCGGGAGCTCCTTAAAGCCCCCGCAGAAGGCAGTTGGCACCGCCTGGTGGGCCGGCCACGAACGCACGCCCTGAAAAATTGTATTATAGCGCGAAAAACCACCATAAAAGTCCCTTATAATCGTCTTCCAGTTTGGCTAACCGCTACACCTACTGGATGTCAGTGACTCACTTCATGAATTGTTTAAAGAACCAGTGTAGCCATTCTCTCTATTGTACAATACCTCGCTCAGATTTTTAAATTATTTAAAAAATATATTAAAAACGTGAATATTTCCGAAAAATGTGATTTTTTTTTGAAAGTTCACGAACCTGCATAAAAAAGTTGGCCAATGCAAAAAAAGTTCATGAATTATAAAACATTTCATGTATTCAAATAAGTTCACGAATTAAAAAAATTCATGAAATTGGAAAAAGATCACTACTTAAAGAAAAAGGTTGAGAACAATGAAAAATGACCATGAGTTTGAAAATGTTCAGAGATTTGGGAAAAATCATGAATTCGAATAAAAAATCGAATTTGAAATAGTTCATCGAATTTTAAAAATTTAATGGATTTTGTAAAAAGAAGTTAATTTTAAAAAAAGTTCATCAGCTTGGAAAAATTTTCACGAATGTGGAAATAAAAAGTTCATCAATTTTATAAAAAATCACAAATTGGGAAAGAGTTCGCCGATTTGTTGAAAAAAGTTCATGAATTTGTAAATAGTTCGTGGATATTGAAAAAAGTTCATCAGTTTTGAAAAAAACATGACAGATTTTCTCACAAATAAAATCCGGGCAAAACCCCCAAAAATGAATAAAAACTAGCCAAAGAAAGCTGAAACAAAAATAAAATTAGAGGGATCTTTTCAGGCTTGCAAGTTGATGTACAAACAATAGAGGAAACAAAACTAGGTAGCCACAAGTTGTGCACAGTAAAAGAAATGAGTAGGTGGTTCTTGTTTTTGTGTTCTTCAAACATAAAAATAATGCATACAAGGGATTGGACATTTTTCAAAAATGTATGTGAAATTTATTTTTGTAATATCCCTCCGTCCCAAAACTAGTACCTCAACTTTGTACTAACTTATAAACAAAAGTAAAAAAAAATGAAAAAATAGAAAACACAAACGAGGCAGTGGTCTCCCGCGCGCCTGGGCCAGCCCAGATGGCGCTCGCTTCAGGCGAGGCTAGCATCGAAGGAGCTATGCACGCGAGAAGGGGAGAGCAACTAGTTAACGAGCGCTACTTCGGGAGCCTCGCAACGATTAGCGCCACTTGGCGCGCTCTCAGCCATTCGCCACGTGTCGCGCTCTGGACGCTCCCTCCGGATTTTTTTTTATTTTTCCGGACGCGTTTTCGGTTTTTTAAACGGTTTTTTCGACGTTTTGGTTTTTCCCCGGTCTTCCTTAACTTTTCGATAAATTTTTTTTTTTGCACGAAAATCGCTTTTTTTTCTTTCGCGAAAGTCATGGTGTTTCTTCCGCGAGAGGCACGGTTGTGCTTCCGCGAGAGTCACGACCGTGCCTTTCGGAAACGAAAAAAAACTCGTTTTGTGTTTTTTTTCTTTCGGGAGAATCACGGTTTTGCTTCCGCGAGAGGCACGGTTGTGCTTTCGCTAGAGTCACGGCCGTGCCTCTCGAAAAGGGAAAAACAAAACACGTTTTCTGTTTTTTTTCTTTCGCGAGAGTCGCGATTTTGCTTTCGCGAGAGGCACGGTTGTGCTTTCGCGAGAGTCACGGCCGTGCCTCTCGAAAAGGGAAAAAATACGCATTTTCTATTTTATTTTCTTTCATGAGAGTTACGGTTTTGCTTTCGCGAGAGGCACAGTTATGCTTTCGCGAGAGTCACGGCCGTGCCTCTTCGGAAACGGAAAAAACGCGTTTTCTGTTTTTTTTCCTTCCACGAGAGTCACGGTTTTGCTTCTACGAGAGGCACGGTTGTGATTTCGCGAGCGGCACGGGCGTGCCTCTTTCGGAAAGGGAAAAAAACCATGCTCCCGGTTCTTTTTTCATCCGGGTTTTTTCGTGAAAAAAAAGTTCGTCAAAAGCTATCAATGTGGATCTAGTTTTGAAAATCTCGACGCGAGGAATCCAATGATGAAAACGGTTCGAGATTTGGACGCACGGTTTAAGAAATAAAACGTTTTGAATAAGCAGATCTACGAAAAAAAAGAAAACTCACAGGTTGCGACAAGTGGCGCGCTGCATGTTCCAGGAGAATAACTTCTCCGCCCGCATGCATGACTTCTATCTTTTGTTCCAGAACATTCTGCTTTTTATCTTGTTTAGTGATCTAAACGATCTTATATTTTTTTACGGCGGGAGCAGCAAAATCCAATAAATCCTATGTGAAATCTGAGAACTGTACTGCTTGAGAACTCTCTCTGATTCAAAGGAGTTACACAGGAATTCTTGGCCCAGCTCGTTACGGAAGTAAGGATACCATTTATATTATACTATTACGGAAGTAAGGAACTTCAAAATGAGGCATTCTACATAGCACTTACTCAGTTCCTATAATTTTTCGCCTGATGGTATTTTTTTTCTTTTTCCATCATCCAAAAACCTGGACTTTTGTTTTCAGCTATATGACATACTAGATCATTGATGGCGCGCGTTGCCGCGCCCGTTCCTTTCTTCAATGTAATATGAATTTATTTACTTAGGTATATGATGGTATGCGTGAGAGCCAATCTATAGTGCAGACAAAGAAACAACTTCAGTCACATCTTTGTAGGCACTATCAATGAATAGTCATTCATGTGCAAGAGATGTCAAACTGTACAATATAAAACAGGTCGATTGAGGATTTTGAAAAGGTTTACCTTCAAGTGTGTTCAATGTCTAAATAAAGCTGACTTCAATGAAGCTGAAAACAAAGTTTTATATACCTCTAAGAAGATCTTCTTGCTGGTTTATATCACCAAAACATCATATCAAGTGAAAATCTCCTCAGTATCACCTTGATTCCTGTATCTTGCAATCATGATACAAAGTACATAGTATGCGGCATAATTCCATAAAAGGAGACATTGGGAGTCAACCTCTGGGTTCCTTGTCTATTTGTTGCAGATCCATCATTGGTGGAGTTCAATGGCAGGTGAAGGAATTGTTGTATGAAGAAAAGTGTATGTATTGTAAGAGAAATTAAAATGTATTGTCTCCAAGGAAATGGTTCGAAGTGTGTTGTTATACCAGGGAAACAGCGAAGAGCCGAAGAGGTGATGTGCTTGTGGTAGAAGAGGACTGCAAGGCGTTTTCTTATTCTGCGACCAAGTTGGAATCCTCACTTGGTTGAATCTGAATCTGGCATGAAAAAGCAATCTAGGAAAAAAAATGAGGAAGTTGAATTTTCATGATGATAGTTATTTGTATCTACCCAAATATATGAAGGTATCCAACATAAAATGAGGTAGATTTTTTATCAGGAATATATAACTTATTCACAAAAAAGAGATATATTTAACCTCCAATCTAGCAAAATCACCCTTAAGGTCCATGTTCGAACTACGAACAAAATTGAGTAAGCAAGTACTATTTCCCAAGGGACATCCCCAAACTACTTGAGAAGGTGACTTGTCCATTTTATATTTTGCATAGCAAAAAGAACCTTTACCTGAATTACTATTATCTACTTGCTGAAATGCTGCTTAGTGAGCAATCAATATTGTTGGTCCAACAAAACTGTCTTCCAATTGATTAGTCCATTCATAGTTGCAAGGTTTGGTAAATAAATACATAGATTGCTCATAATTTGCTAGTTGTCTGTGCATATTTTTTTTGAAAGGACGCAGGAGAGCTGCGCATTTCATTTAGAAGAACGACGAAAGAATCGCCAACTATGCAGAGCAGGGGTAGAGAACCCCTCAAAAAAGCAGAAGGAAAAAGGCCCAACAAGGAAACTACTCTCGCAGCATCAAATGTCGGCCTCCAGCCAGCGCCCAGGAGCCCCTCTCTTCGTCTACACGCAGGAGGACAGATTGAGGTGAGCGCTCAACGTTCCGGAAGATGCGGTCGTTGCGTTCCCGCCAAATTTCCCATTGTATCAGCAACACCATAGAGCGCGCCCTCTTTGTCGTGGCTGAGCCAGTCAACCATGGTGGCAGTCTGACACCATGATGCTGGCGAGAGAGCCGGAAGGTGGAATTTGTTAGCCGCCAAGGTCCAGAGGCTAACTGTCCACGGACACTGTAACATGAGGTGATCCGCAGTCTCGAGGTTTCGCCGGCAGAGCGGGCAAAAGTAAGAGTTAGGCCATTGCCTAGCCAGCAGCCTGTCAGCCGTCAGACTCTTATTTTGCCCAAGGAGCCAGGCGAAAAACTTGTGTTTGGCCGGCGCCCATGCTCTCCAAACCGTCGCCATCGCTCCATAAGCCACGGAGCCCGTGAAATGCAGCTTGTACGCCGACCGCGCGGAGTAGCCTCCATTGGCAGAGAAGCGCCATTCAAAGGAGTCGATCTCATTCGCAATGAGAGGCGCAGCAGCTGCGATCTTGGTCCAGAGTGTAACAAACGATGGGAGGGTGTCAGCTGTGATACGCCCTAGTAGATCTCCAACCCAACGACTTTCATTGAGGGCAGATGCCACTGTCCGGCGCTTGTTAGCTGAGAGTTTGAAGATGTCGGGGGCGATAAGGCACGGGGCTTGCCCCCCTAGCCATGCATCAAACCAAAAGCACGCCCTCCGCCCATTGCCAAGGTGGCAGCGTGTCGCTAAGGCAAAGAGCGAACGGTCGGCCATGGAGCATGGCGTTGGGAGGCCAACCCACGGCTGCTCAGGGGCAGTTCGCTCAAGCCAAAGCCAGCGTAGCCGTAACGCAGTGCCGAACTGCCACAGGTCCACGATGCCAAGGCCCCCCAAGTTGCTTAGGCCTGCAGATCCGGCTCCAGGCCACCTTGTAGTGACCGCCGTGACAAACCTCATCACCACGCCAGAGCCACGCCCGACGCAGCTTATCAATTTCCTTGCGGGCCCAGGTTGGCAGCTCAAACATAACAAGCCAGTATACCGTCATGGATGAGAGAACGGCGTTTATGAGCACGAGCCGTCCTGCTGCCGTTAGGAGGCGAGCTTTCCAGCAAGCCAGCCGCGCTCTAATCTTGTCCAGCAATGGTTGAAAATCGATCTTGCGCAACTTCCTGAGGGAGAGTGGCGACCCTAGGAATCGGGTTGGCATAGAGGCCAAACGGGCTCCGAAAGGGGCGACAATGTCCTGCACATCCAGCCCATCGCACCTGATGGGGATCACCGAGCTCTTGGAGAAGTTAACTCGTAGTCCCATGACATCACCAAATGCAGACATGATAGACTTAAGTGCCGCCATCTCTTCATTCACAGGGTTGGCCAAGAGGGCTACGTCGTCAGCATACAAGGAGGCGCGCACTGGTGGAATTTTGCCTCTCAGCCGCTATGTCTGTGCATAATTGAAAGGTTTAAAACGAATAGGTACATGCCCATAATTTGCTAGCTTCAGTCTGGTAAACTGCATTCAAGATATATAGTTGAGTGATCAAATACTCCTGTATAAATACACTACCTCCGTTCCAAAATATAAGAAGGTTCGGTGATGCTTAGTTTAGCCTACCGAAACATCTTATATTTTGAAACAAAGGTGATACAATATTTTGTGATTAAAGAAGATCACTAAATCTATGTTGCTGTTGTTTGTTAGAAAGTTAGCATTAATTAATTATCATAGGTTATTAGGTTCCAGATAATAAAGGTCACATACACCTCAGTACAACTACGAACCGATGTCAACCATCCAGTTCACCTCCTCAGCAAACAACTTGATCTCAAGCGCCACTGTATGCATGGCCTCCATTGCTGGGACAAACCCATCAGCGACATACGCCGAACTGCCCTCCGGCGAGGAACGCTGGACGAAGGTAGAAGAAGATGAACAGAATTTTCCGGCGACGAACGCCCCGGCCGCCGAACGGCCTGTATGTTGGCTTCTATTCAACTCAACTACTCAAACACACATACATGGAGGTACACACGCCCACACGCAGCACAACCCCGAAAGAACTCTCACATCGACCGGGCGCGTACCACGGTCCCGACGGAGACGACATCTTCTTTAGGCCCCTCCCCCTCGGCTCGGCACATACCGTCACCATGGTGCGGCAACAGACCGGCACAATCAACCAATACACAGGGGATGGGTTTTTATACCGAACGCGCACACACACTTAGCTAGCTACCACGCCTAAGGTCACCACGCACGCACGCACGCATGACCCGGCCACCACCGGCCACTAACTCAACTGACCCACGACCTGCCTAACCAACTATGCATGTACACGCACATGTAGTAACAAACTACTGCTAGCTACATGCATGGCTCCAGCACTTGAGCAGCTCCTCAACGGCCGCAAGACCGAGCCTCTCCACGCGCCAAAAACTGTTGCACGTCTGGCTGCCCAACTTCATGCGCGGAGTCTCGGCGAGCACAACGACGTTGCGCCAACGGACGCGCTAAGTCAAGATTATGGCTGACATCCATCGCCCAAGACGTCTCCAGTTTCAGAACTCCTGCAGGAACAAGCTAGAACCAAAACCACATAAAATCCTTCCAAAGTTCAAATTAATTTATCAACATTGTTCCTCCAGACTGTATAGAAGGCAGTACACACCTTGCAGTCTTCGCGAAGTAGGATAAGCAGATCGGTTTGATTTGCCACCGACTTAGTGCTCACTCCTGGAACAAGCACATATGGGTTGGATTTGCCACCGCTGCTGCTGCACGCACTTGTGGATTACTCCGGGAGGACCATGCTGGCTGCTCGCTGCGGCTCCACGCGAGTCTGGCATAGACTGGAAGGCAGCAGCATGCCCAATTGGGTCCCCACGCGGGGAGTCTGCGACAAGCATGGGAAGCTGATGCGCCCCGATCGCCATTGTCTTTTATTTAAAAAAAGATGCTTGTATTCATATTCTTATACGCGGTACATGACAACAGCACATACAAGCACTGCGTACACAAACAAAGACAGAAACAGACCACAAGTCCTGCAACCTAAGCATAACGAGTTTTCCTCGTCCCTGGCGGTTGTAACCCTAGCCGCCGCTAGGAGAGGCCGATCTTCCGGCGCCGTCCTCCGGCGGCTCCCCTCCACGCGTGTGGATCGCTTTTATTCTCTCGTAGTCTAGGTTTTTAGGTTGTTCATCGTCTTTGCTTCGGCGGCGACGATGACGGCACTGAATAATGATTCTTCGGATCTTTCCCTGACGGGGCCATCGGTCCTATGGTTGGGGATGAATTTGGAAACCAGTCTGTTCAAGCAAGGACGGCGTAGCGGCGACGGCATCCTCGTGGTGGACCCGTGTCCTCGGGCTCCGCCGTTGCGACGACGTTTGCTCCAGCGTCGGCGCGGAGCTTGGGAGGTAGTGCAGGAGCGGATGCAGATTGTGGTCTGCATCGACAACATCTGTAAGACGGAACATGTGCTGGGCTCGTGGTTCGTGGATGACATGTATGGTTTCCTTCTTCGACGTCTTAGTCGTGGTGGGGTGCCAGATCTGGAGTTCGATGGCGTGTCCGGGGTGTTGCCCCGGCCTGATTCGTTCAACGACAAGGACTTCACTTTTGGTGAGCCACCTTGGAGGCCCGCAAAGCTGCATATCAGCGATGGAGCCGCGTCGAGCTTGAGTGAGGAGGTGATTCGTCATTATTTTCTTCTGTGGCTGCTGTGGTGGTGCCGAAGGCAAATGACGGGTGTTGGTGTCAAGCTCAGAGATGTTCTGCTATCTTTTTAGTTTTGTCATGTCGGTCTTTACGTGACTTGTACTTTGTTCTTTATGATATGAATGAAACATATATTACCATGCAAAAAAAACCTAAGCACAACGATCCTTACAACATTAAACTCCAGCCTTGCCTTAACCACCTGCCGGACGGCTGCTCGTTGTCTGCTCGAGCCGAAAGAAGCCATTTTCCCGCATCACCATCTATGGCTTTTGAGGCCGCATCATAGGTCCCGCCGGGGACAATCCCCACGGAAAAGTCAGCTCCATACCTTCATCATGGCTCAAGCACACCAAAGACGTGAAGGTAGATGAACCGCCACAAACCATGACCAGAAAACAGGGCCTGTAGCCCCAACTCCGACTCCGCTCCGGTCACCATCACCACATCCGACGAAGCTTTCGAACGCGAGATCCACCGCCACGGCCTCCGGCCTCCCGGATCCGCAAGGCACAAAAGCCCCCAGATTATCACCAACACCGCAGCCAGCGCTAGACGGACAAGAAGAAGTCGGACTCGCCCTTATTCAGCTCGCCGCCATCTTCACCGCCCCGATGGCGCCGCCGCCGTCGCCATTGTCATCTGCGTGGGAAACGGATGGGAGCGAGATGAGGCAGACCTAGCCAGGAGGGGTGGAGTGAGGTTGGCCCTTGTCTAGAGGCGAGGCAGATGGACAGCGCGTATCACAGCCGTTCGCTCAGGATCATACACTAGGCTGTGTAGGCGAACGAGAGGGCTCCAAACTAGTTTCGAGAATAGCAGCCCACAGAACAGTAGGCCCACGAGCAGCCCAGGCGCGCTGAGATGTGCATAAAACATGGTGCACGGTCAGGGGAGTCCCTAGCTGACGCTCGCTAGCCAAAAGGACGAGCTTCCGCGCAGGAGCGATCTAAATGAGCCGGCCCATTCGATGGAATCATGGCTAAGAAGGTACTACAAATAAAAGAAAAACAAAGCTATCACGGGGATTCGAACTTATAACCAGGCTGTAGAGGGTCAGCGTTCCCAACAAGTTGAGCTACCAAGTGTTCGTGGTTAGTAGGCCGCAAAAACATTTATGAACTCAATGCGTTGGCAGATCCAGAAAAAATCGAACTTTTTCAACCATGGAACATTTTTGTAAAAATACTACGAACAATTTAAATACACATTGAACTTATTGATATATGCTGAACAATTTTAAAATACACATATTTTTGTGATATAATCAGAACATTTTATTAAATATACATTAAAACATTTTTTATTAATACTACACATTGAACATTTTTGTGATATATGCTGAACATTTTATTAAATGTACATTAAAACATTTTTTTATTAATAAAGGATGAACATTTTTTGAACTACACATTGAAGATTTTTGTGATATAAGCTGTACAATATTTAAATAGACATTGAACATTTTTGTGATATATCACAAACAATTTTGAAATATAAATTGAACATTTTTGTAATATACGCTGAACAATTGTTGAATTGTGATTGTTTTTGAAAAAACTGATTTTTTTTCAAGACCATGAACAATTTTTGAAGTTATGAACAAATTTGTAATTTTGAACATTTTGGAAAATTAAGAATAAAAGTAAAACCTAAAAGGATAAAAGGAAAGGAAAGGAAAAATAAAAGAAACAGGAGAAAAAAGAAACAGAAAGAAAAAAGAAAAAGAAAAAAAAAGAAAAAGGAAAAAGAAAAAACTGAAAAACCAGTAAAAGAAAAAACAGAAAAAATCGTTCGAAGGAACCTCTAGAAGGTTCCCAAAACCGGTTTGTGAGGCACTGCTTCAACGCTCAAAGTGGGCCAGCCCGTTTCGCGCTGCTCGCTCGCGCGCTTCAGTGAAAGGGCTGCAGTCGGACGCACGCGAGCGTCAAATAGGATTCACCCACGGACAGATCGGATGACCGTAAATAGTTTGATCGGGAAAACGGACGGCCCAACGCGCTAATCACCGAGAGAGCTCGGTTTAGGCTCAGTTTTATTGTTCTCTTTTTTGTATACTCTGTTATTAATTAATTCCGTCAAATATTTCTCTTAGGTCCTCTTAGAAAAGACATTCCTCTTAATTAATATCGATTGGAGGGAGTAACATAAAATAGATATGACTACTCTTTTTGAGCATAAGTTACATGCATGAATGAGCAATCAGAAGTCCGGCGGCAGAACCCAAATACAACCATTATTGCCATCCTCATGAGGGTGATGGTATACCCATGACCTGATCTTCTCTGAGTGATCCACACCTTTGCTTTTTCCATAATATATGTTGTAGCTGCCTAGGTCCAATCTCTTTAAGCATTCCACATCGTCCTTGGGACATATGTGTTGCTTCAAGTAGTAGATGCAGTTTCTTTCCACCATGCCCTGACCACCTGTCACGGGCACATGCACCGCCTTACAACACCCTGGCCCCAAGAACAATGCATGGTCGCCCAAACTCGTAACCTCTCGCATTGCGGGAGTGAGCTCAAACACTCTAAAAAATTGAGCTCCACGGGAGTAAATCATCGGCGAGAACCCCACGGCCATTGCCAGCTTGCCATGTAATTCGAAGATGTATTTTTCGAGCAATTTCCATATACCAAGGACACTCATACCGCGGCGAATGCGGTCAACCAAGTTGACCACCAGAGCTCCATTTTCATTCATGCGGAACTCCAACAATTCCTTTGAGGTAAGGGCATAGAGCTTACCGTTGCAAAAGGTGATGTCCATAAGCTCTGTGTTGGTCTCACATCCGCTTGTTGTCCACCCACCATTTGGGCAGTCAACCCTGCAGAGTGCTATCTTGCACCCCGTGGTTATCCCGGCAATGATGCAACCAGTTGAGCAAGGTTCCTTGGAGAAGACGATTTTTGTAATGGAGATCTGACCAGTGGCATGACGAGATCTCGGCCTTTTGGTAAGGCATTTGCATCTGATGATCCTCTGTTTCGCGGACAGCTCCACCCGAGCACCGGAGAAGAGATTCACGATAAAGAGCTGAGCGCCAGTCGCGGCGGCGATCCAGCCACCATCGTGAGATCCGACGATCCTCTTACCCCACGGGAAACCCTGGAACGAGGCGCGCACGACCCTGCCATCTTCGAGGCGGTACGCCCCCACCGTCCGGTCGCGCTTGCCGTTGCCCGTCGACGGAAGCAGCAGCGGGAGAGCGCGAATCGCCGGGTGCCGCTGTGTCGCGACGGCGCGCCATGACTCGCAGACGGAGGCGAAGCGGGCACGATCGAACAGCGAGAGGACGCACCGGCGGTAGACCTCGTCCAGGAGGTCGTCTGGGAGATCGGACCACCCCTGCCGGCGGCCGTCGCTGGTCATGGATGAGGTCTCGAGCTTTGTAGCAGATCGGATTGTGATCGTAGTACACGATCGAATCGATCTCCGGGATATGGCAGATGCTGGCTGCATGCTAAAAATTGAGTCCTGAGCCCGGACTGGAACCGGGTGGGCCGGCCCGACAACCCATGCCTGGGTTTAGTTGTCTTATATACAAAACCCTCAAAAAAAGTTGTGTTATACAACATTTGGAATACTATTGTTGAATTCTAAAAATTGCTCAAAAAAAGTAGTAGAATTCTAAAAAGCATATTATAAGTAGTATTGTACACAAACACAATCATTCTTCACACAACAACAAATTTTCGTCGGCTTTTTTATCTTGCTGCCGTTTGTACGCACAACTTTTGTGCAAAGACATCAGAACACGACAGTTTTTTGCCATCAAGACCATATGCCCATTTCTCTGTTAAAAAAACATACGCTAGAAAATTAATAGAAAAAAATCGTAAAATACATATTAAGATGGACTATTCTTTTCACAACATATGCGTGTGCCTTATATTACATGTGAACAAGGTTTCTGGGATGATCTGGGCTTGAAAACAAAACCCAGTGCTCTAAAAAAAGAATATTTGAAGCACAAAATTTATTTTTCACAGTCTGCACTACTTTTACAGGCACCCAAAAGTAAAAAAATCAAAACACATCTTTATCATTTTCCCAAATTGTTTGCTATTCACAAATTGTAGAGCATGCATGGAGTATATTATTCTCCCAGGAGTCGTTTTGCATTCCGGCTTCCCACCCGGAATTATAATATTATCGACTGTAGTAGCTATGAGAATCCGGAATCAACGATCGATTTACCAGTGTGGGTTCTCTCTCTCTTGCGCGCGTGCCTCCACACATGGAGCATTTTATTCTTGTGCCCATCTCCTTTGTTGCAACGTCTTATTCTGTCAACGGCCTTGTTCAACTGGCCTAACGGACCATGTTCATCATCCCGCTAACCCGACTTCTCAGTGGCATAGACACACAATCGAGTCCACGACTACGTATATATGTAGTAATTTTGAGGTTCTGTATGTACGTAAATGTGTAGTTCTAGCATGAGAGGAAAAAATACGATCATATGACATACGCGGTTACTATTAATTAATTCAGTCAAATATTTCTCTTAACTCTTCTTAAAAAAAGACATTGCTCTTAATTTGATAGGAAATCAACAAGGCATAGATAATTAGTTATAGAAAAGATTTACTGTACTTCCCCTTACAAATAATTTACACAGAAACAAATGAACCTATACTCAAGGCTATGCAACATACCATGCCACCGTACCAAGTCACGTGCATATACGGTGCAATCATGATATATAGCAGTTCCTTAGCGAGAAAACCAGTTAAATATGAACATTGCTCCCCATAACATATTAATCTGGTACAAGCCTGATGCATGCATGCATGGGCACATGAGCTAAAAGGGTGGAGGAAGAACCCAGGTACAACTATTATACTCTTTACCACCATACTCCGAACCCTTCTCATGGTAATGATATCTGTGTGACATGATCCTCTCCGAGTGGTGCACGCCATCGCTTTCCCAACAATAGACAAAGCAACTACCGAGGTCCAACCTTGTTAAGCGCTCCACATCGTCACATGGAGATAAGTAGTAGATACAGTTCGCTTCCACGACACCACCCATGCCCGCCACATGCACGGCCTTGCAGCATCCTGGCCCTAGGAACAATGTGTGGTCACCCAAGCTTGTCAGTTCCGTCCACATGTATCTACTATTAGGTGGGTGTGTTGTATTGCTATCGATGAGCTCAAACACCCTAAAAAATCGTGCCTTCAATGATTGTGACTTGAGATTATCGCTTAACACCCAGACATCCAACGCCACTGCCACTTTGCCATGCAGCTCAAAAATGTATTTGGCATAAGGAAATGCCCCATACTCATACGCGTCGATAGGTCTTTCGGTGGTTAATTGTTCGACCAAGCTGACCACCAGAGCGCCGTATTTGTTTTGGCCAATGACAAACCTATATAAAAGTTCGTGACTCGCGATGCCGTAGAGTTCGCCATTGCAGAAGGCAATGTCTAGGAAGGTTGGATATGGGTCCATCGTGCTGCATTCCTGCGTCGCCCTTTCGCCATCATCTTTGGAACCAAGCCCGCAGAGCACTATCCCGCATCCGGTGGTCATGGCGGCCATGATACAACCTTTTGAGGCAGGGTCCTTTGAGAAGACGATTTTTCGGATGGAGATTTTCTCGTTGGTTCGTCTTCGAGCAATTGTGCATCTACATACAAAGTCCCTCCGCAGCACGCAGGCGCTGGTGAAGAGGTTGGTGACCGTGACCCATGAGCCGACGGCAGCAGCGACCCAGCCGCCGTCGTGGCACCCGACTATCCGCTTGCCCAACGGTACCCACGGCAGCGGGGCGCGCAGGACCCTACGGTCCTCCAGGCTGTAGGCGCGCGCTGCACGGTCGCGGCGCTTGTTGCCCGTCGACGGGAGCAGCAGCGGGAGAGCAGGCAGATTTGGGTGCCATGACGCAATGGCACGCCACGACGTGCACACGGCGGCGAAGCGCGCGCGGTCGTACGGCGAGGAGAACTGGCGGTAGATCGCATCGAGGATGTCGCCCGGGAGTGTTTCGGCGCAGGCCATCTGTCGACGGATTCTCCTTGGTTGAGTTGTGATCGTGTGGCGTTGTCTGCACGCTCACGGGTAGTAAATATATTGTATAATAATAGTATAAGCTAGGACGATCCTGCCGAGGTGCGTACGGCTCCTAGGGTTGCAAGAACGTGTTCGTGTGTGATTAGGACCGTGCGGGGGTGAGCATTTATTTTCCCTTTTTCACAAAAGGAGAGTTGTGTTCTTTTCTCGATTGATTTAGAAGTTTGTTATGATACTGCACGTCACACCAGGATCCATTTACGTAGGGTATATCGCATCACAACAGAAAGAATTTCATATGCACTTCGTTTTCTTTTTTGGAAATTTCTTCCTACACTAGAAAAAATTGCCCGTGCAGCGGAAGCACAACATATTCGAGTTATTCAACAATAAGTTGTCTAATATTGGATCTTCATGCACATTAACATTACATGGTGGCATCGTCAGCTTCAATCTATGGTTTAACCCGATTGCAAATTTTGTTTTACCATTGAACATTATTCTTATCTTCCTCCTCATTCTCCTTCACCTCACACCAGGCTAAGAATCCCACCTCTACCGCCATTCACACACCCTCATAATTTCAAACATGCAACATTTCATTGTGCTATATTTCACTTTGTGCTTGCTTTGTCAAGGCGTGCATACAATTCTCTCTCCCCCCTCTCTCACTCACACACACACTCGCCCTTTCTCTTGATGCCTTCCTACCCAAATATGTGCTCTCTCTAGAACCGTCCTTTCTCCATATGCCTTTCGACTCTGGTATATGCTTTATTTATTTATTTAATTTTTGGCCATGTATTGTGTGCCCTCTCTATCAGTATGTTTCTTCCCTAACCAATTTAAACAATGTAAGTTATGTTCATCCAGAACGAGTCTATAGCCCAAGTACAGAGCAGATGAAGAGGCAAGAACTCACGGTGGCCATCAGAGTTGCTCCAGGCCCTTGACCTTGGTGGCCAGCCACTTGACCTTGTGATATGAGGATCATGGTACATGAAAAATGCATGTCATTAAACCTAGCTTTATTTTTGCAGCATTGTGCGGAGAAGACAATAGTTGGCAGGATAAGCCGAGAATGACGGGACTCATGAGGGCTGACGGATGATGGAATAGATTATGAACTTCATGACGATCTTTGGATGCATCATGCCCATGAACGCCTGACCATGTAACGAAAAAGTTCAGTGCAGAAAAAGGTATTTAGTTAGGCTTCATCAGAATCATTGGTTGAGACTTATACTCATGTTTGGTGTCACTGCCTTGGATATGTAATAACTCCTATGTCACTGATGGAGGAGGTGATTCTGTTTAACAGAACTTAATCTTTCTTTCTTCTTGTCTTTTTTTTTGTCTTATTTTAGCGGAACATAACTTTGTTTTCCTAAGGGGTTACCAACACCTCAACAATTCCTCTGTTGTGCACCTTATATTCCTTCTTTTGCAAAATTGACATTAGATGGTAAGTGAAAATGGCAGCAGTGGCGATCACTTTCCAGAGACGCTCCCGTGTTGCTTCCCAGGGCGGCTCCGGAGCAAACCCAGATCCACACAAAAATGTATGATGTCTGCTAGAACTACGTCGGTATTTCCCCACAGAGGAAGGGATGATGCAGCACAGCAACGGTAGGTATTTCCCTCAATGATGAGACCAAGGTTATCGAACCAGTAGGAGAACCAAGCAACACTATGTAAACAACACCTGCACACAAATAACAAATACTCGCAACCCGACGTGTTAAAGGGGTTGTCAATCCCTTTCGGGCAACGGCGCCAGAAATTGACAAGTGGACGTGAGAAAGTTGTAATAGATTGAATAAACGGATCGCAAATAAGATAAAGTGCAACAAGGTACTTTTGTATTTTTTGTTTAATAGATCTGAAGATAAAAGAAAATAAAAATAGATCACAAAGGCAAATATAGTAAAGAAGAGACCCGGGGGTCGTAGATTTCACTAGTGTGTTCTGTCAATAAAAATAGTGAACGGTAGGTAAACGAATAACTGTTGGGCAGTTGATAGAACTTCAAATAATCACGACAATATCCAGGCAATGATCATTATATAGGCATCACGTCCAAGATTGGTAGACCGACTCCTGCATCCATCTACCACTATTACTCCACACATCGACCGCTATCCAGCATGCATCTAGTGTATTAAGTTCATGGAGAAACGGAGTAATGCAATAAGAACGATGACATGATGTAGACAAGATCTATTTATGTAGAAATTGACCCCATCTTGTTATCCTTAATAGCAACGATACATAGTGTCAGTTCCCCTTCTGTCACTGGGATCAAGCACCGTAAGATCAAACCCATTACAAAGCACCTCTTCCTATTGCAAGATAAATATATCAAGTTGGCCAAAAAAACCAAATATCGGAGAACAAATACGAGGCTATAGGAAATCATGCATATAAGAGATCAAAGAAGACTCAAATAACTTTCATGGATAAAAAGATAGATTTGATCATAAACTCAAAGTTCGTCGGATCCCGACAAACACACTGCAAAAAGTGTTACGTCATATGGATCTCCAAGAGACCATTGTATTGAGAATCAAAAGAGAGAGTAAGCCATCTAGCTACTAACTACGGACCCGTAGGTCTACAAAGAACTACTCACGCATCATCGGAGAGGCACCAATGGACATGATGAACCCCTCCGTGATGGTGCCTAGATTGGATCCGGTGGTTCTGGAACTTGCGGTGGCTGAAATTGATTTTCGTCGACTCCCATAGGGTTTCTGGAATATTGGGGTATTTGTAGAGCAAAGAGGCGGTGCGGGAGGCCACCGTGGTGGGCACAACTCCAGGCGCGCCCTGGTGTCCCACAGGCTCCCTCTTCGGTACTTCTTTGGCCCACTGGATGTCTTCTGGTCCAAAAAAATCCACAAAAAGTTTCGCTGCGTTTGAACTCCATTTGGTATTGATTTCCTGCGATGTAAAAAACATGCAGAAAACAGCAACTAGCACTGGGCACTATGTCAATAGGTTAGTACCAAAAAATGATATAAAATGACTATAAAATGAATGTAAGACATCCAAGAATGCTAATATAACAGCATGGAACAATCAAAAATTATAGATACGTTGGAGACGTATCAATGTACCTCACCGCTACTCACTCACCGTCGTTGCCGCCAGCCACGGTGGCGACATGCCCAACTGCCGAAGGTGGATGGATGTTGTTGGGGGAGGCGACGGCCTACTGGAGCGGCTGGGCCAGTGACAGTTGCGTTCGTCCGCCCGCAGCGACCAGGGAAGGCGCCGAGTGGTCGTGGTTTGCAGTGACGCTCTCCTCCCGTGGTGGTGTGCATCGCGGACTGGGTTTGCAACGTGAGAGCCGATTGCTCTGCTGGCGGGAGGGGCGTGGTGCCGATGGGTTTGTATCATGGAGCTCACGAAGCTCGGGATGCAGGGCGGCGACCCTTGGTTGTGGTGGTGGCATGCTGTGGTCGTGTGGACGATGCGGTAGATGGGTCCGATGTTGGGGGTGGTGTTGTGCTCATGGCGGCTTGGTGCCTTTTGGAGCCGCCGGTTGTTGGGGAACGTAGTAATTTCAAAAACTTTCCTACGCACACGCAAGATCATGGTGATGCATAGCAACGAGAGGGGAGAGTGTCGTCCATGTACCCTCGTAGACCGAAAGCGGAAGCGTTATGACAACGCGGTTGATGTAGTCGTACGTCTTGACGATCGACCGATCCTCAGTACCGAACATACAACACCTCCGTGTTCAGCACACGTTCAACTCGGTGACGTCCCGCGAACTCACGATCCAGTAGAGCTCGAGGGAGAGTTTCGTCAGCATGACGGCGTCATGACGATGTTGATGAAGTTACCGACGCAGGGCTTCGCCTAAGCACCGCTACGATATGACCGAGGTGGAATATGGTGGAGGAGGGCACCGCACACGGCTAAAAGATCAATGATCAATTGTTGTGTCTCCAAGGGGTGCCCCCGTCCCCGTATATAAAGGAGTATAGGAGGGGGAGGTGGCCGGCCAGGAGGAGGGCGCACCAAGGGGAGTCCTACTCCCACCGGGAGTAGGATTCCCCCCTTCCAAGTTGGAGTAGGAGAGGGAAAGGAAGGGAAGGAGGGAGGCAGGAAAGGGGGGCCGGCCCCCTCCCAATTCGGATTGGGCTTGGGGGGGCGCGCCCCCTCCTTTGCACCTCTCCTCTCTTTTCGACTAAGGCCCAATAAGGCAAATATACCTCCCGGGGGGTTCCGGTAACCTCCCGGTGCTCCGGTATATTCCCGATCTCACTCAGAACCATTCCGATGTCCAAATATAGTCGTCCAACATATCGATCTTTATGTCTCGACCATTTCAAGACTCCTCGTCATGTCCGTGATCATATCCAGAACTCCGAACTACCTTTGGTACATCAAAACATATAAACTGATAATACCGATCGTCACAGAACTTTAAGCGTGCGGACCCTACGGGTTCGAGAACTATGTAGACATGACCGAGACACGTCTCCGGTCAATAACCAATAGCAGAACCTGGATGCTCATATTGGTTCTTACATATTCGACGAAGATCTTTATCAGTCAAACCGCATAACAACATACGTTGTTCCCTTTGTCATCGGTATGTTACTTGCCCGAGATTCGATCGTCGATATCTCAATACCTAGCCCAATCTTGTTACCGGCAAGTCTCTTTACTCGTTCCGTAGTGCATCATCCTGTAACTAACTCATTAGTCACATTGCTTGCAAGGCTTATAGTGATGTGCAATACCGAGAGGGCCCAGAGATACCTCTCCGACAATCGGAGTGACAAATCCTAACCTCGATCTATGCCAACTCAACAAGTACCATCGGAGACACCTGTAGAGCACCTTTATAATCACCCAGTTACGTTGTGACGTTTGGTAGCACACAAAGTGGTCCTCCGGTATTCGGGAGTTGCATAATCTCATAGTCATAGGAACATGTATAAGTCATGGAGAAAGCAGTAGCAGTAAACTAAATGATCAAGTGCTAAGCTAACGAAATGGGTCAAGTCAATCACATCATTCTCCGAATGATGTGATCCCGTTAATCAAATGACAACTCATGTCTATGGCTAGGAAACTCAACCATCTTTGATTAACGAGCTAGTCAAGTAGAGGCATACTAGTGACACTATGTTTGTCTATGTATTCACACATGTATTATGTCTCCGGTTAATACAATTCTAGCATGAATAATAAACATTTATCATGATATGAGGAAATAAATAATAACTTTATTATTGCCTCTAGGGCATATTTCCTTCAGTCTCCCACTTGCACTAGAGTCAATAATCTAGATTACATAGTAATGATTCTAACACCCATGGAGTCTTGGTGCTGATCATGTTTTGCTCGTGGAAGATGCTTAGTCAACGGATCTGAAACATTCAGATCCGTATGTATCTTGCAAATCTCTATGTCTCCCACCTGGACTTGATCCCGGATGGAATTGAAGCATCTCTTGATGTGCTTGGTTCTCTTGTGAAATCTGGATTCCTTTGCCAAGGCAATTGCACCAGTACTGTCACAAAAGATTTTCATTGGACCCGATGCACTAGGTATGACACCTAGATCGGATATGAACTCCTTCATCCAGACTCCATCATTTGCTGCTTCCGAAGCAGCTATGTACTCCGCTTCACACGTAGATCCCGCCACGACGCTTTGTTTAGAACTGCACCAACTGACAGCTCCACCGTTCAATATAAACACGTATCTGGTTTGCGATTTAGAATCATCCAGATCAGTGTCAAAGCTTGCATCGACGTAACCATTTACGAGAGCTCTTTGTCACCGCCATAAATGCGAAACACATCCTTAGTCCTTTTCAGGTATTTCAGGATGTTCTTGACCGCTGTCCACTGATCCACTCCTGGATTACTTTGGTACCTCCCTGCTAAGCTAATAGCAAGGCACACATCAGGTCTAGTACACAACATTGCATACATGATAGAGCATATGGCTGAAGCATAGGGAACACTTTTCATTTTCTCTCTATCTTCTGCAGTGGTCGGGCATTGAGTCTGACTCAACTTCACCCCTTGTAACACAGGCAAGAACCCTTTCTTTGCTTGATCCATTTTGAACTTTTTCAAAACTTTGTCAAGGTATGTGCTTTGTGAAAGTCCAATTAAGCGTCTTGATCTATCTCTATAGATCTTGATGCCCAATATGTAAGCAGCTTCACCGAGGTCTTTCATTAAAAAACTCTTATTCAAGTATCCTTTTATGCTATCCAGAAATTCTATATCATTTCCAATCAACAATATGTCATCCACATATAATATTAGAAATGCTACAGAGCTCCCACTCACTTTCTTGTAAATACAGGCTTCTCCAAAAGTCTGTATAAAACCATATGCTTTGATCACACTATCAAAACGCTTATTCCAACTCCGAGAGGCTTGCACTAGTCCATAAATGGATCACTGGAGCTTGCACACTTTGTTAGCTCCCTTTGGATCGACAAAACCTTCTGGTTGCATCATATACAACTCTTTTTTCAGAAATCCATTCAGGAATGCAGTTTTGACATCCATTTGCCAAATTTCATAATCATAAAATGCGGCAATTGCTAACATGATTTGGACAGACTTAAGCATCGCTACGGGTGAGAATGTCTCATCATAGTCAACCCCTTGAACTTGTCGAAAACCTTTCGCAACAAGTCGAGCTTTGTAGACAGTAACATTACCGTCAGCGTCAGTCTTCTTCTTGAAGATCCATTTATTCTCTATGGCTTGCCGATCATCGGGCAAGTCAACCAAAGTCCACACTTTGTTCTCATACATGGATCCCATCTCAGATTTCATGGCCTCAACCATTTTGCGGGATCTGGCACTACAAAAAAAATACACTTCCGTGATGATACATGTTTGTCACAGTTGGTCGCGTTTTTTGTCATGCATGTACATCCATGACAAATTTATGACCGAATCAAGATAGCCATACCTGTGCTGTCGTAGAAGTGTTCCATCACATTACCAAAATTATCATCACGGAAGTGTCCATTTCCATGATGATAAATCGCGCGTCACAGAAGTGCTTTCGTCAAGGGTGACCGACACGTGGCACCCACTGTAAAGGAACGCCGTTAAGCTATCGGGTCAGGTTTTGGATCCGATAACCCATTAACAGCCCCGACCAATGGGGATTTTCCACGTGTAAAATCATCATTGGCTGGAGGAAACACGTGTCGGCTCATCGTTGGGCCAGATGTCATCCACTCATTGGACAGAAGGCGCCTATGATACGTCGACACGTGGCACGGCCGAACAGAGGCCCATTCCTGTGAAAAGGCCGGCCCGTTTGACTTGGTCAAAAGGTGGCGGGCCGGCCCATGGAAAGCCTGTTAACGGCCTGTTCGCATATAGCCCATTTACAGCCCGCTAACCCAAGGCCCGTTACGCCCTATCCGAATTAGGCCCAGTAGCGTCATCTGGGCCATCCAATATGATTCCAGCCCGTTTTCACTTCTGGCCCATGTATGGCCCATGACGTCTTTCGGCCCATATGAGGCCCTATGTAACTCTTGGCCTATTAATGGCCCGTGGTGAAACTGGCCTGTAATGAACAGCGTATCACTTTACACCCATTAACGGCCCGTGGTGAAACTGGCCCGTAATGAATAGTGTATCACTTTATACCCATTAACGGCCCGTTATTCCGTTGGGCCGTTTCCAGCCCATGTTATCTTTCGGCCTTCTCAGAGCCCATTTATTCTTGGGCTCATTTCCTGCATTCGTTTACTTACGGCCCGTTACTGTCATTTTCTGCTTGTGGGCCAAATTCAGCCAGTGGTTACAGTCGGCCCGTTTGTGGTCCGTTAATACGTTGGGCCGTTTTCATAGCGTCATCAAATACGGCCTATTAACGATGGCCCGTTATGGTCGGCCCATGAATGGACGATTCCAACTCTAGCCCATTTACGGCCATAATGCGGCCTGTTATTGGCCCATGTTTGGCCAATCGATCATACGGCCCGTATAAGGCCCATTGATGATACGGCCCGTAGAAGGCCCATTGTTTCTACGACCCGTAGAAGGCCCATTGTTTCTACGGCCCATAGAAGGCCTACTGTTTCTACGGCCCGTAGAAGGCCCACTGTTTCTACGGCCCGTAGGAGGCCCAGTGTCACTACAGTAAATATTAGCCCATGGTTATTGTGGCCTAGTTTTAAAAAATAGGTTATTGCAGCCACTAGCAAACCGCGGAAAAAGAACTGCACTGGCTACAAGCAAACAAATAAACAAGACAACAAGGAAATAAATAAGCAAGCAACTTATGCTAGGCTATCACGGCTATTACACATATTACATCCACTGGGCATCAAAGTTCGCCACTAGTGATCATAAAGCGCAACGAAGAAGCAGATTACAAAAATTGGGCACCATTGCAGCATAACAAAATAATACTGAACCGAGACCACTTCCAAGACAGTTCAAGAAAGGTTAGCCTTGCGGGGGAACTGCTGCGCAAGCTGCTGAGCAAGGCTGTGAGACCGGCCTAGCATGTCGGTCATAGCTTCCAGGTGTAGCTGTTTAGCGATGAGGTTCTCACTGGTGTTCTCCGCAATCTTTCTTAGAGATAGGACTTCAAGTTGAAGTTGAGTTGCAGAATGCCTTTCTGCTAGAACTTGGGACTGAAGAAGTCGAACTGATTCAGACAACGAATTCTGTGAGCTTGTCTGACTGTTAGTCTCAAGTAACTTGAACACTGCATCAAGACAAGACTTTGGGGTTGTCTCGCTATCTTCAAGATGTTTTGCCTTCTTTGCTGCAATATATGTTGGCTTTGTCTCACAGCCTTCAGCAGACTTGTGCATGCCATCAGGCATATCACCCTGAAACAAAGCAGAGAGATGACAAGTTTTGCACGTGTATAAACAAAGATGATAACTGTTCTGTCAATTCTATCCAATTTCAAATTAGAAAATAAAGAGTAAGTTCAAAATATCAATAGCATAATTAGGCATTGTTCAGAATGCGGGGAGCTTCACCACACTACTGGATTACCATGTCAACATAACAAGCATAGATGAAGGGCAAAGAAAATCATTGTATCTATTTTGGATAATGTGCATGGCATGTTTTTCATATCATCAGCCACATCAGTAAGATAAAACATGAGATGGCAAGGTGCAAACGTGGGCTGCTTCACCACACACTGGATTATAGATCCACAAAAACAAGCATACATATAGGGCGTATTAAGTAATGTGCATGGTATGAATAAGGAATTTGGTTTTACAAGTAAAACTTAGAACTTACGGTTCTTAAGAACATGCATTTTGGTAGAAACAGCAAACTAAACAGTAGTAAACGATAGGGAGTATGAGCAAATTAAACAGCAGTTGAGGATAAAGGATTTAGAAGGACTGACTTACATTAACAGTTAACACCGGCTTTATAATGCCCTTATCCATGTCAAGGGAAGGATAACTCAAGAATTTGAGCAGAAAATCTTCTTCATAAGCATTGCCTGTACTCTACATTTTGTAGAGAGTAATTATAGATATGATAATACTGGAAGGGATAGAGGATAATGAAGATAAGATGCAGATTGATGCTACATAATCAACTACCAATCCCTGGAAGTACAAGCGTTACAAGACAAAATGTACTGACAAGAGCAATGGGCTACACTTCTGCACTGGCATTGTCTGTGTATTCTACTTGTTGGTAAGATTAAATATAGATCTGATCTTTTTTAGTAAATGGTGGGCGAGGGAGATTAGATGCAGAATGCTACAAAATGAACCAATCCCTCTTCCCATAATACAAGAGTGTTTTGAACACTGGTGTACTGTACAAAACGTTCTTATATTATGGGACGGAGGGAGTAGCTGTTAATGTAAGTACAGTGATAGACCACGTTCAGTCCTTACAAGAGGACTGCAGAGCTAAACCTCTTCAAAAGCATTGGGTTGATTCTAAATTTATGTAAGAGTCCATACGGATCTTATAATGTCCACCAAATGGACGATTACGAGGCTAACATGTGCAGTGATGCTACATAATCAAACAACTATGAAAGTAAGTATGGTCATACAGGGAAAGAGGTACTCACAAGAGCAATGCAGTGTGCAGTATAGTTGCGAGATTCTGTGGTCCCTTGAGAACGAATGTTCTTCTGCTAAGAGTTTTCGTACAAGTGAGACATTAAGGCAAATGCATAAATGTAGTTCAAATTGTGATGTGACAAGATTATTCCAATCACCGTCGGATAAATGTAGCACCGGAGACTTTACAGAAATTTCATTCAGAGGCTTGCCATCGAAGTGCGCTTGCCTCAGGTAGGAACGATACTTCATTAACGAGTGCTTGAAAAGCGCAACCAACCCTTGCTCATCATCACAATCCAGTTTGCTCCTCGCCTATTTAAAAGAATGAAATCTTGTGTCTTCTTTCAGCAGAAACATATGCAGTAATGACCTTGAATAACATTAGTACATTACTTACGCGTAAGTTGCGGAGGAAGACTAGAATTGTTCTGTGTCTGCGGTATAATCTTTCCATGAAGGAAAGATGCGCACAAAGTTCCTGACAACAACATAAGCTTCATCTTCTAAACTGGGAAGAAATGGAACAGGGGTCCTATTTGCTGCAATTGGGGCTCTCTCTGGTTCGAAAAGGGATTTGGCAACTAGATTTGGTGTACTCTTTGCTGGAATGGGGGTTTTGCGTCGTACAGCTGGTGCTATGTCAACTGGCATAATCATACTGTTTGCTGCAGTTGGGGTCTGCTGAGTTGGGCATCAGAAATGACCAGTGTAGTAGGACTAGAGTCTGCTAGAGTTGGGGTATTTTGTGGGTCAGGTGATATTGCAACTACACCTAATGGGGTATTTGATTTATCAGGTGCCACTACCTTTTCCAAATACTTTGCTTGTGCTCCTCCACGATCAGCAATCGCCCTCTTCCTTTTGAACGTCTGATACACAAGAACAACATTTGAATGGATAAATATGGGATGATGACAGATGGAATATGTACTGAAAATGGATAGGCAGGGCGTATTCACATACACGATGTGTAAACTAAGCTAATGGCAGTTCAACAAAGTAGAAGCAATGCAAAGCATCAGTTGCAAGATATGTGCGAGCAATGTAACCTTGGAAAGATAGAGCAAGTACCTTGACGGGTGAATAAGATAGGGCATCTTCCTCTGACTCCTCCACTAGGGAGCTACATTGACTTAGGTCTCCCTCTAGCTCAGAATCACTGTTAGGATCATATTCTGAGCATGAATCTATAGGTGGAGAGCGTTTGCATTGCATTGCATCCAAACTTGATTTTAGTCCCTTAATGCCAAGTTTGACAACCATGGCATTGTTCTACTTTATTCTTTTCATGCGCGCAAGCTCATAATCATTATGATGCTGTTCAGAATCTGAGATTCATGAAAACATGAAAAGTAGTCAGATTATCTATGGAATGCATTGCGGATTCAACTCAGAGAGTGTCTCCCTATAAACCCCTACATATGCAAAGTTCACCTCCCCAACCGTGCTGACCAGACCACACACAGAAATACAAACCCCTTATGTCTCTATAACAGGCAGGCACACATTTCAAAACTGAAGTAGGAACATTAGAATCATATGAAATTCGAATGTGAACAAATAAACTAAGCAATTATGAGTGGCGTAATGTTTAGCTTCAAGGGTGGAGTGTTGGTAGTGCGACACAAAGCAAGTAGGCAGATTGTATTCCATGTAAAAGATCGAAACCTATGTAAAAGCTGGAAATGACACTTTCTTTCTATACAATGCAGTGTTCGTTACCCACACATGATGGAAGAGATCACATAGAGAAATACTATTCACTCATGTCTACGGTTCCAGTATTTAGAAATAGGGTAGTCCACCCTAAAAGAATATTGACAACAAATATGACAAGGCAAGCATAGATGTAGTGAATCAATCATTTACTTGTGAGCTTACTAGGACAAGTATGCAGAATTGTAACTGCAGTAAGAGACCGTCCAAAATCTGAATGAAGAAGTTTGTCTAGCGCTTATTATTTGCATCTAATCAACGTGAATAATTGGATATTATATCGAATGAGTAAGAAAGACAAGTAAAATTGTCAACAAACCTGGCTTGCAGTAGTAATCTGGGTCAATGTCACTACGACCAACAATCCAAAATTACTAGTTTCTGTTCCGAGGGCCGGAATTTTGAAAACCCTGTGAACTTTAGAGGTACTAAAGATTACCAAAATACATCTGAACCATTAAGTGTAGGTAGCACTGAGCACACAACAAACCCTAATGATAGTCCTGCCTAATGAGTAATGAATCAATTAGAAAATGGGTAATGAGGAGTGCCTGTTGAGTGTTGAGGACATATCTCAGGATAAATCGGGTTGGCTTGGTGGGTGCTGCATGCCTGAACCCTGAACGGACTGGGAAGGTAGGCACGGCGGCGCGCCTGGGCAGCGGTGACGCTGTTGGGCGAGCGGCTCCTGGCCTCCTGTTAGTCGGGCGTCTCCTCCTAGAGTCATGCCGTCCGGGGACGGCAAGTCGCCAGCGAGGCAGGCGGCTGGGGGCGAGTAGAGATTGGAAGCGCGCAGCAGAACAGAGGGGAATCGGGGCCTGGGACGACCCAAAATCCCAGGGTGGGCCGGCCCACCATGGGCACCCTGTAGAGATACACACCCGAGCGGCGAACATGCATTTTCGAAACTAATTTAGGAACATTTAGCTGACCAATTAAACAACTCTATTTTAATAATATCAGATTCGTATTTGAACAACTAAGCTTGTTTAGCTTGATGGGTGGAGCAGTGTTATTATGACACGAAGCACGTATTCTGATCGTATAGTGATCATAAAAGGGGGAAACTCTAAGCATATTTTTTTTAGCAAAAGAGGGTTTCCCCTCCGATTTCTATTAAAGAAACCACCACGGAACCAACATGATCAATTAAACCCTAAGCATGATCAATTAAACCGTATTATGGCTGTGCCATGGTAGATTTGAAGCTGCAAACCGGAGAAATGATATTTAGCATCCATTGTTTGCTTCGAACTAAGAACTAAATTCTAAGAGCTGAAAAGAAAGTAGAGTAACCAAGTTAAGATCTATTTTCTAGTTGAGATCAAAAAGTTGAGGAGATATGAAGTACCACCTCTCTTGCGGTGCCATGTAGGCATCGGGGATGCGATGGCTGTCGGTGGCGTTGAAGCAGATCTGCGACGGTAGACAGGTGCATCGGGGGATAAGTCCCGTTGCGGTGGAAGAGAAGGTCGTGTGAGCGGCCCCGGCAAAGAGGACGACGGCGCCGATGAAGCGAGAGGACGCGATGCAAGGCTAATGGCCCGTCGCCGTGGATGAGAAACGTCCATCTCTAGCAGTGGACGACGCGGTCTTGGTAGGCGCTCTGGCATGGTGGAGGACGGTGGCGATGCATGTGGTGGAGGACGACGGCGATGGATGGGGTGGTGGACGGAGGCTGGTGTGGGGATGATGTGTTCTAGCGCGGACGGTGTATGAATGGGAAAATGGAGGGAGAGGTACGGGGAACCATGTTTTTGGGACGCGCCTGTCTGAAATATAGGAAAGTTACGAACTTAGCCCCCGTTTAAAATTTGGACGTCTCGTCGGTTGGGGATAGGACGGTAATCTCGCATCTCGCCAATATTTGCCCAGAGCAATTTCGGGCGAGGAGAGGGTGGTTGGCGCCCATGGTTGGCGCCCACGGTGTATGAACGGGGCTGACAGGTAGGGCGGTTGTGTCACGTCTGAGTGAAGTTACAAACCTGCCCCTATTGATATTTGCCTACATCGATTTCGGCCGAGTCGAGTTTGTTTTGCCGCCCACTGTGTATGAATGGGGAATGGAGGGAGAAACAGAGGTCTTTCGGACGAGCTTGAATCAAATGAGTTTTGCCACCCATGTTTGACGCCCACCGTGTCGGAATGGGCTCAGAGGCGGTCGTGTCACGTCTAATTGAAGTTACTAACCTACCCCTATTTAGAGCAGTGGAAATCGGGCCGATGGATTTTCCGTGTAATGGGTAGACAGTAATTTCCATCTCCCAAACACTTGGCTTCGGGCAGCCGACGTGGGAGTGGACATCTTGCTGCTTCTTTCGAATTTTGGGACAATAAGCATCCACGTTTACCCTGGCAACTAAATTCGAATCCATTTTGTATTCCTATATGAATCTTTATAAATCATTCTATGTGTTTTTATATATCTTCAAAAGGACGACAAAGATGTATTCCACTGTCATATATGAATATGATTTACAAATGCTGATACTCAAATTCAGAAACTAGAATCCAGTTTAAGGTGAATTCGAATATTTGGAACACTTCATGTCCAACTCAAATGTCACACGCAACATAATGTTTACTCCCATTTAGATATGTACACACGCGATGTATCAAGATTCAAATACCGAGTCAATCAACCAAGAATGTACAGAACTAACAGACATATAAACACTTATAGAGTATATGGATCAATAATATTAACTAACATACATAAGCCAGGCCGTTGTACTTTTTTTTTGGCTACAACAGCATCCTTTTTTTAGCCAGCATCTTGGCCCTTTCCAATGCGTGCCACTTATGGTCCATCTATACTACTACTATTGCTGAATGCACATTCAACCCGATTGGCATATTTGTAGGTCTGGCACAACAATCCAAATGAAATGTCTCCGAGTCTTATCAATTGATACAGACTTGTGCTCAAATAAAATTACAAACCAAAAAACAAAAAAAACAATTATTACATGATCTCTAAAACAAATGGTTTTATTGATTACATGAACAGACAACACAAAGGTTATTCAACTATGGAAAGAACATTTCACCTATTATTTACAAAGTAGGAATTTAACTTCCTTTTTTCCTTCAGGACCTTAACAATCTGGTCACTCTCAGCTTGCTTCGTTTTGAAATCCACCAAATATTTAATGGTTGTTTTGAGTACTGCTTGTGATTGTGCTATTTGCTTCCTCAACATGTCAACTTCATCTCTAAGTGCAGAAGCAGAATCTCTTTCTACCACTAGTTTAGCCTCTAGAGCATCAACAGTTGGCAATTCATAATGCACGATTGGGCCGGTGCCACTGCTGTGGGATGATGCAACGTCCATGGGGACCTCGCTCTTAGATCTTGGGCTAACCTGTTTTGCCATTAAAGTTCCGATTGGATTTAGAAAAGTTGAAGTTAGCAAAACATCTCAACTGGGAGTTATAACAGTAAACCAGTTAAACAAACAAGGAATTAAAGAGTTTCAATTGGATGCTGACACTAGTAGGAAAAGGGGCTTTTACCCCGGTTTGTAAGGGCCTTTTGTCTCGGTTTTTTAACCGGGACTAAAGGGTCGTTACTAAAGCCCTAACCCTTTAGTCCCGGTTCTTACACGAACCGGGACAGAAGGTCCTCCACGTGGCCGCTGCTGCCAGCCCAGGCAGGGGGGCCTTTGGTCCCGGTTGGTGCCAACAACCGGGACTAATAGGCAGGGCCTTTTGTCCCGGTTGGTGTCACCAACCGGGACCAATAGGCAGGGCCTTTTGTCCCGGTTGGTGTCACCAACCGGGACCAATAGGCATCCACGCGTCAACATTTCAGGGGCTGGGGTTTTTGTTTTTTTTTGAAAGGGGGGGGGGGTTGGGGGGTTTTGGGGGGTTAATTTAGGTGTTTCATATATTGTGTTAGCTAGCTAATTAATAGAGAGAAGTGTCCTCTCTTATCTCCGTGCTTGGTCGACGCTACGTACTATATACCTATGGAGAGGACTAGACACGCTAGCTAGTAAGCAAATGAAGCAAACAGAAGATCGTCATGAACATATGCATGCAGAGAGAAGTGATATCGACCACCTCTCCTTCTCCGAGAGATTGGTCGAACAACAAGTTCTCGTATATCTTTCTGACACTACCGGCTACATATATACAATAATTATCTCTTACAATATAATCTCCTAATTAAATTGTAAGAACACAAGGTCCACATAGTATTCTCCGTTTTCAGCGATCACGTGGTCAAGGAAGAATGCCGCCAATTCCTCTTGAATTGCTCGCATACGATCTTCTGCTAGGAGTTCATCCCGCATCCGAAACATCTAATTTGAAGAAGGGGGTCAATACATATATATATGAATAAATGAAACTCGACACAAATGATGGTAATAAAATAAAATTGTGAATATTATTGCTTACGCACTTCATATTGTTCGTTAGAGTAGCCCCGCTCACAGGTCGTGTGGCGGATAGACTCGCAAACATAGTATCCATAGAAATCATTCCCTTGTTCCTGCCACAACCACTTTACAAGAAATAGAGGTCAATCTAACTGATAAGCAAGCATGCTAAATGGTATTGATGAAACTAGCGCTTGAATCACTAGGAGATGTGCGGAACATGCTACTATAGTACTTACTTTCGGGTGTCTAAATTGCAGCTTCTTCGGCAGTCCCGGAGCTTTTGTGGTGAATTTTCTCCAAACCCTGCCAGACAAAGAAAACAAGTACTTGATATCAGGAAATGAACAAAGTTGCTGATATGGTGGATAATGATCGATTTAACTTACTTCTCGAGCATTTGAGTCATGTCCGCATAGTCCTGGGGATCTTTTCGTCTCGAGTCTAAGACGGTTACTACTCCCTGCTCAAGCTTAATCTCTAGGAGAATATAGTGGAAGCTGGGCATGCATACATAAGTCATCAATTACATTACCATAACCTAGACTAATAAGGGAAACCGAATATGCACAAGACAGTAACACTCACTTGAAGTTGTAGGGAAAGAGTATTATATCTTTGTTTTGATTTAATACCAACGATCGTAGCAAGTTGGCCTCGGCTTCTTTGGGATGTTTTTCAACCGTATATGCATCTATGAGATTTGTGTTAATGAACCCAATATCATCGATTTGTCTTTTCTTCAATTCGGCGATCTTCAATCTGCATAATATAGTGAGGATAATTATAAATACATGCAATGAAAGAGCTGACCTATATAGAGAGACTTAATGACAGAAGTAGTACTACTTACAGACAGTAGCAAGTGATCATTGATTTATCGAGGGCCTTTTGATTGTAAAACTGGAAGAACTCCTCAAATGGAACATTCAGTAGTTCAATTCCAACGAGGTCATGCTCCGGTTTAACTCTCAGCGTCAAAGTATTCATCCCATCAGACTCTCTGCAGGTTTTCATGTACCAATCATGTAATCTTCGCATCATCGTTGTTAGAGATCTTTCATCTTTGACGAGATGCTTCCTGTAATGGTATTTGTGTTCGTCCACCTCCATGATTTCATAATGTACATCGTCGGGCACGTAATCTCCAAGATTGCTATAACCGGCCACCATCCTCAGATCATTAGCGACGATGTCTTTAGACACCTTGAGCGGGGGGCATGATTGGTTCGCTTGTTCGCCGAGCTGGGCAATTTTTTCCCAGCTCGTCGTTCTTTTAACCTTTGATCACTGACAGTACTTCCCGACCGCTCCGCTTCGACAAATGTCTTTGCAATAATGCGCTCATAGTTGCCTTTCGGCGGAGACTTTGGTGGTTTTGTCAGGGCATCCAGAGTGCGCTTCGCTTTCACCGGATCTACCTTCTCCTCCGGAGGTGGATGTTTCTTTGCTTTCACCCCTTCAAAGAAGTTCTTCACTTTGGCTCGCACGATCTTCGCGTTCTCCTCCTCGGTCCTCTCGTATGGTAACTTCTCTGGAGTCTTTAGAGAAGGACCGAATCTGTATTGCCTCCCGCCTCTGGCAGCTGTACTGCTAGACGCCGGCAGAGCAGACGGAGCGGCTGGGGCTGTCTTCTTTCCTTGCTTACAAGGCGGAGGAGAAGGACTACGACGCGCCGGAGCAGCCGGAGCGGCGGCGGGTCTCTTCCGCCCTTGCTGACGAGGCGGAGAAGTAGGAGGCTGGCTGCTCTGGCACGCCGGCGCGGGCGGAGAAGGAGGCGGAGTGCCGCCACGCGCCGGAGAAGGAGGCTGATGAGTGCCCTGATCACTCGCCGAAGGAGGAGGCGGAGTGCCGCCACGCGCCGGAGAAGGAGGCCGAGTGCCCTGATCACTCGCCGGAGGAGGAGGCGGCGGCGGAGTGCCCTTACTCGCCGGAGGCGTCCAGTTCGGAAGGTTAATGAGCTCCTTCCGCCATAGGCACGGAGTGTTCAGAGCTAAACCCAGCCGAGTCTCCCCTTCACCGGTAGGGTGGTCAAGCTGGAGGTCCTCAAATCCCTCCGTTATTTCATCCACCATCACCCTAGCATATCCTTCTGGAATCGGCCGGCAGTGGTAGGTTGCGCCGGGTTCAGGAGGTAAAACAGAGCCAACAGCCGCCTTGACTTTGAAGGTCTGCCATTGCGCCATAAGGTGGCAATGTTGAGACTCCGTGATAGCATCCACGGGGTAGCTAGCAGGAGCCGTCAAGACATGCTCCTGCTGAAGTAGCTCGGTGGAAGCCACGCTGCTTCTCCGCTGAGATGGCGGGGTAGCTTCGGGGGTAGTTTCGACATGTCGATTGCCGTCTCGTTCCTCTAGCGCTTGAACCCTTTCGTGCAGCTTCTGAATTTGGGTCTGCTCCATTTTTTTCCTCCTCTCCTGGCTTTTGTAACCGCCTGCGTCCGGAAAACCAGCCTTCCACGGAACGGAGCCTGGCGTGCCTCGTGTCCGTCCAGGGTGCTCAGGATTCCCGCTGGCCATTGTGAGCTCGTCGTCTGTCTGGAACGAACGTCCCTTCCTGCGCTGCATCGATATATTGCTGAATCTTCTTGACTGGTATTCTCAAAAGCTCGTTCGTCCAAACGCACCTCCCTGATATAGGGTCCAAGGTTCCGCCAACCCCGAAGAACCAAGTCCGGCAACGGTCTGTCCAGTTCATTGTCTGTGGTTCGATCCCTTTTTCAAGCAGATCATTCTCAGCCTTGGCCCACTTAGGCCGGGCTTTGAGGTAGCCACCTGACCCCGTGCGATGGTGAAGCTTCTTCTTCGCAGCATTCTTCTTGTTTGTCGCTGACATCTTCTTACTCTTTTCCGATGTCTTGTGGGCCACAAATGCGGGCCAGTGATCTCTGATCTTCTCATACCGGCCGATGAATTCTGGTGTCTCTTCTTTGTCGACAAACGTTTTCAGCTCATTCTTCCACCTCCTGAATAGGTCTGCCATCTTCTTAAGAGCATGAGACTTGATTAATTGCTCTTTAACTGGCTTCTCCGGATCCTCCTCTGGCGGTAGGGTGAAATTTGCCTTCAGCTCAGTCCAAAGATCATCTTTCTGCATATCATTGACATAAGACACCTCAGGGTCTTCCTTCTTAGGCTTATACCATTGCTGGATGCTGATCGGGATCTTGTCCCTAACCAGAACCCCGCACTGAGTAGCAAATGCATCCTTTGTCCGGATGGGTTCAATCGGTTGGCCCTCGTGCGCGATTGCTGTGATCTCAAACCTTTCATCCGAGCGCAACTTTCTCTTCGGGCCTCGTCTCTTTATCGCAGTTGTGCTCGATCCGGAGGGCTAGAAAAAGAAGAAAGACGAGTGTTAATTAATATGTGTACATACCAAAACAATGAATGCATCAATTAGCTAGTCAGCACAGGCTTAACTAATATATTTACCTGGCCGGACTCTGTTCGGTCACCGGAGCCGTCACCACGGGCTCCTTCTTGCACCAGCATTGGGTCACCGGAGCCATCATAATCATGTCTTTCCTCCTCCACTCTTCGATCACCGTAGCCTGCTTCTTCACCCTGTTCTTCCAGACCATCATTGTCGTTAAGATACGACAAGATATCACCTCCGGCTAAGATTATGTCCCCCAACACCTCTTCCGCTTGCTCGTCTCGTCCGTGCTCCATTGTTTCTGCAAATATTACAACATGGAAATTATTACACAAACATGACAGCAGGTGGTTAGTGCAAACGTAGACCTAGCTTATTCCGGGTTTGGGGTGGCCTCGGCAACGCTTCAAGGGTAGGGGCGCGGCGGGAGGGGGTAGGAGACCGACATCGTTTTTTTTAGGGTTTGGGTGTCCTCGAGAGTTTTGGTCGAGCGAGAGGGCCGGGGGGTGCTCCCGTGGTATAAGTTATCACGGTCGAGAGGGGGTATAGATATCGACCGTCCATCATGTCGAAGTTATCTGGGAGGGAGTTATATATATCGACAACGACGACATACATACTTGGGAAAATAATGTTATCGAGGAGGGGGTATATCGACCCCCCCCCACGTGTTGAAGTTATCGGGAGGGGGTTATATCGACAACGACGACATACGTACATGGGAAAATAATATTATCTGGGAGGGGGTATATCGACCCCCCCTCGTGTTGAAGTTATCGGGAGAGGGGTATATCGACGACGACAGACCCGATAAAACATAAGAAAACGAAGAAGAAATAAAAAGAGGAGAAGAAGAAAAGGAATAGAGGAGAAGATCGAAGAAAAAAAGAAGAAAAAAAAGAGGAGAAGAAGAAAGGAATAGAGGAGAGAAGAAGAAAAAATAGAGTTTTTTCTATTTTTTCTTCTTCTCTTCTATTCCTTTCTTCTTCTCCTCTTCTTTTTCTTCTTTTTTCCTCTTCTTATTTATTTCTCCTCTTCTTCCTCTCCTCTTCTTCTCCTTTCTTCCTATTTCATCATTGTTCATATTTCATTGTTCATATTTCATCATGTTCATATTTCGAAAAAAGTAAAGGTTTTGCCTAATGCATTATTCATATTTCATCATGTTCTATGAACAAAAAAACATCTATTTCATCCACATCCATGCATACATCATATATGTGATCATCTATGAAAAAAACATCATATTCTATAAAAAAATCATTACATATATATATGAACAAAAATAATTATGATAAGAAGCATATATATCATCATATATATAAAAAAACAAGCATATATATATGAAAAAACAAGAAAAAATGGTAGGGAGGGCGCCGGCCGGACCAAGGTGAGGAGGACCGCAGGGTCGGCGGCGAGGATCGCAACGGGGCAGTGGGCGCGCGCTCGGGATAGGGGGCGACAGCGGCGAAGGCCGGGGCAGGGCGACGGCGACGACGGGGATGGGCCGGGGCGGCGTGCGTCGGGGCAGGGGCGCGGCTGACGGCGAGGGCGCGGGCAACAGCAACGACGACGACGGGCACGGGCGACGGCGGGCGGCGTCGGGGCAGCCTGGCGGCGTCGGCGTCGTCGGGGCAAACTGCAGATGAACTCTGAAAAATTTCCTAAGTGTTTGCTTATATAGCAAAGCCTTTAGTCCCGGTTCGTGGCACCACCCGGGACTAAAGGTAGGCATTAGTCCCGGTTGGTGCCACCAACCGGGACCAAAGCCCTCTTTTCAGCAGCCCAAAGGGCGGGAAGCGGCGGCCTTTGGTCCCGGTTGGTGGAACCAACCGGGACTAAAGGGGGGGCATTGGTCCCAGTTGGTGCCACCAACCGGTACCAATGCACCCCTTTAGTCCCGGTTGGTGGCACCAACCGGGACCAAAGGCCTCTTGCTGCCCGCGTCGCGGCCAAAAGTTTAGTCCCACCTTGCTAGCCGAGGGGCGCCCGCACCAGTTTAAAAGCCCCGGCGCGGCTGCTGTCTCGAACTCCTCTCTATAGCAGGCTTCTGGGCCTAACTTTGGCGCGCTGCCCGTTGAGCCTTCTAGGCCTTCTGGGCCTGTATTTGCAAACCTGAGGGTTGGAAGGCCCAGCGGGCAGCGCCCCAACAATTTTTTTGCTGTATTTAGTTTTTTTGTTTTCTTTTTTGCTTTATTTATTTTATTTTGTTTCTACTTACAATAAAAAACTTATTTATTTTATTTTATTTTGTTTCTAATTACTTATTTATTTTACTTTATGATAATTCTTTTTGCTATTAAAGTTTCTATCAAAAAAAGTTCTTTATGGAAATTCTTTTTGCTGTATTTAGTTTTTTTGTTTTCTTTTTTGCTTTATTTATTTTGTTTTGTTTCTACTTACAACAAAAAAATTATTTATTTTATTTTATTTTGTTTCTAATTACTTATTTATTTTACTTTATGATAATTATTTTTGCTATTAAAGTTTCTATCAAAAAAAGTTCTTTATGAAAATTCTTTTTGCTTTTAATGATTTTGAACAGAAAATACTTCGGTAATTTTAGTTGCATCAATTTTATATGATTTTAGTTTCAATAATACTAGAGGTTTCTTATAATGTTTTGAACAGAAAATACTTTGTTAATTTTAGTTTCATAAATTTTATTAAAGTTTATTTTATTTTGTCGTAACACAAGAAGTCCGGAGTTGTAATAAGTTATTAAAAATAAAAAAGAGGCGCAATGCTCGTTGATTAGCTTCAAGCCTTTCGGAATAGTGTAGACTGCACTGTACATAGCTCCATGCAGTCTACCTTATTCCTCAAGGCTTGAAGCTAAGCAACGTGAAGGTGAGCATTGCGCCTCTTCTTCATCGTCTCTGCACTCGGGGCTTATAAACCGCTCCTAGTGCCTCTCAGCTAGCGAGGTGGGACTAAAAAACTGCTTAGTAAGAAACTCTAGTACCGGTTCGTGCCACGAACCGGTACTAAAGGTGCTCGTGGGGCCACAGCCTCATTAGTACCGGTTCGTGGCACCAACCGGGACCAAAGGGTGGAATTGGTCCCGGTTCGTGCCACCAACCGGGACCAATGGCCTTGCACAGCGGCGTGTTGGTGGGAGTTTAGTCCCACCTCGCTAGATGAGAGAGATCCGCACCTGTTTATAAGGTGCGGTGCGCCTGAGATGTCGAGCTCCTCTCTAAAGTAGGCTTACGGGCCTAACCTCTCTGTACATGCCTGTGGGCCTATAGGGCCTTCTGCGGGCCTGAATCCTGGCCCATGGATGGGTTTCTAATCGTATTCAAGCCGTGGTGGCCCAGTAGGTGGCATAATTTTTAATTTTTGGCCTGTTATTGTTCATGCATTTACTAATTATTTTGAGCTATAAGACCCTAAAATTGAAAAGCATTTCAAATGAACTCTGAAAAGGTTGAAAGTTGGCATGGTATCATCATTTCATCCACATAGCATGTGCAAGAGAGTTGAGAGGGTTACGGCAAAAACTAGATGCACTTCGTGTACAAAACGGACAATGGTATCATACTCATCTGTTACAAAGTTGGCATGGTATCATCATAATAGTTGCGGGAGAAAGTCTTCACTTTTTCTTCGCTTGTGTCATTTGCTTATTGCGCCGTAACCATGGATAATCTTCATCGTTTATCAGGATGCTTGGGTCAGCCTTGACTTTGAAGGGAGGACATGTCTGTCTTGCCCTCCACTCCCACGATGTCCCTTTTTCCTGAAAGAACTATGTGGCGCTTTGGCTCATCGTATGATGTATTCGCTTCCTTATCTTTTCTTTTTCTCGGTCTGGTAGACATGTCCTTCACATAGATAACCTGTGCAACATCATTGGCTAGGACAAACGGTTCGTCAGTGTACCCAAGATTGTTTAGATCCACTGTTGTCATTCCGTACTATGGGTCTACCTGTACCCCGCCTCCTGACAGATTGACCCATTTGCACTTAAACAAAGGGACCTGAAAATCATGTCCGTAGTCAAGTTCCCATATGTCCATTATGTAACCATAATATGTGTCCTTTCCCCTCTCGGTTGCTGCATCAAAGCAGACACCGCTGTTTTGGTTGGTGCTCTTTTGATCTTGGGCGATCGTCTAAAATGTATTCCCATTTATCTCGTATCCTTTGTAAGTCAATAGAGTCGAAGATGGTCCCCTGGACAACGAGTACAACTCATCACAAACAGTGGTGTCACCTCTGAGACGTGTTTCCAACCAACTGCTGAAAGTCCTGATGTGTTCACATGTAATCCAGTCGTCACACTCCTCCGGGTGTTTGGAGCGCAGACTGTTCTTGTGTTCATCGACATACGGGGTCACCAAGGTAGAGTTCTGTAGAACTGTGTAGTATGCTTGAGACCAAGAATATCCGTCCCTCCATATTATTGAGTCCCCTCCAAGCGTGCCTTTTCCAGTCAGTCTCCCTCATACCGCGATTTAGGGAGACCTATCTTCCTAAAGCCAGGAATGAAGTCAACACAAAACCCAATGACATCCTCTGTTTGATGGCCCATGGAGATGCTTCCTTCTGGCCTAGCGCGGTTACGGACATATTTATTTAGGACTCCCATGAACCTCTCAAAGGGGAACATATTGTGTAGAAATACGGGCCCCAGAATGACAATCTTGTCGACTAGATGAACTACGTCGTGCGTCATGATATTGAAGAAGGATTGTGGGAACACCTGCTCGAAACTGACAAGACATTGCGCCACATCACTCCTTAGCCTTGGTATGATTTCTGGATCGATCACCTTCTGAGAGATTGCATTGAGGAATGCACATAGCTTCACAATGGCTAATTAGACGTTTTCCGGTAGAAGCCCCCTCAATGCAACCGGAAGCAGTTGCGTCATAATCACGTGGCAGTCATGAGACTTTAGGTTCTGGAACTTTTTCTCTGGCATATTTATTATTCCCTTTATATTCGACGAGAAGCCAGTCGGGACCTTCATACTGAGCAGACATTCAAAGAAGATTTCTTTCTCTTCTTTCGTAAGAGCGTAGCTGGCAGGACCTTCATACTGCTTCAGAGGCATGCCGTCTTTTTCGTGCAAACGTTGCAGGTCCTCCCGTGCCTCAGGTGTATCTTTTGTCTTCCCATACACGCCCAAGAAGCCTAGCAGGTTCACGCAAAGGTTCTTCGTCACGTGCATCACGTCGATTGAAGAGCGGACCTCTAGCTCTTTCCAGTAGGGTAGGTCCCAAAATATAGATTTCTTCTTCCACATGGGTGCGTGTCCCTCAGCGTCATTCGGAACAGCTAGTCCGCCGGGACCCTTTCCAAAGATTACGTGTAAATCATTGACCATAGCAAGTACGTGATCACCGGTACGAATGGAGGGCTTCTTCCGGTGATCTGCCTCGCCTTTGAAATGCTTGCCTTTCTTTCGACATTGATGGTTGGTCGGAAGAAATCGATGATGGCCCAGGTACACATTCTTCCTGCATTTGTCCAGGTATATACTTTCAGTGTCATCTAAACAGTGCGTGCATGCGTGGTATCCCTTGTTTGTCTATCCTGAAAGGTTACTGAGAGCGGGCCAATCGTTGATGGTTACAAACAGCAGCGCGTGCAGGTTAAATTCCTCCTGTTTGTGCTCATACCACGTACGTACACCATTTCCATTCCACAGTTGTAAAAGTTCTTCAACTAATGGCCTTAGGTACACATCAATCTCGTTGCCGGGTTGCTTAGGGCCTTGGATGAGAACTGGCATCATAATGAACTTCCGCTTCATGCACATCCAAGGAGGAAGGTTATACATACATAGAGTCACGGGCCAGGTGCTGTGATTGCTGCTCTGCTCCCCGAAAGGATTAATGCCATCCGCGCTTAAACCAAACCATACGTTCCCTGGGTCAGCTGCAAACTCAGCCCAGTACTTTCTCTCGATTTTTCTACACTGCGGCTCGTCAGCGGGTGCTCTCAACTTCCCGTCTTTCTTACGGTCCTCACTGTGCCATCGCATCAACTTGGCATGCTCTTCGTTTCTGAACAGACGTTTCAACCGTGGTATTATAGGAGCATACCACATCACCTTCGCAGGAACCCTCTTCCTGGGGGGCTGGCCGTCAACATCACCAGGGTCATCTCGTCTGATCTTATACCGCAATGCACCGCATACCGGGCATGCGTTCAGATCCTTGTACGCACCGCGGTAGAGGATGCAGTCATTAGGGCATGCATGTATCTTCTGCACCTCCAATCCTAGAGGGCATACGACCTTCTTTGCTGCGTATGTACTGTCGGGCAATTCGTTATCGTTTGGAAGCTTCTTCTTTAATATTTTCAATAGCTTCTCAAATCCTTTGTCAGGCACAACATTCTCTGCCTTCCACTGCAGCAATTCCAGTACGGTACCGAGCTTTGTGTTGCCATCTTCGCAATTGGGGTACAACCCTTTTTTGTGATCCTCTAACATGCGATCGAACTTCAGCTTCTCCTTTTGACTTTCGCATTGCGTCCTTGCATCGACAATGACCCGGCGGAGATCATCATCATCGGGCACTTGTTCCTCTTGATCTTCAGCAGCTCCCCCCCTTGCAGCATCATTGGGCACATCGTCTGGTTCCTCTTGATCTTCAGCAGCTTCCCCCGTTGCAGCATCACGGTATTCAGGGGGCACATAGTTGTCATCGTCCTCCTCTTCTTCGCCGTCTTCCATCATAACCCCTATTTCTCCGTGCCTCGTCCAAACATTATAGTGTGGCATGAAACCCTTGTAAAGCAGGTGGGTGTGAAGGATTTTCCGGTCAGAGTAAGACTTCGTATTCCCACATATAGGGCATGGACAACACATAAAACCATTCTGCTTGTTTGCCTCAGCCACTTCGAGAAAATCATGCACGCCCTTAATGTACTCGGAGGTGTGTCTGTCACCGTACATCCATTGCCGGTTCATCTGCGTGCATTATATATAATTAAGTGTGTCAAAAACCATTACAGAACATCATGAATAGATAATTAAGTGACCAAATTAATAGAAGTTCATCATCACATTAAAACCAAAGTACATACATAGTTCTCATCTAACAACATATATATAGCTCTCCAGAGCATCTAATTAATTAAACCATACATCGAAAGTATGTAAAACATTTCAATGCGAAAAAAATGCGATCATAATCGCATACAAGGTAACAATTGATCCAACGGCATAATGATACCAAGCCTCGGTATGAATGGCATATTTTCTAATCTTCAAGCGCATTGCATCCATCTTGATCTTGTGATCATCGACGACATCCGCAACATGCAACTCCAATATCATCTTCTCCTCCTCAAATTTTTTTATTTTTTACTTCAAGTAATTGTTTTCTTCTTCAACTAAATTTAACCGCTCGACAATAGGGTCGGTTAGAATTTCCGGTTCAACCACCTCCTAGATAAATAAAATCTATGTCACGTTGGTCAGTATATTTGTCATAAACAATAAATGAACCAAATAGTTATAAAAAGATAATATATACCACATCCGAATCATAGACAGGACGAGGGCCGATGGGGGCGGATACCAAAACCATCGCACTATGTAATAAGAAGGAATAATAAAAGTAACTAAATTAGACAAGTATCTATCTAAAGTAAGAATTTTTTTCCTTTCAGAAAGAAAATAAGAACAAGAGGCTCACCACGGTTGTGCTGGCGACGAGATCGGCGCGGGCGATCGATGGCGGTGAAGACGGGGACGGGACGTGACGGACCGCTAAACCTAGACAAATCTCGGGGAAAATAGAGCTCGGAGGTCGAGTTTCGAGAGGAGAAAGATTAACTAGTGTGGCTCAGACATTTCATCGAACACCTCATATGCATAGGAGGTGAGCTAGAGCACCCAAATGCCCTCCCCTCGCCGGCCAGAAAAAACAGAGCACTGTGGAGTGCTCTGCTGTGGCGATGGGGTATATATAGGGAACTCATTGGTCCCGGTTCGTGGCACCAACCGGGACTAAAGGCCTTTGGTCCCGGTTGGTGCCACGAACCGGGACCAATGACCCCATTTAGTCCCGGTTGGTGGCACCAACCGGGACCAAAGGCCTTGTGCTGCCCCGCGTCAAAAGTTTAGTCCCACCTCGCTAGTTGAGAGGGCTCGAGAGTGGTTTATAAGCGCTGCTGCGCCCACCCTCTCGAGCTCCTCTCAACTGCAGGCTTTCAGGCCTAACCGTTCTCTTTGCCTGTGGGGCCTACTGGGCCTTCTGCGGGCCTGAATCCTGGCCCATGGACGGGTTTCAAGTCGTATTCAAGCCGTGGTGGCCAAGTAGGTGGCATAATTTTTTTCTCTGTTTTTTGTTTTCTCTTTTGCTTTATTTGTTTTGTTTTGTTTCTACTTACAATGAAAAACTTATTTATTTTATTTCTAATTACTTATGTATTTTACTTTAATTATTTTATTTTTATTTATTTTACTACTGCTATTTTTATTATTTTACTGCTATTATTTTTATTTAATTTATTAAGGTTTATTTATTTTAGTTACTATAGTTTATTTTATTTTATTTTATTAAGGTTTATTTATTTTTATTTATTTTATTAAGGTTTATTTATTTTATTTACTATAAAAAAATGAACATAGATGCGCCTATAGAGAAAATTCAACCTAAATTCATAATAAATTTCTATGAAATTCAAAGAAATTTACTGTGAATTTAGGTCAAATTCCCTGTATAAGGGCATCTATTATCACTTTGAGAGGAGCTCAACAAGGCAGAGAGGGACAGGCTTATAAACTGGTGTGAGCGCCCTTCGGTTGGCGAGGTGGGACTAAACACTGGCCGCAACTAGGACCAGCCCTTTAGTCCCGGTTTGTGGTATGAACCGGGACTAAAGGGTGGTGGGCCAGGAGCGTGGCCCATTGGTCCCGGTTTGTCCCACCAATCGGGACCAAAGGGGCCGGACGAACCGGGACCAATGCCCCCGCGAGGCCCGGCAGGCCCCTGGCCACACGAACCGGGACCAATGCTCGCATTAGTCCCGGTTCGTGACTGAACCGGGACTAATGTGAATATTGCCCTGTGACCAAAGCCCAGTTTTCTACTAGTGTGAAAAGTAGTTATTAACATCACTGTAACCCGCTGTTGCAAAGCAGTTAAACAAACAAGTAGATATTTAAGTTAAGGCAAACAGGTAATTATTAACAGTAAGTATCAAACACATAGATAGGCGCAGTCTACAGTATGATTAACAGGCTGTGCCATTATGTAATTAGTAGCAAACTAAATTAAGCCAAGCAACGTAATTGAACAATTTTGCAATAAGTGGCTTACTAAAATTCCGAGAAGCAGGTAACTGAACTTATGCTAGTTCTTTGTACAGGCACACTGCAACTTCTTTTTCGCTTACAAGGTTGTACGAAGGAGTCCATGGCATCAATTTCTTGGATACGCAGTCCCAATACTTCTTTCTTCCCACACTGCATGGGTAAGTCGAATGGTTAATCTGGTAAGATGGTGCGTCCTTGATATGTTATATGAGGACGTGTAGTCAGACTAGTTGTAGCCAAACACATCACACTGGCTTTTACTCTATATTTCATGTGATTACTTTTGGCATATCGAGATCTAAGCAATCTACAATAGGATGAAAAGACTGGCATCCTTCACATTATTGGCAAACTCAGTTCATAGAAACAAGCAATTCAACCATTCTGTGGGTAAATCAAAAGCGCCACTCAGTTCATAGAAACAAGCAATTCAACCATTCTGTGGGTAAATCAAAAGCGCCACTGGAATATTTTTCACTATCCAACCATACATGCAAAAAGGGGCGACGCCACCATAGGGGCTGGTATGGGCGGCCGCCTCAGGTGGCTGGAAAGTGTGCACCTAGTTTGAGTCGTCCAGGTTGGCCCATGCTAGTTTTATTCGTCCCAACGCACGAGCAGGCAATGTAAAAAATGAAGAAAAATGTTTCAATTTGGATGGGCCAATAACATAAGTGCAAGGCAGGCCCTATAGCAGGCTTGCGGCCCAAACGAGCGCCTCCCATATCAATCAACAGCAGGAAAAATCCCAATTCATTCGCTCCAGCCTCCAGTCTGGTTTGCTCTTAACCTAGCCGCCGCTGGACAGACCGACGCAGCACTTCCTCGCGCCCTCGTTGGAGGGCGGTCGCCGGGCTTCAAGCAAACGGAAGGAGAAGAAGATGAAGATCCAACCCTGGGTGTAGCCTGCGTGGGAGGCAGCGGCGGCAGCACAGGCATGGCATCGAGCTTGCGCAAACGGACAGTCGCATCTTGCAAGAGTAGCGCAATGAGCAGGTACATCACATCCCTGATTATATCTAATTCAACTCTTCAATTTCTGGCCAATAGTTAAACCTGATGGTGTTGTAAAACTGCTTGTATGTAGGGAATCTAAGAGAAAATGAAACCAATTTCTACTTATTTTATAACTCCCCCAATCAATACTGAACTGACTGAATCTGATGTATCTAATCAAGTTTCCGGTGCAAACATACAAGCTCATGTTGTTCTTGAGCCTGAAGTGTCTAATGAACAGACTACTAATGAAGGATTTGATGCAAACATTTTACATGCTCCTGGTGATGAACATATAGTGTCTAATGAGGGATCTAATGCAAGCATTTTGCAAGCTCATTGAAGGATTTAGTGTCTAATGATGATCTACTATGTTGAGAGAGACACAGATTTGCACGCATTGATGACAAGGAAATTATAGTGCATTTTCATAGCTTGAGGAAACGTCGAGGCCATCTACCAGAAAGTCCCCGTATCATGACAACATAGCATAAATACTTTTCTAATCTGTTGTTTGAAACTATTGCCATACTTGTGCAGGATAGATATATTGATATGCAGTTTGTGCACTGGTTATACGTGCAATTACACTTCGATATTTTCAGCCAGAGAACGAATAATCCAAGCAGGTACAGACCATGTTTGTAGTCCTTGTACACCATGTTGCATTTTGTGTTTTTTGGTGCTTGCATCATTTAGTGTTTATAATCTGAACTACTTTGGATCATTAGCTGGTTTTCAAAGTGCATGTAGCTTCACATTTCTCAAGTTATGTTGATTTCCGGAGTGCAAGTGCCTTTGTATTTTTTAAGTTAAATGTTCGCCCCTGGTAACTTGAATTCGTGGATCAACCACTGCACCCAAATCATACACGAATGCAAGTACGAATTAAATGAAATGCAGGGACTTACGCTAGCTCGTTGTATAGGCTCACTGCAGCTCTGCTTGCGCTTGGGATGTTCCATGTACAAGCCCATGTTACCACTTGCTTGGATGTGCAGGCCTTGTGCTCCTTGCATCCCCCTCTGCATTTTTGACACGGCGAATGGTTGATCAAATAAGAGGAATCGACCTTGATGTTGTACCGGAGGACAGATACTTACAAGGTTATACGGGTGTGCAGGACGTGTACTAGATCCCGTAGCGCCGTCATGCTTCGCTAAAAAATGGATTTGCTTGTTTCAGATGATATCTCCAGAAGAAATAAGAGTTAAAGTCAGAGTTGCATAGGCGTGTAAGCTAAGAGAGTAGTGAAAGGATATCCAAACATCGTCGGAACAGTGCACAAGGGAGTGATGTGTGGATACCTAGTTCGGGCCGGCGTTTGGGCATGCTTGGCTAGCTAGAGTGCGGGTCACTTCAGAGCCGTTGAGGGTGATGCGCTGGCGTTGGATGGCCGCGCACGGATGCAGATCTTGAGTGGCAGCGGAGCACTACGATGCGGTGGACGAGACCGTTGGTGAAGCCCCAACGGCCTCGGGGAGCGCAGGTACGACGATGTGCTCGGTGAAGTAGCCCCGGTGAGCTGGGAGACGGCGTCGGTGAAGCGCACCTGATGCGGTGGAACTCGGTGTCTGTGAGGCACGTCGGTTGGGGCGGCCGACGTTGTCGGTGGACCACCCGGTGCGGTGGACTGGGCGTAGATGAGGTAGCTCCGGTGCGGTGGTGAAGCGCGACCGTCGTCTTCGTCGTTGTCGTCCGACACAGAGGTGGGGAACAGTGGGGAAAGAGACGAGATGAGGGGTGATTCGAGGGTTGGCGGCGAATTAGGGATTTGAGCAATCTGGCCGTGGAAGGGGACGGTGAAGAAGAGATATTTTGCAGGGCTGGAATTGGGGCCGCCAGATATTTCAATCCGAAACGTGGAAGCGCAAATTATATTGTCGTCGTCCTTTTTTTGGGGGGAGGGGGGTGGGTGGCTGGGTGCTACGCGTCCGTCCGACACACGCGACCACCCCGACAGGACTATGCTTCGGTGCCTTAAGGCACCTGCCTTTGTGTCCATGACATGTTGGCCCAACAGGTGGCTGGCCCACATGTCAGTGACCCAAAGGTAGTTGCCTTTAAGGCACCGAAGCAGAGTCCACCCCGACACGACCCTGGTCTGCCTGGTGCGTCTACATTTGAGAATGCAAACGAATCTTCTTTCATTTGCAAACGAATCTGTATGTATTACCATGCCCGTGTTTTCCTTGCAATAATTAGTCATTTGAAACGAGATACTCCATCGGTTCACTTTTGTAAGTCGTTTCAGACAACTTAAAATGAACTGTTTTGCACATTGTCTGAAATGTCTTCAAGGTCTTATAAAAGTGAACAGAGGGAGTACTATAAATTAATTAATGAGGAGTTATTTAAAAAAATCGAAACGGTGCCCACGCTAACGTGGATTAGAGTGTGTGTCACATAATTAGTTATTTGAATTAGAGTGTGTGTCACGTAGTTAGTTATTTGAATTAGAGTGTGTGTCACGTAGCGATCTCCAATTCTAACGTGGATTTCGCATTTCACTGTATCCACGCTACTTTTTAATACAAGTTCATATGTATGTGATGAACACCATGGTAGTGAGAAAACTTTTGGATGGATTCAAACATATGACCTACAAAATAGCACAACAAACTGAGTCAATGTCAACTTTTCACAACTTAGTATGGCACGAATTCAAAATAATTACCCGTATGCCTGGTCCTCGGTTCAAATCTTACAATGTACACCGAATTGAAACATCGATATTAAATCTCGTACTATGTACATTCAAATGTTGTTTTTAGCCCCCCCCCCCCCCCGCACAAATGCTACATACTTCCTGTATCGGTCAATCTTCCTCTCCTAACCACCTTTGGAAGCTATCGGTTTCCAACACACGTTCATTCTTTCTCTCCATGTTTCGATCTCTAAGTCTCTCAACTGCACAACCCCCTTTTCCACTCTGTTACCAAATGTATTTACCTCACATACCCGCCATTGCACCCCATGCTGAGCTCTCTCTCTCCCCCCTCTCCCTCTCACCCTCTCACGCTAAATACATGCATTGCCTATCTAGCCCCCCAACCTCTCGTGCGCACGCACACACGTTGTATATCTAGGTCACTCCCTCGAGACTGTCTCACTCTTTCTTCCGCACGGCGGGCCACACTCGCTCAATCTCGCTCTCTTTATCTGAGTCTCGTTTAACCTCGTTTTCTTTCACACACAAATGATATATCTCCCTGTTCGGGCCTCGATCGACACACTCTATAATCCCTCACGCAGATTGTCTATCTAGGTCAGTCCATCCAAGCCGCCGCCACTCTTTCGACCTCATGGTGGGCCACGCTCACTCAATCTCTCTCTCTCTCTCTCTCCTTATGTCTCGATTGACCTCGCTCTTTCTCGGACAAAAACGATATATCACCATGTTTGAGCCCAATTTGACGTATTCACATTGTATACTCTCTCACGCACATCGTCTATCTAGGTCACTCTCTCCAACCCGTCTCACTCTTTCGATCGCATGGCGACCCTATGTGATCAGTTGACCTTGCTTCCTCCCACGCACAAAATATATCTACAAGTCTGTGACTGGATCATCTCTCAAGCTCTATCTTACAGCCTTCACCCTTGCCAAAAAGCTCAATCAGACAATATCTCTCCAGAGCATTTATATTTGTTCAATGAATGTCGGACCACACTCACTTTGTCTCTCTATCCATATGTCCCTCGATTGACCTCGCTTTCTCACACCATATCTTCCACGCGTTGAAGCTACTACCTCTCCATCCCTCGCAAAGCCAGAGCTATTTACATTGCGAGGGGCACTCCAACCTTGGATTAATTTGTGTAGGCATTTATTCCGGTCGGTTTAGATTATATTTTCGTAGCATTCGGCCCACAACTACTCCAAACACCGTTGCAACCCACGCAACTCCCCTAGTTGATTTCCCTCTGGCTCGGTCATCGCTCTCTCGCACGTCCTTTCTCGCCTTCAACGTCGCACCATGGTATTACTGAATAAACTATGTTGTTCTCTTTAATTATTATAAATAAGCTACAAAACTACACACCGATAGTCCACTTGGAATGGAACAAATTTCGACCCACAAATTAAAGTGCTACAGACTACACACCGAGGGGCCCACATGTCATGAAACAAATTTGGACCCATATACAAATTAAAAAATAAAGGACGAGGATCGAACATGCGACAGGGGCTTCAAGCCGCACGTCAATAGGCAACATACGTAGAATAGCAATGTTTGTTGTACCCCCTATGTTCACATAATGTTTTTATATTACCATAGCCTAATTAATGGATAACATGTAATATTATTTTTAGTACTATTCGCCTTCACTTACTGGTGGGTTCCATGTGTGCTCTCTCTCTCTCTCCTCCCCTTCTGCGTTTAGACGCACGGGCAAACAGGAAGAACTCGCGGGCGATGTTGCCGTTGACCATATCTGGACGCGTTCACAAGTCACGGCACCAGTTTCACGTACTAGCAGCACGAGTCAGTGTGTACGTGCAATGCACGTTAATTTGGAAGTATATTAAGTGCATGCGGATATTAACTACTAGGATATTATTTGCGTGTTGTCATGTGGTTAGCACTATTTTTGGCATGAAATTAACTGCACGCTAAACGTGTTGAGCGCTCGACATTGAAGCAGTCTAGGTCGTTGGATGACAGGGAATACATATGGCTTGATGACGTTTTATATTTAATTTGATACGGCTCTAGCAGAACATTCAATCGATCAAACCATACATTTCGTTCAGTCTGACTCCGACTTTAAATTATACGACGATCGATATAAAATAAACGGAAATGATAAACGTTCGGATTTTAAGCATGGCAATCCGAACGTTTTTCATGGCAAATTTAGATTACGCGGCGGCGGCGGGGGCGTCTCGCGGTGGGAAGCGGCTCCTCTGCCGTGCTCTGTGTGTCGTCGGGCCACTGACCGACGGCGATGGCGGCGTCTTGCGCCGTTGTTGGCGTACTCCTGGACGTTGGCCTAGCTATAAGGAAGGCCAAAATGTTCTGGACTTCGGAGCGAGTCAACTGGCGGGAGGAGGCGACCGGCGTTGGTGCAAGGAAGCGGTCGACGGCGGCCATCCATGCCGCTGAGGGGGGCACTGGCACCCGCGCGGGGACATGCGCTGTCAATGGCGCGGCGGAGACATTCGTGTGCACGGGCACCGGCGCGGGCGCACACATTAGTGCACGCGCAGGCGCATGCGCTGGCAGGTGCACGGGCACCGGCACGGGCGTGCGCGTCAGTGCACGCGCAGGCGCATGCGCTGGCAGGTGCACGGGCGCGTGAAAGTCGGCGGAGACCTCGTGGAACCCCGTGGGATCAAGCTCGGCGACAATGTGTGGCTCCCAACCCATCAATGCCACGGGGATGGGCGCTGGCGCAGTCGGGGCGACGGGAGCCGGAACGGGTGCGGGGACAGGCGCGGCGTCTTCCCGCAAGGCCAGTTCAAGCTCGTCCCAAAGCGCCTTATGTTCTTAATACTCCGGCTGGGTGTCTTCCTCAGGAAACTGGAACACTAAGGGCAGACCATCGTGATGCGGCATGGCGTACGTTTAGGTCAGGCTAGTTGGAGGTAGATGACAGGAGAATCAGAGAGGAAGAGAGAGGATTGTAGCGATACCGGGTAGTGTGGGGTTGATTTTAAACTGCGGCACCGGCGACATTAAAAGTGGGAGCAGTTGGGACGACGGTGGGCGGCGGAGCCTAGTCAAAGGGCTCGACTCCCGGTGAGCCTGCACATCGGTCTGCTCGCACGCCTCCCGTCGACTCACACGCTTGCTCGGACGGCACCTGTCGATGAGAAGCGGGGACTCGTGGCGGCACGTAACGCCCACGGTTTCAATAGTGAAAGCGTTCGCCTTAACGTGACAGGTCTTTGTTCCAAAATACCTTGGCTCTTCATTTGTGCAACTTGTCATAAGCAGCTTGTCTCAAATTGAAGAAAAAACTTACGAAGTAATATTTGTGCCATATCACGTGACCATGCTTAGTTTCAAGAATTTATGCTCACTTTTGGATTTTCTGAAATTTAAGATCCAGGGTTCGAAACAATATCATAACCTGCATCATGCAATAAATTTTCAAGCCGTACATCTATCCTGTTGTATTTCTTAAGAAAGGATTTGGTCAAACATTTTGCTTAGTTAGACTTCAGACAAGTTATATATGCAGAGTAAAAGGATAATCCCTCCGTACCAGTGCATTGCCTGATATATTAACTCAAGTACTAGGCACGAACAAACGGGCTCAATTCTGTGATCATCCTGGTGTACTAGTAGTAGTACTAGGCAATGCAGTTGACGGGTGACCTTGAGGAGCGGCGACCGAGGGAATTGACCCGTGCTCGGCACGGTAGGTAATGTTGTCTAGTTACTAAAGCATCCCTCTGTTGTTCATCGGTAGTCATTATGGACCGGGGACGTGAGGGGAATTTCCTAGGGCTAGAATTCTGGCTGCCAGATATTTCGACATGAAACGCTGAGGCTCGACTGGTTGGGGTTGCCTAATGTGCGTACCACGCACGCCACCGAAGGACACGAGCCCGGTTTTTTTTAGGATCAACACAAGCCAAGGTCTGGCTGGTACGCCGTTGGGTCCTACCATTCGAGAATACGAAAGGAACCTTTTAAATTGCCGAACGAATCTATGTGTATTACAATACCCGTATTTTCCTTGCAAATACTAATCTCAACGTGGTAATTGATTTATGACGAGTTGTTGAATTAGAGTGAGTTTGTGATATAGTGATCTCAACGTGGATTTCACATTTCATGGTATCCCTAGTAAGTTTTCCAATGCAAATTCAAATTTAAAAGATGAACAATATGGAGGTGAGAAAACTTTGTATGTATCAAGCATATGACCACACACACACACACACACACACACAGAGACACACACGCACGAACACAACAATCCAATAAGTATAGTGCATCAATTTTTCCAAACCATGCATGTATGACACGAATTCAAAAATACTCCTTCTATTCCTAATATTAGTCTTTTAGAGAGTTCAACAAGTGACTACATACGGAGCAAAATGAGTGAATCTAGACTCTAAAATATGTCTATATACATCCGTATGTGCTAGTCCATTTGAAGCCTCTAAAAAGACTAATATTTAGGAACGAAGGGAGTAAAATGTAAGACATCCATGGTCCTCAGTTCAATATTTAAAATGAACATGAAACTGAAACATGAATATTAAGTCTAGTACTACAGTACATGCAAATGTTGTGTTTAGGCGGAGCTATGATTGTCGAGGGTCAACCCCTCGACCTTAGATAAAATTGTGGAGCTCTGTTTAGGGTTGTTTAGATTATATTTGTCCGACCCTCCCAACCACCGATTGGTTGTGCACCCCACCCCTCCTCCCCGGGAGAATATCATGTGCCCCCATACCTTAGATGCTATATGCCGATACGAGTTGCTTGGAGCTTGTAGATCTGAGATATAGCAGCTCACATGATGTGTCTTAATATTTTTGCAGGAAACCTTGATGAGTTTGAGAATTGCACACAATTTGTACAAAAAATACTTAGATGCCCTTTGATCCCATATCCAACGACCTCGAAGCTCGTATCACCGTAGCATCTAAGATGAAGGAGGACATCATATTCTCCTGTATGTAAGAATATCATGTGCTACCACACCTTAGATGCTTTGGTGATACAAGCTCTTCGGAGGCATTGGATTTGTGACCCAACACCTCCTCGGTGGTTCGAATGGTTTTTTGCAGAAAATCCCCAAAAGAGTTCGGCCACTGCTTACAAGCACAAAGACTGCTCAGATGCCATTGGATCTCAAATCAAACGACCTCCAAGCTCGTATAACCGTAGCATCCAAGCTGCGATAGCACCTTATGTTTTCTCACGCGGGAGAGTATGAGGTGCTCCCGCACCGTAGATTCTATGGTGATACGAGTTCATTGATATCTAATGGCCCACAGTAGGAGGTTTGAATGTTTTTGCAATATACGACTGATAGAGTTTGGGAAATGCGTAGAAAGTACAAGTACTACGCATGTGCCATCTGATCACTGATCATACGACCTAGATGCTCATATCACCGTAGCGGGTAATTAAGCTACGGGGAGCACCTAATATGAGCACCGGGGAGCCGTTGGATCGAAGATGCAGCGGCACACACGAGGCCTGAATGTTTTATTTGCAAAAAAACCTTTGGAGAGTTTGGAAATTACGCATAATTACAAAGACTACTCCCAAGCCATTGGATCTCACTTCCAACGGTGTAAAAACTCGTATCACCATAGTATCTAAGCTGCGGGGTGGATGTGATATTCTATGCCGCTGTCATTTTTGTTCGTAAACTTGCAAAATACGTGTAACTCGTGCCGTTACTTGTCTAACCGCGCAAAGTGTTTGTTCAAAAAAACCATCCTACACTGAAATATCGGAACAACACACGGGGGTCCCACTTGTCATCAGTCAAATTTGGATCTAAAACTAACAAATCTGAAAGACGAGATTCAAACTGGCAACCTGGACTACAAGCGTAAGTCGATAGCCTGAAAAAACAAACGGTTGTTGGCTTTGTCCCATAACTATAATTTATACAGTACTTGCGTTGAGTAGAGTAGAGGGAGTGCCTCGTCAACACGTGCATGACCGTTGTCTCACTTACTGGTGGGTCCCAGGTCTGCGATCTCAATCTCTCTTCTCTCCATCATCTAACCTTTGCACGGGCACACACGAAGAGCGGCGCTAGCTTGCCGTGGTGTTATTACAACTAAAAAAAGCTTGGAAAATAGAAGAATCGCCTAGAACAAGAGACGTTGTGGCTGGTCGAGACGGAGCTAACGACATCTATCCTCCGTGCCACGTTTGCATGATGAAGCTGTGTGGCTAGTGGGGTGTTTTCGACCGACTGGCTGGGTCCCGAGGTCGAACCATAGGTACTACGTCTGATACTGTATATTTTTACACGCACATTTTTCCTCCGTGCCAAGACGTGGCACACCCTACCACGCGGTTTCAGGGTCCACCCGGGTGGTGCACGCATATATTCTTCCTGACGTGGGATGCCCTACCGCGTGTTTTCTGGGTCCTCCTCGGTCGTAGCGCCGAAGCAAGTAAATGAGTCGTCAAATCACGAAAGACCACCTTTCCTGCTGAGTACATCAGTGATGCACGGTGGCTAGCTAGTTGGGCTAGTTCGACAGATTAGCTAAGCCGCCGCCACATTTGTTTTTTCACCCCTTTTTTTATCTACTTGCCGGCATGTAAATTTAAATATCCACCACGGCGTTGCTCTGGTGTTTGGGTGCGATAGGATTTTTAAGTTTTTGATTGACGGGAGCAGGCGCGCCAGGATTTTAATTTTTTGATTGACGGGAGCAGGCGCGGCAGGAATTAGTCACGATGACTCCGCCTGTAAAAACCCACTGCTCCCTGATGTGAGAAGTCGTCGACTGGTGTTTTACCGTGGTGAAAACCAAAAGATTCCCCGCTCCCTCCGCCTTCCCGTAGATTGCATTGCCTTTCAGCCGTTTCGCCCCCTTTGCTTCCTCTCCCCATTGCTTCTACCTGGTGCCATGGTGGCGCAGCAGATCACGGAGTCCGAGGTGAGGCGCCTGACACAGGAGCTCCATGTCAAGGATGTGGAGCTCAGGGCCAAGGACGTGGAGCTCCATGAGCTCAAGGAGGAGAGGAGTGCCATGCTCCTCCGTTATGTGCGGGAGCTCACGGAGCTTCAAAAGCGGCAGGCGTCCACCACAAAGATGCTCGAGGCGTCGGCGGCGTTGCTGCAGAAAGCGGGAGATACGATAGGCCGTCAGGGGAGCCGGCTCGAGCGCGAGCGGGCCGATCGTGACGAGGTCCAGGATCGCCTCAGCCACTTGGTGAACCAAGTTGCCACGCACGTGTTGCGGCTGCGCGATGCCTACCGTCGTGCCAGCGTGACGATGTCGGCCGCCGGGCTAAACCCGTTCGACCACCCGGTCGACTTCAACGAGCTGCGGCTTCCTGACCTGGTCTCCTTCTTCACCTATATCTCCGAGGAGCTGAGCTGTCTCCGCGTGATGGTGGGGGCTGAGTTGGACAAGGAGGGGTTGCGGGCTGCCGTCGCCGTTCCGGGCGAATCCTTTCAAGGCTCCGTCACCGGAATCCATTCGTGACATTGGACGCCGTCTTTGATGAGCTGGCTCCCGTCGACCAGGAGCGGGCTCTGCGGGCGGTTGCACCCTGCATCACCAACGTCGTGCACCTCGAGAAGCAGAGGGACTTCGGTGGTGTTTAGGCGCCCTCTGCATGGGCATGTCAATGTCTCGGTGCAACATGACCGTTGGATCAAACTCAGACGGTGCAGATCAGTCACTGTAGAACAAAGCGTGTGGGTGTGTTTGGTTGCATTCTCATCTCAATATAGTTGTTTCCTCTTCGTGTATTTTTGTCAACCTACTAGTGTGGACTCATGCACCCTTCATGCACTCTGCCAAACACCCAAAAGTGGGTCGAGAAGGGAACTTTTGCTCCCATCCCGTGCACCCTTCATACACCCTGCCTAACACTATTCGTGCTTCATATGGTTCATGTTTTGTGGAGTACTGTAGCACCGTACTCTCCGTGGGCTGTGGACCTAGTTCTGTTAACATTGATCTCACCGTTCATTCTCGACCGGACAGTCGAAAAAGCGGTACTATGTTACATATAGGAGTAGTTGACATGCGCACAACATCATTTGTTATCCTCATATCTTACTACACTAGCAACAAGATTGTGTAGTACTGACGTATGAACCACTGCACATGCCTAGTAGTAGGAGCACTGTGTATGTTCAAGTGGCTGCCGTGTTTCGCACTCCTCCGTCGTAGGAGTGGAAACGCTTGCTGTAATCATTTTTTTCTTCAGAAAAATAGTGGACACGCTCTACCGTGTGGATCCTCCTCCAGCCATGCACTAAATTACTCACTTTCGCCGACGTGTGGGACAGCCAGCACCTGGGTCCACCAGCCATGCACTAAATTTCTCCATAGTAGAGTGACGGTAGACTACCCCGATCGAACCGCCGCAGTAATGCCCAATGAGCCGACAAATCACAAAACCCCCTCCTTTCCAGCAGTAAGTTGGACGGACGAAGCAACCATCATTTCACTCTTCTCTCTCAGCTTCCTCTCTTGAAGAAAACCCCCACTTGCTTCGCTTCTCCCTAATCTCGTTCCTCCTTTCACTCTTCTCTCTCAGCTTCCTCTCTTGGATGGACGCCGGAGCACCGGCCGACGTGATGTCTATGGCTCTGGCCAAAACCGTCGAGGCTCATGGTACGAAGAAGCGCAAGCACCCCGCCGAGACTACCCCAGACAAGCTCAAAGCCATCGCCCTGTCCAAGCCCCCCTCTCCGGGATCCCTCATTTAGCAAGTCCAAGTAATGTCTCTTGTTGACGATCTTTTTCTCGATATTGATCGTGTTTTTTCATCTAACACGCAGTACTAGTACTGGTACTACAACTTTCTGGGTGATCTTGCATGTGATTTTAGTGTGCCAAATGACGGTTCTAAATTCCTCTTTTGACCAAAACATGCGAGAGGTTGACACTGATTTCTTATAGATTACTTTCAACTACTCCCTCTGTCCCAAATTTCTTGTCTTAGATTTGTCTAGATACGGATGTATCTAATACTAAAATGTGACTTGATACATCCGTATCTAGACAAATCTAAGACAAGAACTTTGGGACGGAGGGAGTACTTTATGAACATATATGCTACCTTTTAAGAGGGTATATTTGCCTCAGTAAGTTGTGTTATGGATATTGCATGTAATCCCTCTGCTCTCATGCCTTTGAAGACATGTTCTAGTGTCTTTGTTCACTCATTTCTGTGCGTATATGTAGTCATATATGGAGTATAATATCAAAAATCATCTTATATTTCTGAACGGAGGTAGTAATAAAATATGGTTTCTGTTTGAATTAGAACCAGGTCCGCGGTGGAGATGAAGTTCTCAAAGTCATGCCGTGTGAACTGGAAGACCCGATGATGAGTTCTACTGCTGAACTATCCAGCTGCTGTGTCCTTGTCGCCACGTGTCCTGAACTAGTGTTTTCCTGTAGCGTTGTTGTCAGGCGTGTTCTCGAGGCTGTACTTGACCACAACAATTTCCTCGATGTGCCTTCGATTACGAAGGGTGTGGTTCTTGTAAAGCTTCCCAACAAATCTGATGTGGCCTGTCTTCATCATCATGTTTATGAGTGGAAAGACCACTTTGTTAGGTTCTCCAAGGTTGACAAGATGGTGATGGTGCATGTAGACATCTCACACGAAGTCCATGGCCTAGTCAGTTATGCGGGGTTCATCCCGTAGGTCGGTGGCAAGAAATAGTCTGCAGAGTTTAGTTAGTGCAACTTTGCTTGTCTGTAATAAGTACTATTGTTCAGTACTTGATTTGTGTTTGTGAACCCTGTATTGTTTATTAGTACTGCCGCTTTTGGTGTGTGAACGGTCTATGTTAATGTCTATGTTAATGTCTGTCCACTCAATTCAGTCTGTATATTTTGAAGTATCCAGATGATATTTTTTGTGAGGACGGTTTATCAATTATGGTTACACTCCAATATCTGTATGCATTGCAGGGTTTATCGCACCCACCAGGATTTCCAGTCCCATGGATGTTCGGTCCATACGATTTGTCACGACCTTTGGACTGTCCTTCTTGTGGGAGTAGGCAGGGCCCCTGCATGCCACGCGTAGTTGGACGATCAATCTTCTGTTTAGTACTTCAACATAGTGATTTCCTGGTAAGGATTCACTCGTGTCACATCAAGTAAATCTTATTGATTTACTGTCTAAATCTTATTGATTTAATGTCATGTTTTCTTTCTTTTCCTGCAATTTTATGATGCAGGTTTTGCCATGTGACATTCATCACAGAATAAACCGTTTGGTTTGCTCTACGATGGCTATTTTTGCAGGTTTCACTTCTTATGTCGTGTCAGTAACGAAGGCACTGTCCACCACTTATATTACTGGAAAAAATTGGATCAGTCTGTTGTCTGAGTACAAGCTGAATCCCTATGATGAACTGCAGTTTGTTTGACAAAAACGCCACAATTAGTCCTTCTCGCGTTTAAAAGAAATGAAGAAAAAACTGGATCACGGTCACGGATCCTAGTCAAGTTAGAAAGCTGATCATAGCAAACCAGAAACGATCGCCGCTGTCTCGCACAGATCGAGCACCGGCAGTTGCTCTACCACTGACAGCGGCAGCAGCTCAGTCTGATCCAGCTGAGGATTGGGCACCGACCGCGTCAGCGGATCAGTCTGATCTACCGGAGGATCGGGCATCGACACCGGCACCTGCTCTGACACCGGCACCAGCTCTACAAGGAGCACCATCTCCGGCAGCAGCGGCGGCTTCGGCACCTGCACCAACACTTGCACTTGCATCTGCTCCGGCCCGTGCAGTTGCACCGGCAACAGACTGGGCTGCAGTTCGCACTTCATATACCAAAGTCCTTACAAAAACCGTCATGTCCACCTTCTTGGTAAGCATTGGCCGCCCAAGTGCTTCGTTCTTTTTTATTTCCATGTTGTTTCACATGATTCACTGTGTTGATCTAACTGTTTGGGTATGTCTTCTTGTTTGCAAACAGAGAATTCCTAGAGCAACGAGGGAGTCGTTCAACAATCCGAGCGACCGCGGCCAAGTTTCTCTTACCATGCGCAGCCTTGGTGTGAATGAACCTGCTCAATATACCGTAAGTACAAAGGATGGTCGCATGATGGACAAGGTTCAAATCTAAATCATACCTTGCGGCAGGGGATGATGTCAAAATCGAACTTTCTCAGCAAGGAGAGCTGGTCCAAATCAACTTTGAAATTCTTCAGTAGTAGCACGCAACTGCCGAACTGATCTATCCTCCGAGAGATTTTGATGTAATAATCTGGCATGGTGAAACAAGTGTCCTGTGTGTATAAGTAGTACGACAGTATTATTTATCACATGTTATATCGTTGATAGAATTGCAACTCTGATTGCTAGTTAGGAACTGCCGTTCGATTTCATTCCAACAGCTGCCGTGCTTTATTCAATTTTGTGTATTCGCCTTGTGACAACATCTAAAACCAGCGCCGTACCGATCGCTTGCAATATGAAAAGCGCTGAGGTAGAACACATGGGCCCCCAAACATGCAGGGTCGGCCTGCGGCCCAAAGTCTAGAACCGTGAGCCTATCTGAGTATTATATTCTCAGCTGAACCCCCATAATGCCCGTGCGTTGCAGAGGGAGTATATTTCTCAGCAAGGTGAGCCTGTGATATCAAAGATTTGTATATTTCTTTACAGAGGGAGTATCTCTCTGTCGAAAAATATATTTATGTGTAACTAGTTACTCCTGTCTTTCTACTTCCTTTCGCTGATATGTGGGGCAACCGGCAACGGGGTCCACGTGCCATATACACAAATTAGAGTGCACAACTTCATGGTAGACACACCCCGGTCGTAGCGCCGCAGTAATGCCCAATGAGCCGTCAAATCACAACCCCCCTTTCCAGCTTTAGCAGTAAGCTGGACAGACGAAGCGGCAATATTTCACTGGGCCTGAATCCCCTTCTCCCTCGTCTGCTTGTTCAGAGAAAACCCCCTCTCGACGATTGCATAGGGTTTTCTCATGGAGAACCAAGTACGAATTCTTCATCCATCCCCGATAAATCCAAGTCCCTTGGTCGCAGGTAATCCTAGGATGGCAGCCGCCGCCGTTGATGCATTTTTCTTCCTACTGAATCTAGTGTGTTTCATTTGCAGTGCCCAAAGTGCGAGGACCCTACAGGTTTCTACGCCCTCGGCGAGACGCCACACTTGTTCCTTCTCATCCTAACACAGCATTTTGAAACGCGCATAGTATGTATCTAGAATCCTCTTTTCTATCCGGGAGGGTGGGGTTTTTTTGAACATGCTATGTTCTCATATTATTTTTCCTGCAGTGTATTATTTGCTCTGCCAGAACACATGTACTAAAGATGCTCGGCCTTGCCATAACTGAATACACTATTTTAATGGTCACAATGAAGACAAGCCATGGATATAAGTTCCGAGTTGGGTTCATGAACCAAGAAGATCGCTGCTTTTTTTATGGCCGAACTTGGATAAACTTTCTCAAGTGTTACGGACTGAAAGTTGGTGCACGAATGTTGATGGAAATAGCAGAACCTGGTCTCATCTTCACTGCGATCTTCCACCCCGACGTCATTCCAATTGTTCATCCATGTTAGTTTTGTATCTCGTTCTTGCTTGTTGCCTCAATTACTTCTTAATCCACCTATTCTGTCTAACTAATCACAATTTAACTTTAGAAGTAGCAACGAATCTCTCACGAAGATGCTACTTCTAACTAATATTTTCTTATAATTGGTGGCACGTGTAGGTTTTTTCAGAGTTAAGCAGTCTGCTCGTTTGTTACTCTGTAATTACTCGGCTGTTACTAATGGCACTGAAGTTGACTGGAACGACATCCACAAGTTCCTACACTTTATTGATCGTCTTGAGGTCCTTGTGGGGCGTTTCAATGGTGGAAGGCCATGTGGGATATGTGTGCCACTGCTGCACTCGTTGAACAGGTCCAACCGTGTCGAGAAACTTATGGTACGAGCTGTTTTCTGTTATATATGTTGTTCATAAACCATTGCTTACACACAGTTTTACAGCTGTGATCTTCTTGAAACAGGAACTGCCGAGTTCTATTGTTCCTATACAGATGCCTGACATGGTCGGGTCAGACTTGCGCTTGGTCACAACATGATGTTTATGTCGACCTACTCAATTCCCCTTGGAGGTGAAAAGATACTTATTCATGGGTGGTCTCAAATAATGAAGGCCCGTCCATCTTGGAGAATAGGACAGAAGATTATGTTCATGCTTTTCCATGGCTCTAAAGCGAATATCCTGTTTATTGACCATGTTGCGACATGAAGCCGCTTTCAGAAGGTTGTGGATGCGCGGGGTGGCGCCTGGCCCTTGCCCTGGGGCTTGGCGGCCTCACCCCTGGTTAACTGTAGGCAAAGTAGCACTGTTCGAGGCATGCTTTGTACGGTTGAACCTGTATAAGTACTCATACTGCTTTCAGCTTTGGTTGTTAAGTGCCCCTGCTGGTTTCAGTTAAGGTTGTTAAGTACTCCTGCTGCTTTTACAGTCTGTCGTGTTTCTTCAGTCCTTTCTTCCTCCAGCCGCCAAAACCAAACAAGCGCCGGCGGGCCGCCTGCTTCCACCTCCCACGGCTGGCTGCGCCTCAGCGCACGCATCGCCGCCCCACCGTCTCCTAAATCGTTAACGCCGACGTCCTCCGCGCGCTTTGGTGCACTCGCCGCGGCGCCGCCCTCTCACGTTGTCAACATGGTCAACAAACAACAGGAATCGGCAGAAGTACGTGGAGAGGATGATAGTAGGGGCCCACCACGTCAGCGTATGAAAAAAATAAAATGCTTCCTCCTAGTGTTTTCCTGACATCTAGGACCCACGACATTGTGAGAGTATATAGTCAATAGACAAGAGAACAACACAAGATCGGCTGACACCTGGGACGTAGCTACTCGAGCAGTATTTTTTTTGTTTGGTATTGTTGAGACGGAGCAGGGTTTGAACTAGGCTGTGGCCCGTCTAGCCCAGGCTTATATTTTATGTTCACCATGTGACCAGCCCAGCTATTTTTTCTTTGTGAAAATGAGCCCAGTTTATTTTTTCTGAAGAATACCCAATCCAGGCCTACTTATTTTTCTACGCCCTGATGGGATGCAACTCTTTCAAGATGCCTGTAAATCTTGAAAGTAATATAAAATGGGTTGTAAATATAAAAACAGATGACAAATTGGCAATTACTTTATAATTTCTGAAATTTTTCACATTTTCAGATTCCTATTTCACTAGGCATTAACCTAATTTAAATATATCTTCAAAGTACTTTAAATCTAGCTCGACATTTTGGTATTAAAAATAGTTTGGAACCAACAGAAATATGTGAAATTGGCCCTGGCCAACCAAAAAAAACGACTGCAATAAATTGCATAAGAAGTTGCCATGAGCTATATATAAATTATTAAAAAAAAGAGGGAGTGGTCTGACTTGTGGGCCTGTTTAGTTGACGCGTATGCAAGATTTTTTTAGTTATTATATACGTCAACAAATGATTCTAGCAGACGTAACCGTTGGATGTCAATCCAACGGCCGTCGTGTTTCTTCAATCTCTGATCTTCTTGCTCCAGCCGCCAAAGCAGCGCCGGCGGGACCGCCTACTCCCGCCTCCCGTGGCCGGCTGTACTGCCGCGCAGGCCTCAGCGCCCCCTACTACTCCCACCGCTGGCCAGGGCATCCCTCTACTCACCCACACCCCCTGTTATTCTGCGGCGACGGCAGCCTCACATCGTAGCCGAACCGGTGAACCCTCGTACTCCTCTCCGCGCGGGCTTCCACTGCCGCGTCTTCCCCGGCTCCGCGTCATCCCCTTCCTAGGCCTCGCCGTCGTCCACCGCCGTGGTGCTCTCGGCGCGGCGTGGTCAATGTGGTCAACGACCGACTTCCATCGAAAGAGTACTGTACATGGAGAGGCTGACAGCTGGGTCCACGACAGCCGCAAGGAAGTGCCTCCTTATTACGCGGAAAATAATTATTCCTCCACCTGATAGCAGGGACCCACCGGATGGGCCACCAGTATTTCGCAAAAAAAATGTTTCCCCCTGACTGCTGGGACCCACAGGACGGGCCACCGTATTTGGCGAAAAAAGGTTCCCCCCGCTGTCAGTTCGGACCCACCGGAAGTGCCTCCTTATTATGCACAAAAAAATGAATACCCCCCTACTAGCTGGGACACACCTTGGTGGGAGGCTGACTTATGGCCCTACTAAGTTGACTGGGACGGTGGCCTTTGTGAAGTTTAGTCAATATATGAACGATTCTAGCTCCAGTGACCGTCCGATGTCCATCCAACAGCCGTAGTGCTTCTTCAACCTCTGGTCTTCTTGCTCCAGCCGCCCAAAGCAGCGTCGGTCGTGCCGCCTGCTCCTGCCGCCCATGGCCGGCTGTGATGCCGTGGAGGCCTCACCGCCCCTACTACTCCCACCGCTGGCCAGGCCATCCCTCTACGCACCCACACCCCCTGTTATTCTGCGGCGACGGCAGCCTCACACCGCAGCCGAACGAGTGAACTCTCATACTCCTCTACGCGTGGGCATCCACTGTCGCATCTTCCCCGGCTCCGCGTGGTCCCCTTCCTAGGCCTCGCCGTCGTCCACCGCCTTGGTGCTCTCGGCGCGGCGTGGTCAACGTGGTCAAGGAATGGCTTCCATCGGACGTGGACTGTACGTGGAGAGGCTGACAGCTAGGTCCACGGCCGTAGCAAGGAAGTGCCTCCTTATTACGCGCAAAATAATTATTCCTCCACCTGACAGCGGGTACCCACCGGACGGGCCACCGTATTTCACGAAAAAAACATTTCCCCCTCACTGCTGGGACCCACCAGCTACATCTTCGCACGCAAGGAAGTGCGTCCGAAAAAAAACGATTCGCCCCCCTGACTGCTGGGACCCACCAGCTACATCTTCGCACGCAAGGAAGTGCGTCCGGGCAAAAAACACAAAATGATTCCCCCCTGACTGCTGGGACCCAGCAACTACACCTTCGCATGCAAGGAAGTGCGTCCGGGCAAAAAAAAAACAATTCGCCCCCCTGACTGCTGGGACACACCAGCTACATCTTCGCAGTCAAGGAAGTGCCTGACAGTCGGGACCCACCTGGTCGAAGCGTACGTAGCATTGTCATTCTGGTCGCGAACGTGTACGTACATATATACTGGTCGATGTAGAGGCTCGCACGTGTCGTAGTAGAGGCGCGTACGTGTCGTAGTAGAGGCGCGCACGCAGCATGTACACGTACGTACAGCGGCCAGGGTGCAAGAAAGAAAATACGGCCACGTACGTACATACGGGCAGGGTCTCGAACGCCTACTCGCGCATACGTACGGCCAGGGCTCGTGTACATGGCTGTGTCGGAACGGAGAAACATCGTCGTCGTCGTGCTCATGGGGAGGCAACGGAATGCGTCGTGTTCATGGGGACGCAACGGAATGCGTCGTGTTCATCGGGAGGCAACGGAACACGTGGGAGCCAACCGGCTGGGTTGGAACGGAATGCGTGGTCGTGTTCATCGGGAGGGCTTGGGCGGAACAGGCGATGGAAACGAGGCCTGGCGTACCGCAAAACGGAGGAAACGGCCTTGTGTTCGACCGGCCAAGTTTGAAACGGGATCCTGTTCATCGGGAGGGGTCTGGCATACCGCAAAACGGAGGAAACGGACCTCCTTTGGTCGAAACGGGGGTCCTGTTGATCGGGAGGGGTGTGGCGTACCGCAAAATGGAGGAAACGGACTTGTGTTGGAGCGCTACAGTCGAAACAGGGGTCCTGTTGATCAGGAGGGGTGTGGTGTACCGCAAAACGGGACTCCACGGGATACTGTTCATCTCGACCGTCGACCTCCTCCAGCCTCCACGGGCTACCGTCGACCTCGTCCAGCCTCCACGGGCTCCTGTTCATCCAGCCTCCACCGCACGCTACTCCATCGGCTACTGTTCAACCATCCCTCCACCGTCTACTGTTCATCCAGGCCTCCACACCACGGGGTCCTGTTCAACCACCCCTCCACGGGCACACCTCCACCGTCTACTGTTCATCCAGGCCTCCACACCACGGGGTGCTGTTCAACCACCCCTCCACGGGCACCCCTCCACCGTCTACTGTTCATCCAACCCTCCACACCACAGGGTCCTGTTCATCCAGAGGCAACGCCACCGCTCGTTGTTCATCCAACCCTCCCCCCCCCGCAACGCTCACTGTTCATCCAATCGATCAGCTTCAGTTAGCAGCAGTAGCGAAGGAATCGCTCGATCGGGTTCAGTTAATAGCCATCGATCGATCGCTCGGGTTCAGTAACGCGTAGCCTGCAGTGCAATCGCTCGGGTTCAGTTAGAGCCCAACACCTCGCTCGGGTTCAGTTAGAGCCAATGCCTCGCATACACGCGCGTACGTGTACGAGAGAAACGCGCATCGCTCGGCCCCCGACCTCCCACCGTAACCGGGAACTCCCTGAAATTTTCCTCCCCCTTGCTTCTACCACGGTTTTTTCAATCATGGATGGCCCAAAGAATGTCATGCAGCTGCGTCTCCGGCCCGCCCAGGACGAAAAGCCCATTTTCTGTCATGATTTTTTGTCATAGAAGTAGGAGCCCACCACATCTATGATGATACCGGGTTTTTTCACAATTATCGTCATAGAAGTGTCATATGTATGACAGAAATTTTTTTCGTTCGGCCCAAAATGTCATGGATGTGTCTTTTTTTTGTAGTGTGGGCTCACCATCGCTTCTTCATAGTTCGTAGGTTCACCTTGGTCAAGTAACATGACCTACAGAATAGGATTACCGTACCACTCTGGTGCTGATCTTACTCTGGTTGACCTACGAGGTTCAGTAGTAACTTGATTTGAAGTTTCATGATCAACATCAGTAGCTTCCTCACTGATTGGTGTAGGTGTCACAGGAACCGTTTTCTGTGATGAACTACTTTCCAATAAGGGAGCAGGTACAGTTACCTCATCAAGTTCTACTTTCCTCCCACTCACTTCTTTCGAGAGAAACTCCTTCTCTAGAAAGAATCCATTCTTAGCAACAAATGTCTTGCCTTCGGATCTGTGATAGAAGGTGTACCCAACAGTTTCCTTTGGGTATCCTATGAAGACGCATTTCTTCGATTTGGGTTCGAGCTTATCAGGTTGAAGCTTTTTCACATAAGCATCGCAGCCCCAAACTTTAAGAAACAACAACTTTGGTTTCTTGCCAAACCACAGTTCATAAGGCGTCATCTCAACAGATTTCGATGGTGCCCTATTTAACGTGAATGCAGCTGTCTCTAAAGCATAACCCCAAAACAATAGCGGTAAATCAGTAAGAGACATCATAGATCGCACCATATCTAGTAAAGTACGATTACGACGTTCAGACACACCATTACACTGTGGTGTTCCGGGTGGCGTGAGTTGCGAAACTATTCCGCATTGTTTTAAATGAAGACCAAACTCGTAACTCAAATATTCTCCTCCACGATCAGATCGTAGAAACTTTATTTGCTTGTTACATTGATTTTCCACTTCACTCTGAAATTCTTTGAACTTTTCAAATGTTTCAGACTTATGTTTCATTAAGTAGATATACCCATATCTGCTTAAATCATCTGTGAAGGTGAGAAAATAACAATACCCGCCGCAAGCCTCAACATTCATCGGACCACATACATCAGTATGTATGATCTCCAACAAATCTGTTGCTCACTCATTGTTCCGGAGAATGGCGTTTTAGTCATCTTGCCCATGAGGCATGCTTCGCAAGTACCAAGTGATTCATAATCAAGTGATTCCAAAAGTCCATCAGTATGGAGTTTCTTCATGCGCTTTACACCAATATGACCTAAACGGCAGTGCCACAAATAAATCGCACTATCATTATCAACACTGCATCTTTGGGCTTCAATATTATGAATATGTGTATCACTACTATCGAGATTTAATATAAATAGACCACTCTTCAAGGGTGCATGACCATAAAAGATATTACTCATTTAAATACAACAACCATTATTCTCTGATTTAAATGAATAACCGTCTCGCATCAAACAAGATCTAGATATAATGTTCATGCTTAACGCTGGAGCCAAATAGTTATTATTCAGGTCTAAAACTAATCCTGAAGGTAGATGTAGAGGTAGCGTGCCGGCCGCGATCACATCAACTTTGGAACCATTTCCCACACGCATCGTCACCTCGTCCTTAGCCAATCTTCGCTTAATCCGTAGTCCCTGTTTCGAGTTGCGAATATTAGCAACAAAACCAGTATCAAATACCCAGGTGCTACTGTGAGCATTAGTAAGGTACACATCAATAACATGTATATCACATATACCTTTGTTCACCTTGCCATCCTTCTTATCCGCCAAATACTTGGGGCAGTTCCGCTTACAGTGACCAGTCTGTTTGCAGTAGAAGCACTCAGTCTCAGGCTTAGGTCCAAACTTGGGTTTCTTCTCCTGAGCAACAACTTGTTTGCTGTTCTTCTTGAAGTTCCCCTTCTTCTTCCCTTTACCCTTTTTCTTGAAACTGGTGGTCTTGTTGACCATCAACACTTGATGCTCCTTCTTGATTTCTACCTCCGCAGCCTTTAGCATTGCGAAGAGCTCGGGAATTGTCTTATCCATCCCTTGCATATTATAGTTCACCACGAAGCTCTTGTAGCTTGGTGGCAAGTATTGACACTACCATCTGGAAGATTAACTCCCAGTTGAATCAAGTGATTGTTATACCCAGTCATTTTGAGTATATGTTTACTAACAGAACTTATTGGAGACTTCATATCTCTCAATCCGGGAATTTGCTTGAAATATTAACTTCAACTCCTGGAACATCTCATATGCTCCATGACGTTCAAAACGTCGTTGAAGTCCCGGTTCTAAGCCGTAAAGCATGGTACACTGAACTATCGAGTAGTCATCAGCGTTGCTCTGCCAGACGTTCTTAACGTCGTCAGTTGCATCTGCAACAGGCCTGGCACTGATAACCCACAAGTATAGGGGATCGCAACAGTTTTCGAGGGTAGAGTATTCAACCCAAATTTATTGATTCGACACAAGGGGAGCCAAAGAATATTCTGAAGTATTAGCAATTGAGTTGTCAATTCAACCACACCTGGATAACTTAATATCTGCAGCAAAGTATTTAGTAGCAAAGTAGTTGGAAGTAACGGTAACAGTGGCAAAAGTAACAGTAGCAGCTTTGTAGTAATTGTAACAGTGGCAATAGAAAAGTAACTAAACAAAGGATAGTATGTGAAAAGCTCGGAGGCATTGGATCGGTGATGGATAATTATGTCGGATACGGTTCATCATGTAACGATTATAACATAGGGTGACACAGAACTAGCTCCAATTCATCAATGTAATGTAGGCATGTATTCCGAATATAGTCATACGTGTTTATGGAAAAGAACTTGCATGACATCGTTTGTCCTACCCTCCCGTGGCAGCGGGGTCCTATTGTAAACTAAGGGATATTAAGGCCTCCTTTTAATAGAGTATCGGACCAAAGCATTAACACTTAGTGAATACATGAACTCCTCAAACTACGGTCATCACCGGGAGTGGTCCTGATTATTGTCACTTCGGGGTTGCCGGAACATAACACATAGTAGGTGACTATTGACTTGCAAGATAGGATCAAGAACTCACATATATTCATGAAAACATAATAGGTTCAGATCTGAAATCATGGCACTCGGGCCCTAATGACAAGCATTAAGCATAGCAAAGTCATAGCAACATCAATCTCAGAACATAGTGGATACTAGGGATCAAACCCTAACAAAACTAACTCGATTACATGGTAAATCTCATCCAACCCATCACCGTCCAGCAAGCCTACGATGGAATTACTCACGCACGGCGGTGAGCATCATGAAATTGGTGATGGAGGATGGTTCATGATGACGACGGCGATGGATTCCCCTCTCCGGAGCCCCGAACGGACTCCAGATCAGCCCTCCCGAGAGAGTTTAGGGCTTGGCGATGGCTCCGTATCGTAAAACGCGATGAATCCTTCTCTCTGATTTTTTTCTCCCCGAATGTGAATATATAGAGTTGGAGTTGAGGTCGGTGGAGCACCAGGGGGCCCACGAGGCAGGGGGCGCGCCCAGGGGGGCAGGCGCGCCTCCCACCCTCGTGGACAGGGTGTGGGCCCCCTAGTCTTTATTCTTTCGCTAGTATTTTTTAATAAATTCCAAAAATATTCTCCGTGAATTTTCAGGTCATTACGAGAACTTTTGTTTTTGCACAAAAATAACACCATGGCAATTCTGCTGAAAACAGCATCAGTCCGGGTCAGTTCCATTCAAATCACGCAAGTTAGAGTCCAAAACAAGGGCAAAAGTGTTTGGAAAAGTAGATACGACGGAGACGTATCAACTCCCCCAAGCTTAAACCTTTGCTTGTCCTCAAGCAATTCAGTTGATAAACTGAAAGTGATAAAGAAAAACTTTTACAAACTCTGTTTGCTCTCGTTGTTGTAAATATGTAAAGCCAGCATTCAAGTTTTCAGCAAAGATTATGACTAACCATATTCACAATAACACTTAGGTCTCATGTTTACTCATATCAATGGCATAATCAACTAGAGAGCAATAATAATAAATCTCGGATGACAACACTTTCTCAAAACAATCATAATATGATATAACAAGATGGTATCTCGCTAGCCCTTTCTGAGACCGCAAAACATAAATGCAGAGCACCTTTAAAGATCAAGGACTGACTACACATTGTAATTCATGGTAAAAGAGATCCAGTCATAGTCATACCCGATATAAATTAATAGAAATGGATGCAAATGACAGCAATGCTCTCTAATTGGTGCTTTTTAATAAGAGGGTGATGACTCAACATAAAAGTAAATAGATAGGCCCTTCGCAGAGGGAAGCAGGGATTTGTAGAGGTGCCAGAGATCGATTTTGAAACAGAGATAAATAATATTTTGAGCGGCATACTTTCATTGTCAACATAACAACCGAGAGATCTCGATATCTTCCATGCCACACACATTATAGGCGGTTATCAAACAGAATGGTAAAGTTTATACTCCCCCACCACCAACAAGCATCAATCCATGGCTTGCTCAAAACAACGAGTGCCTCCAACTAGCAACAACCCTCAGGGAGTTTTGTTTGCAATTATTTCAATTTGATTTGCTTAGAGCATGGGACTTGGCATCCCGGTTACCAGCCATATTCCCGTGAATGATGAGCGGAGTCCACTCATCTTGAGAATAACCCACCTAGCATGGAAGATATAGACAACCCTAGTTGATACATGAGCTATTCGAGCATACAAGACAGAATTTAATTTGAAGGTTTAGAGTCTGGCACATACAAATTTACTTGGAACCGCAGGTAAATACCGCATATAGGAAGGTATGGTGGACTCATATGGCATAACTTTGGGGTTTAAGGGATTGGATTCACAAGCAGTATTCCCACTTAGTACAAGTGAAGGCTAGCAAAAGACTGGGAAGCGACCAGCTAGAGAGCGACAACAGTCATGAATATGCATTAAAATTAATTTACACCGAATGCAAGCATGAGTAGGATATAATCCACCATGAACATAAATATCGTGGAGGCTATGTTGATTTTGTTTCAACTACATGCGTGAACATGTGCCAAGTTAGGCCACTCGAATCATTCAAAGGAGGATACCACCCTACTATACCACATCACAACCATTTTAATAGCATATTAGAATGCAAGGTAAAACATTATAAACTCCTAGCTAATTAAGCATGCATAAGCAACTATAATCTCTAATTGTCATTGCAAACATGTTCATTCATAATAGGCTGAATCAGGAACGATGAACTAATCATATTTACAAAAACAAGAGAGGTCGAGTTCATACCAGCTTCTCTCACCTCAATTAGTCCATCATATATCGTCATTACTGCCTTTCACTTGCACGACTGAACGGTGTGTATAATAAAAATAGTGCACGTGCATTGGACTAAGATGGAATCTGCAAGCATTCAATAAATAGGAGAAGACAAGGCAATATGGGCTCTTGGTTAAATCAACAATAATGCATATAAGAGCCACTTCAACAATTTCATCATGGTCTTCTCCTCTCGACTCCCCAAAGAAAAGAAAAGAAATAAAACTATTTACACGGGAAAGCTCCCAACAAGCAAAAGAAGAACGAGAAATCTTTTTGGGTTTTCTTTTAATTACTACTACTACTACAAGCATGGAAAGTAAACTAGCTAAAAGCTATAACTAATATTTTTGGTTTTTCTTAAGGTTTTTCAAACACACAAGAAGAAAATGAGAAAAAGATAAATAAACTAGCATGGATAGTACAATGAAAAAGTATGAGCACCGACAACTAGAATGAGTGTGTGAACATGAATGTAATGTCGGTGAGAAATACGTAGTCCCCCAAGCTTAGGCTTTTGGCCTAAGTTGGTTTATGGCCATGGCTGGCCTGGCGGATATCCGAAGTTGTAACTGGGGTCGTACTGAGATGCATCCTCAGAGTGCCACTGGGTGGCAATTTCCTCCGGATCCCACTGATAAACAGACTGACGGTGTGGGTCAAGTGATGGCTCCGGTTCAGGTTCTGGAGCTGGTATCTGATTCCGGTAGGCATGAATGGCCTCTGGCGGAACAAGGTACTTGCCTGCAGATAAGTCAAACAAGGAAGGAGCAGGCAAAGTAATAGTCTCAAAATAATTCTTATCAAATATCAGTCCATAGTTAAGCTCCTTTTTCTTGTTCTTAACAATAAAGTCATGTGCTACCATACTCTTATAGTCTAGAAAAACAGTAGGCAACAACTTTTCTTCTTTCTCATAATGCCTAATAGGTATGTTAAAGTGTGCAGCGAGGCGCGAGGCGAAGATACCTCCCAAGATGGGGCCCTTCGTACGGTTAAGATTTAACCGCTTTGCAACAATAGCGCCCATACTAAATGTGTCATCACGGAACAAGGCATGGCACAAAATAACAATATCAGGGGCACTAAGGTTGCCACAGTTTCCGCGACCAATTAAGCATCTACTAGCAAATATTGCAAAGTAACGTAGAATAGGAAAGTGTATGCTAGTAATTCTTGCGTCGGAAACCTTCCTCGTTTCCCCTACAGCAATTGTATCAATAAACCCCTCCACATCGTTACGATATGGTTCCTCTACGCTGCCCATAAAGGGCAACTTGCAAACCTCACAAAGTTCATAAAGGGACATCTCCTTATACTCATCATATAAATAAAAGTCCACCAAAGGTGGTGACCTCCTAGAATGGAAATGAAAATTTTGCACAATGATATTAGTGAGTAGGAGATACTGTTCGCGTTGGTCGTGGAGGAAGTCGGTGAGGCCTGCATTCTCAGCCAACTCATAAAAATCATCATAAATCCCGGCTGCTCTCAAGAAATCATCACACGGCCATTCACACGGCCGAACCTCCGCAGTGCGAGGGAGATTATATTTGGGCCTCTTGTCTTCTTCACTTTGCTTATCCTTCGAGCTTTGGCTCGAAGAGCCCCTCAAAAATCTCTTCGTCATTTTCTGAAAATTTCTGGAATTTTTAGTAACTCAAAATAAAAGTGAACCAAACTCAACAATATTGATAGCAACTACTCCAACAAGTGCCTAGAGACTATATCATGCATTAAAACTACTTGGGACCAAATAAATTTGACATGCAAGCTCAAGAATAGGGTCACCTTAGCAGCCAAAATTTGCAATGAATAAAGCACTAGAACAAAGACTAATTGGACCATTGGAGGAGTCACATACCAAAGAACAATCCCCCAAAGCAGTTTTGTGAATGGAGCTTTGAGCAAGGAGATCGAAAATCGAAGCAAAATGAGCTAGAACTCGTGCTTGAGCTGGTTGGTGATTTTTTTTGGGAGGAAGAAGGAGTGTGTGGGAGCAGGAATAAGTGGAGGGGAGCCACCAGGGGCCCACGAGGCAGGGAGGTGCGCCCTGGACCCTCATGGCCAGGTGCTTGCTCCCCCTGATGTGTTCTCAGTGCCAGATATTCTCAAATATTCTAGAAAAAATCATATTTCATTTTCGGGGCATTTGGAGAACTTCTATTTTCGGGGAATTTTTTATTGCAAGGATAATTCAGAAAACAGACAGAAAATATTATTTTTGCTTTATTTAATCTAGATAACAGAAAGTAAAAGGAGGGTACAGAAAGTTGTGCTTTCTAACTTCATCCATCTCATGCTCGTCAAAAGGAATCCATTAACAAGGTTGAGCAAGTCTTGTTAACAAACTCATTCCGAATCGCATGAAACAGGAGAATTTTCGAATAGCACTAGGTTACCTCAACGGGGATATGAACGTCCCCAACAATAATAATATCATATTTCTTCTTGACAGTTGGAAGAGGAAATTCAAAACCTCCAATAGTAATAGTTAGAAATTTTCCAATAGAATTGATACTGTGGACTTGAGGTTGTTTCCTCGGAAAGTGTACCGTATGCTCATTACCATTAACATGAAAAGTGACATTGCCTTTGTTGCAATCAATAACAGCCCCTGCAGTATTCAAGAAGGGTCTACCATGAATAATCGACATACTGTCGTCCTCGGGAATATCAAGAATATCAAAGTCCGTTAAAATAGTAACGTTTGCAACCACAACAGGCACATCCTCATAAATACCGACGGGTATAGCAGTTGATTTATCAGCCATTTGCAAAGATATTTCAGTAGGTGTGAAATTATTCAATTCAAGTCTACGATATAAAGAGAGAGGCATAACACTTACACCGGCTCCAAGATCACATAAAGCAGTTTTAACATAGTTTCTTTTAATGGAGCATGGTATAGTTGGTACTCCTGGATCTCCTAGTTTCTTAGGCATTCCACCCTTCAAACTGTAATTAGCAAGCATGGTGGAAATTTCAGCTTTCGGTATCTTTCTTTTATTCATAACACTTTCTTTCATATACTTAGCATAAGGATTCATTTTAATCATATCAGTCAAACACATATGCAAAAAGATAGGTCTAATCATTTCCGCAAAGCGCTCAAAATGCTCATCATCCTTTTTCTTGGATGGTTTAGGAGGAAAAGGCATGGGTTTCTGAACCCATGGTTCTCTTTCTTTACTGTGCTTCCTAGCAACAAAGTCTTTCTTATCGTAATGTTGATTCTTTGATTATGGGTAATCAAGATCAACAGCAGGTTCAATCTCTACATCACTATTATTGCTAGGTTGAGCATCAACATGAACATCATCATTAACATTATCACTAGGTTCATGTTCATTACCAGATTGTGTTTCAGCATCAGAAATAGAAATATCATTAGGATTCTCAGGTGTGTTAGCAACAGATTCACTAGAAGCATGCAAAGTCCTATCATTTTTCTTTTTCTTCCTCTTAGAAGGACTAGGTGCATCAACATTAGTTCTCTGAGAATCTTGCTCAATTCTCTTAAGGTGGCCCTCAGGATACAAAGGTTCTTGAGTCCTTTTATCCGTTCTAGTCGCAACTCTAACAGCATTATCATTTCCCTTATTATTTAATTCATTGAGCAAATCATTTTGAGCTTTAAGCACTTGTTCTACTTGAGTGGTAACCATAGAAGCATGTTTACTAATGAGCTTAAGTTCACCTTTAACTCTAGACATATAATCACTCAAGTGTTCAATCATATAAGCATTGCGTTTCAATTGTCTACCAAAATAAGCATAGAAGTCATCTTGCTTAACCATAAAATTATCAAAATCATCTAAGCATTGGCTAGCAAACTTAGTAGGCGAAATTTCAGCTTTATCATATCTATAGAGAGAATTTACCTTTACTACCTGTGTCGGGTTATCAAGACCTTGTATTTCTTCAACAGGCGGTAAATTAAGACCGTGTATTTCTTCAATAGGAGGTAAATTCTTAACATCATCAGCTTTAATACCCTTTTCTTTCATAGATTTATTTGCCTCTTGCATATCTTCGGGACTGAGAAATAGAATACCCCTTTTCTTCGGAGTTGGCTTAGGAGTTGGCTCGGGAAGTGTCCAATTGTTTTCTTTAGTCAACATATTATTCAATAACAATTCAGCTTGATCAACAGTTCTTTCCCTGAAAACACAACTAGCACAACTATCCAGGTGGTCTCTGGAAGCATCGGTTAGTCCATTATAAAAGATATCAAGTATTTATTTTTCTTGAGAGGATGATCAGGCAAAGCATTAAGTAATTGGAGAAGCCTCCCCCAAGCTTGTGGGAGACTCTCTTCTTCAATTTGCACAAAATTATATATTTCCCTTAAGGCAGCTTGTTTCTTATGAGCGGGGAAATATTTAGCAGAGAAGTAATACATCATATCCTGGGGACTACGCACACAACCAGGATCAAGAGAATTAAACCATGTTTTAGCATCACCCTTTAATGAGAACGGAAATAACTTAAGGATATAGTAGTAGCGAGTTTTCTCATCATTAGTGAATAGGGTGGCTATATCATTTAATTTAGTAAGATCTACCACAACAGTTTCAGATTCATAGCCATAAAAAGGATCAGATCAACCAAAGTAATTATCTCAAGATCGACAGAGAAATCATAATCCTTATCAGTAATGCAAATAGGTGAAGTAGCAAAAGCAGGGTCATATTTCATTCTAGCATTCAGAGACTTTTCTTTTAGCTTAGCTAATAATTTCTTAAGATCAGATCTATCGTTGCAAGCAAGAAAATATCTAGCAGTTTCTTCATCCATAACATAACCCTCAGGCACAACAGGCAATTCATATTTAGGGGGAGAATCTTCATCATCACTTTCATTAATATTATCAGTTTCAATAATTTCATTCTCTCTAGCCCTAGCAAGTTGTTCATCAAGAAATTCACCTAGTGGCACAGTATTATCAAGCATAGAAGTAGTTTCATCATAAGCATCATGCATAGCAGAAGTGGCATCATCGATAACATGCGACATATCAGAATTAATAGCAGAAGCAGGTTTAGGTGTCGCAAGTTTACTCAAAACAGAAGGTGAATCAAGTGCAGAGCTAGATGGCAGTTCCTTACCTCCCCTCGTAGTTGAGGGATAAATTTTAGTTTTCTCGTCTGTCAAGTTCCTCATAGTGATCAGCATATATAAATCCCAAGTGACTCAAAGAATAAAGCTATGCTCCCCGGCAACGGCACCAGAAAATAGTCTTGATAACCCACAAGTATAGGGGATCGCAAAAGTTTTCGAGGGTAGATTATTCAACCCAAATTTATTGATTCGACACAAGGGGAGCCAAAGAATATTCTCAAGTATTAGCAGTTGAGTTGTCAATTCAACCACACCTGGATAACTTAATATCTGCAGCAAAGTATTTAGTAGCAAAGTAGTATGGAAGTAACGGTAATAGTGGCAAAAGTAACAGTAGCAGCTTTGTAGTAATTGTAACAGTGGCAACGGAAAAGTAACTAAACAAAGGACAGTATGTGAAAAGCTCATAGGCATTGGATCGTTGATGGATAATTGTGTCGGATGCGGTTCATCATGTAACAATTATAACATAGGGTGACACAGAACTAGCTCCCATTCATCAATGTAATGTAGGCATGTATTCCGAATATAGTCATACATGCTTATCGAAAAGAACTTGCATGACATCTTTTGTCCTACCCTCCCATGGCAGCGGGGTCCTATTGGAGACTAAGGGATATTAAGGCCTCCTTTTAATAGAGTACCAGACCAAAGCATTAACACTTAGTGAATACATGAACTCCTCAAACTACGGTCATCATCGGGAGTGGTCCCGATTATTGTCACTTCGGGGTTGCCGGATCAACACATAGTAGGTGACGATTGACTTGCAAGATAGGATCAAGAACTCACATATATTCATGAAAACATAATAGGTTCAGATCTGAAATCATGGCACCCGGGCCCTAGTGACAAGCATTAAGCATAGCAAAGTCATAGCAACATCAATCTCAGAACATAGTGGATACTAGGGATCAAACCCTAACAAAACTAACTCGATTACATGGTAAATCGCGTCCAACCCATCACCGTTCGGCAAGCGTACGATGGAATTACTCACGCACATCGGTGAACATCATGAAATTGGTGATGGAGGATGGTTGATGATGACGACGGCGACGGATTCCCCTCTCCGGAGCCCCGAACGGACTCCAGATCAGCCCTCCCGAGAGAATTTTGGGCTTGGCGATGGCTCCGTATTGTAAAACGCGATGAATCATTCTCTCTGATTTTTTTCTCCCTGAACGTTAGAGTTGGAGTTGAGGTCGGTGGAGCACCAGGGGGCCCACGAGGCAGGGGGCGCGCCTCCCAGCCTCGTGGACAGGGTGTGGCCCCCCTGGTCTTGATTCTTTCGCCTCTATTTTTTATACATTCCAAAAATATTGTCCGTGAAGTTTCAGGTCATTCCGAGAACTTTTGTTTCTGCACAAAAATAACACCATTGCAATTCTGCTGAAAACAGCGTCAGTCCGGGTTAGTTCCATTCAAATCATACAAGTTAGAGTCCAAAACAAGGGCAAAAGTGTTTGGAAAAGTAGATACGACGAAGACGTATCAGGCACCCAGCGGTGCTTCCAGGACGTAATTCTTCTGTGCAACAATGAGGATAATCCTCAAGTTACGGACCCAGTCCGTGTAATTGCTACCATCATCTTTCAACTTTGCTTTCTCAAGGAACGCATTAAAATTCAACGGAACAACAACATGGGCCATCTATCTACAACAACATAGACAAGCAAAATACTATCAGGTACTAAGTTCATGATAAATTAAAGTTCAATTAATCATATTACTTAAGAACTCCCTCTTAGATAGACATCCCTCTAATCATCTAAGTGATCACGTGATCCATATCAACTAAACCATGTTCGATCATCATGTGAGATGGAGTAGTTTTCAATGGTGAACATCACTATGTTGATCATATCTACTATATGATTCACGTTCGACCTTTCGGTCTCAGTGTTCCGAGGCCATATCTGCATATGCTAGGCTCGTCAAGTTTAACCCGAGTATTCTGCCTGTGCAAAACTGGCTTACACCCGTTCTATTTGAACATAGAGCTTATCACACACTAGTAGAAAAAGGGCCATTTGTCCCGGTTCGTAAGGCCCATCTGTCCCGGTTGCCTATCCGGGACTAAAGTGTCGTTACTAAAGCCCTAGGCCTTTAGTCCCGGTTCTTATACGAACCGGGACAGATGGGCCTCCACATGGCCGCTGCGGCGAGCCTAGGCAGGAGGGCCTTTGGTCCCGGTTGGTGGCACCAACCGGGACCAAAATGCATCCACGCGTCAGCAGCTGGCAGAAGCTGAGGTTTTTGTTTTTTTTAAAGGGGGTGGTTTAGGGGTTTGGGGGGTTAATTTAGGTTGTTAGCTAGCTAATAGAGAGAAGTGCCTCTCTTATCTCCGTGGTTGGTTTACCAACGCTACTGCTGTGCCTAAACATGGCTTATAGATTGAAGTGAAGGCAACATGTGGTGCATGTCGAAAGTAATACTAATCCTAACTTGATCAAGTTTGGATTGTACTACTTTCGACATGCACCACATGCATGTTGCCTTCACTTCAATCCAATCCATGTTCATTTCACCCACTGATATATAATAACTCTTCATGCTCGCATCATGCATCATCATAATAACAAGTCCTACTAATTATCATCATACAACTTGTACTCGTTATTAATAACAAGTCATACGATCATCATCCTCATAGTCATCGAACCAACCCTACTTAATTGTTCTTAGCACATGATCATCAGTATTAGGTAGGACCTAAATACCCTCTTTAAGGTAAAATAGCATAAAACAATATAGACCCTGACTCTCCATTATGGAGAATGGAGATCATCCTGTCTCCAATTCTTGTTCGCTTCCTTTTGCTTCCAAGAACCTCCTTACGACTGTCCATACATTTTTTCCATTCTTTGATTGTCATGTCTCCACTTCTTTTAGAAATCCGGTATGGACAGTTGAGATTCGTAGGATGACCTGGCAGTATGTTCAAAACATGAAGGCGACCATGCTGATACATCAGATGAGGCACACAATCATTTGGGATTATTTGTTAAAAAACATAGTAATAACTTCATAGTTAGCAATGATGTACTAGTTTTAGAAGTATGCAAAAGATGCACAGATGTCGTAATAGTAAAAAAATCTTACCAGGGTATCTCCATGGTAGTTACCGTAGTTCAACACGTGCACTAGTGGCACGTATTGACCATAATGTTGAGGAGTTTGATTGTAGATATTGTAATTCTCAGGATCAGTACAAAATGCGATCAGATGATTTTTCTCCGGATAAGTTAATTCGAAGCCATCGGTGCAGTGGGTTTTTTCTACCATCTTCCGCACATTCTTTGAAGAATCAAAATAAGCTGTCAACTATTTTGAAATAAAAAATATAAATTAGTTAATAACTATGTTTGAGAAACTCACATAGCGGTAGAATTGGAGGCATATCAACAAGGACCAGAATGTCCATATCGTCTTGCTCGATTTCAGGATCACCAAGATCCATGGTGACAAGCATATCCTCCTGAAAACCATACATATTGCAAAGTGCTTCCCATTTTTTGCAACCAAGATGGGTTACGCTCTCAGAATTGTACAGATTTACTTCGAAATCCATACCATGATGGGTCCTTAGGTGAATTTTCTTTGTTTCCATACTTCCATGGTCTTCAAAACCCATCCTCTCGAAGAGATAGCGTCTTGCATAGAATGGGATAAGCTAGTCGAATTGTAAAAGATGAAAAGTACACGTTGAAATATAAAGTTGAAGTCGTGCTTAATTACGAAAAAAAACACTTGTCGTCGTTGCGTACCGTTTCAACATCGAAGGTCTCCTCGAGCTTACACTAGTAGAAAAAGGGTCAAATGTCAAGCACATTAGTGCCGGTTTGATTTTGAGCCAGCACTAATGTGTGCATTAGTGCCGGTTCCAACGGCTAGCCGGCCGCTCTCATTAGTACCGGTTCGTGCCACGAACCGGTACTAAAGTGAGTGGTGGCAGGATGTTGTCAGTCCGGGGACCCTCCAGCACCTTTAGTACCGGTTCGTGGCACGAACCGGTGCTAAAGGTCGTCCTACATAAACCCTTCGTCCACCCGAGCTCGCTCTGTTCTTCCCCTTTCCCCTCTCCTCTCTGTTCTTCCCCTCTTCCTCTCGAGCTCATCACACATTTTGCCCAAAATTTGTCAAGATTTGAAGGCCCCCATCCATTCAAATGATCACAAAGGTTAGCAACTTTGTCCTTTCATCTCTCATTGCTAGATTAGCTCTTGCAATGCTTTGTATAGTGATTAAATTATGAGTTTAGTAATTTGGGAGGAAATATATGTGCTAGTATTTGATTTATATGCAATTTTAGGTAAAAAATAACACTTAGTTTGCATATGTAGGTGTGGTTTACTTAGTGCCTTCTAAATCTCTGTCGTAACCACAGTCGATCGCCCGCACCGTTCCGTCGCCGGCACCACCTTATGGTGAACCTCTTGTTCATGAATGTTTTACATTACCAAATTGATGTTTGCGTGATTTGGATATATAGTTACTCGTATAATTATCTTACCCGTACGTTGTTTGTTATACATAGTGCCATGGTTTTGATATCCGTCCCTGTCGGCCCTCGTCCTTGTTATGATTCGGATGTGGTATATTTCTTTTAAAACTAGTTGTTACATTTCGTGTTTATGACAAATTATGCCCATCAAGTTGACATAGATATTTTTGTCTAGGAGGTTTGTGAACCGGAAATTCCAACTGACCCTATTGTCGAGAGGTTAAATTTAGTTGAAAGAGAAAACGAGTATTTGAAAGAAAAATTGAAAAGAATTGAAGGGGAGAAGATGGAATTGGAGTTGCATGTTGCCGATGTCGTCGATGATCACAAGATCAAGATGGAGAAAATGCGCTTGAAGATTAGAAAATATGCCATTGATAGTGAGGCTTGGTATCATTATGCTGTTGGATCAATTGTTACCTTAGTTGCAATCTTGATCACATTTGTTGTTGCATTTAAATGCTTTAGTTAGAGAGTTATTTGTTTGTTGCATTTAAGTCTTCTATGAACTTTATGTATGAACTTGTATTAATTTGGTCTTTTCGGTGTTGTGTAATGAAGATGAGCAGACAATGGATTCACGATGACCGATGCTCTCCCGAGTTCATTAATGGCGTGCAAACTTTTCTGCTTGCGGCTGAGGCAAACAAGCGGGCGGGTGGTTTTATGCCTTGTCCATGTTTAGTCTGTAAGAATGATCACAATTACTCTACGTCAAGAACCATTCACGTCCACCTGTTTAAGTCCGGTTTCATGCCCCACTATAATGCTTGGACCAAGCACGGAGAAAGAGGGGTTATGATGGAAGACAATGAAGAAGAAGAGGACGACGACCGCTATCCTGGCCATGGGTTCCCTGAATACGATCATACAACAATGGGGGGAGAAGCTGAGCCGGCAATGCGGGAAGAAGCTGAAGAAGAGGCATCAGATGAGCCCGCTGATGATCTAGGTCGGGCCATTGCCGATGCAAAGAGAAACTGCGCAAGTGATTTGGAGAAGAAGAAGTTGCAGCGCATGTTAGAGGATCACAAGAAATTGTTGTACCCGAATTGCGAAGCTGACAAGAAAAAGTTGGGCACCACACTGGAATTGCTGCAATGGAAGGCGGAGAATGGTGTATCTGACAAGGGATTTGGAAAGTTGCTGGTAATGACAAAGAATATACTTCAAAAGGACAACGAATTGCTCGAGAGTACGTATGAAGCAAAGAAGGTTGTCTGCCCTCTAGGGTTAGAGGTGCAGAAGATACATGCATGCCCTAATGACTGCATCCTCTACCGCGGTGAGTACGAGGATTTGAACACTTGCCCGGTATGCGGTGCATTGCGCTATAAGATCAGGCGCGATGATCCTGGTGATGTCGAGGGCGAGCAACCCAGGAAGAAGATTCCTGCCAAGGTGATGTGGTATGCACCTATAATACCACGGTTGAAACATTTGTTCCAAAACAAAGAGCATGCCAAGGCGATGCGATGGCACAGAGAAGACCGTAAGAAAGACGGAAAGTTGAGAGTACCCGCTGACGGGTCGCAGTGGAGACAAATCGAGAGAAAGTACGGGAAGGAGTTTGCAGATGACGCAAGGAACATATGGTTTGGTGTAAGCGCAGATGGCATTAATCCTTTTGGGGAGCAGAGCAGCAACCATAGCACCTGGCCTGTGACTCTATGTTTGTATAACCTTCCTCCTTGGTTGTGCATGAAGCGAAAGTTCATTATGATGCCAGTGCTCATCCGAGGCCCTAAGCAACCCGGCAACGACATTGATGTGTACCTAAGGCCATTAGTTGAAGAACTCTTATAGCTATGGAATGGAACAGGTGTACGTGCGTGGGATGATAAAATGGGGGAAGAATTTGACCTAAAGGCCTTGCTGTTCATGACCATCAATTATTGCCCTGCTCTCAGTAACCTTTCAGGACAGACAAACAAGGGATACCGCGCATGCACGCACTGTTTGGATGATACCGACAGTATATATTTGGACAACTGTAGGAAGAATGTGTACCTGGGACATCGTCGATTTCTTTCGAGCAGGCATCCCGTAAGAAAGAAAGGCAAGCATTTCAAAGGTGAGGCGGATCACCGGACGAAGCCTCGCCACCGTACTGGTGCTGATGTACGTGATATGGTCAAGGATTTGAAGGTAGTCTTTGGAAAGGGTCCTGGCGGACAACCTGTTCCGAATGACGCTGACGGACGCGCACCCATGTGGAAGAAGAAATCTATATTTTGGGACCTGCCCTATTGGAAAGACCTAGAGGTCCGCTCTGCAATCGACGTGATGCACGTGACGAAGAATCTTTGCGTGACCCTGCTTGGCTTCTTGGGCGTGTATGGGAAGACAAAAGATACACCTGAGGCACGGGAGGACCAGCAACGTATGAATGGAAAAGATGGCGTACATCAGGGTCATGCCAGCTACGCTCTTACCAAAGAAGAGAAGGAAATCTTCTTTGAATGCCTGCTCAGTATTAAGGTACCGTCTGGCTTCTTGTCGAATATAAAGGGAATAATAAACATGGCAGAGAAAAAGTTCCAGAACCTAAAGTCTCATGACTGCCACGTGATTATGACACAACTTCTTCCGGTTGCATTAAGGGGGCTTCTACCAGATAACGTTCGATTAGCCATTGTGAAGCTATGTGCATTCCTCAATTCAATCTCTCAGAAGGTAATCGATCCAGAAATCATACCAAGGTTAAAGAATGTTTTGGTGCAATGTCTTGTCAGCTTCGAGTTGGTGTTCCCACCATCCTTCTTCAACATCATGACGCACGTCCTAGTTCACGTATGCGAAGAGATTAACGTTTTGGGTCCTGTATTTCTACACAATATGTTCCCCTTTGAGAGGTTCATGGGAGTCTTAAAGAAATATGTTCATAACCGTGCTAGGCCATAAGGAAGCATCTCCAAGGGCTATGAAAATGAGGAGGTCATTGAGTTTTGTATTAACTTTATTCCTAACCTTAAGTCGATTGGTGTTCCTGAATCGCGGCATAAGGGCAGACTGGATGGAAAAGGCACGCTAGGAGGGAATCAAAAAATATGTATGGACGGACATTCTCTCACTGAAGCACACTACACACTTCTACAGAATTCCTCCTTGGTGGCTCCGTATATGGACGAACACAAGAATTTTCTACGCTCCAAACACCCGGAGCGGTCTGATGACTGGATTACACGTGAACAAACTAGGAGTTTCGGCTGGTTGCAGGCACGTACCATGCATGACACCTCTATTGAAGATGACCTGTACTCGCTGTCCCGGTTACCATCTTCGAATATAATGACTTTCAAAGGGTACGAGATAAATGGTAATACATTTTACACGATCGCCCAAGATAAGAAGAGCACCAACCAAAACAGTGGTGTCCGCTTTGATGCAACAACCAAGACGGGAAAGGAAACATATTATGGTTACATAGAGGAGATATGGGAACTTGACTATGGACGTGGTTTGAACGTCCCTTTGTTTCGGTGCAAATGGGTCAATATGACACGAGGCGGGGTAACGGAAGACCCGCAGTATGGAATGACAACAGTGGATCTCAACAATCTTGCGTATGCAGACGAACCATTCGTCCTAGCTAATGATGTGGCACAGGTTTTCTATGTGAAGGATATGTCTACCAAGCCGAGAAAAAGAAAAGATAAGGAAGCGAATGCATCATACGATGAGCCAAAGCGCCACATAGTTCTTTCTGGGAACAAAAACATCGTGGGAGTGGATGACAAGACAGACATGGCAGAAGATTATGAAAAGTTTCATGAAATTGCTCCATTCACAGTGAATATTGACCCGAGCATCCAGTTAAATGATGAAGATTTTCCATGGCTACGGCGCAAAGGGACACACGCGAAGAAAAAGTTTCACACCCAAAGATCTGGGATGTGATCGGCTTCACTATCATCACTTTCTTCTATGTTTCGCACCCAGGAGGGAATCTCTATAATAGTTAGGGTAGTTATGTGTTTTGGCATTTGAAACGCGAAGAAATTTTATGTGCAAACAAATTCTTTCAGCATTTACTGATTTTTTCAGCTAAATGACCCTGAAATTGAAAAGCATTTCAAATGAACTCAGAAAAGGTTGAAAGTTGGCATGGTATCATAATTTCACCCACATAGCATGTGCAAAAAAGTAGAGAGGGTTACCGCCAAAACTGGATGCACTTCGTGTACAAAATGGACAACCTCTTTCGAAGTATTAGGGTTTCGGACGAAAACTCATCCGTTACAAAGGCATTTCATTTTTTAAATAACCTAAGCATTACCAAATTGAATATATTGATAAAACACACTAATATTAAACATAAGAAAAAAGAATCACTGAAAAATCTATTTTCAAAGTTAAGTTATTCACAAACTAGTGATTCACACAAATTTCAAATAATTCAAAATGTAAACTATTGGCACTAATAGAAAGTTTGTAATTTTTTGTACCTAAAGCAAAAATATTCACAAAGAAACTCTAAATACAGCAAAAACCAACTCAAAAATAAATAAAACAAAAATAAATAAAGCAAAAAAATTAAGAAAATAAAAAAGCCCGCCTACTGCGCCACAGCGGCCTGCATAGGACTAGAAACCCAACCTGTTGTTGGGCCAGGATGCAGGCCCGCAAAGGCCTAGTAGGCCCACAGGGCAGCACACAACATTTAGGCCCTGTAGGCCTGCTTTGGAGAGGAGCTCGAGAGAGCTACCGCACTGGGGCTTATAAACCAGTGCGGACGCCCCTCGGCTAGTGAGGTGGGACTAAACATGACGCACCGCACCTGCGCCAGCGCACCCCCTTTAGTACCGGGTGGTGGCTCAAACCGGTACTAAAGGGGGGGGGTCTTTAGTACCGGTTGGAGCCACCACCCGGTACTAAAGGGTGTGCGCTTCCCGCCGCTTGGCCTGGCCAAAACAGACCTTTAGTACCGGTTGGTGCCTTCAACCGGTACTAAAGGTTGTTCTATATAAGAAAACACTTAAAAAATTAGTTTCTCATCTCTCACTCTGCTTCTTTCTCCTCTGCCCCGTCGCCGCCGCCCCTCGCCGCCACCCCTCGTCGCCGTCCCCGTCGCCGTCCGTCGTCGTCCCCGTCGCCGTCCGTCGCCGTCGCCGTCCCCGTCGTCCCCGCCCGGCCCGTCTCAGTCCCCGTCGCCGCCCCCCGTCGCCGCGCCTCACCGGTGAGCTCCTGCCCCGGCCGCCATGTCCACACACACACACATTGTTAAAGAAATGTTAGCAATTTTTCTATTTTTTAGTTATAGAAATATTAGAAATATTAGTTATATAGATATGTTATAAATTTTTCTGTTTTTTAGTTATAGAAATATTTATAGAAATGTTAGCAATTTTTCTGTTTTTTAGTTATAGAAATATTAGAAATGTTAGTTTTATATATAGAAATGTTAGAAATTTTAGAGTTAGTTTTAGCTAGATGAATTAGATTAATGTCAAATTGTTAGAATTTGCATATAGAATTTTAGTTATCACAATCCAATCATTTAAAAAATGTTACTTTTTGCGGGCATATAGTATTTGTTCTCGACGATGCCCGGCCCGCATCCTCGCCGTCGACCCGTTCGCCACGACGTCCGGCTGACCCATGTCCAGGACTGGGCTCCGACGGGCTGGCACTGGGAGGTGCTACCTGGAGGGCCGCGCCGCTTGGTGAGGAACCCGGCCTCGGGTCCCGTCGTCGACCCTGATCTACTTTGGTGGCGTTCGCGTGGGCCACATTCGGTGCAGAGGGAGCCGGCCGCGCCGGAGGTGGTGCGTCGTCGTGTCAGGGAGGAGGACGAGCGCGTCCATCACTACATGGCTGCTATGGACGTCAGGTTCTCCAATACCTGGCAGGTTCTTTGGGCAGATGACCGGAGATATGATCCTGAGATGGTTCCTTGTCTTTGGGTGTCCACCGCCCGCGCCCCAGGAACTGCGAGTGGCCTAGATTCTTCTGTAGTATTTGATCTTTCTTAGCTACCTAGCCCGTGATGTATTTGAGATTATATATTATTCGAGACGATGTATTCGAGATTATATATTATTCGAGACGATGCATATTATGTACTATATGATTCAGTTTTTCCTTATTGATTGCATCCATGCATTGTAATTTGAATACTAAATTGTTTTATATTTCTTCTGTATTAGTTAAATAAAAGCTATGGCGGACAATACCGGCAGAGAGGGAGAAGAGGCCCTGTTCGAGATCATACGCAACCCTAACAGGCCAGATGATCTGAATGAAGCAAATGACGGCTCCCAATATCTGAACAATACCGGGGAGGGTGATGATAAGATATTCGATCTCGATGACCGAGCTGATGAAGTCATGAACTATGATTATGATTATGATGATGCAGACAATGATTATGATGACGAATACAATGTTGATCTTGAAATAACAAAGACTACCGGCGAGGTATATTTATATAAGCAGGCATCTAGTGATCATCACATGTTTTTTATTTGAAGATATATTAACTAATCGATCTTTCTTCTTTCAGCCCTCCGGATTGAGCAAATCTGCTTCTACAGACAGCAGGACAAAGCGGGGCCCAGGCAAAAAGTTGAAGGAGGGTGTAAAGTACAACATCGATTCCATCAAAGCTAGTGGCGAACCCCTCACGCCTAAGAACATTGCGAACAAGTTCGTTCGTCAGTGTGGAGTTCTTGTGAAGGACCAACTCCCGATCTCCATTCAAGAATGGAAAGAGCCAAAAACTAAACGCCCAGTTGTTACTTGGGTCGACGACAGAGCAAAACAAAAGCTTTGGGAATCTCTGATGGAACATTTCACCCTACCAGATTATTTCACTGATGCAGATGTGCAGAAAGTCAAGGACGCTACTCTTAAGAAGATGGCAATTGCATTCAACACCCACAAGAAACTTGTATGGGCCAACTACCTCGCTGCAGAAAGGAAGACTCCAGAATTCAAGGGAACACTAGAGAAGCAAAGAGAACACTGGCCCGCTTTCATGAAATTCAAGGAATCAGAATTATCTAAGGAATGGTCAAGAAAAAACAAGGCCAATGCCGCAAAAAAGACGCAGTTCCATAGGCAGGGTCCAGGTGGCTACGCAGTGGCAATGCCTAAGTGGGATAAGTTTGGGCAAGAGATGGAGGATGCAGGGGTCACTCCGGTTACTAGGAGCTGGCCCCCCAGGTGCAGAACTTGGTTCTATGCGCATGGGGGGCGTTGGAACCGAAGACAGGCCTGGTTTCGAAGAAGGCAAGTCTAAAAGGAGCAGAACAAAAGTTACTTGACGCAATAGAAGATGCTCGAAAGGGGGTGTTCACGCCCCCAAAAGAGAGAACGACGAGCTTACGCGCGCCCTGGGAAATCCTGAACACCCGGGAAGAACACGAGGCAAGGGCGTTATTCCCTGGTATGAGGGCTTTTCGGAATGGAACGACGACTACAAGACCCGTGCAAGAAAGAAGATGGAGGAGGAGAAGAAGAGGAAGCTGGAGGAGGAGCAGAGGAAGCAGGACGCAGAACGCCTTCAAGGCCTAGAAGCAAGGCAAGCGGACTTGGCACTCAAATTCCAGCAGCAGCAGCAGCAGCAGATCGACTCACTTAGCCAGGAAAGGGGGTCTTAGCAGCGGCAGCAGCAAGTGGATGATCATCCAGCATTGGATAGCACCGTCCCATCCATGCCGAGAAGCAGCGTTGGTTCCGCCCCGGGCGACGCACTGCTGGATACATACCCTGTGGATGACATCATAGAGAACACTAACTGTGAGCTACACTTCAAAATGAAGAACATATCCATGAAGGTGGCGGACGCCGTTGCTTTTACAATTACCCCCGAAGCAACCTTCCATTGTGCCCTGATTCCAGCGGCTATGCTCGTGTCTTGGTTCATGAGGTGGTGGACCCATATTCGGGGCTACAGCTTGACATTCCTGGAGGTGACGACAAGCACACACTGGGAGAGGCCATACATCGTATCATCCTATGGAGAAAGGATTGCATCATCTTTCGAAGTCCACCGACACCGCGTCTGCCAACTCCTCCTCGAAGTCCGCCACCGTGTCAGGAGACTCCCGCTCATCCAAGTCCACGAACGCATGAGCAGACTCCTGCTTCATGTCCGGCACAGCGCCAGGCCACTCCTCTTGTTTCAAGTCCGACACCGTGTCAGGCCACACCTCCTGCTTCAAGTCCGGCACAGTGTCAGGCCACGCCTCCTGCTTCAAGTCCGACACCGTATCAGGCCACACCTCCTGCTTCAAGTCCGGCACAGCGTCAGGCCACTCCTCCTGCTCCAACTCAGCCACGTCAACCGTCTCCGCTGCCTCAGCAATCGCAGAAGAGACACGCCGCAGCTATGGTGCGTAGTGGTACGAGTCGAGGTAGTACAGGAAGTACAGGCGGAGACAAGCGATATAAATATGGTCCAAGCAGCCTCGCTCCTCTTCCTCAGAGGCCTTACGACATGACCGAGGAGCAAAACGATGCCATAGTGCGCGCGGAAGTGGACGCCCATTTTGGACCGAAACCGGCACCGCCGCCGAGGGAGAAAGTGCCTGACGAAAAGATTGACCACTTCATTCGTATGGCTAGACCACCAGCTCCCAAGCCTGTTGACTCAGACTATGAGTGCCAAATCAGGAAGGCACATCGAGCACGACTACAGAATGAAGCGAGCTCGAGCTCGAGCCAACAATCAGCTGTCAAAAAATCGGGAAAACCGTTCCCCAGCTGGGAGAACAGGCGGCGCAATCGATCCCCCCGCTTGTTGTGCCAACAACACATTAGAGTACGCGCGCCCAATATTATTGTGGGCCAACCGTTTACGTTCCCGAGCTGGGCGATGTGGTAAAAACCGAGGAGCATATAATGCAGGCTGAAATGCTCAAGATCACTATTGGACAACTCCTCGATATCGAGCCCATGTCTCCGCTTAGAGAGGAGGAAATAAAACGGAAATATGTCCAGGGCCAACCTTTGGTCGAGCCCGAGGAGGTCAAGAACCTCCCAACGAGAATGTATGAATTGCATGATTGGTACATGAAAATTACCAAGAGTTCCAATCGAGAGTCCCTCATGGTGCAAGTCGAGGAAGATCATTACTTCAATAAGAAAGCTCTGTCCGTTGAGTATTCAGAACTATTTCAGTTATTCAATCAAGATGCACTCGACAAATCTATCGTCAGTTGCTATTGTCTGTAAGTAATTTCTTTCTGTAATTTAAGTCTCAAGCTAGCTCTAGTGCTCATTGATTGATCATTAATTACCTATAACTATATATCCTCACTATATATTCTTTTCTATGGTATTATGCAGGATGAAGATGTATGAAATGAAAAAAGCTAGACGCTATGGCATTGGGTTCATTGACCCAAATACCGTTAATGAATACACATGGAAATTGGAATGGTGTAGACAAGATGTAGAGAAAAACATGCTAGAGTTTTTGAAGCGCCTCAATAGCAATGAAGATATACTACTTCCTTACAACTTCGAGTGAGTCACACTGTCTTGTACTACAAATTCTATTTTTTGCTTACTAGCTAGATGTTAATAAGTGTATAGGGTTTACGGTTATAGTTGATTAGTGTTATGCACATGCCTGCTTAATTTATACATGCAAACGTATGCGCATGCAGGTTCCACTGGATCTTGTTAGACATTAAAGTTGACGAAGGAAAAGTTGAAGTACTGGACTCACTACATAAAAAAGAAAGTGACTACAGCATCGTGAAGGGGATAGTCAACAGTAATTTCAATCATTATTAACTATATCTCGGCCTATTTAGTTCGTCGTTTCCTGATATGAACTATTTTTAATAACCCCTTTATTAATTTTCTTTGCCGGCGGGCAAGGCTTGGGTAAAGTACATCAAGGTGACTCCAGGAAAATGGCGACAAAAGCTATTTTGGTATCGACCCAAGGTAAGTAATTAAGTAGTACTAGCTAGCTAGCTACCATCTCTTTAATTCTTGTTTCAATACCATTAATTAATTAAAATGCTTGATTAATTATTATTTGATTAAATTCTATTCTCGTAAAGGCCCTGAAGCAAGCGCCGGGGACTGAAGTGTGTGCATACTACGTTTGCGAGAACATTCGCATGATGGCGTCCGAAAGGAGCAGATCTGATAGACAGCACTGGGTACGTTTGCCAGAACACTATTCACAAATCTTACATGATTATCAATATCTAGTCGCACAACTAATACACATGCATATTGATCTCCTTCTTAACAGTTCAAAGACGTGCGGGACCAGCTCCTACCAACAGAGCGCATACGAGCACTTCAAGAGGAAATAGCGGGATTTTTGCTCGACCAGGTCATAGATCCCAAAGGAGAATACTATTACCCGCTACCGCCCCCATGAACCACTTGTCATCGTGCTCCGAAGGCACCAAGGCAACATGTAGGAGAAATTATATATATACATGTGTATGTGTGAATAATATATATATATATATGTATATATGATCGGTTCTACGAGAAAATCTATGTATATATATGCATAACGTGTACAATATGTAGTATCGCAAAATACCAGCAAACAAAAAAGAATTAAATGGAAAACACAAAATTAATGGAAAAATAAAAATTAAAACCAAAACCCCCCCAAACATTTAGTACCGGTTGGTGCTACCAACAGGTACTAATGGTCTACCAGCACCTGGGCCTGGCTCGTGCCACGTGGTGGCACTTTAGCTCCGGTTCGTGCCGAACCGGTAGTAAAGGGGGGCCTTTAGTCTCCACTCTTTAGTGCCGGTTGCAGAACCGGCACTAAAGGCCCTTACGAATCGGCGCTAAAGCCCGGTTCTGCACTAGTGTTAATGCTGAATCGCCGATCTTCGTCCAGCTCAAGGAACCTCTTGCATAGACCTCGGTCGTCGTGGCACCAGTCGCACTCCCCGGGGAGACTTTCCTCGTCCGAGTACGACATTTCATATGTTTATAATTCAAATATTAAACTTGTACAATTAAATATCTAAATTAGATCATTATTATTCATCACGGGTTGACTATCGGTCTGTCGAGTCTTTTCTTCAAAACTCTCAGCTCACGTGGTGTACATATTCGACCGTCGGTGATGGTAGCTCCTCCTTTCGTTCCCGAGTGCATTACACCAAATTGTCTAGCACACGGGAATGAAGGAGAAGCTACGTACCCCCACGACAACAGTCGGGATTCTTCGTCCTCTCATATATATATATGGTGGAGACTCCTCACTGATTCCTCTCTGACATTTGCGACCGTCGGTGATGGTAGCTCCTCCTTTCGTTCCCGAGTGCATTACACCAAATTGTCTAGCACACGGGAACGAAGGAGAAGCTACCCTGTAGCGACCAGACCTCAAATGGTCTGTGCTGCTGTGCACCAGTGTCATCCCTGGATCAGTAATGCTGACACGCACAGTACAAATGGAGGATTTATAACAGAGTAGCAATCACACACTTATTACATCGAATATCTCCGAAGAGATTAAGTATGATAAACATGGCTTAAGGCCATCTAACAACGAAAACAGCGGAAGACTTGGAAGATAAGTGAGTCCATCAACTCCAACGGCATCACTGAGTATAAGACCACGACCTAAGGCACCTTACTCGTCGTCTGAAAAGTCTGCAACATGAAACGTTGCAGCCCGAAAACGGGTCAGCACATAGGATATGCTGGCAATGTAACACATAGAGAGTAATGAACAGTAATATCGCTATACTACATGCATATATGGCTGGTGGAAAGCTCTATGGTTACAGTTTTGCGAAAAGCCAATTTTATCCTACTGCAAAGGAATAAATTTTTTTTAACTATCATGGTGGTTGTGAAACATTGAGAAGGTACCTCCAACTCAATCCCAATTAGGTGTCATCATTAACCCAACAAAATTAATTAAAAGTAACATGATGGTGAGATTCAAATGATAATCCAGGTACTAGATACTCAAGTTGTCCATAACCGGGGACACGGCTAACCATGATTAGTTTGTACACTCTGCAGAGGTTTGCGCACTTTTCCCCACAAGACTCGATCGCCTCCGCTTGATTCTCGCACTACATGATGTTTGAGAAACGGATGACCGAGACACAGTCTTTCAGAAACAATCACTCTTTACTCTGGATGGACCGGTACACCTACTTTCCCCTACATCTGCTAGCCCACCTCTTCAAGAGATCTTGTAAACTACTCAACTATGCTAGAGCCCATAATAGCTTGTGGCTGCACACGGAAGTTTCTAGCATGAATAATCTTATGATCCCTTTGAGCCTGGGTGGCGGTCCTTATACAAACAGACAACACTGGGTTCTCCAGGTGCCTCAATCCACCCAGATGTGAGTTTTAGTTGCCACCTTAAGTTGAACCATTAATAAACAACTCACATCTGTCATGAATATCACTCAAACCCAATCCACGTCTACGAGCATAGCATGGCAATAATAGAAGCAACGTAGAAGTATCTCCCAAGGGTTTGAATAGAAAACAGGTAATAGGTACTACCTCAACTACTTCCCAATACCCACAATTTAATTAGACCCTAATCATGCAATTGTTTGAGGAATAGATCTAATGCAATAAAACTGGGTATGAAAAGTATGATCAAAGTGTTACTTGCCTTGCTGATGATCCGCAAAACCTAACGAGTCGAAGTAACAAGCGGCACACTCCGGGTACTCTATCGCAAACAAACAAGCATACAATCAGTACTCATCTAATGCACAGGTAAAACTCGAATGAAAGATCCAACCAGAAAGTTCAACTTAAGAACTCCGGTTTGCAAAAAGAATCAACTCGAAACAAGCAAAGAAAGTCAAACGGCGAAAGAAAATAGCTTCGTTTACTAATCTGGATCTAGGTCAAATTTTACTGTAGCAAAAGCTTGTTTGAGCAAGTTAAACGGAAAGAGAATCTCGAGACAAAACTCTAGGCGCTTGAATCGCCTGATTCCGATAAACGAGCGAGAAGTTAAACAGAATCGAAGATTCGATCGGAAATCGAATCTGAGATAATCGCAGAAAAATCCGACGAAAAAGAAAAACGGACGAACGGTTAAAGAACGGACGTTCGTTAACAGAGAAAAACCGACGAACGCGTTCGTTAAAACGAACGGTTCGGTAAACGCTCGCAAAATAATAAAACCGAAAAAAACCGATCTAGGGTTTTTTTTAAACGAATGGTTTTTTTTAAAGAAAACCGGCAACCGAACGGGCGGCGGGGTACCTCGTCGGGGTGTGCTCCGGCGGGGCTCCGGCGGCTCGGGGCGAGGGGCGGCGGCGCAAAGCGGCGGCGGCGCGGGCTCCGGTGCGGGCGGCGGCGGCGTGAGGTGAGAGGAGGGGGGTGCGGGGTATTTATATGGGGGGGTGGAGGTGGCTTGGGGAAGGGGGCGCCGGCGGGGCGTGCGGAGCTCGGACTCCGAGCGGCGGCGGCGGCCGTGCCGTGCGCGAGGAGGAGAGGGCGCGGGGGTGGGCCGGCGGCCTGGGCTCGGCCCAGCGCGGGCGCGCGCGCAGTTTGTTTTTTTTAACGTTCCGCGGAAACTAATTCACAGAAAAATAAGTAAAAATCAGAAAAATATAAAATAAATTTTCCCCGGCTAGTTAGAAAATCTAGAATAGGGTGAACATTTATTTTAACACAAAATAAATATTTTGAAAACATGCAATATTTTTAATGCAATAAAATTGCAAATAAAATCCAATAAATTCCAATAAATGATTTTAACATTTTTCCTCCAGTATTTCAATCGTTTTGGAGAAGTCATATTTTCTCCTCTCGTTTATTTTTAGAATGAGATATTTTTCCGGAGAGAAAATAATTAAAACCAAAATCCTCGTCTTATTATTTGATGAAAATCAAATATGAAAATTTGAGAAAATCCCCAACTCTCTCCGAGGGTCCTCGAGTTGCTTAGGATTTATCGAGGATTTGTCAAAATGCAATAAAACATGATATGCAATGATGATCTATGTATAACATACCAAATTGAAAATTTGGGATGTTACACTACCCCCACGACAACAGTCGGGATTATTCATCCTCTCATATATGGTGGAGACTCGACATACTTAAAGTCAACCCGAAATTTGCCGGAACGGAAATATACATGTTTTTATCTACATCATATGAGCATTCATACTTGATGGCCATTACATTTCAATGGTTGAAAATATGAGCAAAAACATTTCAAAATGTCTTATATATAGGACTCATATTGACATGGAGATTTGGCTGGTCTCACCTCGAGGTCGGATGGGGGTCGGTGACGGGGACAACGGCGGGGATGATGGAGGTGGCTCCTAGCTAGATTTTTGCAAAAACAAAAACCCTATAAGCTATCAATGCATACGCCTTGCATAGTGCTCTCCAATTTTAGCATTCAAAGTAGGAGTAGTTTTCCAATCTGAGCATTCAATAAGCAAAGCCAAATCGTAAAATAAAGTAGTATTCAAATTAGCATGCATTAAATTATAAGCAAAACTACATCATGCATCTCTTGCGTTCGTACATCGTCGAATATTATCACTAATACACCTCGAATAGTATCATACATATAGCATCGCTAATACTGCAGCTAGAACCGTAGCGCCCGACGGGTATAGGCGCGGGCGGTGGACACCCAAAGAGAAGGAACCATCACAGGATCATAGCTCCACCGAGATCCCTGAAGAACCTCCCAGGTATTGTCGAACCTGCCCTCCAACGCAACCATGTAGCGACGGACGTGCTCATCCTCCTCGCTGACACGGTGACGTACCACCTCCGCAGTGTCCGGAAGCCTCGGCACCGTCACTCGCCCACGCGACCGCCACCAAACAATGATCGGGTCAACGACGGGCTGGCTCCTCACCAACCTACGCCCCCCGAAAGGTAGCACCTCCCAATACCAGCCCGGCGGAGCACAGTCCCGGACATGGCCCCTCTGATCAAGCAGGCCTCCTCTACCGAGTCGACGACGAGGATGCGGGATAGGCATCGTCGACGTCGATGCGGGAATAATTGCTTGAACTAAAAAAATAAACTAGTTTCTATTAATTTTCTTGCTAAAAATAAACTACTTCTATAGTAAAATAAAGTAGTTTTATTAAATCAACTAGTTCAATTATCTAAGCACTTACTATAAAAAAAATAAAGTAGGACTTACTAAAAATAAACTACTTCTATAGTAAAATAAAGTAGTTTTATTAAATCAACTAGTTCAACTACACTAAGCACTTACTATAAATAAAATAAAGTAGTACTTATTAAAAATAAACTACTTATATAGTAAAATAAAGTAGTTTTATTAAATCAACTAGTTCAACTACGAAGAACTTATTATAAATAAACTTGTTTAACTAGTTCTATTATTTATTAAGCCCCCCCCCCCCCTCATGTCGAAGTTATCGGGAGGGGGTATATCGACAACGACATACCCGATAAAAAATAAGAAGAGGAAGAAGAAGGAAAAAAAAGAGGAGAAGAAGAAAGGAATAGAGTCTCATCTATTCCTTTCTTCATCTCCCTCTATTCCTTTCTTCTTCCCTCTTTTTTTCCTTCTTTTTTCCTCTTCTTATTTCTTTCTCCACTTCTTCCTCTCCTCTTCTTCTCCTTCTTCTTCTCCTTCTTCCTCTTCTTATTTTCCTTTTTCCTCTCCTTCTTTTTCTTCTTCTTCCTTCTTCCTCTTTTCTTCCTTTTCATTATTTTACTTTTTCCTCTCCGATCCACTAACCTAGAATGTACTATCCTAAAATGCATTAACAGTAGAACTAATAACCTAAAATGCACTAAATCAACTAACCTTAAATGTAACTTTTGCAACACAATTTTTTTCTAATTCAACTAATCTAACTAATTTTACTAATCACTTACTTGTTTTAAACTTATAAATCCTTAAATGTAACTAATCTGACTAATCTAAACATCTAATTCAACTAATCTAACTAATTTTATTAAACACTTACTAGTATATATACATGGAAAAAATACATATACGAGAAAAAGTGAGCCGGAGCGGCGGCGGCTCATAGCGGGGCCGGCCGGCGAGGGCGAAGGCGGGGGCGGCGACGGCGTCGACGAGGGCGACGGTGGGCGCGGCGGACGGCGTCGGCGTGCAGAGGATATCCGGGCGGGCGCGCGGGGCAGGGCACGGGCGACGGCGACGGCGTGGGCGGCGGACTGCAACGTCGTGGGCGGTGGACGGCGACGGCGTCGAGCTCCGGGGCGGGGGCGACGGCGTGGGCTCCGGGGCGGGGGCGACGACGACGGCGTCCGGCAGCCTGGCGGCGTCCTCTCCTTGCGCGTCGTCGTGGGCGAACTGCAAGATGCAAACCAAAATTTTCATGAGTGTGCCTTATATACATGAAGCTTTAGTCCCTGTTCTTGTCACGGACCGGGGCCAATGCACCCCTTTGGTCCCGGTTGGTACCACCAACCGGGACCAAAGGCCTCTTTTCAGCAGCCCAAAGGGCGGGAAATAGAGACCTTTGGTCCCGGTTGGTGGCACCAACCGGGACCAAAGAGGGGCATTGGTCCCGGTTGGTGCTACGAACCGGTACCAATGCCACCCATTAGTCCCGGTTGGTGGCACCAACCGGGACCAAAGGTCGTGTGCTGGAACTGGCGCGGTGCGGTGCTATGGTTAGTCCCACCTCGCTAGCCGAGAGGAGCTCGGAGTGGTTTATAAGCCCTGCCAAGCCGACCACTTCGAGCTCCTCTCTTCTGAAGGCTTACGGGCCTAAATCTACTCTCTGTGCCTGTGGGCCTATTGGGCCTACTGTGGGCCTGCATCATGGCCCTATCAGTGGGTTTCTAGTCGTATGCAGGCCGTGGTGGCCCAGTAGGTGGCACTTTTTTTAATTTTTTTCCATTTTTTGCTTTATTTTTTGTCTTATTTATTTTATTTTGTTTCTACGTATAGCAAAATACTTACTAGTTTTCATTTATTTCTTTTTGGTTTTAAGAAATAAAAATTATAAACTTTGTGTTAGTGCCATTAATTTTTTCCAGTTTTTTTGCTTTCTTTTTGCTTTATTTATTTTATTTTGTTTCTACGTACAACGAAATACTTACTAGTTTTTTAGTTATTCTTTTTGGTTTTAGGTAATAAAAATTATAAACTTTCTGTTAGTGCCATTAATTTTTCAAGTTTTTTGTTTTATTTATTTTATTTTGTTTCTACTTACAACAAAATACTTACTAGTTTTTCAGTTATTCTTTTTGGTTTTAGGTAATAAAAATTATAAACTTTCTATTAGTGCCATTAATTTTCCAGTTTTAGTTTCTAACAAAAGAAATCTTTATAATAATTCTTTTTCATGCATTTACTAATTTTTTTTTAGCTATTAGACCCTGAAATTCAAAAGCATTTCAAATGAACTCTGAAAAGGTTGAAAGTTGGCATGGTATCATCATTTCACCCACATAGCATGTGCAAAAAAGTTGAGAGGGTTATGGCAAAAACTACATGCACTTCGTGTACAAAACGGACAATCTCTTTCGAAGTATCAGGGTTTCATATGGAAACTCATCTGTTACAACAGGCATTTCATTTTTTGAACTTATTTGAACTCCAGACCTTTTGTGTGTTCAAAATGCACCATTCAAAGCCACATCATCAATTTTCAACCCTTTATGACTTCATTTGTTATTTTTCATGCATTTACTGATTTTTTTGAGCTATAAGACACTGAAATTCAAAAGCATTTCAAATGAACTCTGAAGAGGTTGAAAGTTGGCATGGTATCATCATTTCACCCACATAGCATGTGCAAAAAAGTTGAGAGGGTTACGGCAAAAACTAGATGCACTTCGTGTACAAAACGGACAATCTCTTTCGAAGTATCAGGGTTTCATACGGAAACTCGTGTGTTACAACAGGCATTTCATTTCTTCACATGTAACTGCAGTGATATTCTAGAGAGACCTTAAAATCACTTTTTCTTCGCTTGTGTCCTTTGCTTATTGCGCCGTAACCATGGATAATCTTCATCGTTTAACAGGATGCTTGGGTCAGCCTTGACTTTCAAGGGAGGAATTTCATGAAACTTTTCATAATCTTCAGACATGTCTGTCATGCCCTCCACTCCCACGATGTCCCTTTTTCCTGAAAGAACTATGTGGCGCTTTGACTCGTCGCATGATGTATTCGCTTCATTATCTTTTCTTTTTCTCGGTTTGGTAGACATGTCCTTCACATAGATAACATGTGCCACATCGTTAGCTAGGACGAACGGTTCGTCAGTGTACCCAAGATTGTTCAGATCCACTGTTGTCATTCCGTACTGTGGGTCTATCTGTACCCCGCCTCCTGACAGATTGACCCATTTGCACTTAAACAAAGGGACCTTAAAATCATGTCCGTAGTCAAGTTCCCATATGTCCACTATGTAACCATAATATGTGTCCTTTCCCCTATTGGTTGCTGCATCAAAGCGGACGCCGCTGTTTTGGTTGGTGCTCTTTTGATCTTGGGCGATCGTGTAAAATGTATTCCCATTTATCTTGTATCCTTTGTAAGTCAATACAGTCGAAGATGGTCCCCTGGACAACGAGTACAACTCATCACAAACAGTGGTGTCACCTCTGAGACGTGTTTCCAACCAACTGCTGAAAGTCCTGATGTGTTCACATGTAATCCAGTCGTCACACTGCTCCGGGTGTTTGGAGCGCAGACTGATCTTGTGTTCCTCGACATATGGGGTCACCAAGGTAGAGTTCTGTAGAACTGTGTAGTGTGCTTGAGACCAAGAATGCCCGTCCCTGCATATTATTGAGTCCGCTCCTAGCGTGCCTTTTCCAGTCAGTCTCTCCTCATACCGCGATTTAGGGAGACCTATCTTCTTAAGGCCAGGAATGAAGTCAACACAAAACCCAATGACATCCTCTGTTTGATGGCCCATGGAGATGCTTCCTTCTGGCCCAGCGCGGTTACAGACATATTTCTTTAGGACTCCCATGAACCTCTCGAAGGGGGACATATTGTGTAGAAATACGGGGCCCAGAATGATAATCTCGTCGACTAGATGAACTAGGACGTGCGTCATGATATTGAAGAAGGATGGTGGGAACACCAGCTCGAAACTGACAAGACATTGCGCCACATCACTCCTTAGCCTTGGTATGATTTCTGGATCGATCACCTTCTGAGAGATTTCATTGAGGAATGCACATAGCTTCACAATGGCTAATCGGACGTTTTCCGGTAGAAGCCCCCTCAATGCAACCGGAAGCAGTTGCGTCATAATCACGTGGCAGTCATGAGACTTTAGGTTCTGAAACTTTTTGTCCGGCATATTTATAATTCCCTTTATATTCGACGAGAAGCCACTCGGAACCTTCATACTGAGCAGGCATTCAAAAAAGATTTCCTTCTCTTCTTTGATAAGAGCATAGCTGGCAGGACCTTCATACTGCTTTGGAGGCATGCTGTCTTTTTCGTGCAAATGTTGCAGGTCCTCCCGTGCCTCAGGTGTATCTTTTGTCTTCCCATACACGCCCAAGAAGCCTAGTAGGTTCACGCAAAGGTTCTTTGTCACGTGCATCACGTCGATTGAAGAGCGGACCTCTAGGTCTTTCCAGTAGGGTAGGTCCCAAAATATAGATTTCTTCTTCCACATGGGTGCACGTCCCTCAGCGTATTCGGAACAGCTAGTCCGCCGGGGCCCTTTCCAAAGATTACGTGTAAATCATTGACCATAGCAAGTACGTGATCACCGGTACGCATGGCGGGCTTCTTCCGGTGATCTGCCTCGCCTTTGAAATGCTTGCCTTTCTTTCGACATTGATGGTTGGTCAGAAGAAATCAACGATGGCCCAGGTACACATTCGTCCTGCATTTGTCCAGGTATATACTTTCGGTGTCAGCTAAACAATGCGTGCATGCGTGGTATCCCTTGTTTGTCTGTCCTGAAAGGTTACTGAGTGCGGGCCAATCGTTGATGGTTACAAACTGCAACGCGTGCAGGTTAAATTCCTCCTGTCTGTGCTCATCCCACGCACGTACACCGTTTCCATTCCACAGCTGTAAAAGTTCTTCAACTAATGGCCTTAGGTACACATCAATGTCGTTGCCGGGTTGCTTAGGGCCTTGGATGAGAATTGGCATCATAATGAACTTCCGCTTCATGCACATCCAAGGAGGAAGGTTATACATACATAGAGTCACGGGCCAGGTGTTGTGATTGCTACCTTGCTCCCCGAAAGGATTAATGCCATCTGCGCTTAAAGCAAACCATACGTTCCTTGGGTCACCTGCAAACTCAGCCTAGTACTTTCTCTCGATTTTTCTCCACTGTGACCCGTCAGCAGGTGCTCTCAACTTCCCGTCTTTCTTACGGTCCTCACTGTGCCATCGCATCAACTTGGCATGCTCTTTGTTTCCGAACAGTCGTTTCAACCGTGGTATTATAGGAGCATACCACATCACCTTCGCAGAAACCCTCTTCCTGCGGGGCTCGCCGTCAACATCACCAGGGTCATCTCGTCTGATCTTATACCGCAATGCACCGCATACTGGGCATGCGCTCAAATCCTCGTATGCACCGCGGTAGAGGATGCAGTCATTAGGGCATGCATGTATCATCTGCACCTCCAATCCTAGAGGGCATACGACCTTCTTTGATGCGTACGTACTGTCGGGCAATTCGTTATCCTTTGGAAGCTTCTTCTTCAATATTTTTAGTAGCTTCTCAAATCCTTTGTCAGGCACAGCATTATCTGCCTTCCACTGCAGCAATTCCAGTACGGTACCGAGCTTTGTGTTGCCATCTTCGCAATTGGGGTACAACCCTTTTTTGTGATCCTCTAACATGCGATCGAACTTCAGCTTCTCCTTTTGACTTCCGCATTGTGTCCTTGCATCGACAATGACCCGGCGGAGATCATCATCATCGGGCACATCGTCTGGTTCCTCTTGATCTTCAGCAGCTTCCCCCGTTGCAGCATCACCGTATTCAGGGGGCACATAGTTGTCATCGTCCTCTTCTTCTTTGCTGTCTTCCATCATAACCCCTATTTCTCCGTGCTTCGTCCAAACATTATAGTGTGGCATGAAACCCTTATAAAGCAGGTGGGTGTGAAGGGTCTTCGAGTCAGAGTAAGACCTCATATTCCCACAGCTAGGGCATGGACAACACATAAAACCATTCTGCTTGTTTGCCTCGGGCACTTTTAGGAAATTATGCACGCCCTTAATGTACTCGGAGGTGTGTCTGTCACCGTACATCCATTGCCGGTTCATCTGCGTGCATTATATATAATTATGTGTGTCAAAAGTAAGAAAATTAGACAAGTATCTATCTAAAGTAAAAAAATTCTTTGAGAAAGAAGATAAGAACAAGAGGCTCACCACGGTGGTGCCAGCGACGAGATTGGCGCGGGCGATCGACGGCGGTGAAGACGGGGACAGGGCGTGACGGACCGCTAAACCTAGACAAATCTCGGGAAAAATGGAGCTCGGAGGTCGAGCTTCGAGAGGAGAAAGCTTAACTAGTGTGGCTCGGGCATTTCATCGAACACCTCATGTGCATAGGAGGTGAGGTAGAGCACCCAAATGCCCTCCCCTCACCGGCCAACAAAAAACATAGCACTGTGGAGTCCTCTGCCGCGGCGAAGGGGTATATATAGGCAACTCATTTGTCCCGGTTCATGGCTGAAACCGGGACTAAAGGACCCCTAGCTGTCCCGGTTCGAGCCACGAACCGGAACCAATGGTTGTGGGCCAAGAGCGGGCCAGGAACGAGGACCATTGGTCCCAGTTCTTGCCATGAACCGGGACAAAAGGGTCCCAACGAACCGAGACCAATGCCCCACGTGGCTCGGCCGGCCCCCTGGCTCACGAACCGGGACGTATGCCTCCATTGGTCCCGGTTCGTGGCAGAACCGGGACTAATGGGCTGGGCAGCCCCCAACCAAAGCCCTGTTTTCTACTAGTGACACCCGATCATCACGTGGTGTCTCGGCACGACGAACTTTCGCAACGGTGCATACTTAGGGAGAACACTTATACCTTGAAATTTAGTGAGAGATCATCTTATAATGCTACTGTCAATCAAAGCAGAATAAGATGCATAAAGGATAAACATCACATGCAATCAATATAAGTGATATGATATGGCCATCATCATCTTGTGCCTTTGATCTCCATCTCCAAAGCACCGTCATGATCACCATCGTCACCGACGCGACACCTTGATCTCCATCGTAGCATCGTTGTCGTCTCGCCAACTATTGCTTCTACGACTATCGCTACCGCTTAGTGATAAAGTAAAGCAATTACAGGGCGTTTGCATTTCATATAATAAAGCGACAACAATATTGCTCCTGCCAGTTGCCGATAACTCCGTTACGAAACATGATCATCTCATACAATTAAATATAGCATCATGCCTTGACCATATCACATCACAACATGCCCTGCAAAAACAAGTTAGACGTCCTCTACTTTGTTGTTGCAAGTTTTACATGGCTGCTACGGGCTGAGCAAGAATAGTTCTTACCTACGCATCAAAACCACAACGATATTTCGTCAAGTTAGTGTTGTTTTAACCTTCACAAGGACCGGGCGTAGCCACACTCGGTTCAACTAAAGTTGGAGAAACAGACACCTGCCAGCCACCTGTGTGCAAAGCACGTCGGTAGAACCAGTCTCGCGTAAGTGTACGCGTAATGTCGGTCCGGGCCGCTTCATCCAACAATACCGCCAAACCAAAGTATGACATGCTGGTATGCAGTATGACTTGTATCGCCCACAACTCACTCGTGCATATAACATCTACGCATAAACCTGACTCGGATGCCACTGTTGGGGAACGTAGTAATTTCAAAAAAATTCCTACGCACACGCAAGATCATGGTGATGCATAGCAACGAGAGGGGAGAGTGTCGTCCACGTACCCTCGTAGACCGAAAGTGGAAGCGTTATAACAACGTTGTTGATGTAGTCGTACGTCTTCACGATCGACCGATCCTCAGTATCGAACGTACGGCACCTCCGTGTTCAGCACACGTTCAGCTCGGTGACATCCCACGAACTCACGATCCAGTAGAGATCGAGGGAGAGTTTCGACAGCACGACGGCGTGATGACGATGTTGATGAAGTTACCGATGCAGGGCTTCACCTAAGCACTGCTACGATATGACCGAGGTGGAATATGGTGGAGGGGGGCACCGCACACGGCTAAAAGATCAGTGATCAACTGTTGTGTCTCCAAGGGGTGCCCCCCTCCCCGTATATAAAGGAGTAGAGGAGGGGGAGGCGGCCGGCCAGGAGGAGGGCGCGCCAAGGGGAGTCCTACTCCCACCGGGAGTAGGATTCCCCCCCTTCCAAGTTGTAGGAGAGGGAAAGGAAGGGAAGGAGGGAGGAAGGAAAGGGGGGGCCGGCCCCCCTCCCAATTCGGATTGGGCTTGGGGGGGCCCCCTCCTTTGCTCCTCTCCTCTCTTCTCCACTAAGGCCCAATAAGGCCCATATACCTCCCGGGGGGTTTCGGTAACCTCCCGGTGCTCCGGTATATCCCCGGTCTCACTCGGAACCATTCCGATATCCAAATATAGTCGTCCAATATATCGATCTTTATGTCTCGACCATTTCGAGACTCCTCGTCATGTCCGTGATCATATCCGGAACTCCGAACTACCTTCGGTACATCAAAACATATAAACTCATAATACCGATCGTCACAGAACTTTAAGCGTGCGGACCCTACGGGTTCGAGAACTATGTAGACATGACCGAGACACGTCTCCGGTCAATAACCAATTGCGGAACCTGGATGCTCATATTGGTTCCTACATATTCTACGAAGATCTTTATCGGTCAAACCGCATAACAACATACGTTGTTCCCTTTGTCATCGGTATGTTACTTGCCCGAGATTCGATCGTCGGTATCTCAATACCTAGCTCAATCTCGTTACCGGCAAGTCTCTTTACTCGTTCCGTAGCGCATCATCCCGTAACTAACTCATTAGTCACATTGCTTGCAAGACTTATAGTGATGTGTAATACCGAGAGGGCCCAGAGATACCTCTCCGACAATCGGAGTGACAAATCCCAAGATCGATCTATGCCAACTCAATAAGTACCATCGTAGACACCTATAGAGCACCTTTATAATCACCCAGTTACGTTGTGATGTTTGGTAGCACACAAAGTGTTCCTCCGATATTCGGGAGTTGCATAATCTCATAGTCATAGGAACATGTATAAGTCATGGAGAAAGCAATAACAGTAAACTAAATGATCAAGTGCTAAGCTAACGAAATGGGTCAAGTCAATCACATCATTCTCCTAATGATGTGATCCCGTTAATCAAATGATAACTCATGTCTATGGCTAGGAAACTCAACCATCTTTGATTAACGAGCTAGTCAAGTAGAGGCATACTAGTGACACTATGTTTGTCTATGTATTCACACATGTATTATGTTTCCGGTTAATACAATTCTAGCATGAATAATAAAAATTTATCATGATATGAGGAAATAAATAATAACTTTATTATTGCCTCTAGGGCATATTTCCTTCACCGGTGACTTGTTCTATATGCCTCCTCACGGTGCGGGTGGTCATGCCTCTCGTCGTGCCCGGCGTGCTAGTCCCTTTTCGGACCTGCGCTGCAGGCTGGCCTTGACGACGACACATCTGTGTTGCTGTTGGTGGGTCGGCGCAGTGGGCGCGGGCAATGTTGTGGCTCGTCGAAAAAAAAGTCATGTTCCGCCATGGTGGACTCCCTGTATCGATGCCGGCACCTCTGCCACGACAACAACGAGGGTTCCAACAAGACTTTGTTTTCTTATAAGCGGTATAGAATAGAAGATCATAATTATTTCAATGTTTTTTGGCATTTTCTTCTTTAGTGGAACATAACTTTATCTTCCTTAAGGGGTTATCTTCCATGTTTATTGAGACTTATCTTCCATGTTTTTTTGGCACTTCCTTGTATATATAACAACTCCTATGTCACTGACGGAGGAGGTGACCTTAATCCTTCTTTCTTTGTTTCTGTCTTTCTAGGGGTATAGAAGATCATACTTATTTCGATGATGTATCTAACATTCTTAAGAAGTTGCTCCCCAGTTCTACCTATTCTCTCAACATGCACACTATCCACATCATCACCATGCCACATCATCAATACTAAATAGGAGCAACCCACTAACCCCACTAACCTATTTATCTAGACATGCAACATATACACCTCATCACACATGTCCCACACATGCCACACCAGCACATGCAGCCAGATCATCATTTTTATTTTAGTGTTCAACCACTAATTTCCCCCCTTATTTTTAGGTAACTGCATCGGCGTACTGAGTATGCATGTAAAGTTCAGCAAAACGAATACTAGCGGCTTGATTCCCCATTAATAGTTCAGTTTCCAACCATAGGAGCCGAGCAGCCTCTGTCCCTCCATTAATTCTTCGGTTTCCAAGCATAATCCTAAAAGCCATTCTCCTTAAGAACAAAGAGCCCTGCACCTCGATCTCCCCAGTCAAAAAAGGTCAGGTTTTCCCTTGCCTAGACACAGCTGACGGCCGTCAATTGCCCTCTCTCTCTCGATCAAAATGAAGGAGCCACCGGTAGGCCATCTCCGCATGAAGTCTACTACTCTCGCACGACCGCCGGTTTGTGTCGCCTGCAACTCCTCTCTGCGCGGGTTGGGCCACGATTCTGTTGTTGGCCACCGAGCTCGTAGGAAAGGCACAGCCGAATCGGCGTGTGTGCACACCGATCTTCTCCTTCTGACCTTCTCCAGCACGCCCGACGGTCTTCCTCGCCTCCATCTCTTTGGGCGTTGGGACACAGACGGACCGTCGGACCGTCGCCAGCCACCTAGAATCCGAGGTCGTTGATGAATGCATAACCTATGAGGCCGTTGTGCACCATGGCTGTCGTCTACATTGACTGTCGTGCACTTTGGTATATCTGACAGCTTTAGTTTTCAGCTACCTTTGATTTCTACTATCCCTGGGCTCTTGGCTTTGAATTTTTCAGATCGCACTCCAACTTGAAAAGTGCTCAAAGTTTTACCTCCAAGGGTCATTAATTGCTGCTTCGTTGATTCTTAGGACTCTTGCTACTCGGGAAACAAAGTCTCATCTCTTCATTTTCTTATTTACACTAAATGAGCTGAGCACATGCTTCTGATAACATTCTATTTTGTTACCTATACTGTTCGCATGAAGCTCCCATCTCTGAATTTAATTAGTTACTGTTGGATGAGCATGCCCTTCTATTTGTTTCTATGTGTAGACAGGAATAATAATTTTTTCCCATTCCAATGTAATGTATTTGTTTGAACAGGTTACCTACAAACCAAAATAACAACACATGCTTCCTTTAAGCAATTTCCATCTGATTTGTAAAGGTGGATAGCACTAGCAATCTTGGAGCGATCCTATTGGTCTGATGTTTCCATTTATTTCAGCCTCATGTTTAGTTTCTCACAGCTAGCTTGACTATACAAGTTTAACCTTTGCAATAATGTTTCTTTTTTTGCCATATGCAGGACATTGTCAACCACGCATGCAAGGTTCTCACAAACTACTCTTTCTTCTCACTAAATCTGGTGTACTACGTATTGTTTAAATGAATAATTAGTCCTCATTGGGTTGATCAACTTTGAGTGTTTTCTTTCTTAGTGGAACTTTAATTGTGCAAGTAACTGCATGAATAAAAACTAATCTATCTTGGACAATTTATATTTGCTTCTTTACCATGCAATATCCTAATGACAGACTGCTTATCTTGTAGATATGGTGACCACATTGATCTATATTCATTGCACTAATGGCAGACTCTGCAACTTCAACCCAAAATAACTCTCATTTGGTTTTGTTTGCTTCCATGCCATGTTGAGAACTTCGAACACTTTTCCGAGTGGTAATCCCTTTTATGCGTAGATTCGCTACACTAATTGCAGGCATAAAATGCCATCATGATTTCTCTACTACCCACTTCATCGATTGTCGTATTAAGTGACAGGCAATTCCCGCAGCAACGCGCGGGGTATCATCTAGTTTGTACTATTCTAGACTGCAGTACTACTCCCTTCATCCGTATGTGGTACATAGTGGAATCTCTAGAATACTTATATTTATAAATGGAGGGAGTAGCGTGTTTTTTTATTCTTTGTTTTGGTTAAGCTGTCCGTGACCAATATTATCTTCTCAAACGTTGGTATGCCATATTATAACCTACAGACACTTTGGCATGCCACCGCCTAGCATTCAAAATTTTGTATCGAGTCCCTAGTATATGCAAACTTAGTCCTCCTCCGATTTTTAACTCATGGTTTGAAGTATCTGAGTTGATAATCATAGCAAGTTAAATATCTGGTCTTGAATCGGGAAGAAAGAGGACGCATTTCAAAAAAAAGTGGGTCATTAATACACGCCCCAGAGACGAACCACGCCGTGCCCGGCCAACCTCCAGCCACGTCGCCGCCCCGGCCTCCAATACATGACGCAACCACCACGGATCTGTCAGAAATCAGACAGCTTCATCATCATCAACTTCAATCTCAACCTTGATCATTGAATAATTCATCTATTGAGCTCACGGGCTCAACGTCAACTTTGAGCTGGTATGCTATTTTCGATGCATTCGCCGATTTCCCGGCCACTTAAAAAGGAAAAACACTCTTCACCACAAAATAGCATTGGTACGAGCTCTGAGAGGGATTAAACTTGGCATTGTGTCTTCATTGCACTCTTGTAGGGTGTGGTAAAAAAACTGAGAGCATTACGGTAAAAATTTGATGCATCTCATGTACAAACCGAACACTCTCAAATGAAGTGTAAGGGCTTCGGATGTAAACCACCGCTTTTCTCACTCAACTCCATTTTTAAAAATCGTTTGCACTTTAAACTTTTCCTGTGATTAATACACGACATACAAAGTCCCAAGACCAATATGACAGTATTTTAGGTTTAGTAAATATGATTTGTTGATGATTTTTCGGATAGAAGATAATGGTGGCGGGTCTCCCCGACTACCCACCACATCTAACTTTTTTAAATTTTGAAATATTTGAGCGTGGGTTGTCAAAATAATGTTGTTGCGGGCATATTTGTCGTCCACCACTGATGAAAGACATACCAGTGGCAGGCCCTAAGTAAATGCCCGACACTGCTGCTTTTAGCCCGCCACTATAGTTGGACGAGCAGTTGCGGGTTCTATTTGTACCCGCCACTGCTACTTTTCAAAAATAGCAATGACGAGTTCCTGACTATGCCTGTCACTAATTTGGGCCCATCTATAAGCGTTTTCATACTAGTGCTCCTCCCGGGACCATGGCCCCTGCTATGCTCATGTGTGTTGTTGTGTGCGTGCTCGTGTACGGCCTCATGTGTGTGACAGCGTGGTGGCGGCTTGTGTGTGGCTGTGATGAGGTTGCGCTAGCACTATCGGTATTGTCGAGCCAATGCGAGTGTCGCCGCTTTGAATGGTACATGTCAGTATGAAGTTTAACATCATGTGCTAACATTTATTGTCAAAGCGAATATGACAATTATAATGAAACCACATCGTTCATGAAAAATATATTCTATACGAATTACCATTACAAATTTGTATTTTTTTTTGTCAGGAGGACATGTCAAAACCTGTAAATCTACAATAGGAAAGCCCACTACTCTCTTTACGTACTACTACTTGCAACCTAAAGGTTGAGTTGAGCCGTTCTAGGGAGCCCATCTAAATGTTGCTGAAGCCCAACGACCTCATACCTATGCAATAAAAAAGCCCAACCTGTCCAGTCGATCAGGCACCGATGAATTGCGGACCACAAACCCTAGTCCCGACGAACCGAGGAGACGATGCCGCCAGGACGAGAAGGCGATGGCTGCACGGAGCAGGACCCCTGGTCCGCGACCAGTACGATCCGTCCCATTCGCCGTTGCTGCTCCCCATCATTGCTTCAGAGGTCTGTTCCCCGCTTCTTCCTCCTCCAATCTTCCATCCAAGAAACAGAACAGGGTCCTGAACGAACCGTCTCTTCTTTTGTACTAGAAGAAAAGGAAGAAGGGGCACGAGCAGAAGCCCGTGGCGGACCTCCCTGACGACGTCCTCATCGTGATCCTGTCGCGGGTGCGCTACAGGTCACTCTGCCGCTTTAAGTGCGTGTCCAAGCAGTGGCTCGCCCTTTGCTCCGAACTTGACGTGTTGCACCGGAGGTCACCGCGGACCCTGTCCGGCCTCTACTACTTCGCCGACGACCGGGACGGCCTCAGCTTCCACCATTTAACCATGGGTGTTCCCCCTGTGGTCGATCCCAATCTCTCTTTCTTGCGTGGGAGCTACCAACGTATCACTGCCGAAGAATGTTGCGGTAGCCTTCTCCTTTGTGCATGTTGGAAACCATACTCTCAACGAGACGAATATGATTATGTCGTGTGCAATCCTGCGACCGAGAAGTGGACTGTGCTGCCTCCTATGGAATTCCCGGACGAAGCGGATGGTCACCGTTTAATCCGAGCCGAGCTGTATCTAGCTTTGGATGCAGTTAACCCCTCAAGCTTTGTGGTGGTTGAGACCGTCACAAATTATATTCATCAAATCAGAGAACTGGCGGTCTACTCATCAGAAACCGGACGATGGACTTCCATGAAAAGTGAGTGGGGTCCCAGAACTATAGTGCCTGGTTATGCCGATTTCATCTACCTCAACGGCACTGTGCATTTCGGTACCCTTAATTCTTCAATAGTAACACTGCACATAGAAGGGAGGATTTGGAAGGAAATTGAAATGCCACACATGGCATGCTCCATAGGACAGTCTCTGGGATGCTTGCATGCTTGGCATCTTAATAATAGTCCTGATTGCCAACTCTCAGTTTGGGTTCTTGAGGATTATGATAGAGGAAACTGGACCCTAAAGCACACTGTTAATGTTTTGGGACTGTTCGGAAGGCATTGCCGCAAAGATGAGACCTACGAGATGATGGCGATTCATCCAAAATATAATTTGATTTTTCTTACTGATGAGGAGATTACAATCTCATACGACATGGATAATCAGAAAGTGCATGTTATCAGCACTTCTAAAGAACACGAGTGTTGTGTGCCTTATATTCCCTGTTTTGCAAAATGGCTTTCAGTTGGTCGCTGAAAGTGGCACTAGTGCCCTCATGAAAATCATTTCTTGGGACTAATCTTCTTGTTCCGTGGCACTACCTTGGGTATGTAACAAATCATATGTCAGTGATGAAGGCGGTGACTATGTTTAACAGAACTTAATATTTCTTTCTTTCTTTCTTTCTTTCTTTTTATCTTATTTTAGGGGAACATAACTTTGTTTTCTTATGGGGTGTACAAGATCATAACTCTTGAAATGATATATTTGTAGTAGTTTAAACTGCAGTAGTACCAGTACCACACAAGTTAGCAATTCAGTAGTGTGTTTTTTGAATCTTTGTTTTGGTTAACTTGTCCGTGACCAATTTTTTTCTTCTCGAACTCTTGAAATGACATCGGCCTAGATTTAAAAGCTTGCGAACTTATAAAATGCACGCCAAAAAGAAAAACGGGTCTCGAGATCGTGTCACGAAGTCGGCCCAACAAAAGACGCACACGCAACTAGGTTAGCTTAAAGGGGTTAATCGGGACAAAGGACACAGATAGTTTATACTGGTTCGGCCCCTTGCGGTGAAGATAAAAGCCTAATCCAGTTTGAGGTGGTATTGCTAGGGTTTGGATTACCAGGGAGCGAATACGCTTGACCTAGTTCTTGATCTCTTGTTTCTTGCCCTAAACCTCCGCCAGGTCGTCCCTTTATATACACAGGTTGACGCCTGGCGGTTCACGGAGTCCCGGCCGGCTCATAGACAATGTGTCCGGCTCGGTGACTATCTACGCTTGCCTTACAATACAAGTCACACATATATGGCGGTTCATACACCCGGGCCGTAAGTCACCTCTGAGTCTTGGGCCGTCCACATGCTCATATAACCCGCCATCTTCAGCGGTAAGCCGCTAGTGGTATAACCCGGCCCCTCCTGGGCGGTTTATACCCAGTAGTTATATCCCTAACAATTCGCGAGTCGAGAGTGAATTTTCAACTGGGACAATGACAAACCACAATCCTAGTTGCGACTCGAGGGTGGGCTTACAACTGGGAAGAAAAAGAAAACACATGCCCAGTTGCCAAGTCGAGTGTGGTGTTGCAACTAGGACCACTACGAGCCAATTAGACAAACGAGAGTGGACTGACAACTTTGTAAACTAGGAAACTATAAGCCTAGCTTGTTGCGAGTCAAGGGTTTGACCTGAAATTGGTATGAAACAAATTATGTGCCCAGTTGCGAGTCAAAGGTAGTCTTGCAACTGGGCCAACTACGAGCCCAATTGCGAGTCGACGTCGAACTTGGCAAGTCAACTAAGACAATTACAAAACTACGAGCCTAGTTGTGAGTTAAGAGTCAACTTGCAGTTGGGATAAAACAAACTACAAGCCGAGTGACGAGTTAAGGGTGGACTTGCAACTAGGATGGAAAACAAAACACGGGTCAAGTTGCGAGTGAAGGTTGGACTTGCAACTGAGAAGAAACAAACTACGGCCTAGTTGTTAGTCAACGGTGGATTTGCAACTGTGACAACTACACAAAACTAAGATATGAGTTACAAGTCGAAGGTGGACTTCCAACTGAGATAACAACAAAAATATGGGCCTAGTTGCCAGTCGAGGGTGGACTCGCAACTGGCACAACTATGGACCTATAAGCCCAGTTGTGAGTCAAGGGTAGACTTGCAACTGGGATGAAACAAACTACGAGCCTTGTTGCGAATGAAGGACGGACTTGCAACTGTGACAACTACACAAAACTACGATACCATTTGTGAGTCGGGAGTGAACTTGCAACTGGGACAATGACAAACCAGAAGCCTAGTTGTGAGTCAAGCATGCACTTACAACTCGGATTGGAAAACAAAACACATGCCCAGTTGCAACTAGGGAAAATGCAGACCCGGCTGCATGTTGAGGATGGAGTTGCAACTGGGACAAAAATGATTACCCTCCGCCCCCTCGACTGAAGATTGCGTGTCAAGGGCGGACTTGCAAGATAGTTGTTTGTCAACTGAAACACAAAAGGCGGACCAATTGCATGTCAGGGTGCAGTTGCACCTAGGAAAAGAAGTCTATGAATGGAAATCACAAAAATCACAAAATCCCTAGATGAAAACACAATGCAAAAAGGTGGACAAAGATATTCTTTCATCGTGTGGACAAAGATCGAACCCATAGTCGTCTTCCTCCTTCCTACTCGCATCGGCTCTAATCCAATGCAAATGGGAGTCGGAGATAGACAATGATGATGGAACTGAGGAAGCAGTGACCAACTCGTGTCTTCAACTTATAAAACGCACACCAAAAAGTAAAACGGGTCTCGAGATCGCGTCATGAAGTCGGCCCAACAAAAGACGCACACGCGAACGGGATGATAAGTGGACACCAGACGTACGACGGGACATGGAAGTATAGGACGCGCGTGACAAAATAATCCACGGTCAAGATTTGCACAAACATTTTAAAAGCGAACAGGTCAAGCGATCAGAAACTTAGATCAGACATCGCTAAATGTGATGAAAAAAAGTTCATGAACTTCAAACAAATAAATAAAGAAAGACAAAAAATGCTATTCATGTATGTAAAAAATGTTAAACCTGTATATAAATATGTTTCCGTCGGAAATTGGCAATGTGGCTCCTAGGTGCACATGCACCCATTGTCTAAATACACATTTTGAAAAGTTAAAAAATTCCGAACAAAAATCTCGCGTGTATATCCGGACATTATATGCGCGTGCACAAAATTTTGGGTGAAAAACAAGGTTTTTTATGGCTTGTGTAAAAAAGACAATTTCTGATGCTTCATTACAACTATTCATTTTGCATTTCTTTATTTTTTTTACACAAGCCACAAAGAACGTCGTTTTTCACAATTCTTTTTAAAAATCATGAAATTGTAAACATTTAAATTTTAAAAAGTTCATAAATTTAACACAAATAAACAAAAAGAAAAGGTAAATGTGAAAAATAAACAGAACCGACTCGTGCATTTTTACCCTGCAGCCCAGCATGGAAAACATCACATTCTTTTAGCCAAGAAAAAGAACACATTTATTAATCGCGAAAGGACGAAATTGCTGTGCCTTCCTATTAATGCCCAGCAAAAGGATATGCGTATAACAGCCCAAAGCCCTGTGCGGGCATAAGAGCAACTCCAAAAGGCCGACCCATTTCGTTCGCCTGCGTCTGTTTGGGTCGGCGCGGACAAAAGTGACGATCAACGCGCCGACCTAAACCCAAATCACGTCCGCGTCGCGTTCGCGCCGACGCATTTGCGGCCCAAATTTGCGCCACAAATGCGTCGGCGCGGACGCCGAACGGACGCTTCACGCGCCTTCTCGCTATCCGCCGCGTCCCTACATGGCGGTCGTCCAACTACCCGCTGCCCACACGGTCAGCTTAATTTATGACGACGGGCCCACGCGTCAGCGACGGCGCTCGTCCTTTTTTAAGCCGACCGTGCGGCGGGGCCGTCCTCATCCAAACTCGCCGTCCACATCTGCCATCATTTGCTCATTCGTCGCCGGCAAACCCTAGCCACCACAACCACAGCGAGATGGGCCTCTTCTCCGGCGCCAGCGGCAGCAAGGCCAAGGGCAAGTCCCCGCCACCCCTTTCCCCTCAGAGTTCCTCCCACCTCCGCCGGCGCCGGCGCTTCGCCGGCAGAGGCAGCGCGTGAACGTGCCAGTGCACCAGGCGGAATGGCACTGGCAGCACCGCCAGCCTCTGTCGTATCCGGACGTGACGCTGCCGCACGACTGGCATCTGGATCCAGATAGGATCCCGGTGCCGGCGGCGCCGCGGACGGCTCGTGCTCACGCGGAGGAGGTGCGGCGCCGGCGGTTGCTGCTGACGCCGGAGCAGCGCCGCGACCCCGCCTACGCAACCGACTCGCTCAACTGGGCAAGGTGGTTCGCCTTCGAGTACGAGGGGGCGAGGCGACGGGTGGTGCGCGAGGTCGGCCGGAGGTCGCCGCCACCGGCGCTCGTCGTCCGCGAGGAGGACCAGGCGGCCCTTGCGGCCGTCTACCGGGAGAGCGAGGAGGACGAGCGGCGCAAAGCGGAGGCGGAAGAGGAGGCTCGGTACGAGGCGGCAATGGCGCAGGCCCTTGCCTTCTCCGCGGCGGGCGACAGCGTGGTGCCGCCGGTGGCCCCGCCATCCCCCATCAAGCCGGAGCCGGAGCTGGAGCCCGAGCCCATCGCGCGCTTCTCCTGGACGGGAGTGGTGCGCGAGTGGGTGTCTGCGCCACCGGTTTGGATGGGGGCGATGCCGGCGCAGGAGCAGGCGTACCTCGAGATGTGGTGCCAGCGCCGGCTGGCAGAGGAGCGTCGTCGCGGCGAGTACGAGAAGATGCTCGAGCGCGACCTCGAGGAGGAGCAGCGCGAGGCCGAGGAGGAGGCGCGCCGGGCCGCGGCTGCACAGGCGGCCGCACCCCCCCCCCCCCCCCCCCCCCGGCACTGCCTGCGCCGGCACAGCCCGACATGACGACGCTCTGGAACACGTCGTTCGCCTGGGCCGGGCCGGCGCCGACGCTCACGGACCCCGAGGACGACGACGACGCCGCCTAGGGCAGCGCGCTGCCTCGTAGTTTAGGCTGTTTTTATATTTTTTAATGCAAATGTGGACGCGTGGACTCTCGCCGGCCTTCGTGGCCGGCTTTAATGTTTAATTAATGTTGTTTCTTTTTTTAATATGCATGTGTTCATTTTTTTTGCGCCGTCAAAATGGGTTCAGGCCATCGTTGGGCACACGCGCCGACCCAAATGCGGAAGCGGGTTTCCATGTCCGTCTGGCCGACCCAAACGGACAAAAAGCGGACGAAATCGCCGTCCGTTTGGGTCGGCCCGTTGGAGTTGCTCTAACAGGCCAACAAAAACAAACAAAAACCCGGCCGTGGGCACACAATGGACCGAGGAAAAACAAACAACCACGCGCGCACACATGCATCGGTGCGAATCAGGCTCGCACGAAGAAACGGGCGACAGGATAGATGGGGCGGTCCTGACTTAGCGTACGCACGAAGCGGGGGCAGAAAAATGTGTGTGCGCGAATCTTAAAGACAGGACAACATCCAATGGCTCTAGATTTAGATGTGAGATAGCTATTTCATATTTAGATGTGAAATAGCAAATCTGATTTCGAATATATGAGATGCAATATCCAAGAAAACTGCTATAGTATTCATTGATTCATCACTCTGGACTTTGTCTTGAGGGACCATATATACATTGATCCTGCTCTGCACGTCACTTTGTAAGGATAGCTTCTAGCAGCTGAGCAGTGGAAGATCTCAAAGTGGGGGATACGGGAGAGCTGCCGAAGAAGCCATCATATAGAGCATAATTGACAGTAGCTGATTTGACCTCAACGTCGACTTGGGATGGACCTTGGTCGGTCGAAACCGAGACCTACAGAAGCACGAATTAGTAACAGGATGAAATATCATGCATGCAGCGCCGTCAGCAATCAATTTCGTCAAACAACCTGTCTCTCTGATTTTTTTGGAAATACAAGAAACTAATTACCTGAATCGGCATCACTAATTTACCGAGGGTATAACAAATTCAAACAAGCTGATTTGGAAATCTAAGACTTCAGAGGTGAGACACAGCTTGGGAAGACCACCATCCAGATTCAGAATTATTCGCAAAGGAGATTCTATAATTAAATTCCCTTTCAATCAATAGAAAAACTGCAATGTCGTCGCGGTAAAGTAATTCAATCCACTAATAAGCCTGGAGAAAAAATTATCTTAATTTCACAACAAGATATGCCTGTGTTTTCTTGCTGTGCCCGTAGAAGAGTCAATTGTTTCCTACCAACAACTCTAGATGAATTTGCTTAAAATCTTGAATATGGTGGGACTGATTGTTCACTCACCAGCATTCTTGAGGGTTCCAACCAAGTTAAATAGATGGTTGTTCCCTTTTTGAGATTGCGCCCTAGAAAGCTGTTCCGGAAAGCCGACAGTGAAGATTCTTCCTCATCGGTCCGTTTCTGAATCCGGCGAGCTATAACGCCATCCAAAGCCTTCACAAAGGTCTTGCCATCAACGTCTCTAACTAGAGTTATATTCAGAGATTTCACAACCGGTGCTGCATTTGCATTGCATGGTACGGTGTCTGATCAGCATGTATTACAGATTCATGAACCCACTCCTTGGGCATTTGCTAGTTGGATCGATTCTGTTTCTTACCTTTAAAAATGGAGTCAAAACCAGAGGAAGCATCAAAAGTCTCGAGGCCAACCTTTTTTCTCCATTGCTCGGTATCGAGTCCGATGGAGATATCCACATAGAACGCTGCGGCGTATACCTTGACGAAGAACTTGTCTCTGTAACCTAGAGTGAGCTAAAATTCAAATCGCAAACTGTAAAAAGTACTACACACACATTTATGCAAGTTAACAATCTCGAAAGAAGGACATGGCCGGGGGCAAGCAAATGTACCTGTGCCGAGGATGATCAGAGGCTCTTTGTGGCCCGGAACAGTTAGCTCCCTGGAGAACTTCACATTCGTCGCGCCTTCTACGACAAAAGCGTCACCCTCTACAGGCGAAAAAAAGTGCAAAAGTAAAATAAAATGAATGACGAGTAATGCATATGAGTTAGGATCAACATATATAGTTGGAAGTTAATCTTGGACAATAATACTGAAACACAGAAGTTCCTCAGAAAGTAAAGCACAGAAGAAAGATTTACATCCACTGTTTTCTGAAGTTACAGGTTCTCCAGCTAATATATATGATCTGTGAAGGCGTGAGAAATGCAAAGGGTTTGTTCCTCACCTGCGCCTCCTCCGGCTGCGAACGAGATGTGCTGCGGGCGCCGTGCGCCGCCGCGGGCGATGCGGCAGCCGCTGGCCGATTGCAAAGAGGAGCCGGCCGGCAGGTCGCAGGGCGGAAGGAGACGCGTGCGGCCAGGCCTCGCGAGTGCAGGACCAGCCAGCGGAGAGGGCACGACGGAAGCGACCATCATGGCAGCGCCGGCGCAGCGCTTGCTGGGCGGAGAACGGACGACCAGGGACACGCGAGTACCTTATCCTATCTAATTTTTTTTTTAGTAAAAGTCCCTTATCCTTAATTTTTTGAGTGGTGTCCCTTATCCCATCTATACACTAGCTAAAGACCAGTAGCAACGGAGAGAAACCCATTCTTTCAAAAAAGTTCTAATTAATTATGTCAAAAAAAAGAAAAATAGGAGTAAGCCTGCACACAATCTACGTTTGTACGCCGACAATGTTGGCCGTCAAGACAATCTACGTTCTGGTGGAACCAGCGGCTGTGAAGTCACTTTATTTTTCCGAGAGGCACTATTTGGCTCTCGGCGAACTCTTTGCCGAGTGTCCGATGGTTGGCTCTTGACAACTTTCTATTTGCCTGAGAGGTATACATCTGGTGGTCTTTGCAGAGAACAACTCTCGGCAAAGGCTTTGCCGAGGGTTTTTTGCCTTTTGTCGAGTGTTTCTAGCACAAGGCGTAGGGTGCGATTCTAGTAATGTGTACTGATAAAGATGGCATCTTTCTGAATGGCATTATGCATTTGACTAGCATTAATAAATCTTCAATGGTAACAGTGGACATAGAGGGAATGATTTTGAGAGAAATTAGAGTGCTACACTCGTTAGACGCCATTGGACTGTCTCAGGGATGCTTGCATGCTTGGAGTGTATATAATATTAATGGTTGCAAACTCTCTCTTTGGGTTCTTCAAGATTATGGTAGCGGGAACTGGACTCTAAAGCACGTTGTTAATGTTTTGGAACTGTTCGGAAGGCATTGTCGCAAAGATGACGAGTTCTACATGATGTTGGCCATTCATCCAGATTGTAATGGAGATCTCGTCCACCTCCCTCCCGATCCCCTCGGCCTCCCATCCGCCTCCCCTCCCGCCGCCGCCGGATCCCGGCGGGGCAAACCCCATGCGGGGGGATGATGGCGGCGGCGGGGCGTCCCTCCATCGCGACTAGGAGGCATGGCTGTGACGGTGGATCTTGAGTGGGCGCCTTGGGACGATGTGTGCGTGGCCATGGCGCCCGTCACGCAGCGATGAGACCTCCTCTACCTTTGGTTGTCTTCATCGTCGGTCCAAAGAGATCTCATCGGTGAGTGTTGCCTCGCGGTGGCTTCCCGGCGATGGATCAAGTGGAGGAGGAAATGGTGGCCTAGCTGCTGAAGCAGGTGAGGATGCCACCGTCGTCGGCGACGCTCGTGGGTGTCGTTTTCCTCGTGGGAGGTGATGTTGGGCATCCCTCGCTCCATTGTTTCTGGGGGGAAACCTCAGATCTGGAGGAGGCTACCATTGACGGCGGCGCCCGTGGGCGTCGTAGCCCTCGTTGGAGGCGTTGAGGGGCCTCCTGGATCGGATGATGGCGACGTCTTCGTCGTCACCCCCATGGGGGCATCATCTTTGGAGACATTCATTGGCTGGACGGACATGTGGACGGCTTGGTGGTTGAGCGTTGGTAGGTGGTGGAGCGGTGCTTCATCCTACACATCGATGGCAGCGGATCTCGGCGGCGTGGCGCAGTGGAGACTCGGCGTCCGATGGGTGGCGATGGACTCGTGCAGGAGAACGACGTTGTCTGGCGTCGTGGTGGCCTCGATGGCAGAGAGGCCTGGCAAGGTCGATGCGTCGGTATCTGATCTGAGGATGGATCGGTGGATGAAGAAGGTGATGGCCATTGCAGCGTGCACATGTGGTGCCCACTGAAATTGTGTCGGACCAGTGTGTAACCCAGTCCAGGTATATAGCTTGGATGGGGCATCCGGCATTAGATGTTAGGTGTTGGTGCGATGTCTATTTGGTATTAGGCTCAGACATTCGGCACTCCTTCATCACGGGAATAGGAGTAGCGACAAGTGTTGCCAAGATGATGGCTTCAAGCTTGCTGATGTATTACCTTTGTCAGAGCTTTATGAATAATTATAAAATGGCTGCAAGCATCGCCCAGATGCAGAGGCCGGAGGTACATCCTCCTTTTCAAAAAAGAATCTAGATTGTAATTCGATTTTCCTTATCTATCGGGAAATGGCAGTCTCGTATGATATAGATAATCAGAAAGTGTATCTTATCAATACTTCTGAAGAATTCCGGGGTTGTGCACCTTATATTCCCTGTTTTGCAAAAAGACCGTCAGATGGTCTCTGAAAGTGACACTAGCAACCCAATAAAAACCAGTTGTTCGATATGGACCTAATCTTCTTGTTTTGTGGCTCCAGCTTTGATGTGTAATAACTCTTGTGTCCCTGATCAAAGAGATGATTCAGTTTCACAGAACTTAATCTTTCATTCATTCTTTTTATATATGTTTTTGTTCTTTCTTCTTTTTGAGGAAAATAACTTTGTTTTATTGAGAGGTATAGAACAACATAATTCTCCCAATGATATATTTATACTAGTTTACACTGCGGTAATGCGACACAAACTTTTTTAATCTTTTATTGGTTAAGCGCTCTCCGTGGCCATATTTTCTTCTCAAAATCGGCCAGACGATTTCGTAACTTACTGAACCTTCTTTCCACTGCATCCAGTCCCTAGTACGCCAGCACTAATTGTTTTAAAGGATCCGAGTTGATTATGTAATTCCGAAGTTACAGCAAGTTAAGTAGTAAATGCCTTCAATAGATGAAAGAGGATGGGAGAATTTGTGCTAAGATCTACAACATCAAATATATATACAAACAATCTAATGAAACTAACTTGGTGTTGTCGACGTTAATATCTTTGTTATGTACTTGTCAGACTTCAGAAAAATTTACTTGGGGTAGGACTAAAATTTGGAACGGAAGAAGTATTTGGTAGCGGTCATTTCCTATATGCGGTTGTCTCAGACGGACACACAAAGTAGAACCACATTTCAGCGAATTATACCATATTTGCTCCCATTGTATAGATAAGTAGCATGTTTTTTTTTTCTTTATGAGGGATAGATAAGTAGCATGTGCTGATCTAGTGGAAGGAACACGAATGGTTCAATTCTACTAAGAGCAACTCTAGCAAATGCCCTAAAACGCCTCAAACTGTAAAATAACTGACGTTTATAATTTTCGGCGAAAAAAGGTTCCAAATCAAATCCTGCAAAATGGACCGTACCATAAAAAAATACAACTCGCCCTAAAAAAGATACCTGCTACCTCAAATTTTCAATTTTTGCCCGATATTTTACGGGTTCCCTATCACACAAAAGCAGTTGGCAGGAGTGGAACTTCAGCTACAACCGCTCTGGCGCAGGCGGAGATGGCCGGAACCGGACATGGCAGGAGGCGGAGATGGCCGGAGCTCGACATGGCAGATGGCCAGAGCCATCCGTGCACGCGGTGCCACGCGGTCTCGCAGTACGGCAGCTCCTTGTACCCAAGCGCCCCCACGGCACCGTCGAAGTCAGCCACCGTCCATGCGGGGAACCCCCGCAGCAGCACCGCCCCTGTCTCCCATAGCAGCGGCGCCACCCGGGACGCCGCACAGCCGCCTATCGGGACGAGCGTCACGGGGAAGGCGACAGCCTCCTCTCCCCTAGTCCCGAGGGTTCGCCGGTCGGGAAGAGCACCACGGAGAAGGCGACGCCCTCGATGACCCGCTGCCTCAAGAAGCTGTTGCCCGCCACGCGCGCCATCTGCGAGATTGCCAGTGCTGCGAGCTCCCTGTCCATGTCCATGGAAGAACCTTTTTGTTTGTGAAAAGTCCATGAAAGATCCAGCCGGATCGGGCACGAGCAGGAGGTCGACCAGTACAAAAGGTCCCAATTACGATATTTATTTTGCTTGTAAGGGGCTTTGTGCTATTTTGCTGACAATTTATACGGGATCTGTTCTACTGACACACATATCCATACCGTAAAAGCTCCTAAAAACGTTTTGCGGTATACCCTAAAGCGATTTTACAGTGGAAGTTCTTAGGGCATCTGCTAGAGTTGTTCTAACAAATACCAGTGTGTGTGCACGCGCGCAGCAAATGACTGCATGATAGGTACTGTGAAACCGATGGACTAACTAATAGCAAGCCTAATCCTGGAGCATAAATATCATGAGGCTGCTGCCTTTGCCTCAGAAAATAGATTATTTCTTTTCTTGCATTAGTCTCAGGCGGAGGCGCAAAATAAAACCAACTTTTTGCACCGAATCATATCATATTTTGCTCTCACTGAATAGACAAATAGCACGTAGTAGGTCTAAGGAAAGCAAGAACGGTTCAATTCTATCGACTAACCTCTTTGTCTGCCAGGTTAGTGAAACCAATGATGTAAAAAAAAGTTAGTGAAACCGATGGAGTGGCTAATACCAAGCCTAATCCGTCCACATAAATATCACGAGGCTGCCGCCTTGCCTCAGAAAATATATTATATCTGTAAAGGTCACTTTGGGGCACATGATTATCTTAGTCACTAATCATATTGACAGGTTCCCTTATCATAGTCATAATGTATTTAGTATTTATCATCAAGCCAAAAGAGGACACCTTACACAAAATTATCAAAACAATATTAATCATGTAATCCCTATGCAAGTTGGGCAAGTTGCCCTTTAGAAACAAACAGCAATAATGCACATAGCTTCGGGTTCAGACGTCACCATCTCGAAACCATCAGCCGCACAAGTCACTCTCTCGTCACCACTCCACATCACCACACTAGAACCAGATATTAGATATAGTCACAGCTCTGAATCCATCCACCGGTGAGTTCATGCATGTGTGCAAAAATTAGAAAAAAAGATGGACCTCGGATGGATGTCTCACATGGATCCCACAAGAGCTAGTGGAGCGTCATGCATTCGCGAAAACCGCCATGACTAAAGAGTTGTATAGAAAGCAAATCACTCCACCAGCTCCAACAGGATCCATCTGAGACATTCACCTAAGATCAGACGCTGATGTTGAATTTTTTCGATGTTTGCACACAAAATGTTGCTTCTATTCAAGGTTTTGGTTACCGGTCGAAATTTCAAAATTTCCCATGGTTACCTCGTATTTCCGTGCCCCTCGGTAAATCGTCATACCGAGCAAAAAAATACCATTTTTTGAAAATTTTGAATTTGAACACTCGATTTACATTAAAGTACGTAGGATCTAGTTAATGCCATGAGAGTTGGTTCTGGCATGTTGGTAGCAACCTAGTTCTTGTTTTGAGAGGTCTCTGGTTTGAATATTCGTTCATTCGCTTATTTGAATTCAAAATTCAACTATAAAATTCGCTCGAAATATTCTCGGTATTTCTCGGTAACCGTGGTAACCACATTTACCAGTCCCCCTCGGCAAAATTGCCTCATTCGGTAACCAAAACCTTGCTTCTATTGTAGTTTTTCCCAGTTTAGTTCATGTCCAATCTGCCATGCATTTGCTGCCAACTTGATCATCCCTGCTAAGCCATTACTGGGAATTGGTCGAAATTTATCCTTTAGAGAACAGCAATCATTGATATATGGGTCCACGAATGTTATGAGACAAATTGCATGAGTGATGCTGCTCATTATGATCAAGCAAATTATCCAGGTGCTTGGTCCAACTATAAGGCCTGTGTAATTCATCACAACTTTGTACACATACTCTGCATCAGCAAAGTGCCTTCTTTTCATATATAATACTCCCTCCGTTCCTAAATATAGTTCTTTTTAGATATTTTTATATGGATTATGGACTACATACGGAGTCCTTATTGAACTCTCTAGAAAGACTTATATGTACAAACGGAGGTATTAACGTACATGGTGAGAAGGAAACACTAAACCCTACATCAGGAAACATGCCTAAAAATCTATTGGCAAAGCAGTAATCATACAAGAAGGCAGGAAGAGGGCAGGCGGGTGAGGCTGGCAGATGGCACATTCTACATTAATATACAACAAACTGATGTAGGATCTGTGTCAGCATCCAGCAATCCCTTGACCCAAACAAAGCACAATGATAGAGCCTCCAACCAAACATGTTTTTTGGGTGGGCAAGACGACAATGCGGGGCGAGGGTGATGCACTAGCCTTCATTTGTTGATTCCCACTCAGCATTTACAACACTGCCCACATGAAGATATTTTTGAGGCATCCAAAGGACATAGTTTTGTCATGTGTCCTATGCTCGTTGGCTGACCATAGATTCTCTCTGAAATCCTACGACATGGACGACGCCTTCTGCATTTTTCCATCACCGAAGATCTTTGAAAATTGTCGCACACCGACAGTGAGGTCCAATACCATGTAGAGAAGCTAGTAACTGCGAGATACTGGGCACTATGGAGATCAATTTGGGCAGCAGGTTTACCACTCAGGCTGGCCGTCCTGAAGTAGCTGTAATCTGATATTTTGGCAGGTAATCTGAACTGCAAAAGCGTCTTATATTTTGACACAGAGGTATAGTATTTAAAGATACATTGTATACTCACTGTAGTGATCATCTTCGAGCTTTAACTTTCAGTAGGTAACTAATTGTTGCACTCATGAATCATCACACATTTTTCTGGAAAAAAATTTGTAAACCACCCTTTCGAAACCATGCCAAAGTTGGCAGAGATTTCAAGAAAATGTGAAACAATTCATGTCCCTTTCCAGAAACAATTTTTTGTTTGACATTGGAGCTTGAGGAGAAAAAAGAAGAGGGAACTGTGGGTGGCTGACGTGATATATCAGAATAAAGTGGGCCGTTCTTGAAAGCCCGTATAAAAGCAACGATACTCAAGCCCATACTTCTTCCGGTGTCACGCTCGGTTCGCTACGATCTGGCCAAAAAAGAGAAGGGTCGTGCTCAGTCGTCGATCAGGGGCCGATCAATTTCCGACCACAAACCCTAGCCCGGCGAACCGAGGAGACGATGCCGCCAGTAGGAGGAGGAGATGATTACACGGAGCAGGATTCCCCGCAGGCGACCGGCCACCATGGCTGCCCCGAGGACGTTTCGTCTTCTTCGCCGACGCTCCCCGTCATTGCTTCAATAGCTTCCGAGGTTTTGTTCCTCCCCAAATTCTTCCTCCTTCCAATCAAAATCTAGGGATAAACAATCTTCTCATCCGTTTGTAGAAGAAGAAGCAGAGGCGCGATCGCGAGCAGCAGCCCGCGGCAAGCCTCCCCGACGACGTCATCATCGAAATCCTGTCGCGGGTGCACTACAAGTCGCTCTGCCGTTTTAAGTGCGGGTCCAAGCAGTGGCTTGACCTTTGCTCCGGCCTCGACACCCACAAGAGGTCGCCGCAGGCCCTATCCGGCCTCTACTTCTTGGACGAGGAACACCAAGGCCTCAGTTTCCATGGTCTGACCGGGGGTGGCCCCCGTCTGGTCGATCCCGATCTCTCTTTCTTGCGCAAGAGCTACGAAAGCTTAGAGGTCACACAATGCTCCAGCAGCCTTCTCCTTTGCATGTGTTGGAAGAACTCGTACTCACCGCGGGGTGAATGTGATTATGTCGTGTGCAATCCGGCAACCGAGAAGTGGACTCTGTTGCCTCCGATAGAATGCATGGACCAAGCGGACGTCGAACGCTATTTGGGTTTCGACGCAGTCAAGCCCTCTAGCTTCGTTGTGGTTGCGCCCTTGACAGATATTTATCAACTAATCAGAAAAGTAGCGATCTACTCATCGGGAACTGAACGATGGACTTACGTGGAAAGTGGGTGGGCTTCTGATACTATGGTGGGTGATCAAGATGCCATATTCTTGAATGGCATTGTGCATTTGACTACCTGTGGTTCTTCAATAGTAACAGTGGACATAGAAGGAAAGATTTGGAGAGAAATTAGAGTGCCACACTTCGACGCCATTGGGCTATCTCAGGGATGCTTGCATGCTTGGCGTGTAGATGTTCTTAATGGTTGCCAACTCTCTCTTTGGGTTCTTCAGGATTATGACAGCGAGAACTGGACTCTAAAGCACACTGTCAATGTTTTGGAATTATTTGGAAGTCATTGTCGCAAAGATCATGAGTCCTACATGGTGTTGGCCATTCATCTAAATTGTAATCTGATTTTCCTTACCGATGGGGAGATGACAGTCTTGTATGATACGGATAATCGGAAAGTGAATGTTATCAGCTCTTCTGTAGATTTCGTGGGTTGTGCACCTTATATTCCCTGTTTCACAAAATGGCTGTCCGATGGACGCTGAAAGTGACGGTAGCGCCTTTGTAACAACCAGTTGTTGGATATGGGCCTAATTTTCTTGTTTTGTGGCACCAGCTTGGATGTGTAACAACTCGTGTGCCACTGATGGAAGAGGTGATTCAGTTCGACATAACCTAATCTTGGCTTGCTTTTGATGTTTTTATTTCTTATTCTAGGAGAAAATAACTTAGTTTTATTGAGAGGTGTAGATTAGCATGATTCTCACAATGATATATTTGTACTAGTTTTGACTTCGGTAAGGTCACAGTTCTTTTTTCCGTTTTGGTTAAGCTCTCTCCATGACCATATTTTCTTCTCGAATTCTGCCAGATGATTTTCTAATTTACTGAACTTCTTTCCACTGCCTAGCATTCTAGATTTTGAATCCAGTCCCTAATTTGCCAACTCTAATGGTTTTCAAGGATCTGAGTTGATTATGTACTTCCGAGACTACAACAAGTTAATGTATATGCCTTCAATCTAGAAGAAAGAGGGTGTTGCATATGTAGCACCCTTACTGTTTGTACCTCTCGCATACATTGGACTATTCGGAAGGATTTTAGCATGAGATTTTTTTCTGTCAGAACGGATTGTATTAATATCAAGATGTTAACGATCTCAAGAGCTACTCAAGACATCAAGGATGCACACAACCAAATTATTACGAAAGAAAAAGAGCAATCAGCGAAATAGCTGCACCAAACTTCAACATCAACCATTGATTATAGCAACCCCATGTTAAAATTTAAGAGGATGGGAGAAGATCCTACAAGTTTCTCTTCAGTCAAACAGTTTGGTAATGAAAGATAACAGAGGATGATGATGGGAGAATTTGCGATAAGATTGACAACATCAAAATATACAGTATGGAAATATATTTCATAAAGAATCTAATAAAACTAACTTGGTGTTGTAGATGTTAATGTCGCCATCGAGCCATTGTTGTAGAGTCGCTGGTTTCTAATCGCAATGGATTTTTGTTTTCTTTGGCTTCTCCATTCGCTTCGTTCAACCCTGGTCTCGATAGATAGCTCAACTTCTATTGGCTGAGAATAGTTTCGTCAAGGAAAGATTCTGCAACATAAGAAAATTTGACTTGGGTAGAACTAAAATTTGGAACGGGAGAAGTATTTGGTAGCATACTTTACTTTCATGCACTTGTTAGTCGGAGACACAAAATAGAACCACATTTCAGGTGATCATACCATTGTATAGATAAGTAGTTTCAGATGATCTAATGAAAGCAACGAGAATGGTTCAATTATATCAAATGCTTTTTTTTGCGTGCATGATCAAACTTTACGAAGTTTGACAAACAAATTGTTTATGGACTAAAAAGGGCTAGAGGGAGTATTGTGAAATAGATGGAGTAACTAATGGCAAGCCTAACCACCCCACATAAATATCAGAAGGCTGCCGCCTTGCCTCATAAAATAGGTTATATCTGTAAAGATAACTTTGGGGGCACATGACCACTTGATCAATTCATTGACCTGCTTTAAGTGGATGGTTGTACGAGTCATGTAGACTAAAGTTGTTTTATCAGGCACTAATCATATTGACAGGTTCCATTATCATAATCATAATGTATTTAGTACTCCCTCCGTTTCTTTATATAAGGTGTATTTTTTTATAAAATTTCATAATGTAAGGTGCATTTGTACTAATTCCTCGTAATTCCGATCTTGGCCTTCTAAAAAAAGGAAAGTATTTCTCCCCTGATTGCATGTATCTCTCCTTGTAGAGAAAGAAAAGGAAATTATCTCTCCCGATTGTGTGTATCTCTTTCTTTCCTAGACTAAATGATTTACTTGCCGCTAATCTACAAATTAGAGAAGGGTAATTGTGTCCTAACTAGTGCATAATTATGTGCCTTGGTCACCGTGCTGGAAATAATACACCTTACATAAAGGAATGGAGGGAGTATTTATTACCAAGCCAAAAGAGGACAACTTAATCATAATGTATTTAGTACTTATATCATAAAAAAAGATAGAAGGGAATGTATTAATATCAAGATTTTAACGATCTCAAGAGCTACTCAAGACATGGAGGATGCACACAACCAAATTATTATAAAAGGAAGAACGAGCAACAAACGAGACAGTTGCAAGAAACTTGAACATCGACCATCAATGATGGCAACACCATGTTCAAATTTAAGAGGATGGGAGGAGCTCCTGCAGGTTTCTCCTCAGTCAAATAGTTTAGTGACAAGAGATCACATAGGATGATGGGAGAATTTATGCTAAGATCTACAACATCAAATATATCTAGTACGGAAATATATTTTATAAAGAATCTAATGAAAGTAACTTGGTGTGATACATGTTAATATCATTTTTATATCCTTGTTGAACTTTAGAAAATTTGACTTGGGATAGAATTAAAATTTGGAATGGAAGAAGTGTTTGGTAGCATCATTTATTTTCAAGCATTTGTTAGACAGAGACACAAAATAGAACCACATTTCAGCAGGTCATACTAGCGATGGAATTCAAGTTGAGTCGCGCCAGCTCGGCTCGACTGATTAATAAGATAACAATTTAGCTCTGCTAGACTCATTAACATAACAAGCTCAGATTCGAATTCAGCTCGACTTGTGTAACTCGCAAGGTAGATCGTTAAAGACGTGAATAACAAAATATAAGTATTATGTATGCAATAAATCTAAAATATATTTGTAGACACTAGCTCAATAAAGAAACACTTGGTATACTACATAGAGGACACCAATATTGATACTTATCTCACAACCCTTCTAATTAACAAGCTTAATGAGTTAAACAACTAGTGAGCTTAGCTCGTTAAACTTGTTTTGTTAACGAGCTCAGATTAAAACTCGACTTGACTCGTTAGTTGCCGAGTTGGAATCAAGTCGAGCCCAGCCACGAGCTAAGCTTGTGAGTTTCCGGTTATAATTCCAGCCCTAGATCATACCATGCATTTAATAGATAAGCAGTATGTTGACGTAATGGAAGCAACGAGAACGGTTCAATTATAGTATCAAATACAATTGTGCGTGCGCGCGCCTGAAGGTATGATAGGCATTGTGAAACCGATGGAGTGACTAACAGCAAGCCTAGCCACTCCACATAAATATCACAAGGCTGCTGCTTTGCCTCATAAAATAGATTATACTCCCTCCGTCCAGAAATACTTGCCATCAAAATGTTTGATGGCAAGTATTTCCGGACGGAGGGAGTACTATCTGTAAAGGTCACTTTGGGGGCACATGACCACCTGATCAATTCACTAACTTGCTCTAAATGGATGATTGTACGAGTCACGTAGACTAAAGTTGTTTTATCAAGCACTAATCATCTTCACAGGCTCCCATAAGCGCAATCATAATGTGTATTATTTCTCATCATGCCAAAAGAAGATGGCGTAAACAAAATTATCAAAACACAGTATTAATCCTCTGCAAGTTGGGCAAACAAGTTGCACTTTCCAAACAAACAGCAATAATGCAAACAGCTTCGGGTTCAGACGTAACCATCTCAAAACCATCAGCCGCACAGGTCACACACCATCTCCACCACGCACCACCACACCAGAACCAGATAGATATAATCACAGCTCTGAATCCATCCACCGGCGAGTTCATGTGTGCAAAAATAGAAAAAAGTCGGATCTTGGATGGATGCCTCACATGTCACATGGATCCCACAGCCACAGGAGCTGGTGGAGCTTCATGTGCATTTCACCAAAACCGCCCTAGCTAAAGAGTTGTATAGAAAGCAAATCACTCCACCAGCTCCCACAGGATCCATCTGAGACATTCACCCAAGATCCGACGGCTGTCGTTGATTTTTTTTCTATGTTTGCACAACAAAGTGGTGCTTCTATTGTAGTCTTCCCCAGTACAGTTCATGTCCAATCTGGCATGCCTTTGCTGCCAACTTGATCATCCCTGCTAAACCATTATTACTGGAAATTGATCAAAGTGTATGCATTAGAGAATTTCAATCATTGATATACTGGTCCACAAATGTTATGAAACAAACAATAAAACAAATTGCATGAGGGATGCTGCTGATGATGACCAAGCCCAATTATCCAGGTGCTTTGTCCAACTATAAGCATAGTGGAGTGCAGCAATAAGTACAGAATTCTTTTGTTAATTCACAACTTTGTACACATACTCTGCATAGACAAAGTGCCTTCTTTTCATATATATATAATAACATGCATGGTGACAAGGAGACACTGAACCCTACATCAGGAAACAGCCTAGTAATCTATTGGCAAAGCAGTAATCATACAAGAAGGCAGGAAGGGGGCAGGCGGGTGAGGCAGGCAGATAGCACATTCTACATTAATCTACAACAAACTGATGTAGGATCTGCGTCACCATCCAGCAAACCCTTGACCCAAACAAAGCACAATGATTGAGCCTCCAACCAAACATGTTTTTTGGGTGGGCAAGAGGACAATGCGGGACTACGGTGATGCACTAGCCTTCATTTCTTGATTCCCACTCACCATTTACAACACTGATACCAGGAAGATATTTCTGAGGCATCCAAAGGACATGTTTTGTCTTGTGTCCTGTGCTCATTTGCTGACCATAGATTCACTTTGAAATCCGGCATCATAGACGAAGCTTTCTGCAGTTTTCCATCACCACTGATCTTGGGAAATTGGTCACACGCCCACAGCGCTGTCAAATGACATGAACAGAAGCTGGTAACTGCGAGGTATGAGGCACTATAAAGACCAGTTTGGCCAGCAAGTTTGGCACTGAGGCTGGCCGTCCAGAATACTTTGCATACCCACTGCAGTGATCATCTTCAAGCTTTAGCTTTCAGTAGGTTAACTAACTGGATACAGTGGATGCCTACTGGATGGCAGTCATTCCTGCTTTTCATTCATGGAAATACAAACCGAGTCTTCAGTTGTAACAGCCCATCAGTGTTTTCCTTACTCTATCAACAACACGGTTCCTATTAGTTAGGCTGTTTGACAAGGGAAATTCTTTGCTGTCATCCAGGAGGAATCGGTAGACCTCCCATTGGCGCTCCGACGCTGCCTGTCTCCCGATTTCTGCCTGAAATGAGAAAGGGAAACAGTAAACACTAACTCCATTGTTGTCTTATTTCACACTTTTTTAATCAGGCTGTAACTCTTACAGAGAAAATGCAGATTCCAAGCGCTTTCAGAGCCAAAGTAGCATCATAGAAGACCCGTGGCCGGCCCTTCCCGGCTAGTTCAACAGGGTTGGCAACAAGGAGTTCTGTGTCAGGTCCACGGTTGACGATCATCACCCTAAGAGGATGGAGCATTTCGGACCTCATGCGGGACCGCAGAGCATCCTGTTTCTCAGGATCAATAACCTTCTTGCCATCTGCTTGCTTGATAAAAAGATCCACCTCTCGAAAACCTTTCTTGTCTGACCAGAACCGCCCATAAGTGACCTAGAATAGAGTAGTTAGAGGCAATAATTAAGCACACTGATGAAAGCCCCTTTTTGCAAGCTGTAAATTTTATATTCATTGAAGATGATACAGTGGGTAAACAGATTCAGAGTAAAACAGAGGAGAATAATTTTTATCATCGTAACAGCAAAAGAGGATTAAAATGCCTTGCTGTAAAACAAAACTAAAATTGACTATTTGATTGTCAGTGTCTTCAGATATTCAGAAAGTCTATATACAGTCCTCAAGGTACTATTTTCTCCCACAACCTGAATTTTGCATGGGGTTGTATTGTTGAGAACTAAGAGGCCGTAATAAATCATAAGCTATGTACAACAAATGCACACATATCTTCAAGTACCTTAATGTTGCAGTCCTTGAGTGTTCTCAACATGTCATAAAGGAGACCCTTCTGATCAACACAAAGAATTTGGAGCAGTGTGTGTGCAGGACTCAGGGTATTGTCAAAGTTGATGGTGGCCTTCTGCACCTTTTTCATCTCTGCACAAAGAGGCCCTGAACTGCTCTCACATTCATCTAGTTCCAATCTGAACAGCTCCTCAGAGATTGTTGGTGGAAGAGAAGAGAATCCTTGCTGGAACCCTTCCGCTGATAGGATTTCACAAGTTAGGGAAGGACCTAAGGTAGCAATCAGCATCGAGCAAATCTCTTCTTGCCTCTCCTTCGTATGCAACAGTTCCCTTCAGATAGAAATACGAACTGTCATATATATAGTAGAATTATTATGCCTTTTCTCCGTATGCAACAGTTCCCTTCAGATAGAAACACCTGAACTCTAAGATTGCGACTAGCGAGACTTACATGCCATCAGTGATAAAGAAGAGGTTCACAACCCTCCCGTCAGGCGTGGTCGACACCTTCACTCTCTGGATTATAAACTCCAGCTCCGACAGTATATGCGTAACATCTGTGAATAAATAGTACAATTATAGCAAAAAAACTGGATGCAGAGACAATTAGAGCACGAAGCAGGGCAAGAAGTCCTCACCGTGCAACAGCCCCCTACGGTCGGTCGAGAAGAGCTTGAGGAGGTAGAACTGCGGGGGCCCTGGCTCGGTGATTTCAGGGTAGAACGGGATTGCGTATGACGAAGGGCACATCGCCATGAGCCGGTTCTTGAGGCTCCCCCACCGGACGTTGATGGACGGTGAGCGCGGCACCACCCAGAAAATCACGTAGCACCACTGCCCGTCCGTCGACACGTCTGCTAAATCCAACAAACACACGAGATTTAGACGACAATGATGATAAGAGACCAAAAGACATGTACTACAGAATTATGCAGCTGCGGACAAAACAGGGTGCTGTAGAACCGAGCAGGTTGCAACGTCCTGGCAGTTCTTTATTATTTTTATGCTTATGATTGAAGCGCTGCTGATGATTGACGGCGTGCACACAGTGAGATTAACAAGAAAAATCAGGCGACATCACTTGTGATCATCAACACTTTAACAGCGAGCAGACCATACATAAGATTGAGGTGCCAACGATTGACAGTGATCGTACAGCAGCATGGACAGGAAAGTCAGGGGAGATGGCAAGTAGGCCTGAGAAAAGAAAGCCTAGCTTTTCCGTAGACTGAATATAAGAGATAATCATGAAATCAGAACAAACCACACGTCAGTGAGCTGCCTGTAGAGCTAATCGTGGGAAATCGACGAACACAAAACGGCCAAAATTCCCCAACACTTTTATCTCCCGAAACACGCCGAAAGGGAGGAAATCCATCCCGAGAGTAAAATCCAAACAGCTAATCCACACCAACCGCGCCAATCACATAGGGGAAAGGGAAAAAAAACTGAAATAAAAATAAATTTACGCGCCGCGCCGTGCGCAGTCCCGGATGATGATGATAAGAGGAATCCAGCCGAGGCACGCAATTCGCGCCCGCAATCGAACCAGGCGACTGGATTTCTCGCTGTGGATTTGGGGACATGGTGGGTGGGTATGTAAAATTGGGGAGGGGAGAGGACGTGGAGGGCTCACCGCCGCGGGTGATGCGGAGGCCGAACTCGAGGATGGTGCGGCAGAGGTCGCAGCCGAGGCCGGCCTGGTCGGGGCAGTTGACGGTGACGACGTTGTCCTCCCCGTCCCCCGCCGCCAGCTCCATCACCACCGCGTCCTCCACCCCCGGCCCGCCGCCGCGGCCCCCCAGCACCGTCCTCCCCCCGCCGCCGCGGCCCGAGGATCTCCCCGCCATCGGCATCGCCCGCCCGCCCGCCCGCCCGCCTGGGATCCCGGCCCGGATCCTCTCCGCCCGCTCGCCTCTCCTCGGCTCGTTTGGTTTCGTGGTTGGGTCGGGTTGGAACTGTGGAGTATCGTGTGGTGTTTTTTTTTCTGTTGTTGCTGCTGCTGCACGATGGGTGGTGCGAGGCGGCGGGCGCGTTCATATCGCCGGGCTGCCTGCTGGGTGGGGCCCGCGGCTGAGTCAGCGCCGGGAGGGACGCGTGCGGCTGCAGGTGGCTGCTTCACGAGGGCCGCCGAGCGGGCAAAATGAATGGAGAGAGTAGTGCCGGCTAAAGGCGATCAATGGGAACATTGTAAAATAGAGTTCCATATTAATGAGACACCAAAGTGTCAAACCTTGGTTTGATCTCTGATGGGCCGGAAGTACCACTCCCTCTTCTAACCACTCGATCACAGGTTGATTCTCAAGTGAGATGCAGTTGACTTCTTGCTTCGGAGAGCGTCGTATCATGCCAGCGTAAAACATGTTTTGTTCATAGTTAAGTTTTGGTAAGAAAAACAGAGAAGTCCAAAAAACAACTTGATGGTTAGATTCCTTGTGGTGGAACCCATTCAATTGTGATGAAATGTTTTTGCCGATGAAATGATGGTAAGACAATGGCGTGGTATGCTGGTATGGAACAAGTAAATATCAGGTGCTCCGTGCTAGCTCCGTTGTTGGATTGAGATCATATGGTCATTTGAGGAGCCCTTGGACCTATTTGTAATTATGAGACTCTTGGAGGGGCTTTTTGCAAAGATCCAAGGGCTCCTCATATGACCATTGGATCCCGATCAACACGGAGCACCAGATATTTTTCGGTGTATAACATGATGCTCGCATTTTTATGGATTTATGTTATACTTTCTAATGATGTTTGTTCCATGGGAGATGGTGTTTCCATCGACTATAACTACGAAACACATGGGGTGACTTCGACAATTTTAACGTTAGCAGTTAAGTCTCTCGGAGATACTATAGACAAAAGTGCGGCTCTAGAAAACTCAGGCCATGCCCTCTAGATGGACCTCAGCAAGTCAGCCCACCACCTAAACTAGCTACTAAAGCAATTAAGCAATGTAAAAGTAAAATGGCTCCTGCTCAGCATTGAACTGAGCATAATTGAAGTAGAGGAACCCTAGCTGGCTAGCTGCCCCTACCCATCTCACCCTCTCCCGTAACAACTCGAGAGAAAATAGTCGACATCGTTCATCCAGAGGAGCTGCCACCCAAAACCCTTCTCGCTCCAAGTCTTTGCAATTCTAAACGTATTATCCCTCTGGGTTCTCAGGGATCCCAATTTTCTCTTCCCATTGTCTAATGCCTTGATTGGATCCTGACCCCGGAAGATTTCCCCTTTCAATCCATAATTAGTTCCTTGTTATTTCCCCTTTTTAGCACAAATTATGATTTCATTTCCTAAGTTCCTATAGTTTAGAGTTTAGTAGTTCGTTTTGTACTTTTATGGTTCTAACATCCAATACCCAAAAATAAACCAAAATTGATTTAGTAATTTTTGTTTCAGATTAATTTACAGGACAGCAAAATGAATAGAAGAACATGCCTTGAAAATTGGTGGTAAAGTTTGGGATTATTTTTTGGCCCGAGGCACCAATAAAATCTTGCTATATCGTTGCTCATAGGGATGAGTGTGCATCCTATATATGTGACTATTTTTGTTTGTATTATGTTTCTGAAAAAAGGCAACACTACAAGAAATCTGTTAATCTATGATGGTTTCAATCTGTCACATATCAGTGCAAAACCATCAAGGACGGGAGCCCGTGACGGATTTGAAATCTGTCATGTATATCGCGTCATAATTTGATACCATACCTTCCATGACGGTTCTTGTCCATCAAGGGTCAAGTGGTTGGATGGATATGAAGATGGTTAATCACTAAAATTCCAAAAATTACAACATGCCCACCAATCAATTTGTGGCCATTTCAAGTTTTTCCTTTGCAGATTGCTAGACCTCCAAGAATTGCATGATGCTTTGTCATCAACAATAGTTTTAGCATTTTTGTTTTGGCAAATTAAAGACCTCTAAGAGGGCTACTTTAGTTAATCAAAAACCCAAACAATGTATAGCGATGAGCTTTCCAACAGAAAGTTGATGGCTTCGAAGGCCATCTTTGAATTACAATGAGCTACTTTGCTACATAGGTAAGAGCAACAGGAGATTGAGACTCAAAAGGCCCCTTAGAAGGAGAGAATAAGGTACCAATTCTTCATTGGCAATGAGCTACTAGATTTTGGAATCTAGGAATGTGATAAACATTTAAAGAGCTCAGAGGAGAAGTAGTATTAAAGAAATCAACAAGGGTTGGTCTAATCTTCTAATGAGGTGGTTGGCGAGTAAGTTATTTGCATTAGCTACATCTGCTAAGGTCTTGCAATTTATAAAGAAGAAAACAATGCTCCAACCCAAAATTGTGGCCATCAATGCCGCTAAGTGTAATTCAATAGCTTCCACCTGCAAGAAATAGTTCACACTCAAAGCTACTACATGAATGAAAAAGGATTGTCCAAAGGATGGATCTCTAAGAAACACTACAGAAAGGTAGCCACACTCGTGATATGATTAAGCAAGGAAGAATTAGTTGAAAGGTTAGTTGGAGGTCTTCCTCTTTCGTCGAAAAATGTCTTCAAAACCTGCCCCTAATATTTCTTACGTAGCATAGTGAACCTGTAAAGGATACCATTTTTTGTTTATAAAGTAAGTCATTTCTTGCTTTCCAAATATTTCAAAGCAAAGAGAATATAAACTCCAGATTTAGAACATAAAATGGACTAAATGACAAAAGAAGGATAAGGAGCATGGTCTAAAATGTCATTTCTAAAACCCAACTAATACCAGGCTACTCTAGAAAAGTTATAGTGAGGGGAAAATATGTGAATCTGATTCGAACAGCCAAGACTTGCAACATTATTTTAGGATGTGCCCGGAGTATCTGGAAGCTCTCGAACCTGAAGGGAGATCCCTTCGAAGAAGACAACAAATTGAAGTTTTAACTCTAGGTGTTATGGATTTGTTCTTCCATACTATCGGTGCTAAAATCGGCGGATCTCGGGTAGGGAGTCCCGAGCTGGTGGTCTCAGCTAGATGCTAATAGGAAATAGAGAAAGACACGATGTTTAACCAGGTTCGGACCCTCTCGGAGAGGTAAAACCCTCGCCCTGCTTGTATTGTATTGATTGTGGATGGGGTACCAAGTACAGGATGATCTACCTCGAGATCATTTGAATGAGTTCTAACTTTCTGGATCTAATGATCTAAGTTGTCATATCATGATCTATTGACTAGCCTGGCCTCGGTTTATATAATGTACCGGAGGCCTAGGAGAACATGAGTCATCGTCTTGTGCGGCAAGTCTTGTAGAAACCTCCTTGTATGTGTCCCGAGCTGCCCGAAATGGTCCATTAGTAAACCGCCATGGGGGTCTTCGGCTCGACCCACCTGGTCAGCAGACGACGTAGTGAGCACCCCTTAGTCCAGGACTCCATCACATAGTAGGTTAAGAATAGTTATTCCTGTAGGTTTGTGACAAATCAACTACGATAGATGAGATGTTGAGATCATCATGCAAAAAAGTCATATACACACATTTTGTTAGAACATTCAACACTAGGTGTGTGAGTTCAACAAACAACATCATTAAACTGTACATTGATAATTCTTAAAAGAATCAACAAAGGCAGAGTTAATTTTTGTCCCCATCCCAACTTTTAGCATTAGGTTGCCAAAGATCACTAATGATGCTAGGGAAAGGGTGGCCTAAATCAGATTTGAAGTGATCATGAATATTCTTCAAATCCCTACACTAAGGGCTAAAACAAATACTAGAATTACCATTAGACATTCGGAAATGACAAGAATCGAGCATTTGAGGAATGAGGAAGAATTTTTAAACAGAAGCTCAAAAAGTATATTTAGGAACAAAGAAATAACTTCTCCAAACGGAGCAGTTGTGAAAGTATTTGGCATTAATCATGAGCCAAGAAGCCATAGCCACTATATATATTTATTCATCAAGTACAAATCGGTAACTGTCTTTGGTGACCGAGCTCACTGGAGACCTCGAGATTCAAAATTCAAATTTCGGCAAAATTTATATTTTTACATTTCAAAAAAATTCTAAAAAAAGTACAGATATACATGAAGGTATAACACACATGTGTGTAAATTTTCAGGGCAAAACACGTTGAAATGAGGGTTGTGCAAAAAAGACAAATCTGGGGCTGTTTAACACATGATACTATTCATCCTCCCAGGCCATGAATCTGTCTTTTTTGTACAGGTCGCAATTCAAGGTATTTCATCATGAAATTCTACTCACATGTGGGTTACATCCTTACATACATGCATATTTTTTTCAGAATTTTTTGAAGCATAAAAGTTTGAATTTGAATTTTTCAAAAATAAAGGCCTCCACGGAGCTCGGCCTCCAAAACGCCTCTCTCAGTACAAACCTCTAATATCTACACCTCCTCCCTCCTTCCCACTTCCCACCCACGTCAAGCACGGGCTTGCATGCCTTTCGAAGCATGAAGACAAGTTTCCTCTTCTAACCCTAGGCGGCTAGGGCAAACTCTCCGCTCCAGGCTTTGCCGGTGAGCCTGTGGAATCGCCTCCCCTCTGCCTGTCGCCCCAGCGGCCGCTGGTGGAGAACGAAATCCCAGTGCCTCCACTCCAATTAGTAGTTTAGGTTAAGTTATTTTAGTCCTTTTGGGTGCGGCGCTCGGGTGGATAGCGTCGGTTTTTCTTCGAGTTTGTCTTGCGGGCTTCGATCCTCCTCGAGTTCGTCCGCATGGATGTAGTCGAATGAGCTCCGACCACTAGTAGAAAAAGGCCAATTTGTCCCGGTTCTAGAGGGCCTTTAGTCCCGGTTCTGGAACCGGGACTAAAGGGTCGTTACTAAAGCCCCCCCCCTTTAGTCCCGGTTCTTATACGAACCGAGACTAAAGGCCCTCCACGTGGCCGCTGCCTGGAGGTCCACCTTTAGTCCCGGTTGGTGTTACCAACCGGTACTAAAAGAAATTTTATGATTTTTTTGAATTTTTTTAAAAAAGTTCCCGATTTTCAAATTTCTGAATTATTTTAACCTTTAATCTCTAATCACCCCTCATCACTGCTCAATTTAACCTCTAATCTCTAATCACCCCTCATCACTGCTCAATTTAACCTCTAATCTCTAATCACCCCTCATCACTGCTCAATTTAACCTCTAATCTCTAATCACCCCTCATCATTCCAAATCATCTAACTTCTCGGACGGTCACCCATCCTCTCACTACCCCAGCCCGAGCACGCTTAACTTCCGGGTTCTATTCTCCCTCGTTTCCAAGTCTGCACTTGTTGTTTTCCTGACAATAGTAAGATGTCAATCCTATTAACCCTCAGGAGTTTAGCTTGAGCATGAAGTCACACATTTCACTGTTTGAGTTTGAAACTATTGTTCTAAAAAAAATAATTATTTAGTAACACTAATATTTCTTGAATAAGTAGTTTGACCATAGTTTGACCAGATTTAACCAAAATTCAAAAAAACTGAAATAATTATTTAGTAACACTACTATTTCTGGAATAAGTAGTTTGACCGTTGTTTGACCATTGTTTGACCATAGTTTGACCAGATTTGACCAAAATTCAAAAAAACTGAAATAATTATTTAGTAACACTAATAATCTTGAATAATTATTTAGTAACACTAATACTTCTTGAATAAGTAGTTTGACCAGATTTAACGAAAATTCAAAAAAAACAGAAATTTGAGCATAACTTTTTTTCCTTTTAGAATTTGAGGATTCTAAAAATTTGCAAACAGGCTGTAGGCCATCAAAATCGGATGCGGATTTTCGTGCTGAACATTTTGATATATTATACGTTTTTTTCTGACATCGTATGCAAAAGTTATAGCCGTTTTACATTTTCCCTACACTTTTTGCAAAACATGTCCAAATTTAAGTTTTTAAATTTTCCTAACTAGTAGATGTAGTAACATAACTACTGGGCATTGCACCCTTTAAGTTTAAGTTTTTGAATTTAAGTTTTTAAAACTGAAAAGGCGATCAGGGGGGTAGAGTTTGAAAATGGGACCTTTAGTTCCGGTTTGAGACACGAACCGGGACTAAAGGGATGCACCCTTTAGTCCCGGTTCGTGTCTCAAACCGGGACTAAAGGTCTAATCTTTAGTCCCGGTTTGAGACACGAACCGGGACTAAAGGGTCGTCGCACCCTTTAGTCCCGGTTCGTGTCTCAAACTGGGACTAAAGGGCTCATTTGAACCGGGACTAATGACTCTAGCCGCATGAACCGGGACCAATGCTTACATTAGTCCCGGTTCGTGACTGAACCGGGACTAATGAGCTTATCTGGCCCGAACGAAAGCCTGTTTTCTACTAGTGGACGTAGTTCCCGCTGTCTCCTTTGGCGGTGAGGTCAGGATTTCTCGTCATGTGGCGAGATTAGGTGTCAAGTGTTTTAGATCTATGGAAGGGTTCAACGCCAACAACTACGGCTTCAGGGCGCTGGTCCTTAGGGCACGTGCACAAAGACTTCCTGACTATCATCGACAAGATGAAACCGGCTCCGGTGGGGGAGTGGCAGCAGCGACTCGTTCTTGTGGCAGTTGTGGTCGTTTGGTGTTCTTGAAATCTCGATGTAATTTTGATTATGTTTGAGATTCTTTGTACTTCCGCTGATTTTTAATAATAGGTCAGATCATTCTATGAAAAACTAAGCACGAACACAAAGAGGCTTGGAAGAAGTTTGTGTTTCTAGATTTCCGCCCATCAAGTTAGTACCCTTGCTTACACCAAAGTTTTAGCTAGAACTGGAAAAAGAAGAACTACAAAGCATATGTCGAAGAAAAAGGAAAGAACGACAGAGGCGACCATTTCTCCTTGAGATTAAGGAATACATTCCTACATAGAAAACCCCGAAAAACGGCCGGGCTATATATGCAAAAAAAAAAGAAAAAATTGCATGGCCGGGTGCGTAGCTCGGGTAGATATAGCCATTCCCCGCTCTGGTTCTTCTGCTGCGCGCGGCATGTGGCAACACGTGCACGTGGTGTGTTAATTGATGGATCGACCGATAGGCACGTACCAACCGCCTCCTTTCTCTCTTCTGCCTCACTCCAGAAATTTCATTTTCCATTTCTGGGAAGGACCTGCCGATCTCCGCATCTACGCATCTATTTTCTTCGTTCGGAATTACTTGTCGTGAAAATCTAGACATATTTGAACGGAGGGAGTAGATGCAAGCTGGTTGTGCATGTGAACCGAGCTTCGAGCTTGTGGAGGGCCTGGAGGCAGCCGATGGAGATGCTAGAGAGATTGATGTCCATATTTTTTTCTTCCTCTTCCTGACATAGTACAAGTCTCAGGATAAGATAGATAAATCTCATGCCTGCTTGACGACCTGTTCTAGTAGCTGGTTTGAAGAAGACGAAACCAAAAACCAAGCTAATCTAAACTAGCTAGCTGCCCAATAATTTCTCTATCAGTGTATGTTTGCGACTTTGCTGGTGAAGGCGTAGAGGTATGGAGTGCATGCGCTCAATGCGCTACACAACGTGTATATTTATGCAATCCATCGACCTCTGCTGCATGCATGCCATGCACGTGGGGCGGTGCCCGGGAACGGATTCCTACGGCTGACCGGCGATTACTAGCGCTGTCCCTTGTGTTGCCTTTTCCTGTCATCCTGTTACGATAACAATTTCGGATATAGGTTAATATTAATTTTTTTAAAAACGACGGTAAAAGCTTTGCCTCATCTCATTAATTAACAAGAAGTAAGACATAGTTTTAAAGGTTACATGACCACCCAGGTCAGGTCCGAAAAAAACTAGAATCACTCTCCAGAATTAAGTTTCCCAACATTCTAGCCCCGGCGATAACCCAAGTCTTCGCCTCATCCTTAATCGTCGTGACCACCCTAGAAAGAAGTGATGCTTTGGAGCGGAAGACCATAGCGTTTCTTTCGTTTCAAATTTCCTAGCATATGAGCATTTGCAGAGAGTTGTTAGCCTTTCTGGAGATTATTTTTAGATGAATTTTGAAGGAAACTGATCAGCTATGTCGACAATCCTCATGCCATTGGGGTTAGAGTTGGGGAAGGTCATGCTATCACGTGCTTGTGCAGTTTTCTTTTGGACAATCTGTAATTGATCGACTCCAAGACCGTACTCCCTTCGTTTTTGTTTATCCTACATATTAACTTGGATTGAAGACAAACTTTGTAAATTTTGATTAAGTTTATAGAAAAATATTAATAATACTGATAATACTAAATGAATACCAATAGGTTCATCACTAAATATATATATATTTTCGTACCATGTACATCTGCCATCGTAAATGTTCATATTATTATTCAAATTTGAGAGAAGTGCATATTTCAACCCTGAACTATTGCCCTAGTCTAATTTACAACCCCGAACTTCAATACCGTCTAAGCTACAACCCCCAACTCACAAAACTGGTCAGGATTCAACCCTTCTCTACCTCTTGACCGGTTTTGACCAAGTTGACTGGTTTTGACCTGTTGACTGGATGAATAGTGAATTAAAAAATCATTTTATATTTTTTTCACCTTGTGCAGTAATTTCAAAAGAGTTACAAATTTTTGTAAGCTCTCAGCAAAAAATACAAATGTGGCGTCTGTGAAACATTTAACTGTTCATGCACTGTTCGGGCTGATTTTGTTTTTTTTTTGGCTGAGAGCTACTCAGATGTCCGAATGCGATGAAAATTGGCACGGACCTCACACATTGACACATATTCCATGCAAAAAATATTTGGATTTTTTTGAATTTTTAGTATTCTTGGGATTTACTGTTCAGCCAATGAAAAGATCAAAATTATTTTTTTGAAATTTTACTTTTATTCCACTTATTAATTCTTTTTGAATTTATTGTTCACCTTGTGGAAAAAAGAAATTACTTTTTTATTTTTCTTATTTTTTCAAATTCATTTTTAATTTACTGTTCATTAGTCAACAGGTCAAAACCGGTCAACGGAGAGAGAAGGGTTGAATCCTGACCGGTTTTGAGAGTTGGGGGTTGTAATTTAGATGGTATTGGAGTTCGAGGTTGTAAATTAGACAAGGGCAAGTTCGAGGTTGAAATATGCACTTCTCTTTTTAAATTTTATAAAGTTTGATTTAGTAAGCTAATATGCAGGTCGAATAAAAATAGAGGAAGTACGTACACCTACGCAACTTATAGTTGCGCGGTACGTGGCGGATGCTCGTCCATGTTCCCCTGTTTCATGCGGGCTACACGTGTTGTTAAACTGATGGATCGAGTAGGCACCTACTAACCGCTACCTTTTGTCTTCTGCCGCCCTCCAGAAACTCTCTTTTCCATTTCTGGAAGACACCTACCTTGCAGATCGATCTCACCACGAATTCAACCAAACTTCAAAACTCAAGATGATCATATGGACCTAGCTCTTTAATTTTATTTTTGTTGAACAGAGACCTAGCTCGTGAGAGGCAGGCATGGAGGGATAAGGGATCGGTACCGGTGTCCATTTCCTGTTTTCCTTTTCCCGACACACATGTTCCAGGATGATAAGATAGATAAATCCTTTTTTTGCGGAAAGATAAGATAGATAAATCCAATGTCGGCTTGACCACTCCTGTGCAAGCTAGTTTAAAGAAGACACAAAAGAAAAGAACTAGGAGCCTCTTTGGTTTTCAGGATATCTAAAACCCGGTAATAAAATAGCTGTAGAAATGAAGCGACATATCATCTTGAAACTATAGAATTGTTTGCATGTTTAATTATGCACAAAAAATATAGAATTCTTTTATAAACGTTGGAGTGGATGAGGAACAACTTATGAAACCTAGTGCAAATAAATCCTAAGAAAAACTTTCTGTGTTGTAATCTTACAAATCAAACAATCCAGATGGAAAAAAATGTTAAAGATTATAATCGCCCTTTTTCTGTAAATCCTTTGAAGAAAAAAACACTAATTAAATTCGCTGCCTAGCTGCCTAAATCCTTTAAAGCAAAAAAAGAACACTAATTAAACTCGCTGCCTAGCTGCCTAAATCCTTTAAGCAAAAACACACACACACACACACGCACTAAACTAGCAAGGTAGCTGGCTGCCTAATGATATGATGCGTCTGTTTTGCAGTTTTGCAAGTGGCCGTGACGGTATGGGGTACAGATGTAACATCAATGCCCGCCATGCGACGTGTAGTCATGCAATCCATCGCACCTCCGCATGCATGCATGCCATGCACGTAAGCCGCTGCCGTGCCTGGTGTTGCCTTTTTCTATTTCTGTTCTACTTCTGTCCTGTAGTACTTGTTAGCGTGTGTATCCTCGAAAAAAGGACCCACCTATCTGCAGGGTATTTGAAAACTGTTTAGTTGATTTTGCTAGCTGTCGGATTAGCCTGTTTTTCCCATCTTTTTGATAAGTGATGAATTTTATTGATTTAAAACGATGCATCAAGTTAATACAAACACAATGAAAACATACAAGACCTATGCATAGTTAGAATGCACATAGACAACACCAAGCAAACTATACAAGACCAAAACGCCGGCAAAGAGCAAACTATACAAGACCAAAACCATGCCTAAGCAAGAAGAAGAAGAAACACTAAGCAATCAAAATAGAGATCGACAAATTACAACAATTATAATATCCGGACCAACTGTTTGTTGACACAACAAGGACAATGAGGTTTTTCAGCAGCAACGACTTCAGAAAGGGAATTGCACTGAAGCTCCATCGTCACCGCATCCAACCAGCAAATCCTAGATTATAGCTTTTCATCACGAAGAACAAGTTTAACATATCCGAGCGATGCCTTTAACAGGTAACAACGCAAGACCATCGACATTGCTAAGCATAACCCACTCGGATCAAACCTCTTACACCCTCTTTCTCCTGCCGACTTCTGACGTTGGCCTGGTCGCCGGCCTCCACAGCCGCGGCCGATGGTGTTACGCGCGCCTCGCCGCACCGTCTTCCTCGAGCAGCCATCTCTACCAGTCATTCGTGGCCACACCATCCCTCTAAACCCCCGCCACTTGTTCATCTACTGATGCAAAATCACGATTTTAGCTCCCCGGAAAATAGCACAACCGAAAAATTAATAATTTTGGTTCGCGCGCACGCACGTAGTTTTCGTTCTTACAAACTCCAGTTTGCCTCTTCCTTGCATTGTACTCCCTCCGTTCCTAAATATAAGTCTTTTTAGAGATTTCACTACAAACTACATACAGATGTATATAGACATGTTTAAAGTGTAAATTCATTCATTTTTCTCCGTATGTAGTTTGTAGTGGAATCTCTAAAAAAAGACTTATATATATAAACGGAGGGAGCAGCAACGAAAACCATACCAGTGGTACCACCGGACAAGTTGGCATTAGTTAACCAGCTAGCCATGTCTGATGGCGACACAGTACACACACACACTCACACACACAGGTGCATGTGGGCCTACAGGTAGCTGCCAAAACTAGGGAAAACGACGGCCGAGACCGTCGGAGGAAAACGATGGGCAGCTAAAGCTAGCGGCATGAGCCTCGTCGCCTGTCATCTCAGCCAGTGTTTGATGTCTCCCCTGTCCTCGTGCAGGTGGCCGTGGCTGCAGTGGCTGTGCGAGGGAGACGAGAGGCGCCATTTGAGCCTCACCAAAGGCTTCCATGGCCAGCTCTAGTCAAGCATAACGATTGGCCCACACGCCTCTTGCTTGCTTCGTAGAGTCAGCAGATTACTGTCTCCACAGCCGGCCGTACGTTGCTTAACTCTAGCTAGAAAAGTCGTGTGATTCGCCTGCAACTACTTCCACATCAACGCACTGGCTATAGTACACTTCACTGTTTTCATCTCTTTCAACTTGGATCTATTTTAGATTTTCGGACGTCTAGGAGATGACGTTTATGTCGATTACGGGACCCTTGTGACGACTCAGTCAATTTCAAGATTTATTAGCTTACGCTGTGTTCGGATGTCTGCGCTGTGTTCGGATGTCTGTATTAGAGACCTCTGTATTGTATTAGTTTCAATTCCATTTCAGCCAGGAAACTGTAATGAGCATGAATACAAATTCACTTGTTTGGATGTTAACTGAATTGGCTCACAGAATCCTACTGAGGTGTCAATACGGAATCATGTTTGGATGTCAAACTATGGAATTGCATAGCAACAATAGTATATGCATCAAAACAGAAGTTGTATAATGTGTGACTACAATTGGATGATTATATAGCAATGGAAAAAATTATCAAATATTCTAGAATGTTGGAGGAAGAAGGGGAGTCGTGTTGATGCAGGAAGAAGGGGAGTCGTGTTGATGCAGGAAGAAGGGGAGTCGTCTTGGGATCCGACGGTAGCTAGCTGGGCAGAGGAGGACCAGGAAGAAGGGGAGCCGTGTCTCAGCTGAGGAGGCCCGAGGGAGAGGAGATGGTCTCCGGCGGTGGATCACCACAGCGCCGGGGACGAAGGGAAGGGCCGGCACCAACGGGCACTGCAGCGCAACCATCAGAGGTCAGATAGGATCTGGCCGCGGCGAGCATGGCCGAAGACAAAGGGAAGTAGAGCCGGAGGTGAGGGAGGATCGCTGACGGGGAAAAAGGGGACAGGAAGGCGTCGATCTGCAGGGCACCGCCATCTTCGAGCTGCCTAGGTGCCGCCGTCCTCTGTCTCGTCATGGAGGAACGAAGGGACGAAAGAGAGGCCCAAACCGTTTTCTTTTGCGGGCTTGAGCCAATTCGGCTAAAATCAAAGGTGCGGCACTCCGAACTGCCGCGAGGAGTGGGCGCGTGCGAGCAAAAACTGATGCGTATTCGTTACCATTTCGGTCTGCTGTTTCAGAGTACATCCAAATATCTGAATTGGGGCAGCCCAATACCAAATTCAAGGAAATATGCCCTAGAGGCAATAATAAAGTTATTATTTATTTCCTCATATCATGATAAATGTTTATTATTCATGCTAGAATTGTATTAACCGGAAACATAATACATGTGTGAATACATAGACAAACATAATGTCACTATTATGCCTCTACTTGACTAGCTCGTTAATCAAAGATGGTTAAGTTTCCTAACCATAGACATGAGTTGTCATTTGATTAACGGGATCACATCATTAGGAGAATGATGTAATTGACTTGACCCGTTCCGTTAGCTTAGCACTTGATCGTTTAGTTTACTGCTATTGCTTTCTTCATGACTTATACATGTTCCTATGACTATGAGATTATGCAACTCCCGATTACCGGAGGAACACTTTGTCTGCTACCAAACGTCATACCGTAACTGGGTGATTATAAAGGTGCTCTACAGGTGTCTCCGATGGTACTTGTTGAGTTGGCATAGATCGAGATTAGGATTTGTCACTCCGACTGTCGGAGAGGTATCTCTGGGCCCTCTCGGTAATGCACATCACAATAAGCCTTGCAAGCAATGTGACTAATGAGTTAGTTGCGGGATGATGCATTACGTAACGAGTAAAGAGACTTGCCGGTAACGAGATTGAGCTAGGTATTGAGATACCGACGATCGAATCTCGGGCAAGTAACATACCGATGACAAAGGGAACAACGTATGTTGTTATGCGGTTTGACCGATAAAGATCTTCGTAGAATATGTGGGAGCCAATATGAGCATCCAGGTTCTGCTATTGGTTATTGACCGGAGACGTGTCTCGGTCATGTCTACATAGTTCTCGAACACGTAGGGTCCGCACGCTTAAAGTTCGATGACGATCGGTGTTATGAGTTTTTGTGTTTTGATGTACCGAAGGTAGTTCGGAGTCCCGGATATGATCACGGACATGAAGAGGAGTCTCGAAATAGTCGAGACGTAAAGATCGATATATTGGACGACTATATTCGGACACCGGAAGTGTTCCAGGTGGTTTCGGAGAAAACCGGAGTGCCGGAGGGTTACCGGAACCCCCCAGGAGAAATAGTGGGCCTTATGGGCCTTAGTGGAGAGAGAGAGGGCTGGCCTAGGGCAGGCTGCGCCCCTCCCCCTCTGGCCCGAATTGGACTAGGAGAGGGGGGGGGGCGCCCCCCTTTGCTTCTCCCACTCCCCCTTCCTTTCCCCCTCCTAGGAGGAGTACGAAAGAGGGGAGTCCTACTCCTACTAGGAGGAGGACTCCTCCTCCTGGCGCGCCTACAGGGGCCGGCCGGCCTCCCCCCTTGCTCCTTTATATACGAGGGCAGGGGGCACCTCTAGACACTTGATCTGTTGATCTCTCCCAGCCGTGTGCGGTGCCCCCCTCCACCATAATCCACCTCGATCATATCGTAGCGGTGCTTAGGCGAAGCCCTACGTCGATAGCATCATCATCACCGTCATCACGCCGTCGTGCTGACGAAACTCTCCGGCGAAGCTTTGCTGGATCGGAGCTCGCGGGACGTCATCGAATTGAACGTGTGCTGAACTCGGAGGTGTCGTGCGTTCGGTACTTGGATCGGTCGGATCATGAAGATGTACGACTACATCAACCGCGTTGTGCTAACGCTTCCGCTTTCGGTCCACGAGGGTACATGGACACACTCTCCCCTCTCGTTGCTATGCATCACCATGATCCTGTGTGTGCGTAGGAAAATTTTGAAATTACTACGTTCCCCAACAGTGGCATCCGAGCCAGGTTTATGCGTAGATGTAATATGCACGAGTAAAACACAAGTGAATTGTGAGCAATACAAGTCATACTGCTTACCAGCATGTTATACTTTGGTTCGGCGGTATTGTTGGATGAAGCGACCCGGACCGACATTATGCGTACGCTTACGTGAGACTGGTTCTACCGATGTGCTTTGCACATAGGTGGCTGGCGGGTGTCAGTTTCTCCAACTTTAGTTGAACCGAGTGTGGCTACGTCCGGTCCTTGAGAAGGTTATAACAACGCTAACTTGATGAACTATCGTTGTGGTTTTGATCCGTAGGTAAGAACGGTTCTTGCTCAGCTCGTAGCATCCACGTAAAACTTGCAACAACAAAATAGAGGACGTCTAACTTGTTTTTGCAGGGCATGTTGTGATGTGATATGGTCAAGACATGATGCTATATTTATTGTATGAGATGATCATGTTTTGTAACGAAGTTATCGGCAACTGGCAGGAGCCATATGGTTGTCGCTTTATTGTATGCAATGCAATCGCCCTATAATTGCTTTACTTTATCACTAAGCAGTAGCGATAGTCGTAGAAGCAATAGTTGGCGAAACTACAACGATGCTACGATGGAGATCAAGGTGTCGCGCCGATGACGATGGTGATCATGACGGTGCTTTGGAGATGGAGATCAACGGCACAAGATGATGATGGCCATATCATATAACTTATATTGATTGCATGTGATGTTTATCCTTTATGCATCTTCTTCTGCTTTGTTTGACGGTAGCATTATAAGATGATCTCTCACTAAATTTCAAGGTAAAAGTGTTCTCCCTGAGTATGCACCGTTGCCAAAGTTCGTCGTGCCGAGACACCACGTGATGATCGGGTGTGATAAGCTCAACGTTCATCTACAACGGGTGTAAGACAGTTTTACACACGCAGAATACTCGGGTTAAACTTGACGAGCCTAGCATATGCAGATATGGCCTCGGAACACTGAGACCGAAAGGTCGAGCGTGAATCATATAGTAGATATGATCAACATAATGATGTTCATCATTGAAAACTACTCCATTTCACGTGATGATCGGTTATGGTTTAGTTGATATGGATCACATGATCACTTAGATGATTAGAGAGATGTCTATCTAAGTGGGAGTTCTTAAGTAATATGATTAATTGAACTTAAATTTATCATGAACTTTGTACCTGATAGTATTTTGTTTGTCTATGTTGTTGTAGATAGATGGCCCATGCTCTTGTTCCGTTGAATTTTAATGCGTTCCCTGAGAAAGCAAAGTTGAAAGATGATGGTAGCAATTACACGGACTGGGTCCGTAACTTGAGGATTATCCTCATTGCTGCACAGAAGAATTACGTCCTGGAAGCACCGCTGGGTGCCAAGCCTGCTGCAGATGCAACTGACGATGTTAAGAACGTCTGGCAGAGCAAAGTTGATGACTACTCGATAGTTCAGTGTGCCATGCATTATGGCTTAGAACCGGGGCTTCAACGACGTTTTGAACGTCATGGAGCATATGAGATGTTCCAGGAGTTGAAGCTGATATTTCAAGCAAATGCCCGGATTGAGAGATATGAAGTCTCCAATAAGTTCTACAACTGCAAAATGGAGGAGAATAGTTCTGTCAGTGAACATATACTCAAAATGTCTGGATATAACAATCACTTGATTCAACTGGGAGTTAATCTTCCGGATGATAGTGTCATTGACAGAATTCTTCAATCACTGCCACCAAGCTACAAGAGCTTCGTGATGAACTATAATATGCAAGGGATGGATAAGACAATTCCCGAGCTCTTCGCAATGCTAAGGGAAAACTTTGTTTTTGCCACTCTTGCTTTTGCCAATTTTGCTTATGCCACTCTAGAATTTGACATCTCACTTTTGCCACTCTTTACTTTAGACAATACATCACTTTTGCCATTCCATGGCAAAAATGATAATTTTTCATTTCACTTTTGCCACTCTTAGCTTTTCACAATGTATCACAATTGCCACTCTGAAAATTTTATTTTTGCCACGGAATGGCAAAAGTGATGTATTGTCAAAAGCTAAGAGTGGCAAAAGTGGGAAGTCAAATTCTAGAGTGGCATAAGCAAAATTGGCAAAAGCTAGAGTGGCAAAAACAAAGTTTTCCCCAATGCTAAAGGCTGCGGAGGTAGAAATCAAGAAGGAGCATCAAGTGTTGATGGTCAACAAGACCACCAGTTTCAAGAAAAATGGTAAAGGGAAGAAAAAGGGGAACTTCAAGAAGAACAGCAAACAAGTTGCTGCTCAAGAGAAGAAACCCAAGTCTGGACCTAAGCCTGAGACTGAGTGCTTCTACTGCAAACAGACTGGTCACTGGAATCGGAACTGCCCCAAGTATTTGGCGGATAAGAAGGATGGCAAGGTGAACAAAGGTATATGTGATATACATGTTATTGATGTGTACCTTACTAGAGCTCGCAGTAGCACCTGGGTATTTGATACTGGTTCTGTTGCTAATATTTGCAACTCGAAACAGGGACTGCAGATTAAGCGAAGACTGGCTAAGGACGAGGTGATGATGCGCGTGGGAAAAAGGTTCCAAAGTCGATGTGATCGCCGTCGGCACGCTACCTCTACATCTACCTTCGAGATTAGTTTTAGACCTAAATAATTGTTATTTGGTGCTAGCGTTAAGCATGAACATTATATCTGGATCTTGTTTGATGCGAGACGGTTATTCATTTAAATCTGAGAATAATGGTTGTTCTATTTATATGAGTAATATCTTTTATGGTCATGCAACCTTAAAGAGTGGTCTATTTGTGATGAACCTCGATAGAAGATGTTGAAGCCAAAACTGAACCGGAAGTGTTCCGCGTGGTTTCGGAGAAAATCGGAGTGCCGGAAGGTTACCGGAACACCCCCCGGGGAGAAATAGTGGGCCTTATGGGCCTTAGTGGAGAGAGAGAGGGCTGGCCTAGGGCAGGCCGCGCGCCTCTCCCCCTCTGGTCCGAATTGGACTAGGAGAGGGGGGCGGCACCCCCCTTTCCTTCTCACTCTCCCCCTTCCTTTCCCCCTCCTAGTAGGAGTAGGAAAGAGGGGAGTCCTACTCCTACTAGGAGGAGGAGGACTCCTCCTGGCGTGCCTACAGGGGCCGGCCGGCCTCCCCCCTTGCTCCTTTATATACGGGGGCAGGGGGGCACCTCTAGACACACAAGTTGATCTGTTGATCTCTCCCAGCCATGTGCGGTGCCCCCCTCCACCATAATCCACCTCGATCATATCGTAGCGGTGCTTAGGCAAAGCCCTGCGTCGATAGCATCATCATCACCGTCATCACGCCGTCGTGCTGACGAAACTCTCCGGCGAAGCTTTGCTGGATCGGAGCTCGCGGGACGTCATCGAATTGAACGTGTGCTGAACTCGGAGGTGCCGTGCGTTCGGTACTTGGATCGGTTGGATCGTGAAGACGTACGACTACATCAACCGCGTTGTGCTAACGCTTCCGCTTTCGGTCTATGAGGGTACGTGGACACACTCTCCCCTCTCGTTGCTATGCATCACCATGTTCTGTGTGTGCGTAGGAAAATTTTGAAATTACTACATTCCCCAACACAAATCCAATACATAGAGGTCAATACACACATCCAACACAAATCCAATACATAGAGCTCAATACACACATCCAAACGCAGTGTTAGTCTCTCGAAATTGATCATAGGGGAAGGATCATAGGGGCGTTCATAGGATAAGTGTGTTGAAATATATTGCCCGTCTCTTTTCATCAGTTCAAAATTTTGGATGAGTAGGTTGGAGCATCAATTCAATATGGTATCCAAGCCAAATAGTCTTGAATTCAAGATCCTGCGAACACAGTATAAAAAAAAGACTGTGGCTACATCAATCCCATGTCTAAGGACTAAAATAGTCTAGACATGGGAGAGAGTGTTGAAATATATCTCCAAAAGGTCTTGAATTCAAGATCCTACGAATCGCAACATCAATTCAATAAAATGCACGTACGTATAAATGAGCCTGTAACTATGTTTTTTGTTGGTAAAACTTTCCACTCCTTTATTCATTCATAACAATAATAACAAGCAAGGGAATAATATCGTTTGGAGCATAATCTTCACCAGAGGTTAGGAGGGGAATTTTTTGCCAACCTAGCCAATTCATGTGCAACATGATTGGTCTCCCTATAGCAATGTTCATAAATGACATGACTAAAGTCCGGAGACATGAAGCAATTTCGACCTAACGTTTTTTGATGACAAGTTTAGTTACCTAAGGATGACAACTTTAGTTGTGAAGTATGACAACTTTTTGTTTGAATGACATGTTTCAGTTTTTTGGGGTTTTTTAATGACAATTTTAGTTGTAAAAACATTAAGACGGTGTTACTACGTGTCACGTGTGGCACTTATCATTTAGGTTATCTTTTCCTAATCTAACGCATGTTCCCCTCTCCTCTAATTAATCGCCCTGCTTCCAACCAACCCACCGCCGAGCTCACCATCATCGGGTCGCCCCCGATCTATGTGCCGTCTCAACCCAGATCGGATCGACTGCGTTGCCAACACCGCGATGCTGCCTCCGTTCCACCTTGTCGGTGCACCATCCCGGCATTAGGCGGCCGCGGCCACTATCACCGGTGCGTCTCCGCTCCCAGGATGCTCGTGGGATCACACGACGGCTGAAGTGCCAGCAGCCGAAGCAAGCACCAACTTGGCCGCTGTCGCGGCTGCTCGACCACGTCCTGCGCGAGCACACCTCAGCACCGGTTGCACCATGTGCGGCAGACCTCACCAACTATTGGCATGCATCATCAATCTACCTGCCCTAGGTTCAGTTTTTTATTTGCAATATGGATGTGCAAACCTCCAAATAGGACCTGCTGCTAGAGCGTGTTCTTTTACTCAATTTAATATCTGCCAATATCATTGTTTATCCTAGTTCAAGTTGACGTAGCTCACAAACTTTCCACTTATGTTGGATGATTTCAGCCACTGAAAAATAGGGCGGTATAGCATACTTAGAATTGCCTCGCTAAATATATCAGTGTACAACGTCTTGCTAATAGCGCGATATAACACATTAATAGCATATTTTGAGGCTGGCTCTATTTTGCTGTAGCATGCTAATTTTTTCCTTGATTTCAGCACAGTATATCTTTGCCCCAAGGATGCTATAATTTTCATTTTAAGATTTCTATGCTTCCACTAGGTCTCTCATGTCTTGTGATTTCAAGACATTTGGTGCTTCATATATATCAAATACGTGCTTCATACTTTAGATGGATTGGCAATGCAACCAAGCTTCTGAAGTTCGACATCTTCCTGTTGTACAACTGCTGTTTCTGTTGTGTTGAATTGCATGAATATGATGCTTCCAGTTATCCATGATTCATATGTTTCATACATGCGCTTCTTCGCTGTGCAGAGTTTGTGGCAATTCAACTATGCTTCCATTTTTTTATACTCTTGTTTTATGTTAGATAGCATGAAATTGATGCTTCCAAACTTTCCATGCTTCCGAAAGTTGTACTTCAGTCTAGATAACTTCTGGCAATGGTCGACAATCAGTTCGCCAAATTAGTGTTTCGGTTCTGGAGGTAGTTCATCTTTATTAATATTTTGGATTATATTTATAGCAACCTATGTTTATATTAGCTAACGGATTGTATGACCTAATTTATTCGCAAAAGACATTTTCTGCATCCAATCATGCTATATATGTATGTATGTATGTGTATATATATATATATATATATATATATATATATATATATATATATATATATATATATATATATATATATATATATATATATATATATATATATTGCAATATAATAAAGCTATTGCTTCCTGGCAGCCATACTTCCTACTTTTATTTAATGCATATGCTTCTATATTTGTGAATTTTGGATTCAACCATTGTAAGTGCATACTTCTCACATTACAAACGTAGGAGACACTAGTTTACGCTTCAACCACTACTAGTATGTGCTTCAACCACGGCTAGCATTAGTTCTATTCAAGGTTGTCAGAATCATGATTCTGAATCGGATCGGAGCTCCGATGGTAGGATCACACATTGTAGAATCTTAACTATTAGAATCGTAAAAACATAGATTCTACTGACCAAAATCTTAGAATCAGAGTGGTTAGTTTGGATCGTAAAGTCATAGAATCATACAATAGAATCATGATTCTGACAACACTGGTTCTATTAGTGAAATTTAATTGTACATACATTTGGATTTTTAAGTGAATTTATGTATCATCCACTATTAGTCTATTAGCAAAGCATCACTAGTCCGACGCTTAACGCTTCCCAAATAACAATCATATAGTATAATGTATAAATGCAAAAGAATTGTGGCGAAGGCTGGGATTACATGAGATGATTTCCTCAGCCACCTAGGTAGACCGATCCAGGTCGGTCGTTCTTGAACACTTGCTCCTGTTGACATCCGAAAAAAATGCAGATTATGCCGAGCCTGGAAATCAATCAAGTGGTGGCTGCAGGATGCTCGTACGTATCTCTGGTGGATCAGGCGGCGTATTACTCATAATGAAGGAGCACCACCGTCTTACAGATGGCCGATGTCTATATTGGCCATGGCGAGCAACTTTCAAAAGGCAATGATGAAGAGTACTCCAGCGGAGGAGCACAGATGGAAGAAATCTGACCCAAAATATATCAACCTTAATGTAGACGGGACATTCTTTGGAGATGAGGGTGCTGGAGCATCTGTGGCGATTATACGTGACAAGAGAGGCAACTTTATTGCATCACAATGCATTTATATACCGTATGTTGGAGACGTGGTTACAACTGAAGCAATGGCAATGCGGAACGGGTTGGGATTTGTCAATTCTCTCGGATTTCATAAGGTCGAGGAGGAATCAGATTATCTTCAGGTTATCAACTTTTGTACTGGCCAAACTCAGTGGTGGGATGGAGCAGCAGCGATTTTCGCGGAGTGTATCGATTTAGTTTCTTTGATTGGGAAGGTCTCTTTTAAACATTGTTTTAGATCGGCCAATATATATGGTCGCACATGAGCTAGCTAGATATTGTTTTGGTGATAAGAACTCGCTTATTTGGACCGACGAACCCCAGATTGTCTGGTCAATAAGTTGGTGGATGTTGTAACTTTGATTTGATCCTAATAAAGCTAGCCATGAAGGTCTTCCCTAAAAAAAACAATCATATAGTATAGCACTAGCAATAGAAGAAGAATTTTACCTAAAAAACAGAAGAAGAATTCCCCTCGATTATGGTAGTAATCACCTCCAGCTAATTAGCGACGTATCGAAAAATCCCTGAAGCGAACGTCCACTTTAACGATCTTTACTATAGCACGAGCCCTATATCGGGGTTCACTGTACCGTTGTTTTACTATAGCACAAGTGTTGAAGCAGATGGTTCGACAATTTGCTAACACATTTTTAAAAACCGAACATTTTTCAAGTTTGTGAAGATTTTTTAGAAGCACAATTTTTTTGAAAATGATAACATTTTCTGAAAATTATGAACAAAATTTTCATAAAAAATGGAACAAATTCTTCAAATTTGATTTTTTTGGAAAACCAAAATTTTCTAACAATTCACAAATTTTTTTGAATTTTTTTAAAATTCTGATGATTTGTTTTTGAAAATGGGTTGAAATTGTATTTTTTTTAGAAATGGGAAATATTTTTTGAATTTCTAAAAACACTAACAGGTTTTAAAGAGGTTTGACATTCATCGAAATTCACAAAATTGAAAAAAAAGGTGAAGAGAAAGAAACCTAGTAAAATACCAAATGTACAAAAATTTCCAGTTTAGGAACCTACTAGAAGGTTCCTAAAACTGATAAATCCTGATACAAAAAGTGGACATTTAGCGACCTGCGCGGGGGAGAGCACATAACGCGCATGTGCAGGATTTGCGCAGGCCCATGTTTCCGTTCGTTTTCTTCTCTGCTCTTTTTGCTTCATAAGTGTTCTGGATTTAAAAATACGAATTCATTAAAATCTTCAAGTATTTAAAAAATGCTCTTGGATTGAAAACATGTTCACGAGTTCAAAAAAATATTGTCAAATTTAAAATACGCTCGTGAATTTAAAAATGTTTGCAATTGCCAAACATGCTCATCTATACCAATATAAAAAGACCCAAAGGGGCAGATCCAATTAATCTCGGCCATCAAATCATGTCAATCCAATGACCTAGACTGCTTCAATGTCGAACGCTCAACACGTTTAGAGCGCAGTTAATTTCATGCCAAATATAGTGCTAACCACATAATAACATGCAAATAATATCCTACTTAATATCCGTATGCACTTAATATACTTCCAAATTAACATGCATTACACGTACACATTGACTAGTGAATTTTAAAAAGTTCACGAATTAAAAAATTGTTCCCATACTAAAGAAATGTGCATGAATGTGAAAAAACCGCATGCAGTTTCAAGAAATTAGTTGTAAATTCAAAAATAGGTTTGTAGTTTTAAAAAATGTTCCTGAGTTCAAAAAGTGTGAATCAACTGCATAAAAGGTTCAGAAATTTCAAATGACACTAATTTAAAAAAAATATAATTGTGAATTCAATAAATGTTCACGAATTCAAAAACTCTTTAGGTAGTTAAAAATTTGTTCACTACTTGCAAGAAATGTTCATGAATTCGGAACACATTCAGTGATTTTAAAATTATTCACTAATGTGATTTCTTTTCGTGAAACTGATTTTTTTCTCCAGATTGAAAAAATATATTCATGAATAGACCTTTTCCTCCTGTTTTTTTAGAGAAGTTTACAACCTATTAAAAATCTTTTTGGTAATTTTAAAATAGGACAAAAGGAAAATAAAAAATTCAAAAACAGAAAAAGTTATAGTAAAAAATAAAAAGAATGGTAAAAGGAAAAATAAAAATAAACGAAAACCAAAAGTAAAAAGTAAAGGAAAAATGAGAGAACCAAAGCCTTTCCAAAACTGGTGGGGAAAAACATGGAACGGGCTCGCCCATACAGAGGAGTGCAAGGGGTATGATTGATAGGTATTCCCCGACCTACGCAGGGAATATCATTTCTGGGAAATTGTTGCTGAAACCGAGAGTTTATATTGCAAGTAACTGCTGAAACGAGCGTGCTCAATATATCTGCCCTCATGCGTGCATGTGCGATGGGATGCTGCTAAATTGTTCCTCTTTAGTATACAGCGCACAGTCGTCAGATTGCTCCTTTTTTCCTTTACGGGTCAGCCCATATGAGACCTATCCCGCTTTAGGGAAGATTCTAGAATCTATCTTCATTATCTGCCGATTCACCTTTTTTTTGCTGTTGGTTTTTCTCTTTTCCCTTTCCTTCTTATTTTTTATTTTCTCGGTTCTTTATTATTTTCCGTTTTAAAAGTTGCGATTTTTGTAAAAATAGGTGAACACTTATAGTTTTGAAAATTTCTGAACATACTTTCAAATTCATGAATAATTCACATTCGTGAATTTTATTTAAATTCGTGGGTTTTTTATAATCTGTGAACATTTTTCATTTCATATATCTTTTAAATTCTATCAGAAAATCCGCAATTGCCTTTTTGAAACCAGCATTTGTTGTTTTCTAGGGGGGCGAAAAAAACATGAAAACTGAATGGGCCGGCTCATGCGAACATGCGCGTGAGCGCTGCAGCGGTAGTCACCGCTTAAGAGCTCGATATGAGGTCCCGACAAAGCTGTTAGGAACAGAAGATTGTTGCTATTTTTTTTTTAAATCCCGATATTGAAGATGGATCTTTAATCTATGTACTGGGTAGTACATTATTTCGCTAAATATAGCGCTAGTAGCATCATTTTCTTGCGAGGTACTAATAGTAATATATCTTCTCGACAACACCGTATTCTTCGAAGTTCATCCTTTTTTTTTTTGCGATAGAAAGAGAGTTTTATTCCATATTCATAGGATTACAATCAAGAGGAACCAAATCCTCGATACAAGGAGGGCTTCTCCCTAGCCATACAGCAGTAATGAACTCCGTACGACTATACAAAGCCAACTAATGTGCTACCCTATTTTGCTTACGCTTAATTTTTTATGGAACAAACTCCCGAGTCTCCATATGATGCTTGATCTCCGCCACAAAGTGTCCATAAGCTGACCTGGTTAAACTCTCCCCGGTCAAAGCTGCCAACGCCGATGCTGAGTCTGACTGCACAACAATTGGCATGGAACAATGCTGCACGGCCAGTGCCATGCCTTGCATGATCGCATGCAGTTCCGCTTCCAACGCGTCGTTGCAATTGAATATACACCTGTATGCTGCAAAGATTACACTCCCATCTTGACGCCAAAGGATCATACCCGCCGCAGCAGACCCGTCCTCCTGCATGTAAGCACCGTCCACCGAGAGGGCAGCGAATTCAGCCGGCGGCCGCGGCCAAGCCAAAGGGGCGCTCGGCCTGGGAACCACGTGTGGAGCCTCCTGTACCCTGGGCATCTTCCCCTTAAGAATTTCTTCCGTTGAAAATCTTCCGCATAGGTTGAGGGAGTTCATGTAACTCTGGAGGTAGTCTGACGTCGCCGACAACGGGGGAGCCTCCTTGCCATGAGTGAGGTCTGAGCGCAAAGACCAAATTTGCCATATCAGCATGATCGTGCAATCCCTCATTTGGTCGTCGCAGTTCGCAAGAACATTTAACAGCCAGTCCTGCCCTGTGTCATGTAAGATATCATTGCTAGGAAGACGCCATACCAGCCTCATGTGTGTCCAAATTCTGCTCGCATGATCACATGATACAAGAGCATGGAAGCTCGTCTCTTCTCTCTCCCACATAACGGACATCCATCTCTAATTGAGATGTGTCTATATTTCTTGCACTCATTTGTAGCAAGGGCACCCGAAACAGCCTTCCAAGCCATAATCTTCATTTTCAACGGAACTTGGGAACTCCAAATATGCTGCCAGATAGGCCTCCGTCCGGAGGGATTGCCACTGGAGGAACTCAAGTGTACCTAATGCTGAACTTCCGTTGCAAGATGGTAAGCACTTAAGACAGTAAACTGTCCACTCTTTTCAGGGAACCACGCGATGAAGTCCTGCTCATTCCTAGGAGATGTGCGAATCTTCAGAATCTCCCGCACATCCAAGTCCCAAAAGTGTTCCCTGAGCCGCTGCACATTCCATGCACCATGCTCATCCAAGAAGTCAGCCACCCAATTGTATCGACAATTCCCCTTGGGAGTTACTGGCCGAAAATTATGTCCTCTAGGGATCCAAGCATCTCTCCATGTTTTAATGAGAGTACCATTACCTACTCGCCATATAATGCCTTTCTTCACAAGATCAAGTCCGTGAACAATACCTTTCCACACCGCCGAAGAACTAGCTGAGAATACCGTGTCCAATAAATTCCCCCTTGGGTAGTATTTAGCCTTCAACAAGCTAGCACACAAGCTGTCCGGGCTGTCCAGGAGACGCCAAGCCTGCTTGGCCAACAAAGCTTGATTAAAGGCCCTCATATCACGAAATCCCATACCTCCCATAGCCTTCGGAAGCATCATCTTCTCCCAGCTAAGCCATGCCATCTTCCTCTTCCCGTCCTTCACCCCCACCAATACTGCCTCATCATCTTTGTAAGATCATCACACACCGAAGCAGGAAGTCGGAACACACTCATAACGTATGTTGGGATTGTTTGTGCCACGACCTTGATGAGGATCTCCTTGTCCCCAACAGAAACATATTGTTCACTCCAATCAATTAGCCTTTTCCTTAGCCTGTCCTGAAGGGTCTCAAACTGACCCTTATGCACTCGACCTTCAGGTACCGGCAAACCGAGGTATTTTGGTTCAAACACTTGTTGCTGCACCTCCAAGATATTATTGATTTCCTCCACCACTGACGCATTACAGTTTCCAGAGAAAAAGGATGGAACACTTCTCGGGATTAATAAGTTGACCCGTCACCGAGGAATAAGTGTTCAACAAACCTTTAACAATGTCTGCTTGCTGGCCAGAAGCTTCAAAAAACAACAAGGTATCATCCGCAAATAAAAGGTGAGATATCACCGGTGCACCACGGCAGATGGTCACTCCTCTCAAACTTCCTTCATTCACTGATTTTGATAGGAGAGCAGAAAGAGCATCAGCAACAAAGAGAAATAAGAAAGGAGACAATGGGTCACCTTGTCGAAGTCCTCTCGATGGTGTAAAAACCTCCAACAGCTTCCCATTAAATTTGACAGAATATCGTATTGATCTCACGCATGTCATAATCCAAGAAATCCGTTGATTTGAGAACCCCCATTTGTTTAACGCCCTCTCCAGGAAGTCCCAATCAACACGATCATAGGCCTTCGACAAATCAAGCTTGTACGCACACGCACCATTACTGTTTCCTCTCAGATTTTGTATGTGATGAATGCACTCAAAGGCAATGATAGAATTATCCGAGATAAGCCGGCCCGGGATAAAAGCACTTTGGTTCTCCGATATCAACTCTGAGAGCAGCGGCCTAAGCCGGTTAACCATGCATTTAGACACAATTTTATAAATAACATTGCAAAGACTGATCGGCCTAAAGCCCTTGAGCTCTTTAGGGTGAGGAACTTTCGGGATAAGGACGACTGCCGTGTCATTAACACCTTCAGGCAAAATACCAGAGACAAAAAAGTCTAACACCGCTGCAATAATTTGAGGTTTTAACTCTGACCAGTTACGCGGGAAAAACCTTGCTGGAAATCCGTCCGTTCCGGGTGCCTTCAACGGTCCTATTTGAAAAAGAGCATCCGACACCTCCTCCTCAGAAAAAGGGGCGCCCAGCCTGTCGTTCATAGCTTCAGACACCTTCGGCAGAACTCCATCAAGCACACTGTCCGGAGTTAAGGTTGGATCCTTGGTGTAAACTTCCTTGAAGTAAGATGTCGCCATACGTTCCATGTCAGAAGGGGACGAGCAGCAAGTACCATCCCACCGTCGCAGCTTCTGAATATAGTTCCTTCGTGCGCGCCAAACGGCCCTCCGATGCAAGTAAGCAGTGTTGCGTTCACCCTCCTTCAGCCACGTAATCCGTGACCGTTGAAGCCACATCATCTCTTCACGATACAAAAGTTCATCCAGTTGAAACATTTTCTGGCGGATCTCAACATGGTCGGCATCCCTAAGCTGTAGATCAGCCAACTCCTCACGTAGTTTCTCAATTTCTTGTGTCACATGGCCAAAGTGCTCCTTACTCCATGCCCGGAGCCCCTTCATCATTTCATGCAGGGCCTCACGGACCGCCGCGAGGTCGCCGGCAGGATTGCTCCTCGCCCAGTTCCTTGCCACAACTTCGGCTAGCGTGGGATGTCGTTCCCACATAATCTCATACCGGGGCGACGCCCGGCCCCTCTTTGGTTCCACCATTGTGAGCTGCACCAGGAGCGGACTATGCTCAGAACATGAGGATGCCAGGTGAAGCACTTGCGCAGCCGGAAAGAGCTCCCTCCAATTCTCATCCGCGCATGCTCTGTCCAGGCGGACCCGAACGGACCGATCACCTGGCTGACCATTATCATATGTAAAAGGAAATCCCGAGAAGCCCAAGTCCCGTAGCTCACAGGCCATCAAACAATCACGAAATAACATCATTTGATTCTCAGAACGTTGGTTCCTTGACATGTGCTCATGCTGCCACATAGCCTCGTTAAAGTCGCCACAAACCAACCACGGTTCAGAAGAGCTCGCACGCAGCTGGGATAGTGCACTCCACATGCGGTGCCGGTTCTCCACCCGAGGTTCGCCATATACAAAGGTCGTCCTCCAAATCTTTTCACACGCCATGTCCTCCACTCGCACATCAATGTACCGTGCACATGAATCCAACACAGTCACGTTAAGCTTCTCATCCCAATAGAGTGCGAGTCCTCCACTGAGACCATCACTCGAAACACCCGCAAAACCCTTCAAGTGTAACCTCCATTTTAATCTCTCCATCTTTGTAGAGGCTTGCCTTGTCTCAGACAAGAACACAAGCCCTGGGGAATTGGCTTTTGAGAGGGCCAAAACCTCACGAACTGTCCGGTGGTCCCCCCCGGCAGTTCCACACTAGAATATTCATTGCTCCCGGCGGTCCTCCTCGAAGGAGGCCACCGATCTATCATCAGACACATTGCTCGAGTCAACACGGGCTCTCTTGCTGTTGTTGCTACTGGAAGGAGAGGAGTTCTCCATCTCATCCTCCCCCTTCCCTTGAGTAAGTGCCAAGACACCTCGAGAACTGTTGTTTGCCACGCTATTAGACCCTGGTTGATCACCCTCCAATGCGAGTCTTTTCCTAGCAGCAGGATCCACTTGGATGTTCGTGCGTCCCTCCTTAGACGGGCATGTTGCCGCATCCAGGGTCTTCGGATCAATCACCTTCTCCCTTGGCGAGATGTTCTGCAAGGGTTGAGGAGCAGGCCGGTTCTGATTCCCCCCTCGGCTAAAGCTATCATGGGAAGGAGGCTTATTCAGGCCGTCCGCATAGAGCCAAGCGCCATACTTCTTATCCTTCTCATCATGCACACCGGATCCGCACTCCTTGCAGTCGTGTCCAATCAGCCCACATACACTGCAAAAGCGTGCCAATTTTTCATATCTCACCAAATAAATCTGGCGTTCTTTCCCCCTCATGACACTGACAAACTTGGTAAGAGGTCGGCGGACGTCATGCCGAACCCTAACCCTAATGTAATCACCACGAGTATTACCGTTGAGCCTCATCTCTACAATCTTTCCTGAATTCCGAAGCAGATTTTCCACAATGTTTTTGTTACAGAACGCCTCCGGGATCTTATGAATTTGGAGCCAGATCGGCATGAACACCATCGGCACCTCTTCTGCTTTTGTAAAGCCATCATATGGAACCATCAGCACAAGTAGATTCCTGAAGAGCCATGGCCCTTGATCCATCATCCGTTCCCAGTCTCCCAAGCATGACGCCTGCACGACAAAGAGCTTCGGACCTACCGGGCGGAACCTCACCGGCTGCGCAGGATTCCATGCTGCACGCATATCCTTGTAGAAAGCCGACTGGCTGAAGGTCTTGTCCGTGCAAACCCTAGCCAGCGCAAGCCATCTCACACTTTCATTGATCTCTGGATCAGCTTCATCTATCACCAGATCATCAAATTCTTCGTCTTCCAAGTTGAGTTGTTCCAGCACATCACCAAGATCCAGCGCCCCGGATGAGCCGCCGCCAACACTGGTTCCTGAGAGGGCGACCGCAGGTGGATCCATCGCTACCGAGGGGAAGGAGGACCTGAGGGCGTCGTTCGTAGGCCTCCTACAGGGAGGAGGGAGATCGATCGTAACGGGGAACTCATGGGCGACGGAATCGCCTGCGAGGATAGGAAACCCTAGCCTTACGCTAGGGGAAGTCTACCTATGTTGTTCTCCCGTTGACTACTTAAGTGATGGAGAGCGGTTTGATCGGTTTGCGGTGAAGGCGGGCATTTGGGATCACAGACAGGGCAGTGGTCCGTGCACTCGTCACGTCTCTGGAAACATGCCCTGTGCGGCGTTACCAGGCAGCAGTAGCAAAGAAATTTTTGTCCGCACACGTCTTCTCGACACAGAACTGCAGCTTGAGTTGACCGAAACGGCAGTACCAGTAGTGTTTATGTGGCTGCTCTGCCTCATCCTTCCAGCCTCTAGACGACCTGTTACATACAGTAGTAAGTACTATCACCGTCCGAAAAATCTTGTCCTAAGTTTGTCCCTCAAATGCATCAGATACATCCATTTCAGGGACAAATTTTTTCGGACGAAGGGAGTAGTAGGCATGATCAAAAGAATGATCGATGTACACGAAAGAATACCGAGAAAGATTTAATGTATGATGGCTTACACTCTGTGGTCACCGCTGCAAGGCACCCGACGACGAACATGATTGCCATGGCATACCTAATGTTGAGTTTATATTACCTCATCTATATGACATCCAGATATCTAATGGAATCGACTTGAGCGTATGGTGGGAAGAGCCTATTGACTGTGACCACCTCCTGTTGTAACATATATAGCACACATGTTAGAACAACTATGATATACTCAGATCCATGAAAATCAATCTGAAAGATTTGCGTGGTATGAATTAAATATACATTACTAATTAATGTGCAAGGTACAAGATCTCTACCCAGGGGGAGTTGGTAGGCCGGTATCCCGGTTTATTTTCGCCCCACCTTTCACTGATGTATTTTCGCATCACCTCCCACCACTCCCTCCCACTGGTTTATTTTCGGCTCACATTCCACTGGGCTTGTTTCTCCCTCCCACTAAAAAGCGAATCGATTCATCCGATCCTCCTTTCCTTTTTTTCATGCTTACTTTGGCAGGTGTCGATTCAACTAAATCAAGTAAATATTAGGCAATCAAGAATTTTAAAATTGCCTATATATGTGAGATCACCTTCCTAAGAAGCAGACCGAAGATTTTTCTTAATAACCTTCAAAAATAAAATCAAATAGTCCTCAATAACAAATCATTATCTATATATTGAATCACAATCACAATTTTCCTAATAATTTTTTTTATATGTCTTTGGGCTACACTAAATCTCAGTCGACGTTAAGATTTGTGTCTTGAGGGTTGGCTGGAACGAACGCTTTTCTCTGTCGCTGCACGGGCCGGTGGAGATGAGAGAGCCTTTTCTTTTCCTTCTGGGCCTTGTCCTCTTAGCTATGCAGCCCGAGTTTCACGAGAGTGTTTTTGTAGTTCCTTTTGTCAGCCTACAGAAAAAGTATACTACTACTTCGTTTTGCCTGTAGGAGAGGAGGTCAGAGTGGCTTCTCATTTTTCCAAAAGAAATTGTCATTTTCATTTTTTCTTTTTTCTTTACCAATTCTTTTTTATTTTTTACTTTTCTTGTGCTTTTTTATGTGTATTTAATTTTTTTTTTTGCTTGTCTGTTTCTTATTTTGGGTTTTGTTTTTCTTCTTGTTTTATTTATTTGCGTTTTTCATTTTCATTTTGCCTTTGCCTATTAATATTGTGTTTTTATTGTATTTTAGCATATTTTCCAACTTTCGAGCAGTCCTATTTTAGCAAAAAAATTGCCTACCAATTATTTTAATATCATTTCTAGTTGTACATCCATTAGACGCTTGTGTAAGTAAATGTTGGTTGCCATTGTTAAAATTTTATCAGCGGGATTGCTAAAATTCAGTCTATTGAGTTAACCGAAGTCTTGGTACACATATATGGCTGTTTGATCAATGTTTTCATAAGATTCACGCAACACTGCTTGTCTAGTGTTACCTCGGCCTAGTTAGCGCCCACTTCTTCTTTTTTACTTTTCTCGTGTTAGGTATTGATGCGCGATGTGCTGGTGGTGAGAGGACTTGTTTCTTTGTCTCTGTTGGGCTTTTCAATTGCCATCTACACACTGTATCTATGGTGGAGAAGCTACTCGTCTCAGGAAAGGGGTCGTCATCCCTCGGGGTTCTTCAGTTGCATTTGTTCTCTTCTGTTTTTCCCTGCATGCAACTACAAGGGACACCCTCGACTACAACTGCATGTCTACCCAAACGACTACAACTCACCATTGTTTTTCGGTAGGCGGGCGAGGGGGACAGTTGCATGTCTGAGACTAGACATGCAACTACCCGTGTCTCCCTCGACTGCAACTGCATGTCTACCCACCCTACTGCGACTGTCATTTTTGTTATGTCGGAGGACGACAGGAGGGCGGCAGCTGCATGTCTGACACTAAGCACGCAACTACAAGCGTAACTCCCAACTACAATTTCATGTCTACCCGTCCTGCTGGAACTGGTCTTTTATCCGTCAAAGGGTTGCGGGAGAGGGCACCATTTGCATGTCTAACACTAGGATGCAACTGCAAAAGTTGCCCTCGACTGTAGCTGCATGTCTACCCAAACGACTGCAACTATCCTTTTGTTTTGTCGGGGGACGACGTGAGAGAAAGGAGTTGCATGTATCACACTAGACATGCAACAACAAGTGTCGCCCTTGATTGCAACTGCATGTCTTCAATGCAACTGTAAATCTGTGGTGCTTTATCGGAGGGAGTTGGGGCAGTTGCATGCTCGTCACTAGGCATGCAATTGCAAGTGTTGTACCATGGTGCAACTACAACTCTGTGGTTTTTGTGTGGGGAGTGGGGGTAGTTGCATGTCTACCACTAGGCGCGCAACTGCAAATGTCGACCCCGACTGCAACTGCATGTCCTCAAGGCGACTGTAACTCTATGGTGTTTTATCAGAGGGACTTTGGGCATTTGCATGTCTACCACTACGCACGCAACCGCAAGTGTTGCCCCAGGACTACAACTGTCGCAGAGAGTGACACCCCAAGTCACCTCCCAATTGCACGTTCGCCCCTCTGCCGACAACTCCATGCATCGTACCACTCACATGCAACTAGGGGTATGTTGTTGTTGTTGTTGTTTATTATTATTATTATTATTATTATTTATTTATTTATTTTTCCTATGAACATCTTCTTAAATAAATGATGGAATCTTTTTTCTAAATGCAAGTGAAACTTCTATAAAATACATGACTAATATTTTTCAAGTACAATTTGAATTTTTTTCAAGGGTCTGTATAGGGAACATCTAGATGTGCTCTAATTATTGAACATCTAAGTGAGTGAATCAAGCATAGAGAGTAAAAGAAAAGAGAAAAAAAATATCCACACGAATCTCAACGTAAAATCTATGACATAGGACTTAGATGTGCAATACGTATGGCACATCTAGATGTGCTTTAGCAAAACCGTTTTTTTAGATACACAATGAAAATTTTCAAATACCAATTGAACTTTTATTAAATACAAAATCAATATTTTTAAATAATATTGAACTTAAAATAGCACGACGAACATTCTATAAATGCAGGATAATATTTTTGTTAATGTGGGAACACTTTTTTGAAGTATGATGACAAATGTAAATATTTGTTTACATTTATCAAGGAATGAGTAAAAAAACCACAACCACACTTTTTGCAGGAGAAAAAACATTTTCCTGCATTAAAAAGAACATAAGGAGTAATCGGTCTCTAATTTTGCCTCGAAAAGTATCTGGACTCTTCTATTACATGTCTACTTGTTTTTCGTTGCTTTTCACGTTCGCACAAACCATAAGCTTTCTCTTGTTTATGTATGACGGCAGCTCAGCCGGACAAGAGGCTAATAAAAGTCAAATGAAAAGCAAAACCAGCCTAGACACGTCCAGGCCATCAGCGTATAACACGTACAGCCCAAAAAAAAGAGAAGAAGGAGCAAAGCAACATATAACGTGTCCCACTAGTAGAAAACAGGGCTTTGGTCACAGAGCAGTATTCACATTAGTCCCGGTTCAGTCACGAACCGGGACTAATGTGAGCATTCGTCCTGGTTCGTGCGGCTAAGGCATTAGTCCCGGTTGGTGCCACGAACCGGGACTAAAGGGTGCGATGCCCATTAGTCCCGGTTGGTGGCACCAACCGGGACTAAAGGAAAGGTTAGACCTTTAGTCCCGGTTGGTGCCACCAACCGGTACTAATGGGCTTTGAGGCATTAGTACCGGTTCATGGCACGAACCGGTACTAAAGGTTCCATTTTCAAACTCTACCCCCACCGCCTTTTCAGTTTTAGAAAAAACAAAAGAAAATGATGGAAATATCAAAAAAATAAAATAAAATAAGTTTCCCATGTGATATGTGGTCTAGTTGTTGGGAAAATTAACAAATATGAATTTCGACTTTATTTGCAAAATCTCTCTGGAATTTGTAAAATGGGCATAACTTTTGCATACGAACTCGGATGAAAAAGTTTTTTATATGAAAAATCATCTACTCAAAAAGTTACATCCGAATATAACATGGGGAACCCTGTTAAACATTTTCAAAATCCTCAAAACCTAACAGAAAAAAATTTACGGGGCTTTTAAGATCTAGAGTGGAAAAAATCGAAATTTTTTCAAACTGTGGTCAAACAATGGTCAAACTAATTATTCTAGAATATTAGTGTTACTAAATAATTATTTCAGTTATTTTGAATTTTGGGTCAAATCTGGTCAAACTGTGGTCAAACAATGGTCAAACTAATTATTCAAGAAATATTAGTGTTACTAAATAATTATTGTTTTTTAGAACAATAGTTTCAAACTCAAACAGTGAAATGTGTCACTTCATGCTCAAGCAAAATTCCTGAGGGTTAATAGGATTGACATCTTACTATTGTCAGGAAAACAACAAGTGCAGACTTGGAAACGAGGGAGAATAGAACCCGAAAGTTAAGCGTGCTCAGGCTAGGGGAGTGGGAGGATGGGTGACCGTTCGGAAAGTTACATGATTTGGAATGATGAGGGGTGATTAGAGATTAGAGGATAAATTGAGCACTGATGAGGGGTGATGATTAGAGATTAGAGGTTAAAATAATTCAGAAATTTAAAAATAAAAAAAATTCAAAAAAAATTCAAAAAAAGTTAAAAAAAATCATAAAATTTCTCCACGTGGCCGCGGCCTTTAGTTCCGGTTCGTGTAAGAACCGGGACTAAAGGGGAGAGGCATTAGTAACGACCCTTTAGTCCCGGTTCAAAAACCGGGACCAAAGGGCCTTACCAACCGGGACAAAAGCCCCTTTTTCTACTAGTGTCCAAGCCCAGAAACGCAGAAACAAACCAACTAGGCCACCGAGGGACAAAAAGGATTTCATGCCAGGTTAATGACGTCAGTAGACTGAGACTTCACTAAATCTTAGTCAACTGAGTCCTAGTCGCTCTCTATGTCTTTTCTTACCTTGCCAAATCTCTAATGTTAAAAGGGAACATATACGTAGTCAGTCATCGATCCGCCTCCCGATCCACCACGCAGCCGATCGCCTCCCTATCGTCTGCCGCACGACATCCTCCGAAACAATGCTGCCTTGCATCGGTCCTCGCCACGAGGGTCAGAGCACTAATGCTTGGTGGTTTTCCCCCGCCATAGGATTGATCCGGTCGTCGCTGGGCGTTATCCTTGTGGATCTGATGGGAATTGGGGAAGGAGAAGGGGTGCCAAGGAGGCGAGCGATGGGCCACCATTGCAACTCTGTGTGTTGGCAGGTACACGAAGGAGGCAGATGGTGGAGGATGAGCTCGTCGCCGGAACTGCTTGGAGGACGCAACCCTCTGTCGGCGAGCCGTCGTTGCCGGAATCGCGTGGAGACCGCAAGCCCCATCGGGTGCTACAGATTCAAAGTGTGTCCGGACGTGCCACGTCTCGTCAATGAACATGTGGTCACCCATCCCGCTTTATCTCCCAATCTGATTCAAATAAATCCAGTAATAATGCGACCACCAGGACTTGAACCCTGGTGGTCTAGGGATACCACTATTCCTCTAACTATTCAACCTATTCGCTGATTACCTGTAGTTCATCTGGTTCTCATCTAATGCTGAATAGTTTTACTGTGTAACCCATATACGGGAAGACCCTTTTATAGTTTTCTCAAGGGGGGTGTACCGTGTATGGAGGCATATGTCTGTTACTTTGTTTGCCTGTTTAACAATTTTGGAAATGCTTGTAGTATGAAAGTCTTGATACTAAATTTCAGATCGGCCATCTCGAGAAAATAAATCCACATCTAGCTGACCTCAAGTTGTTATGACAAATTATTCAAGTAATTTTAGTCAGTTCAAAAGGCTCCAAGCTACTTTGTCTATTACTTCCTGTTCAACCTTGACTTTGGGCGTGTTTGGTAGGCTGCATATAGGCCAACCAGGTTCACGCGGGAAGAAAATTGGCCGTTTGCTTGCACGCATTCACTGTTTGGCCTGCATCGCAGGAATTTCAAAGCACCTCCCAGCCAGGCCCGCTGGAAACACTGGAATCAACAGTTTCCAGTGAGCCAGGCCCATGCGATGCACGTAGGTGTCGGCCCCTGCACACACGAGGAGCCATGTTGCTTTCCGAAGTGCGGACAATAATTACCCTCACCTTCCCTCACCGCTCTCTCTCCCCTCTCTCCACTCTCCCACTCTCACCGGTGGCGGCGGTGTTCAGCGGAGAACAGTAAGGCGACCTCCGGCCTCCATCACCGGCATCTGCAGCATCACCCGCAACATTTTGTCAATGGCAGTAAACACCTTTTTCACCTCCTCACTTACTATTTCACATTCAATCCACGTTTAGATTCGATCCGCGTTCTAGCGGAATGGGGAATCGGGGTAAATAGCCCTATGACTGGTCATAACATCATCATGAGTTCCTAGTAGGGATGGATTTGAGGGTTCCGATCTGGATTGAGTACAAGGGGATGGGGATTTTGGGTTAATCTTACACAGTAGTTTGAAATCTTAGCCCTGGCAACCTTGGAGGTGACATGTGGGGTGCTGAGCGCCCTAGTTTAGCTCTCAGTAAAGACAACTACAAGTCACGGAGCCGTCAAATGCAGACGGACATGCCACATGGCATTTCTTTGCCATGTGGTGTTCTCAGCGTGTGTGGTATTTGCCGACTGTGCTTTCTTCATCAGGTCTTCTGTTCGGCAACATGTCGTTGTCGTGACCTTTTCTTTGCCGAGTACTATTCTCAATGTATATCTGTTTGCCGATGATTGTGGTTTAGCCCTCGGTGAAGAGCCAAATACTCGGCCTATGACGAAATTCCAATAGTGTTTTTTGTTTTAGGGGTTGTACCGAAGAAGTGTTAAAAAAATCGTAGGTGGCTGTCGGATTTAGGCGAACTCGACACGTGCTGACATGCAGTACGACCTCCGCCGTGTACGCGGGCGGTGTACGACGATTACGATCCAGTTAGCCATCGCACGTGCTCCAACCGCCAGAATCAAAACGAGAGCGCGCGAACTCTAACCGCCGCCGGTTGTGTTTCCTTCCTTACGTGCACCCCCGCGCGCGGCAACCGCCGCATCCCTTGGAACTGTCGTGTCCCTTGGCGCCATACATAGACGTCCTTCCGTGTAGAGCCGCCAGTGCGCTTCACACAATCAGTTTCCACCGCCATTGTTTCTCCACTTCACCGGCGCATTCGCCAGCGTCCACGTCCGCCGCTCGAGCGAGCCACAATGGCCGACGAGCACTACGACGAGAGCTACGTCGACTGCTTCATCAACTTCGACGCCATGGAGGAGCCGTCCATGGAGGATCTCCTGGGAGCCAGGCAAACCAGGGCCGTGGGCGCCCAGCACCAACAGGATGCGGCGACTCTCGTCCACCAGGCACCGCCGTCCGGTGACGTTGACGTGCAGTACCTCCAGGCACCGGTGCCACCGCCGATCCAACACCAGCAACTGCCCTACGAGCCGTATTTTTACGGCTTCCAGGATGAAATGGTGATGCAGGAGCCCACCCCTCAAGTTCATCCAATTATGCAGGTTCAGAACGCCCCTTCCGCTCAAATGCAGAACCATCAGGCGTCGGCGCCGGCGCCGATGCACGAGCACGGCCAATACCAGCATGTGCTAGGGGATATCCCTCAGGCGCCGGCAGCGCCTGCCAACCACGAGGACCACCAAATGCTGGATGGGCCGTTGGATATAATGCTGGATGACTCGCTGTTACACGATCTAATGCAGATGCTGACGCGCAGCGGTGACGTTCAGCATGACATTCAGGTGGCGCGCTCCGACCATGTGCAGCACCTTCAGGCTCCGGCGACGGCCGTCCAATACCAACAGACGGTAGGCGAGTCGTCGGCGCACCACATCCACGGTCCAATGCAACGGGAGGCGTCGATCCACATGCAGAACCATCAGGTGACGACGCTGGTGCCGATGCCCCTCCAGTCTCAGGCGCCCGCGGCGCCCTCCGGCCTGGAGCAGCATCTTCAAGCGCCCGTCCACCAAATGCATGATGAGTCGCGGGATTATAGCTTCGGTGATATAGCATTGAACGACTCGCTGCTCCAAGATCTAATGCAGATGGCATCGCCCATGGCTCACGACATCCAGGTGGCGCCCGCCGACCATGTGCGGCAAGTCCAGGCTCCAGCGCCGGACATCCAGCACCACAACCAACGGATGCCGGCCGAGTCTTCATCTCAAGGCTTCCACAACCAAATGCTAGGCGAGTCATCGGCTCGACGCTTCCACGCTCAAGTGCCAGACGCGGCATCCACTTGCGGCTCCAGTCGAACGCCGATGCCGGCATGCCAGGAAGACATCCTTAGCCCTCGTTCCTCCGGCTGCTCCTCGATGGTGCGCGAGTACTTGACTCACAATGACCAATTTGATATCGCCGAGGCACCCCTCATGAGCGACAGCGGCAGCAATGGTGTCCCAAGCGCGGGCTTAATGGAGGACGAAGAAGGTTTCGTGCCGCTCGTGCCGGGGAGACTACAATGTAGTCAATGCCATGTTGTTAGGCAGATCAGGTTCCAATGTGGTAAGCACATGCATGCACTCAGCCCGATGTTACTAACATATATGCAATTAACATCTTGCAAAGATTACTTTTGTCTCAATATTCCTTGACAAATGATTTTCCACGTGTAAATTTTGCAGAGATTCCACTTGTTCACATCTTTCTCCACAGTGCGAAGCACACAAGCTTTGAGGATGCTATCCTTAATCGCAATGTGTCGACGCGAGGAACCTTTGAGCATGCTATCCTTGATCGCCATCACTTTGCTGTTGACAGACAACTCCCTAGAGCCGAACGGATGTACATCGAGTAAGTGTCTCAAACACAACACAATTATATACATTCTCCGTGAAATCCATGCACAAACCCTAATTTTTCTTGCATTTTGTATGGTTTAGTTTTCGTAGGCGCACGGGTGAGTTTGTGCTCAACTTCCTTGCAAACATTGTGGATGCACTAAGGATGGAAAAGGGGGGCACCCTGGAGGACACCTCTGAAACTGTCCAGAGAGTGCCGACCAGATCCAACATCAACCCAGGTCCGGCACTTCGAAACGACGCATTGCAGCAAGTGGAAACTACAATGCTGAACATGATCATAAACTCCACTGCTGTAAATGGTTAGTACATCTTTCTACATATTTCAAAGCATACATAATCAGTTTGTGTATCAACCAACAATGCTTTTTTTCCCTTCTTTCGGAAAAGATACACAACAGAGTATCTTTGTACGTATGGAGTGATCACGCAACTGTAACCATTCTCTTTATTACATATGCTGCAGCAGAAGCAGCGCAGCCGGCACCACCACCTCCTGCTGCTGAACCGGAGCCGGCCATTGAGGCAACTACAAACACCGTGCATGAAATACTAACGCCTACTAATATTTTCGACTCTTCCGATGTCGTTCCGGAAGAGCAGCCCATTAGTGAGGCTGCTAAGCTGCAACAAGAGGCGGCGGCGAGCTTGAGCGGGGAGCAGCAGGAGGAGGAGGATATGCGGCAGTACCTGCATGAGATGATGGTGAAGGCTCGGAGGGAACTGGACATGCCATATGGCCCGGTACAGAAGTTTTGCCGTGGCAATACCTACACCTGGATGTGGCGCCGGGTAGGTACATGTCCCACGACTGATGCATGCATGCATGAATAGGTCTTTATATTCCTTTGTTATTAGAAGTATAGAACATCCTATATCGTATGTAAAAATGTTTGGTACATACTTCAGGTGTCATTTGGTGTTTCCTGCAGATTAGCACCCTCAACAGGAGGATCATAAACTTTGAGGAGAAATCATTGAATGTTACACTAAATGGACTGTTGACAATCAAGACGGAGGTCGATGAAGCAGTTGTTGAGAAAGAACGGCTGCTTGCTGAAATCGTCAGGGGTATGAAGAAGCAGAGGGAGAGCAGGGGCAAAAATGACAAGGAAGCTGGTACTTCCAGTACCAAGAAGGCTGGTGGTGCTTCGAACTAGTATATGTATTTTGGTTGTACTACGTACTGTAATTTATGTCTAAGTTGCTACCTGTTTTATCTTCCAAAATATCGTGATCATGTGTTGTTAATAAGTAAGATTAAATTTTATTCCTGGCAATGTAATTAATATTGTAAGCAGCATACATTATTATATTAATCCCGTGTTACATGTGATTCATGCTATCGATCTCAGAAAGAAATTTAATAACGTATACATTTCGCAAGAGAAACAAGCGCACAACAAAGTATGATGAAACCACATAAAATCAAGATGAATAGTAGTTGAATAGTACATAATAAAGTGCCCTAAACAATGGGCAAATAAATGGATTCATCAGCTATGAATTCTAGCACAGGAGAGAGAACACGTATGGTCGCCCGCAGCGCCGTCCGACCAGAGCAGCACCTTCAAGCGCCCGTCGACCAAATGCAAATGCAGCATCAGTCATCAGATTATAGCTTCGGTGATATAGTGTTGGACAACTCGCTGTTCCCAGATCTAATGCAGATGCCATCGCCCATGGCTCACGACATACATGCGGCGGCTGATGACCATGTGTAGCACGTCCAGGCTCCGGCGCCGGCTGTCCAGCACCACCAACAGATGCCACGCGAGTCGTCGGCTCGACGCTTACACGCTCAAGTACCAGATGAGGTGTCCACTTGCGGCTCCAGTCAAATGCCGATGCCGGCTGCCAAGAATACATTCTTAGCCTTCGCTCCTCCGGCTGCTCCTCGATGGTGTGTGAGTACTTGATGCAAAATGACCAATTTAATATTGCCGAGGCGCCCCTCATGAGCGACAGCAGCAGCAATGGTGTGCCAAGCGTGGGCTTAATGGAGGATGAAGAAGGTTTCATGCCGCTCGTGCCTAGGAGACTACACTGTAGCCAATTCCATGTTGTTCGGCAGATCAGGTTCCAATGTGGTAAGCGCATGCATGCACTCTGACTGATCATACTCATGGTTTTCCCTTTCAATGAGATTTCAATAAAAATCTATCGAATTTCTGTAATTTTAGTAGACGCTGAAATATTTACGTTTTGGCCAAAATATTTCGACGACTTTAGTAGTACACATGAATTCAAATATTTATAAGAAAATTAAGATTTTTAAATGAATTCAACTGAATATTTTGGTGATGTCAGTTGATGTTGAAATTTTTCTAAAACTAAAATTGAAAACCATGGTATTCCTAACATATAAGAACTACCTAAATAGGATCTTGCAAAGATTAATTGTCCCAATATTCGTTGACAAAATATTTTTCGTCTGTAAATTCTGTAGAGAATCCACTTGTTCACATCTTTCTACATAGTGCGACCCACACAAATTTTGAGGATGCTATCTGTAATCGCAATATGTCGGCGTGAGGAACCTTTGAGCATGCTATCCTTCATCGCAATCACTTTGCTGTAGACGGACAAGTCCCTAGAGCCGAACGGATGTACATTGAGTAAGTGTCTGAAACACAACACAAGTATCCATTCTGCATGAAATCCATGTACAAACCCTAATTTTGTTGCATTTTATATGGTTTAGTTTCCATACGCGCACGGGTGAGTTTGTGCTCAACTTTCTTGCAAACATTGTGAGTGCACTAAGGGTGGAAACGGGTGGCACCCTGGAGGACACCTATGAAGCTGTCCAGGGGATAGCCGGCCAGATCCAACCTCAACCCAGCTCCGGCAATTCAAAACGACACATGGCAAGTGGAAACTGCAATGCTGAACATGATCATAAACCCCACTGCTGTAAATGGTTGGTACATCTTTCAACATATTTCGAAGCATATATAATCAGTTTTGCATATCCACCAACAATACCTTTTATTTTCCCTTCTTTCGGAGAAGATACACAACAGAGTATCTCATACGGAGTGATCACGCAACTGTAACCATTCTCTTTAATACATATACAGCAGCAGAAGCAATGGAGAGGGCACCACCACCTCCTGCTGCTGAACCGGAGCCAGCAATGGAGGCAACTGCAAACACCGTGCATGAAATACTAACGCCTACTAATATTTTTGACTCTTCCGATGTCGTTCAGGAAGAGCAGCCCATTAGTGAGGCTGCTAAGCTGCATGAAGAGGGGGCGGTGAGCTTGAGTAGGGAGCAGGAGGAGGAGGAGATGCGGCAGTACCTTCACGAGATGACGGTGAATGCTTGGAGGGAACTGGAGATGCCATACGGCCCGGTGCAGAAGTTTTGCTGTGGCAATACCTACACCTGGATGTGGTGTCGGGTATGTATGTGCCCCATGACTTACGCACGCATGCATCTATAGGTCTTCACAATCCTTTGTTATTACAAGTTTAGAACACCCTATATCGTATGTAAAAATGGTTGGTACATACTTCATGTGTCCTTTGGTGTTTCCTACAGATTAATACCCTCAACAGGAGGATTATAAACTTCGAGGAGAAATCATTTAATATTACATTAAATGGACTGTTGACAATCAAGACGGAGGTCGATGAACCAGTTGTTGAGAAAGAACGACTGCTTGCTGAAATCGTCAGGGGGATGAAGAAGCAGAGGGAGAGCAGGGGTAGAAATGACAGGGAGGCTGGTACTTCCGGTACCAGTACCAAGAATTCGAAGGCTGGTGGTGTTTCGAAATAATATATATATTTTTTGGTTGCACTAGTGAGTAATTTATGTCTAGTTAAGATTGCCACCTGTTTTATCTTACAAAGTATTGCGATCATGTGTTGTTTATAAGATTAAATTTTATTCTAGTCCATGTAATTAACATTGGAAGTAGCATTATAATATTAATCCCATGTTACCATGAGTCATGCTATTGATCTCAGGAAGAAACGTAGTGCATTTCACTTTTTTTGCGGGAAAACGTAATACATTTCACAGGAAAAACAAGTGCACAATAAAATATTGCAAAACCACATAAATACAAGATGAATAATAATTGAATAGTACTCCCTCCGCTTACAAATATAAGATATTTTTCACTAAATAGACTGAAATGAGTGAACAAACATAGTAAAATGTGTCTATATACATCCGATTCAGAAATAAGTCAAAACATCTTATATTTGTGAATTCGAAGAGTACATAATAAAAGTGCCTTAACCAATGAAAAAAATAAAGAGATTGGTCAGCTATGAATTCTAGCATAGGGGAGAACACGGAAGTGTGATATCACTTCCTTCCATCCGACAGGATATGTAATAAATTTTCCTGATAACCGAAATTCAACAAAATTCATATTTCTAAAGAGAGCCCACAATATGAAAAGTTATTTGGGTCCAATGACTTGCCTACAAAAAAAAGAAAAGCACATATATTAATTTTTCTTTATTCTGAATCTAAATTTAAAAAGTGGCCTTTTCGTAACAAAAAGGAAACCACAAATAATAATTTTTCTTTATTCATAATCTTAAATTTACAAACTGGATATTTTGAGACATCATGTTAATGCTAGGGAAAATTAACTATGCATCTGCTCATTTGCTATCCTTGACTGTCAAATGAAGTAGCCTAGTGCACTTTGTCCCTCGTGCATACATCACATGTGGTTTTAGAATAATCCATGTGCATGACATCTCACGACGTTCGTCTTTACTAACCATGTATCTTTGTGCATACATATCATGTTTTCTTCAAACCTACTAGACTCTGTGTGTGTGCGGGGGAGGGGGGGGGGGTTCTGTGGGCCAAATTCATTGTTTTGACCAAACTTGTGCAAGATATGACCCTGATTTGATAAAATTTCGGGATCTGACCCCTATTCGTATTACTGGAGTCGATGGTGCTAGGGTATAACTGTCTGCCACTGAGGCCCCACGTGGTAGGAAACTTATCCACATCAGCGCTGGCAAACGGCCTCCCACCCCTGCCTTCAACCCTACCGCCGAGGTCCCCGGTGGTAGGCTGTTATACCCTACCGCCATCGAGCCCGGCGGTAGGGTTTGAACTCTTATAAGCCACGGAGGGCTGGCTGGCGGGGCCCACCCACTAAGCTAGCCACCATCTTCCTCCTACCTCCCCGAGAAGAATAGAGTGCGGTGGCTCTCTCATCTCCTCTACTCCCCCATTGATCTCTTATGTTTATCCACTGTTCTTACGGATCAAGATGCCTCCACGGCGAGAAAAGTAGGATCTTCATATCCATCCAAGTAGTTTTAGTCAAAAGGCTATGCTTTTGATGCATTTTTGGCACACGAAGAACCCTAGTTCATCTAGTAGTTGTAATGTTTTTTGATTCTAGGTTTATTTAGAACGATTCAATATGATGGATGTGTTGAAGATGAACCCTAGTTCATATTGTAGTAACTAGTTTTATTGATTCTATCTATTTTGAAGATAAACCCTAGTTCATATTATAACTATTTTTAGAATTGATCATTGATGTTTGATAACATATGATTGATGTTGGTTCAATATGATTGATGTTGGATAAATATGACGGTTGTAGCGTATGCCAATGTTGATTATAGCTTTATTTAGAACATTTCAATAGGATGGATATTCCAATGTTGATAAATGATTCATACATGCATATATGGATATTTCAGTGTTGATGATGAATGATTGTTGTTGATGATGAATGAATATTGTTGAATGAATGATGTTGACATTTGATGATTGAATGTTGTTGATATTAGTTGAATAGTTTTCTTTTCTTTAGTTAGTATTATATTAGTGGCTTATATGCATATAGAATGAATGTTGATAAATAAATGCTGTTGTCAAAAATTTAACTTGAATAGGCAATTGTTTTAGGAGAACCCTTGATCTGAACAATGGCACAAAGTACACCATGGTTGACCCTGCGTTCAACAATGGTCATCGCACACGTTTTATCGAGAATCGAGTGGTAATAACTATGATCAAGTTCTTAAAAAAATAATTGGTTTTGCAAAAGTAAGTTACTAACTATTTTTCATCTAATTTTTGGAAGATGCTACCACCATTGCACATGAGGTTTCACACGAAGGCCTGCCTGATGCAATACGTGAAGGAAATATGCCCTAGAGGCAATAATAAAGTTATTATTTATTTCATTATTTCATGATAAATATTTATTATTCATGCTAAAATTGTATTAACCGGAAACTTAATACATGTGTGAATACATAGACAAACATAGTGTCACTAGTATGCCTCTACTTGACTAGCTTGTTAATCAAAGATGGTTGAGTTTCCTAGCCATAGACATGAGTTGTCATTTGATTAACGGGATTACATCATTAGGAGAATGATATGATTGACTTGACCCATTCCGTTAGCTTAGCACTAGATCGTTTAGTATGTTGCTATTGCTTTCTTCATGACTTATACTTGTTCCTATGACTATGAGATTATGCAACTCCCGTTTACCGGAGGAACACTTTGTGTGCTACCAAACGTCACAACGTAACTGGGTGATTATAAAGGTGCTCTACAGGTGTCTCCGAAGGTACTTGTTGGGTTGGCGTATTTCGAGATTAGGATTTGTCACTCCGATTGTCGGAGTGGTATCTCTGGGCCCACTCGGTAATGCACATCACTTAAGCCTTGCAAGCATTGCAACTAATGAGTTAGTTGCGGATGATGTATTACAGAACCAGTAAAGAGACTTGCCGGTAACGAGATTGAACTAGGTATTGAGATACCGACGATCGAATCTTGGGCAAGTAACATACCGATGCCAAAGGGAACAACGTATGTTGTTATGCGGTCTGACCGATAAAGATCTTCGTAGAATATGTGGGAGCCAATATGAGCATCCAGGTTCCGCTATTGGTTATTGACCGGAGACGTGTCTCGGTCATGTCTACATAGTTCTCGAACCCGTAGGGTCCGCACGCTTAAAGTTCGATGACGGTTATATTATGAGTTTATGTGTTTTGATGTACCGAAGGTAGTTCGGAGTCCCGGATGAGATCGGGGACATGACGAGGAGTCTCGAAATGGTCGAGATGTAAAGATCGATATATTGGACGACTATATTCGGACATCGGAAAGGTTCCGAGTGATTCGGGTATTTTTCGGAGTACCGGGGAGTTACGGGAATACGGGAAAGAAGTATTGGGCCTTAATGGGCCTTAGTGGGAAGGAGAGGTAGCAGCCAGGAGGTGGCGCGCGCCCCTCCCAAGCCCAGTCCGAATTGGACAAGGGGTTTGGGGCTCGGCCCCCCTCTCCCTTCCTTTTCTTCCCCCCTTTCCCCCCTTCTCCTAGTTGGACTAGGAAAGGAGGAAACCTACTCCAACTAGGAGTAGGAATCCTACTCCCTTGGCGCGCCCCTCCTAGGGCCGGCCTCCTTCTCCCTTGCTCCTTTATATACGGGGGCAGGGGGGCACCCCATAGACACAACAATTGATCGTTTGATCTTTTAGCCGTGTGCGGTGCCCCCTCCACCATAGTCCACCTCGATAATACTGTAGTGGTGCTTAGGCGAAGCCCTGCGTCGGTAGAACGTCATCATCGTCACCACGCCGTCGTGCTGACAAAACTCTCCCTCAACACTCGGCTGGATCGGAGTTCGAGGGACGTCATCGGGCTGAACGTGTGCTGAACTCGGAGGTGCCGTGCGTTCGGTACTTGATCGGTCGGATCGTGAAGACGTACGACTACATCAACCGCGTTGTGCTAACGCTTCCGCTTTCGGTCTACGAGGGTACGTGGACAACACTCTCCCCTCTCGTTGCTATGCATCACCATGATCTTGCGTGTGCGTAGGATTTTTTTTGAAATTACTACGTTCCCCAACAGTGGCATCCGAGCCTGGTTTTATGCGTTGATGTTATATGCACGAGTAGAACACAAGTGAGTTGTGGGCGATATAAGTCATACTGCTTACCCGCATGTCATACTTTGGTTCGGCGGTATTGTTGGATGAAGCGGCCCGGACCGACATTACGCGTACGCTTACGCGAGACTGGTTCTACCGACGTGCTTTGCACACATGTGGCTGGCGGGTGTCAGTTTCTCCAACTTTAGTTGAACCGAGTGTGGCTACGCCCGGTCCTTGCGAAGGTTAAAACATCACCAACTTGACAAACTATCATTGTGGTTTTGATGCGTAGGTAAGAACGGTTCTTGCTCAGCCCGTAGCAGCCACGTAAAACTTGCAACAACAAAGTAGAGGACGTCTAACTTGTTTTTGCAGGGCATGTTGTGATGTGATATGGTCAAGACGTGATGAGATATAAGTTGTTGTATAAGATGATCATGTTTTGTTGAAGTTATCGGCAACTGGCAGAAGCCTTATGGTTGTCTCTTTATTTCATAAGATGCAAGCGCCAAATAATTGCTTTACTTTATCGCTATGCGATAGCAATAGTTGCAAGAGCAATAGTTGGCGAGACGACCATGTGACGACACATTGATATAGATCAAGATGATGGAGATCATGGTGTCATGCCGGTGACGATGGAAATCATGACGATGCTTTGAAGATGGAGATCAAAGGCACAAGATGATGATGGCCATATCATGTCACATATTATGATTGCATGTGATGTTTATCTTTTATACATCTTATTTTGCTTAGTTTGGCGGCAGCTTTATATGATGATCTCTCACTAAATTTCAAGGTATAAGTGTTCTCCCTAAGTATGCACCGTTGCGAAAGTTCTTCGTGCTGAGACACCACGTGATGGTCGAGTGTGATAGGCTCTACGCTCAAATACAACGGGTGCAAAACAGCTGCACACGCGGAATACTCAGGTTAAACTTGTCGAGCCTAGCATATAACAGATATGGCCTTGGAAAACTGACACCGAAAGGTCGAGCGTGAATCATATAGTAGATATGATCGACATAGTGATGTTCACCATTGAAACAACTCCATCTCACGTGATGATTAGACATGGTTTAGTTGATATGGATCACGTGATCACTTAGAAGATGAGAGGGATGTCTATCTAAGTGGGAGTTCTTAAGTAATATGATTAATTGAACTTAAATTTATCATGAACTTAGTCCTGATAGTATTTTGCAAATTATGTTGTAGATCAATAGCTCGCGTTGTTGCTTCCCTATGTTTATTTTGATATGTTCCTAGAGAAAAATTATGTTGAAAGATGTTAGTAGCAATGATGCGGATTGGATCCGTGATCTGAGGATTATCCTCATTGCTGCATAGAAGAATTATGTCCTTGATGCACCGCTAGGTGACAGACCTATTGCAGGAGCAGATGTAGACGTTATGAATGTATGGCTAGCTCAATATGATGACTACTTGATAGTTTAGTGTACCATGCTTAACGGCTTGGAATCGGGACTTCAAAGACGTTTTGAACGTCATGGACCATATGAGATGTTCCAGGAGTTGAAGTTAATATTTCAAGCAAATACCCGAGTTGAGAGATATGAAGTCTCCAACAAGTTCTATAGCTAAAAGATGGAGGAGAATAGCTCAAGCAGTGAGCATGTGCTCAGATTGTCTGGGTACTACAATCGCTTGGATCAAGTGGGAGTTAATCTTCCAGATAAAATAGTGATTGACAGAATTCTCTAGTCACCATCACCAAGTTAGTAGAACTTCGTGATGAACTATAGTATGCAAGGGATGACGAAAGTAATTCCCGAGCTCTTCGCGATGCTGAAACCGACGAAGGTAGAAATCAAGAAAGAGCATCAAGTGTTGATGGTTAACAAGACCACTAGTTTCAAGAAAAGGGCAAAGGGATAGAAGGGGAACTTCAAGAAGAACGGCAAGCAAGTTGCTGCTCAAGTGAAGAAGCCCAAGTCTGGACCTAAGCCTGAGACTAAGTGCTTCTACTGCAAAGGGACTGGTCACTGGAAGCGGAACTGCCCCAAGTATTTGGTGGATAAGAAGGATGGCAAAGTGAACAAAGGTATATTTGATATACAGATTATTGATGTGTATTTTACTAGTGTTCGTAGCAACCCCTCGGTATTTGATACTGGTTCAGTTGCTAAAGAGTAGTAACTCGAAACGGGAGTTGCATAATAAACAGAAACTAGTTAAGGATGAAGTGACGATGTGTATTGGAAGTGGTTCCAAGATTGATATGATCATCATCGCACACTCCCTATACTTTCGAGATTAGTGTTGAACCTAAATAAGTGTTATTTGGTGTTTGCGTTGAGCATGAATATGATTTTATCATGTTTATTGCAATACGGTTATTCATTTAAGTTAGAGAATAATTGTTGTTCTGTTTACATGAATAAAACCTTATATGGTTACACACCCAATGAAAATGGTTCGTTGGATCTCGATCATAGTGATACACATATTCATAATATTGAAGCCAAAAGATGCAAAGTTAATAATGATAGTGCAACTTATTTGTGGCACTGCCGTTTAGGTCATATTGGTGTAAAGCGCATGAAGAAACTCCATGCTGATGGGCTTTTGGAATCACTTGATTATGAATCACTTGATGCTTGCGAACCATGCCTTATGGGCAAGATGACTAAGACTCCGTTCTCCGGAACAATGGAGCGAGCAACTGACTTATTGGAAATAATACATACTGATGTATGCGATCCGATGAGTGTTGAGGCTCGCGGCGGGTATCGTTATTTTCTGACCTTCACAGATGATTTGAGCAGATATGGGTATATCCACTTGATGAAACATAAGTCTGAAACATTTGAAAAGTTCAAAGAATTTCAGAGTGAAGTGGAAAATCATCGTGACAAGAAAATAAGGTTTCTACGATCTGATCGCGGAGACAAATATTTGAGTTACGAGTTTGGTCTTCAATTAAAACAATGTGGAATAGTTTCACAAATTCGTGCCACCTGGAACACCACAGCATAATGGTGTGTCCGAACGTCATAACCGTACTTTATTGGATATAGTGCAATCTATGATGTTTCTTACCGATTTACCACTATAGTTTTGGGGTTATGCATTAGAGACAGTTGCATTCACGTAAAAAAAGGGCACCCTCTAAATCCGTTTGAGACGACACCGTATGAACTGTGGTTTGGCAAGAAACCAAAGTTGTCGTTTCTTAAAGTTTGGGGTTGCGATGCTTATAAGAAAAAGTTTCATCCTGATAAGCTCAAACCCAAATCGGATAAATGTGTCTTCATAGGATACCCAAAGGAGACAATTGGGTACACCTTCTATCACAGATCTGAAGGCAAGATATTCATTGCTGAGAATGGATCCTTTCTAGAGAAGGAGTTTCTCTTGAAAGAAGTGAGTAGGAGGAAAGTAGAACTTGATCAGGTAACTGTACCTGCTCCTTTATTGGAAAGTAGTTCATCACAGAAATTTGTTCCTGTGACTCCTACACCAATTAGTGAGGAAGCTAATGATGATCATGTAACTTCAGATCAAGTTACTACTGAACCTCGTAGGTAAACCAGAGTGAGATCCACACCAGAGTGGTACGGTAATCCTGTTCTGGAGGTCATGTCACTTGACCATGACGAACCTACGAACTATGAGGAAGCGATGATGAGCCCAGATTCCGCAAAATGGCTTGAGGCCATGAAATCTGAGATGGGATCCATGTATGAGAACAAAGTGTGGACTTTGATTGACTTGCCCAATGATCGGCGAGCCATTGAGATTAAATGGATCTTCAAGAGGAAGACGGACGCTGATAGTAGTGTTACTATCTACAAAGCTAGAATTGTCGAAAAAGGTTTTCGACAAGTTCAAGGTTTTGACTACGATGAGAGTTTCTCACTCGTATCTATGCTTAAGTCTGTCCGAATCATGTTAGCAATTGCCGCATTTTATGAAATCTGGCAAATGGATAAACAAAACTGCATTCCTTAATGGATTTATTAAAGAAGAGTTGTATATGATGCAACCAGAAGGTTTTGTCAATCCTAAAGGTGCTAACAAAATATGCAAGCTCCAGCGATCCATCTATGGACTGGTGCAAGCATCTCGGAGTTGGAATATACGCTTTGATAAGTTGATCAAAGGATATAGTTTTATACAGACTTGCGGTGAAGCCTGTATTTACAAGAAAGTGAGTGGGAGCACTACAGCATTTCTGATAAGTATATGTGAATGACATATTGTTGATCGGAAATAATTTAGAATTATTCTGCAAAGCATAAAGGAGTGTTTGAAAGGAGTTTTTCAAAGAAAGACCTCGGTGAAGCTGCTTACATATTGACCATCAAGATCTATAGAGATAGATCAAGACGCTTGATAAGTTTTTTCAATGAGTACATACTTTAACAAGATTTTGAAGTAGTTCAAAATGGAACAGTCAAAGAAAGAGTTCTTGCCTGTGTTACAAGCTGTGAAATTGAGTAAGACTCAAAGCCCGACCACGGCAGAAGATAGAAAGAGAATGAAAGTCATTCCCTATTCCATAGGTTCTACAAAGTATGCCATGCTGTGTATCAGATCTATTGTATACCCTACCACTGAGTTTGGCAAGGGAGTACAATAGTGATATAGGAGTAGATCACTGGACAGCGGTCAAAATTATCCTTAGTGGAATAAGGATATGTTTCTCGATTATGGAGGTGAAAAAAGGTTCGTCGTAAAGGGTTACGTCGATGCAAGTTTTTGACACTGATCCAGATGACTCTAAGTCTCAATCTGGATACATATTGAAAGTGGGAGCTGTTAGCTAGAGTAGCTCCGTGCAGAGCATTGTAGACATAGAAATTTGCAAAATACTTACGGATCTGAATGTGACAGACCTGTTGACTAAAATTATCTCACAAGCAAAACATGATCACACCTTAGTACTCTTTGGGTGTTAATCACATAGCGATGTGAACTAGATTATTGACTCTAGTAAACCCTTTGGATGTTGGTCACATGATGATTAGAACTATGGGTGTTAATCACATGGTGATGTGAACTATTGATGTTAAATCACATGGCGATGTGAACTAGATTATTGACTCTAGTGCAAGTGGGATACTGAAGGAAATATGCCCTAGAGGCAATAATAAAGTTATTATTTATTTCTTTATTTCATGATAAATGTTTATTATTCATGCGAGAATTGTATTAACCGGAAACTTAATACATGTGTGAATACATAGACAAACATAGTGTCACTAGTATGCCTCTACTTGACTAGCTCGTTAATCAAAGATGGTTGAGTTTCCTAGCCATAGACATGAGTTGTCATTTGATTAATGGGATCACATCATTAGGAGAATGATATGATTGACTTGACCCATTCCGTTAGCTTAGCACTTGATCGTTTAGTATGTTGCTATTGCTTTCTTCATGACTTATACATGTTCCTATGACTATGAGATTATGCAACTCCCGTTTACCGAAGGAACACTTTGTGTGCTATCAAGCGTCACAACGTAACTGGGTGATTATAAAGGTGCTCCATAGGTGTCTCCGAAGGTACTTGTTGGGTTGGCGTATTTTGAGATTAGGATTTCTCACTCCGATTGTCGGAGAGGTATCTCTGGGCCCACTCGGTAATGCACATCACTTAAGCCATGCAAGCATTGCAACTAATGAGTTAGTTGCGGATGATGTATTACAGAACGAGTAAAGAGACTTGCCGGTAACGCGATTGAACTAGGTATTGAGATACCGACGATCGAATCTCGGGCAAGTAACATACCGATGACAAAGGGAACAACGTATGTTGTTATGTGTCTGACCGATAAAGATCTTCGTCGAATATGTGGGAGCCACTATGAGCATCTAGGTTCCGCTATTGGTTATTGACCGGACACGTGTCTCGGTCATGTCTACATAGTTCTCGAACCCGTAGGGTCCGCAAGCTTAAAGTTCGATGATGGTTATATTATGAGTTTATGTGTTTTGATGTACCGAAGGTAGTTCGGAGTCCCGGATGAGACCGGGGACATGACGAGGAGTCTCGAAATGGTCGAGATGTAAAGATCGATATATTGGACGACTATATTCGGACATCGGAAAGGTTCCGAGTGATTCGGGTATTTTTCGGAGTACCGGGGAGTTACGGGAATACGGGAAAGAAGTATTGGGCCTTAATGGGCCTTAGTGGGAAGGAGAGGCAGCAGCCAGGAGGTGGCGCGCGCCCCTCCCAAGCCCAGTCCGAATTGGACAAGGGGTTTGGGGCTCGGCCCCCCTCTCCCTTCCTTTTCTTCCCCCCTTTCCCCCTTCTCCTAGTTGGACTAGGAAAGGAGGAAACCTACTCCAACTAGGAGTAGGAATCCTACTCCCTTGGCGCGCCCCTCCTAGGGCCGGCCTCCTTCTCCCTTGCTCCTTTATATACGGGGGCAGGGGGGCACCCCATAGACACAACAATTGATCGTTTGATCTTTTAGCCGTGTGCGGTGCCCCCTCCACCATAGTCCACCTCGATAATACTGTAGCGGTGCTTAGGCGAAGCCCTGCGTCGGTAGAACATCATCATCGTCACCATGCCGTCGTGCTGACGAAACTCTCCCTCAACACTCGGCTGGATCGGAGTTCGAGGGACGTCATCGGGCTGAACGTGTGCTGAACTCGGAGGTGCCATGCGTTCGGTACTTGATCGGTCGGATCGTGAAGACGTATGACTACATCAACCGCGTTGTGCTAACGCTTCCGCTTTCGGTCTACGAGGGTACGTGGACAACACTCTCCCCTCTCGTTGCTATGCATCACCATGATCTTGCGCGTGTGTAGGAATTTTTTTGAAATTACTACGTTCTCCAACAATACGACCACCGCTTCAGTCGTACTTCAGGAGAGCTGGGCTGCTGCCGTTTGTGCTTCAATTCAAGCGTGCATCGTCGACGCTCGTCCACTCAACTCTCACAGCCTTGGTGAACCATTACCGGCCCTAGATGTACGATTTCCATCTCCCATGGGGTGAGATGATGATGAGGCTTGAAGACTTCGGCATGATTACGGCCCTACCACTCGAGGGTCGAGCTCTCATTGGGCGAGTGGAGAGGAACAACGGGTGGGAGAGGTTTTTGAGAGAACATCGGCATTTCATTGATTAAGTAATAAAGTCATACAAAGTCTCCAGGATACAATCCGGAGCAGAATGTGAAATAGAGAATAAACTACAACTCTTACAAGAGTTGGCCAAAACATGGGCCACTAAATTACATTGCCGACGAACATGCTTGAAGGTCGGAGATGTGAAAGTTCGGGTTGCTTGTTTGATATCCATAACCACAGAGCCCACATTTGAACTGGTGGGAGAGGTTTGTCGCCCTCATTGGTGATTGCCCCGCCTCTATCAGATGAGGCCCACGACGTGGTGGATTACCGAACATGCGGGATACCACTAATCTGGCTCCATGCCAACCGGTCTGGATGCCCGCAATGTGCCGACGCGCAGACCGCGGAGCAGAAAGCGAGGGCCTACTTGTGGTATATCCTGACAGAGGTCATGTTTCCAGACTGCTTGGGGGACACTGCCCTATGGATGTATCTAGAATTCCTAGCCGACTAGGAGGCTGCGTACATCTGGGGTCCGCTGGCCTCACGTACATATACCGTTCAGTGAGAAGCTATCTCAATATTTGTTTATGAATGTATGCTTCTTTGAATTGTGTCATCTAATCATGAATTGGCATTTGTAGCTGGACAACGCATGTCAGAGGACCGGATCTACGTCTAGTATGTGTGGATGTGTCTGGGCCCTCTCTATTTGGATGTGGGAGTGGTTGCCGATGGGTCGTCCTGAGAAACTTGAACAGCGTCTAAGGACATATTATGGCGAAGAAGGCGACAATACTCGATACCAGACCGTTGCGTACTCTTGGGACATGGTTAAAGTCATCACATGAAAGGCCACTGCATTGTACAAGGCCTTCTCCAACGAGTTGGACAACCTAACATATACCTCTTGCTAGTGTTTTCTTGTAGCCACTTTCATGGTTACTTACCAATCTTTCTACAGGTTAGCTGATGTCCGTATCACAAGAGAGACTGGGGTTTCAAGCTGAACGAGATGTGCACACAGGACATGATTATCTAGCGGGCTATTGTCCCATTGATATGCATGTACCCTGTCGAGTGGCACGTACCATAACGCATGGCCTTGCAATTTGGTAAATTCCAACACACCCCACCAGTGGAAACGGACACTGCTGGTTTCAAACTTCACTACTGACGGCATTAATCTCTAGTATCATGTTTTCGTATGGTTTCTTGTTTTTATGATTTTTTATGTTTTATTATTTCTTATGCCTTGCAGGAAGAGTAGGAATAATTGTCAGGCGATATCGGACTAGGGAAAAGAGCACGCGGAGTACGCGAAAGCATGCGACGAGTGGATGTATCGCAAAGACGGGGAGATGGCAGTGGTTGACTGGGAGGCGTACAATCAACATCTAAGTTGATATGATGATGGTGTAAAGTACCGTGTGCGTCTGAGGCCATATTGGACAACAGCGGATAGCGCATCACTACATGTGGATGACCCCGAGGATGAAGCCATAATGCCAACATCAGAGAGACTGAAGGTGAATTTAGGGAGTATGCACCTCTAATGAACAGAGTGTTATGTTGCGTTCAATTGTTTTGAGCCGACATTTCGAGAAGAATCTAGTTTAGTCATTGTCACTAACTTATTCATGATGCAGACATTTGAAGGCTTCGAAGATGAACCGAAGCATTTTTTATGGCTCGATTGCGCTACTTTACGACCCCGGGACCGCGAAATATGATAGCAAGCTGAGGGAAGTGACCAAGGTAAGTCTGAGCCTCCTAGCCATATGTTTGAGTAACCACAACATTGGTTTATGTCATGTTTTTGTCACTTACTTTGAGCCTACTAGGCATAATCATAATCTTGTATAGTATTTGTCACTAATAGATCCATAACCATAAACTTGATCCATATCATGTTTTTGTTTATTTGTTATTGCAGAGGTTCATGAACCGTTGTCCCAAGCTACTGAGCATGCTTGAGTGTGCTAGCTCAGCTGATGTGCATGTTCCTGGACCGTCGACATGTACCATCACTTCATCGAGCCATGCCGACGGAGGTTCCACTAGGCATGCACCTTGTCGTCTCACATTGTTTAGGAGGACGAGGAAGATGAGGACCAAGCCGAGGGAGAAGCCGTGTGAGAAAAGGAAGGAGGGGGTGAGAAGGAGTACGATGAGGATGACGAACCTCCACCCCATTCAGCCAACCTAGGACAAAAGGGGGAAACAGCCAAAGAAGCAATGGAATAGTCCACTCCCATTTCTGAGGGAGCATACTTCTGTCGCACAACAACAACAACAACAACAACAACAACAACAACAACAACAACAACAACAATCGCTCGAACAGGAATGAAGAGCGCATGGCCAAGAGGAGGATGAACAACAAGTGATAGAACTATTTGCTTCGTGTTGAGCTGTGAACGAGAACTTGTTGGCTATGTCGAACTACTTGCTATCGTTGGTTTACTAAACTATTTGCTATTTTGGACATGCAAACCTATTTGCTCTGTTTGATATGTTTAACTATCCTTTATATCGATGTGTGATGCATATTATGATATGTGAGATCCTAATATTTTGATTTGCAAACTACATTACTGTGTGATGAAAATTTTGAATTGAAATTATCAAGTTTTGCATAAATAAACTCAAAATTTAAATGGAACAGGACACTGCCGCCGTAGTCACTGGCGGTAGGTTTGCACACCTACCGCCAAAATTTATTAAGTTTCAGATACAGTACCAATACCCACGTACCACTGGGCCCGTTAGCGGTAGGATTGCACACAGCCTACTGTTAGGACAGTTGGCGGTAGGGTTGCATTGCCTACCCTACAATTTTCCCCTCCCTAGATACAATATGGGTTTCGGGTTCTTTTTTTATGGGGGGGGGGGGGGGGGTCCTCCCTACCGCCGACCAAGTTGGTGGTAGGGTTTATCTACCTACCACCCCGCATGTATGGCAGTGGGACATTAGTCGATGTCAGTCCCACCCACCAGAAGATGGTGACTGTCGTTAACCCAACCGCCAGAGGCCTTGGCAGTAGGCAGTTATACCTTACGACCATCCACCCCGGCGGTAGGAAAAGGGTCAGATCACAAAATTTTCAAAACAGGGTCAAATCTTGCTTAATTTTCCCAAAAGTTCAAAACAATGAATTTGGCCGGATTATGTGTGTGTGCGCCCGCATTTCTATTCCGCAAACAAGTTGATGGATGTGCTCAATCAAACATGTACCCAGAATGCACTATAGCGCTACATGCGCCGACCCATTCAACGTTTTCTGTGTCTATTCCCATCACTTCTTTTCTTTTTTCATGTTCTTGTTTCCTGTTTTATGCATGTTTTATTCTGGTTTTTTACCTTTTTTATTTTTTCTATTCATTTTCCATTCTGAACATTTTTTGAATTGCAAAAGCATTTTGTAAATCCGGGAAGAGTTTTCGAATACAAGATTTTGAAAAAAATATGTTAATATTTTTTGAAACTCATAAATGTTTTTAAATTCACGAATATTTATTAAAACCATGAACATATTTTGAAATCTAACAATGTTTTATGAATTCATGAATATTTATACATTTTGGAACATTCTTAAATTCATTAACATTTTATAAAATTCAAGATCATTTTCTAAATCAAGAATATTTTTGGTAATTCACGAATATTTTTTGAAATCCCTGTTTTTTTCTCTAAAATGCATAAAGTATTTAACACAAAATTGAACAAATAAAAAAGGCAGGAAAAACCATTCAAAAATAATAATCACCAACATATGCAGTCAATGCACAATGGGCAGGCCCATTTAGTGTTCTCTCAGAGGAGAGGGTGTGCGATTGGCACTTAGCCACCGCTTAGACGTGCTATAGGAGACCCGCAGATGGAAGGTATTCGGCCTTGGCTTGTTGACTCGGTTGCTCATGCTTTCTGTTGTTTATCTTCCGTTGTGGTTCCTCCCCTTTGGTCTCCAATTTGTGAAGCTTCTTGGACCAAACTACAATGGTTGTAATTCATGCTTGATTGGTTCTCTACTATACTTCTTACTACCCTAAAATTCGTATGTTAGTCGTCCTCTGGAATCCCCTAATCACTATGATGTAATGGGAGTGATTATACATAATACCCGCTCCTGACAATTTCGTTTGAAAAGCTAAATTGTGGGTGCTAGTTAATTCGGTGCTGACTAGCCTACCTTGTTCATGCTTTCGTTCTTTGAAGAAGTAAATGGATGCAGTAAAGACTTGATTTTTACCACTCAAGATTTTTCTGGCAGAGTGATGAACATAACACTAAATACCTCTTGTCAAAATGTGTATCAAGGACCTCAAATTTAAGAAAACAAAGAAGTCTCCTTAGTAAATGGCTGCATATGCTTGCTTCAGAGGTGAGCGGTGTGTGGATTTAGTTGTTTCGTAACATGTGTCTTAATTCCAAGGCTTTGTCGCAAGTTACGGCTCAGCGGAATGATTTACTCTTTGGAAGAGATTGATGAGGACAATGCGTGTGCACTTTAGTAGAGGTACTTTTAAAATTGGAGATGGTCATACCATACGTTTTTGGATGATACTTGTTTAAAGAATACACCTTTGGCCTTACAGTATTCATCCCTTTATAACATTGTGCAATGAAAGAAAACATTCATGGGCACAGTATTAGGGACAACTCCCTTGAATATTTAATTTAGGCGAACTATGCTAGGGGATAAAGGAATGATTGGGTCTTAGTGTGCAGGCTGACGGCGATCAGCTTAACTAACAAACCATATTCTTTCCAATGGCGATTCACCTTCTTCTAGGGTTCTTTCGGTTAAATTTTTGTATGCGGACCTCATAAATATGAGACCAGTTTTCTTTGTTCGAAGCATATTTGGAAATCCAGAGTGCCACTGAAGATAAAGATTTTCATGTCATTTATGCACAGGTGGGCGATCCTGCGGAAGGATAATTTGGCAAGCAAAAGTGGCAAGGCAGTAAACAATGTTGTATCAGGAACAAATAAATCACCACCTTCTTTTATCTCCTGCCCATTTTGCCGCCCTCTTGTGGCGTATTTTTTTAGAAAAGGAGGTTAAATCCCTGGCCTCTGCATCAGTCGATGCATGCAGCCATCTTTATTAATTATTCCACAAAGGTCTGACAAAAAACATACATTAATCCACCCGAAGTCATCACTCACACCTACAAACTCGATGATGTGAAGTGCTCTCACTCCTCATATCTAAAATCGGAGTCGTCGCCGATCTATCCACATAACATTTCGGGAGCAACAGCCGGTGCAGCCAACCTAAAGCACACACCACATGCACACGTTTTAGAAGTCGCCATCATCATCGGACCACTCAGCCATCTTCAGGAGAGAAATCTGCATCATCCTTGCCAGTACGGACATCCGTCGACGCCACCACGGTGCCCAACGACGCCACCGCCCTACGCTCGTCTGTCCAGACGTGAATACTCTGGAAGATCTGTCGTGTGTAGCACCTGCCAACCAGGCATGACTCAGTGTAGCACCTGTCGGCCAGGCATGACTTGATAGTTCCACCGAAGCTCCGCGCAAGACGAAGCCGCTCAACCTCCTGCCTCTATCTTCGAGCGTTGCTCCACAAACGATGCTCCCAAGAGAGAAACGACACCACAGTACCGCCATCGTCCGATCCGGAAGACCAGACCCTAGGGTTTTCCCCGAAGCAGCATGAGTTGGTCGACAACAGTTACACGACGATGTCTTCATCAAGGTAACGGTGCAAAACGCCGCCATTGCCCGCCAACGGCTCGATTTTCACCGGTAACTATGTCTCCCCGACTCGTAGCCCTCTTGTGGCGTATGATTCGTAGAGTGTTCAACCTACCACCACCTATTAGTATAGCCAATTTGTTTGGAAACTGGTTGGATGGGGTGAATCCTATATGTGCTTTACTTTGAGACCTTTGGCATTGTCGTAATGATTGTTCTTTTAACAGCGTGAGGATATAAAAAAACGGAGGTTACTTCGAGAGCACATGATCATTCTGTATGTGGTCCTTACTTTAGCATGTAGAATCTTATGAAATTTGGGTGCAACTATTGGGTGACGGCAGCATGTGATACATTGTACCGGTTTGGATAACGAACCATTAATAGGCTATGTGTGTAAGCATATATTCCTAGTTCCGCCGGTTGTAGCTTTTATTTTTACACTTTGGCTTGTTGGATTGTATTGATTGTAGAAACTTGAGTTTTTAATAGATGTGGTTGTGTGCATCACAATGATGCAGAGGACGAAGGAATACCCTATTTAAAATAACTATTTACTTCATGAAATCCGGTGGAAATCCCTTTTATGGAAAGTTAAAGAAAGCTCACGAGTCACCACCAATTGCTTTGCAAACGCTCTGTTTAACTGAACAGCTGGCTAAACCAACAATGAGCCAAAAAAAAATTCAGAGCGGTCGCTTAGCTAGGTGAACATGGATATAACTGGGAAATAGGAATAGGTTCCATGATGGTTCTATAGACAGGTCCACTAGTTCAATTTCCTACAGTTCATCGTCAATCATTCACCATCTAGTACAGTCTCTTCCACTTGTACACATATCCTGATGGGGCATACAGCTCACTGCTTTGCTGCAGTTCATCATCAATCATCCGCCGCCCACTACAGTCTCTACCACTTCTTCACGTACCCCTTTATTACGGCTGGACCAAACCAAAGCAACCAACCCACCACATCCACCAGGAGACCATCTCACCACTCCAGCCAGTCTCCGCAGCTCCACGGCGACGGACTCCTTCGATCTAGTTGAAGCGCCCGCCCGCCCTCCGCTGCCACCAAGGCGGCGTCGAGCGTGCGGCGGCTGAGTATCCATTACGCGGTGGATTCCAATGGGCACTGTGCATGCGGCGGTGAGTACAGTCATGTTTTGCAATCGTTCTGCTGCTGCTGTTCAATTCTTTGAATTTAGCTAATCAGCCCACTATAGTTTTTGTTGCCCTTCTCGGAATTTTTCTTTTGGGAACTACTAAGAATTAAGTTGCCAAGTACATCATAGATCCAGGACAAAAATCTGCATTCTCAATAAAAATTGATTTGTGAAATTTATGTTTAAAATGCTCCAGATTGCAGGCGATTGATGAACAGATGCTAAGTACATCATCCAAACTTCTGTTAAATCTTTTTTAAAACTTCTGTTAAACAGCAAAACTTGTATCAAGTGCAAATAGCACCATGATGACATTTGTTGTTGCCCAACGATTCTAAAGAACTGATATTTTTAACAGATCATGCATATTGTTTTTTGTGCACTTCTCACACATAGACACAGGGGCTCAACATTTGTATATGTATCTTCAAGAACACAAAATTATGAAGAAAATTTTGTTCTACATTCTGCTTGACATTGTCCAATTCTTAATCTGCAGGTATTACTTTCACATCACCGATTCATCACATCAAAACAACAGAGGAGTTCATATAAATATCTAATCCAAGAACAAGCCTGCAGATTCGGCTGGAGCAGTGGTACAAAAGATGGAAAAGGGGGAGACACGAACTAAGTTCGGGCAGGTTCATTTTCTCGATTTAGATACATTATAAGGTCCTTTCCCAAGAAGGTACTAATAGGCTACCGCATGGATCGATCCCGTCCACAATATAGCTTACATACTGTTTTCCCATTCGGGAACCGAGAAACGAGCTTGCTAGCTGAGTCAGAGCTCTTTCCTCTATCTTTGGCTATTCTTCTCCCTCTGGTGCCTCACTTTGGAGCAAGCGCCTCCTTTTATACGCACGAGAGCAGCCCTTGGGATAGCTTCTGGGAGAATTCACCTGCATAATTTCCCTCTTCTTTCTTGGCCATCATGCACCTAGTCTATAGGTCTTTTAGGCTTTATAGGCTTTGCAGCTATTTGTAGCCCTTTTTCCGAGGCCATAGTTTTGGTGCAGCCTTTGTGTCCTGGCAGCAAATGAAGGTAGCCTTATCTTCCTTTTGAGATTTAGCTGCGCGTCATGATTGTGTCTTGGAGATTATTTTCAGGAATATTGCAGCCTTCTTGCGTGTCTTCATTTAAAATTTCTTCCTTCAATTCCTTCTCATTGTCTTTCATAATTCTTAATAAAAAAATTTATTGATCTACATATTCGCTGTCCAAAGGGTATATTTCCTATAGAAGGCATTCTTTGTGTGTATAATATTTTGGGGAGTATTTTTCCTTTATATTCTTTGATCCCGATGCTTCTCCCTTTGTAGTTTTAAGTGTTGATGGATTGGATGCATTTTTATCTTTGCCGCTTCGCTTCTAAATATATTCTTTAGCCTTTGGATCGCTATAATAATTCTCTCTTATCACCTTTCTTTCCCACAACAATGCGTCATATAAATTATAATATTTTTAAAATATTAAATCTTTCTCCTCTTCGTTTCACATCTGTCTTTTCTATCATAATATCTTCCATGTCATGCATATTCCTGGTTTACTTCCATCAAGCAAAATATATAAGGATTTTTCTTTTTGTACTTAAATTTTTGCTGATTTTGGTGAATTTCTGTTCATCATATTAAAATATTCTGCAAGGCTATTGAGAATTGATAACATATATCATTTTTCTTCTCTCTTAACGGTATATAGATACCAAAATTATCTAATATGGAACATTGAATTTCATCAAAGAGGATATGGCTCCTTGATTTAAAATTGAATGTATTATGTGGAATTATTTTCAGCTTGTTATCTTCTCCAAAAATGAAGCATTCATTCCCGGTGGAGAGTATATAACCCTCTCTTCATTCTTGTATAACTGATAAATGGGAAAATATGTAGTTTCATCAACCTAAATATATCAGTTCGAATTTCATCAACCCAAATATGCCAGGTCAAACTGATGAACGAGAAGCATCATTTAGGTTTAACTGACATATTGACCCATTCATCAATTTTTATTGAAATGAAGAGAGGATTACTCTCCACTGGGAATGAATGCTTCATTTTAGGAGAAGACAACAAGCTGAAAATATTGCCACACAAAACATTCAGTTTAAAACCGAAGAGCCATATCCTCGTTGATGAAATTCAACGGTGCATAATAGATAGTTTCTGGTTTCAACACACCTTTAAGAGAGAAGAAAAAATATATATTCTATCAATTCTCAATAGCCTCCCAGAATATTTTAATACGATGAATATAAATTTACCAAAATAAATAAATAAGTACAAAAATAAGAATCATTATATATTTTGTTTGAGGAGGTAAACCAGGAATATACATGGCATGGGAAGATATTATAATAGAAAAGATAGATTTGAAACGAAGAGCGGAAGATTTAACATTTAAAAATATGATAATATAAATGAAGCATTGTTTTGGGCAAGAAAGGTGATAAGAGAGAATTATTATATCAACCCAAAAGTTAAAGAGGCGAAGATGCAAAGATAACACTGCATCCAATCCATCAACAATTAAAACTACAAAGTGAGAAGCATCTGGATCAAAGAATATAAAGGAAGAAGAATCCCCCAAATATTATACATATAAATAAGGCCTTCTAAAGGAAATTGACCCTTTGGAGAGCGAAATATATAGATCAATGAATGGATGGATGTTTTTTTTAAGAAATATCAATGATAGTGAAGAAGGGATTGAAGGAAGAAATCTTAAATGAAATAAGAACGGAAATGAATAAATTTTATTTGAAGAAATAAATAAAGAATATACGAAGTTTGATTTCAATATCTCATATGATGATCACATGGATATCGCAAGACATGGCAGCCACCTGAATAAAGCCCATAAAAAACAACTACAAATATTACTGAATTTGGGTTGATATTGCTATCAAGTACTCGGACGCAGGAGGACCTATACTCGACCCAAATATTAATTGAATCAAAATAAGTCGGAATACTATTAAGTATTGATCTGAAAATATCAAAAATATATGGGAAGGCAAGATCGTTATATATATACCAACAATATAGCGATAAAAATTTATACTATAATTAAAAAATATATTCTCTAATCAATATTTGATCAGATTTTGATTAGGTTAATATGTGGATAGATATGCGCTTTTTATCTTAATAGTATATATTATTCACTCGGTAGGACACTATTCACAATAGTGTTTACTATTCAATACACTATTTGGAATATTATTCACTATTCACCACAATATTTAATTCAGTACGATTATTTGCACGTTCTAACTTGACTATTTCTTTCATGCAGGATCTATTATGGCTGGCGAGGCCAACAATTTGACCGACGATGTGCGCAGTGGTGTAAAATCCTATTCGGTACTCACCATATTTTTCATTATGTTGTATCTGATGTAGCTAGTTACGTTCACTTACTAGTTTTAATTGCAAGTTTACGAGTAAATTCCTATCGTCTTCCCAGGCAGTTCCACCTGAAGGGAACACTTCTCTATGGCCACAAGGTTCTCATTCAAACGCCACTCTGGGCTACACAGAGAACTACACACGTAGAGGTTTCTCCTATAGGATCCCTAGCATAAGAACTCATCCCATAAATTCATAAATAAAAATACCAAGTGAAACCAAGAAACTACATCATTTCCACAACATAATTTACATATGGCTTTCCCTTTTGGGAGGCCCCGAAGGGATTACACAAGCTAAAGAAAATTACCTTCTAACTACCTTCTTGAGCCTACAATGATATGGATATTGTGGCTCTTATTGCAGGATAAGGAACTACTACTACTACTGCTGAGCAACGAGCTTGCTATCTGGGTCGCAGCTCTATGCTCTATCGATGGCTGGTTCTTCTCCATTTGGTGTCTCTCTTTGCAGCAAATGCCTCCTTTTATAGGCGAGAGAGCAGCTCTCTGGATGGCTTCCGAGAGAATGTACCTCTTTATTTTATATGTGGTAGGGTGCATGCGTGTCCTTCTAGGGTGTGGCTAAGAGCGAGAGATAGTGACCTAACAAGCTTCAATCTTCAGGAATCTTTCAAGTCATTGCTTTTTTCACGTGGGCATTGTCTCTCGATAAATAATTGGCTGGCCTCTGCATATCAGTCTTCGCTCTTCAGCCATGCAAGTCTTCATGCGATTAGCCTTCTGATAGATTGCTTCTTCTGGCTTCAAGAGTGCTTGTGGTGGTGAAGAGTAATGAAGCTTCGGCATGTATGTACGCGTGCACCAGCACAAGCACTCTTGAAGCCAGAAGAAGCAATCTATCAGAAGGCTAATCGCATGAAGACTTGCATGGCTGAAGAGCGAAGATTGATATGCAGAGGCTAGCCAATTATTCACCGAGAGACAATGCCCATGTGAAAAAGCAATGACTTGAAAGATTCTTGAAGATTGAAGCTTGTCGGGGCACCATCCACTAGTAGAAAAAGGGCCTATTGTCCCGGTTGGTAAGGGCCTTTTGTCCCGGTTTTTGAACCGGGACTTAAGGGTCGTTACTAATGCCCTAACCCTTTAGTCCCGGTTCTTACACAAACCGGGACAGATGGGCCTCGACGTGGCCGGTGCGGCGAGCCCAGGCAGGAGGGCCTTGGTCCCGGTTGGTGGCACTAACCGGGACCAATAGGCATCCACGCGTCAGCATTTCAGGGGCTGGGGGTTTTGGGGGGTTAATTTAGGTGTTTCATATATTGTGTTAGCTAGCTAATTAATAGAGAGACTGTCCTCTCTTATCTTCGTGCTTGGTCGACGCTACGTACTATATACGTATGGAGAGGACTAGACACGCTAGCTAGTAATCAAATGAAGGAAACAGAAGATCGTCATGAACATATGCATACAGACAGAAGTGATATCGACCACCTCTCCTTCTCCGAGAGATTGGTCGAACAACAAGTTCTCGTATATCTATCCGACACTACCAGCTACATATATACAATAATTATCTCTTACAATATAATCTCCTAATTAAATTGTAAGAACACAGGGTCCACATAGTATTCTCCGTTTTCAGCGATCACGTGGTCAAGGAAGAATGCCTCCAATTCCTCTTGAATTGCTCGCATACGATCAGGTGCTAGGAGTTCATCCCGCTTCCGAAACATCTAATTTGAAGAAGGGGGTCAATACATATATATATATATGAATAAATGAAACTCAACACAAATGATGGTAATAAAATAAAATTGTGAATATTATTGCTTACGCACTTCATATTGTTCGTCAGAGTAGCCCCGATCACAGGTCGTGTAGCAGATGGACTCGCAAACGTAGTATCCACAGTAATTATTCCGGGTTCCTGCCACAACCACTTTACAAGAAATAGAGGTCAATCAAACTGATAAGGAAGCATGCTAAATGGTATTGATGAAACTAGCGCTTGAATCACTAGGAGATGCGCGGAACATGCTACTATAGTACTTACTTTCGGGTGTTTAAATTGCAGCTTCTTCGGCAGTCCCGGAGCTTTTTTGGTGAATTTTCTCCAAACCCTGCCAGACAAAGAAAACAATTACTTGATATCAGGAAATGAACAAAGTTGCTGATATGGTGGATAATGACCGATTTAACTTACTTGTCGAGCATTTGAGTCATGTCCGCATAGTTCTGGGGATCTTTTCGTCTCGAGTCTAAGACGGTTACTACTCCCTGCTCAAGCTTAATCACTAGGAGAATATAGTGGAAGCTGCGCATGCATAAGTCATCAATTACATTACTATAACCTGGACTAATAAGGGAAACCGAATATGCACAAGACAGTAACACTCACTTGAAGTTGTAAGGAAAGAGTATTATATCTTTGTTTTCATTTATTACCAACGATCGTAGCAAGTTGGCCTCGGTATTTTTGGCGTGATATTTAACCTCAGTTGCATCTATGAGATTTGTGTTAATGAACCCAATATCACCGATTTGTCTTTTCTTCAATTCGGTGATCTTCAATCTGCATAATATAGTGAGGATAATTATAAATACATGCAATGAAAGAGCTGACCTATATAGAGAGACTTAATGACAGAAGTAGTACTACTTACAGACAGTAGCAAGTGACCGTTGATTTATCAAGGGCCTTTTGATTGAAAAACTGGAAGAACTCCTCAAATGGAACATTCAACAGTTCAATTCCAATGAGGTCATGCTCCGGTTTAACTCTCAGCGTCAAAGTATTCCTCCCCCCAGATTCTCTGCAGGTTTTCATGTACCAATCAGGTAATCTTTGCATCATCGTTGTTAGAGATCTTTCATCTTTGACAAGAGGCTTCCCTTAATGGTATTTGTGTTCGTCCACCTCCAAGATATCATAATGTACATCGTCGGGCAGGTAATCTCCAAGATTGCTATAACCGGGCACCATCCTCGGATCATTAGCGACGATGTCGCTAGACACCTTGAGCGGGGGGCACGATTGGTTCGCTTGTTCGCCGAGCTGGGCAATTTTTTCCCAGCTCGTCGTTCTTTTAACCTTTGATCACTGACAGTACTTCCCGACCGCTCCGCTTCGGCAAATGTCTTTGCAATAGTGCGCTCATAGTTGCCTTTCGGCGGAGATTTTGGTGGTTTTGTCAGGGCAGCCAGAGTGCGCTTCGCTTTCACCGGATCTACCTTCTCCTCCGGAGGTGGATGTTTATTTGCTTTCACCCCTTCAAAGAAGTTCGTCACTTCGGCTCGCACGATCTTCCTGGTTACCTCCTCGGTCATCTCGTATGGTAACTTCTCTGGAGTCTTCAGAGAAGGACCGAATCTGTATTGCCTCCCGCCTCTAGCTGTACTGCTAGACACCGGCAGAGCAGACGGAGCGGCTGCGGCTGTCTTCTTTCCTTGCTTACGAGGCAGAGGAGAAGGACTACGACGCGCCGGAGCAGCCGGAGCGGCGGCGGGTCTCTTCCGCCCTTGCTGACGAGGCGGAGAAGGAGGAGGCTGGCTGCTCTGGCGCGCCGGCGCAGGAGGAGGAGGCGGAGTGCTGCCACGTGCCGGAGAAGGAGGCTGAGTGCCCTGATCACTCGCCGGAGGAGGAGGCGGAGTGCCGCCACGCGTCGGAGAAGGAGGCTGAGTGCCCTGATCACTCGCCGGAGGAGGAGGCGGAGGAGGAGGCGGAGTGCCCTTACTCGCCGGAGGCGTCCAGTTCAGAAGGTTGATGAGCTCCTTCCGCCATAGGCATGGAGTCTTCAGAGCAGAACCCAGCCAAGTCTCCCCTTCACCGGTAGGGTGGTCAAGCCGGAGGTCCTCAAATCCCTCCGTTATTTCATCCACCATCACCCTAGCATATCCTCCTGGAATCGGGCGGCAGTGGTAGGTTGCGCCGGGTTCAGGAGGTAAAACAGAGCCAACAGCCGCCTTGACTTTGAAGTTCTGCCATTGCGTCATGAGGTGGCAATGTTGAGACTCCATGCTAGCATCCACGGGGTAGCTAGCAGGAGCCGTCAAGACATGCTCCGGCTGAAGCAACTCGGTGGAAGCCACGCTGCTTCTCCGCTGAGATGGCGGGGTAGCTTCAGGGGTAGTTTCGGCATGTTGATTGGCGTCTCATTCCTCTAGCGCTTGAACCCTTTCGTGCACCTTCTGAATTTGGGTCTGCTCCACTTTTTTCCTCCTCTCCTAGCTTTTGTAACTGCCTGCGTTCGGATAACCAGCCTTCCACGGAACGGAGCCTGGCGTGCCTCATGTCCGTCCAGGGTGCTCAGGATTCCCGAGGGCCATTGTGAGCTCGTCGTTCTCTCTGTCTGGAACGAACGTCCCTTGCTGCGCTGCATCGATATAGTGCTGAAGCCTTTTGACTGGTATTCTCAAAACCTCATCCGTCCAAACGCACCTCCCTGATACAGGGTCCAATTTTCCGCCAGCCCCGAAGAACCAAGTCCGGCAACGGTCTGGCCAGTTCATTGTCTCTGGTTCGATCCCTTTATCAAGCGGATCATTCTCAGCCTTGGCCAACTTAGGCCGGGCTGTGAGGTAGCCACCTGACCCCGTGCGATGGTGAAGCTTCTTCTTCGCAGCATTCTTCTTGTTTGTCGCTGACATCTTCTTACTCTTTTCCGATGTCTTGTGGGCCACAAATGCGGGCCAGTGATCTCTGATCTTCTCATACCGGCCGATGAATTCTGGTGTCTCTTCTTTGTCGACAAACGTTTTCAGCTAGTTCTTCCACCTCCTGAATAGGTCTGCCATCTTCTTAAGAGCATGAGACTTGATTAATTGCTCTTTAACTGGCTTCTCCGGATCCTCCTCTGGCGGTAGGGTGAAATTTGCCTTCAGCTCAGTCCAAAGATCATCTTTCTGCATATCATTGACATAAGACACCTCAGGGTATTCCTTCGTAGGCTTATACCATTGGTGGATGCTGATCGGGATCTTGTCCCTAACAAGAACCCCGCACTGAGCAGCAAATGCTTCCTTTGTCCAGATGGGTTCAATCGGTTGGCTGTCGCGCGCGATTGCTGTGATCTCAAACCTTTCATCCGAGCGCAACTTTCTCTTCGGGCCTCGTCTCTTTACCGAAGTTGTGCTCGATCCGGAGGGCTCGAAAAAAGAAGAAAGACGAGAGTTAATTAATATTTGTACATACCAAAACAATGAAT